>NC_082738.1:24524707-25267832 GCF_030144855.1 Hypanus sabinus | reverse complement strand
ACTGAGCTCCCCAAGACCGAACAAAATCACAGAGTTCTGAACAAAGCACAGTCTATCATGAAACTCAGCCTCTCTTCTATTGGCTCTGTCTACACTTCCCACTTGCTTGGAGAAGAGGCTAACATAATCAAGGACTCCTCCTACCCCAAACAGTCTCCCTGTTGGAGGAAGCTCCAATAGTGTCAGAGCATGTTGCACCAGGTTCAGGGACAACTTCTATCCTGATGTTATGAGAATGTACAGTATCTTCAATATGCTAACAGTAAACTCATGATCTTTCACTCCACCTTGCTGAGGCCTTTGCACTTCATATATCTAACTGCACTTTCTCTGTAACTATAACACTATAGTCTCCACCTGCTTTCTTTTTCCTTTACTACCCTCTCAATGTATTCGTGTATGGAATAATCGGTCTAAAAGGCACGCAAACAAGAACTTTTCACTGTATCTTGATACATGTGACAATAATCAACCAATTACCAATTACCATCAAGGAACTCGTGGCAATTCTAATTCGTATGCTGGTAGAGTTGACTCTCATACAGTGTCTGATGGTCACTGGCATGTCTTCCTTCTCGGCACAGCAAAAATCTGAGTGTTCTTGATACCAGAGGCTTTGATATCAAAGTTCAAAGTAAATTTATTATCAAAGTAAATATAAATCGCCATACTCTACCGAGATTCACTTTCTTGCAGGTATTCACAGTAACTACAACAAAACTCAATAGAGTCAATGAAAAACCACACACAACACAGACAAACAACCAATGTGCAAAACACAACAAACTGTGAATACAAAAATAGAAAATAATAATCATCATCGTAAATAAATAGGTAATACATATCAAAAACATGTGTTGTAGGGTCTTTAAGAGTGGGCCCGTGGGTTGTGAAACAATTTCAATGTTGAGTTGAGTGTCGAGTGAAGTTATCCCATCTGGTTCAAAAGCCTGATGGTTAAGGGGAACTATTCCTGAACCTGGTGGTGTGAGTCCTGAAGCCCTTGTAAACTCCTTCCTTATGGCTGTAGTGAAAAGAGAGCATGTCCTGGGTGGTGGGGGTCTCTGATGATGGATGCTGCTCTCCTGTGACAGCACAGATGCTCTCAGTGGTGGGAAAGGCTTTACCTGTGATGGATTGGGCCGTATCCACTACGTATTGTAGGCTTTTCCATTCAAGGACATTGGTGTTTCCCTACCAGGCTGTGATGCAACCAGTCGGTATACTCTCCTATAGAAGTTTGACAACGTTTTAATGACATGCTAAATTTTTGCAAACTTCTTGGAAAGTAGAAGTGTTGCTGTCCTTCTTTATAATGGCAGTTATGTGCTGGACCCAGGACAGATCCTCTGAAATGATAACACCAAGGAATTTAAAGGTTGCCCAATGAGGACTGGCTCATGAACCTCCAGTTTCCTTCTAAAGTCAATAATCAGCTCTTTGGATTTGCTGACATTGAGTGAGAGTTTGTGACACCACTCAGCCAGACTTTCAATCTCCCTCCTATATGCTGATTCGTCACCACCTTTGACTCTGCCAACAACAGTCAGCAAACGCTTATCTTTAGACATATAAGCTCTATGTACAATTTTAAATTGTATTAAAGCATGTTTAGCACATATAGAAGAGGAATTAACCATTTGTAAAATTTTTTCCCATTTATCTGTTGAAATATTATATCGAAGTTCTTTTTCCCATTCTTGTTTAATTCTATCTGATATTTCTGGTTGTATCTTAATCATATTATAAATAAAAGCTACTAATCCCTTCTGACAAGGGTTTAAGGTAAAAATCAAATCTGAGAAATCCACTGAAGTTGAATTGGGAAAAGATGGTAGAACTTTATGTAAGAAATTTCTGATTTGTAGATATCTGAAAAAATTAGATTTAGGTAATTTAAATTTGTTGGAAAGTTGGTCAAAGGACATCAAAGTACCTTCAAAAAAAAAATCACGAAAACATTTTATACCTTTCCTTTTCCATATGCTAAAAGCTTGATCTGTCCAGGAAGGTTTGAAAAAAAAATTAAGTAAGATAGGGCTATCAAGAACAAAGTTTTTCAGAGTAAAATAACTTACGAAATTGAAACCAAATTCGTAATGTATGTTTGATAACAGGATTAGATATCTGTTTATTGAATTTAACTAAATCAGCAGGAAGAAAAGAACCAAGAACAGAGAATAGAGAATATCCCTTTACCTCGTTACATTCCAAATTTACCCACTGCGGGCACAGTGGTGAATCCAAATCTAATTTCCAATACATTAAGTTACGAATATTATTCGCCCAATAGTAAAATCTAAAGTTAGGTAAAGCTAAACCACCATCTTTTTTAGATTTTTGTAATTGCTTTTTACTTAACCTGGGGTTTTTATTTTGCCACACAAATGAGGAAATTTTTGAATCAATGTTATCAAAAAGATTTAGGAATAAAAATTGGTAAGGCTTGAAATAAGTATAAAAATTTCGGTAAAATCATCATTTTAATAGCATTAATCCGACCAATTAATGATAGGAATAAGGGAGACCATCTTGTAGTAAGTTGTTGAATTTGATGAAGCATAGGTAAAAAATTCAGTCTAAATAAATCTTGCTCGATTCTACTCTTATATTAACCCTCAATGTGACAGGTGTCATCTAGAAGTGGCTTCATTGACCCACATGTTTTGGTCATGTCCCACTGTACATAACTATTGGAAGGACATATTTGTTACCATTTCCTCAATTTGGAATATCGATTTACAACCTCATTTTATTACTGCAATTTTTGGTATACCAAATGAGGATGGTATTCAGTTTTCCCCTTCAATCAGACGAATGATTGCTTTTGTAACATTAATGGCCAGAAGGTCCATATTACAAAACTGGAAAGAAGTAAATCCTCCTACCACGTCTCAGTGGCTTTCCCAAACTATTTCATATCTAAGTTTGGAAAAAATCAGAAGCACTATTTTTGACTCATCAGTCAAATTTGAAGAAACTTGGGGACCGTTTATTCAACATTTTCATATGAATTAATCTGACCTTTTCCAGACCTTCTTTCTGCTTATTCTTGTTCCGGAGTTCCGGAGTTTTTTTGACACTATCACATACTTATAAACTGTTATTATTGCCCATGTTAGTTTAGTTTAGTGTTTTTTTTTCAGTATACATTTTCTTTTACTTATTTTCAAATTTTTTTCTTTTTTGATGATTATTTTTGTTTTTTTTCCATATATAGTTATACAGACTTGATTGATTAATGTACTGTTTTCTGTTGATGTTTAATAGGATATTATTATCTTATTACCAATGTAATTTCAAGTCTATTGTATTCATAACCTATTCATTATTATGTTATGTTTTTCTATATATATATGAAACTCAATAAAAAGATTGAAAAAGAAAGAAAGAACAGTCAGCAAACGCAATGATCGCCACCAGGGCAGTGGCTCCCACAATGCTATTACAGCACCAGTGATGCAAGCTCAGATCCACTGCTGCCTGTAAGGTATTTGTGCGTTCTTCCTGTGACTGCGTAGGCTTCCACGTGCTCCAGTTTCCTCCGACTTCTGGAAGACGTATGGTGTAATTGGTCACATGGGTGTAATTGGGTGGCACAGGCTTGTTGGGATGGAAGGGCCTGTTACCGTGCTGAAATAACCCTGCAATCTATTGTAATGTAAGTACATGTTTGAAGACCTGATTTGTGTCACATGGTATGATTCTAGAGACATGGTTTGATTAAGACACCACCGGTTAGTTCAGAGTTACTGCATTCAGTAAGAGCCATTCTGTCTTGTTTGCGAGGAAGAAGTTTGAGGTGAAGATCTTGGAAGGAACCGATGGGCATTGCATTTGGGACGTTGCTGCTGAGGGCACAGTGGAAAATTATCTTGTGTGAAGGGAAAAGGGATCAAGGTTCTCTGAATGGAGCGGTGATGATGGTCAGCAGTGGATGGGTCAGAGCTCAGGATCATGAGCGGACTCAGCTGTTGGCACCATATGGAATGTGTACTGACGTTCCTTAAAGTGACTGACATCAATGAGGTGCCAGGGAAGGATATGGAATGAGGGAACATGTCATGATGTGAATGGAGGGAAGCACCATGTTTGCCCGCTGTTGGGTGGGAAAGGTCAGTCCATTGGTTCCAGGAACCACCGCCTGGGTTCCAATAGAAATATGCTGCAGACTCCAGTGGAAGAGGGGTGGTGGAAGCTCTTCAACTCCACATCATCGCGAGTGTTGAGAGAATACAGGCAGCATGGTTTAATTTGGGATCCCAGTGACAAGGAGGCAGCATGATTGGTCCCAGCAGGGAGAGTACATATGAAAGCTTAGGGGTATGGTCCAGAGGTATAAGCAGGACACATGGAGACAGTAACAGTGGCCTGGTCTTCCTCATCACAGGAAAGTGGATTCAATGAAAAACTAGCACATCAGGCGAGTACTAAAGGCAGGAAGGTAGTAGGCACATGGGCGTAAACGATGGGCCAAATGCTGGCAAATATGTCAGACATATTGTAAGCTTCCTTGTCTAGTTCCACTTCCAGGAGAGCTGCTGGTCACACAGGACTTCGGTGCCAATATGACATCTTTAAGTCAAAAGAAGCAGGAAATATCACTCAACACACTTTGGCAGAACTTTGCACACAACCTGACATTGGCAGTCCTGAAGGATATCCTCGAGGGTATTGCAGACATGGAAATTTATGACCCTCGATTAGACCTGGGATCTTAGGATGTTGAATTAGAATTCCCAACCTTCAAGTAAACCTGAGTTCTGATGCTTGGCTAGAATTCCTGAGCCTCAAGTAAACTTGGGATCTTGGGATGTTGTGTTAGAATTCTGAACCCTTGAGTGGACCTGGGATCTCGGAGATAGGGTGCAGGAGTAGATTCTAGATGTTATTGCAAATATCTTCAGCTCCAGTTAGAAGCCCACCCCATGAAAATCGCTGCCACGGTAACCATGACAACTACTGTCGGTGTTGAGTGTGGCTTGAGCTGCAATTGGTGGCCACAGGTGCCAATCTCTCACAGCATCACTGAAGTTTGGGTAGGAGACTTGATCCTGGCACATCCTGGGGAGATGGGGTTTCCTGCAGAGCCCCCACCTCTCCTCTGCCTCATACTGCAGTACCCAGTGAGGGCCCACGAATGTTCCCACTGCTGGAAACAACTGGTTTGTGCAGAAGCTTTGAAGGCAGCACTAAGTGCTGCACCACCTGTTGTGTCACTCTCTCATGAAACTGAAGCAATTGAGAGAAGCAGTGAAAATATTTAAAATTGTTACAACAGCCAGGAGAAGGAAACCAGAACTAAGTCTACAAGGACCTGTTACGGATTCAGGCAGCAATAAATATGAGTTATGCAGGGGTCTTTATAACAAATAACATGTTTATTAAACACTGAAAACGATCCCCCCAAAAGTAAACAAATCACTAACATAACCGGAAATCTGCAGCTGTGTGGCAGCTTAAACAGTTCTTTAAGCGATGAAGCTTAAACAGTTCTTTAAGCGATGAAGCTTAAACAGTTCTTTAAGCGATGAAGCTTAAACAGTTCTTTAAGCGATGAAGCTTAAACAGTTCTTTAAGCGATGAAGCTTAAACAGTTCTTTAAGCGATGAAGCTTAAACAGTTCTTTAAGCGATGAAGCTTAAACAGTTCTTTAAGCGATGAAGCTTAAACAGTTCTTTAAGCGATGAAGCTTAAACAGTTCTTTAAGCGATGAAGCTTAAACAGTTCTTTAAGCGATGAAGCTTAAACAGTTCTTTAAGCGATGAAGCTTAAACAGTTCTTTAAGCGATGAAGCTTAAACAGTTCTTTAAGCGATGAAGCTTAAACAGTTCTTTAAGCGATGAAGCTTAAACAGTTCTTTAAGCGATGAAGCTTAAACAGTTCTTTAAGCGATGAAGCTTAAACAGTTCTTTAAGCGATGAAGCTTAAACAGTTCTTTAAGCGATGAAGCTTAAACAGTTCTTTAAGCGATGAAGCTTAAACAGTTCTTTAAGCGATGAAGCTTAAACAGTTCTTTAAGCGATGAAGCTTAAACAGTTCTTTAAAGTAGTAGTGCCAAAAGTTCAAAATGCTCACAGTCCATTTAAGGGAGAGACTTTTTAAGATGATTTAAATTCTCTTTCACGTTGTGTTGCTTTGGTTCCCAAGATCGAACTTTTTCCCATGAAGAATTTACGAAATGAAACGGCTTAAAGGCACTGACCTTTCCTTTACAGCACTGTCCTCAATCCTTTCTGCTATTTCGCAGAGACGGCGATTCAACTCTCCGTAACCCTCGACCAAAGCGCCCCACACCAGCTTGCAAGGTCAATGATGGACATCCTGGTGGAGGGGCACAGGACTAGCTGCCTGTTTGACACGGGCAGCACTGAGAGTTTTATTCACCCGGACACGGTGCAACACTGCGGACTCGTGACACGGCCGGTAAGCCAGAGGTTCACCATGGCTTCTGGGTCACATTCCACAGACATCCGGGTGGGTTGTATAGCAACATTGGTGGTGCAGGGCACAGAATATCAGGACTTTGCGCTACTGGTCATGCCTCAACTGTGCATGCCTGTGCTATTGGGACTGGACTTCCAGAGCCACCTAAAAAGTGTGACTATGGCATATGACGGGCCCCTCCCACCTCAGTTTTGTGGGACTTCGTCATATACCCCGCTACTGACCACACACACACACCGACCCGCGCTGACCACCCAGCACCATGCCGACAGTTGCGCTACCAACACCACTTGCAGCCTCTCCACTCTCAAGATCCCTCCCCCATCGTTGTTCGCCAACCTGACCCCCGACTGTAAACCTGTGGCAACTAAAAGCAGGAGGTACAGTGCGGGGGACCAGGCCTTCATTCAGTCGGAGGTGCAGCGGCTGCTCAGGGAGGGGATCACTGAGCCAAGCACAAGTCCTTGGAGGGCCCAGGTGGTTGTTGTTCGGACCGGGCAGAAAAATAGGATGGTCATGGACTATAGCCAGACCATCAATAGGTTCACGCAGCTTGACGCGTACCCACTACCCCGCATTGCGGACATGGTCAACCAGATAGCTCAGTACAAGGTGTACTCGACCATAGATCTGAAATCCGCTTACCACCAGCTCCCCATCTGCCCAGAGGACCGCCCCTACACCGCCTTCGAGGCGGGCGGCAGGCTCTATCACTTCCTGCGCGTCCCCTTCGGTGTCACGAATGGTGTCTCTATCTTCCAGAAGGAAATGGACCGGATGGTGGACCAGTGCCAACTGAAGGCCACATTTCCCTATCTGGATAACATCACCATCTGTGGTCATGACTGGCCGGATCACAACACCAACCGCCAACGATTTTTCCAAGTGGCCGAAGCCCTGAACCTTACTTATAGCAGGGACGTGTGTGTGTTCGGAACCACCCGACTCGCTATCCTTGGATATGTTGTGGAGAACGGGGTCATTGGCCCTGATCCCGACCGTAAGCGCCCCCTGTTAGAACTCCCTCTTCCCACCACTCTCAGAGCCCTCAGACGGTGCCTGGGCTTCTTTTCCTATTACGCCCAATGGGTCCCCCATTACGCAGACAAGGCCCGCCCCCTGGTCAAGTCTACCACATTTCCCCTCTCTGCCGAGGCCCGTGCGGCCTTCAGCCGCATTAAAGGGGACATTGCCAAAGCAATGATGCATGCGGTGGACGAGACCATTCCCTTCCAAGTAGAGAGTGACACCTCCGATTTCACGCCTGCTGCTATCCTCAATCAGGCAGGCAGGCCAATAGCATTCTTCTCTCGTACCCTTCAAGGCTCTGAAATTCGGCACTCCGCAGTGGAGAAAGAAGCCCAGGCCATAGTGGAGGCTGTTAGGCACTGGAGGCACTATCTCGCCGGCAAAAGGTTCACCTTGCTAACCGACCAGCGCTCAGTTGTGTTCATGTTCAGCAGCCAACGGCGGGGCAAAATCAAAAATGATAAAATTTTGCGGTGGAGAATAGAACTCTCCACCTACAACTATGATATCCTGTACCGGCCTGGAAGGCTCAATGAGCCCCCTGATGCCCTATCCCAGGGAGCGTGTGCCAGCGCACAGCTCGACCAGCTATACACCTTCCATGCAGATCTTTGCCACCCGGGGGTCACCCAATTTTACCATTTCGTGAAAGCCCGGAACCTGCCTTGCTCCCTTGAGGACATCAGGATGATGACCAGGGACTGCCAAGTCTGTGCTGAGTGCAAACCGCACTTCTACCGTCCTGACAAGGCCCAACTTATCAAGGCCACCCGCCCCTTTGAGCGACTGAGTGTTGACTTTAAGGGCCTCCTTCCCTCCACCGACCGCAATGCCTACTTTCTTAACATTATTGACGAGTACTCGCGGTTCCCCTTTGCCATCCCCTGCCCCGACACCACTGCCACGTCCGTCATAAAAGCCCTGCGCCAGCTCTTCACTCTGTTTGGATATCCCTGCTATATCCACAGTGATAGAGGGTCCTCTTTTATGAGTGACGAACTGTGCCAGTACCTGCTGGCTAGGGGCATTGCTACTAGTAGGACCACGAGCTATAATCCCCGGGGAAATAGACAGGTGGAGAGGGAGAATGCCACAGTGTGGAAGGCCACACTTTTAGCCCTTAAGTTGAAAGGGTTGCCGGTCTCTCGATGGCAGGAGGTCCTCCCTGAGGCTCTCCACTCTATCCGCTCCCTGTTATGTACGTCCACCAATGCCACCCCTCACGAACACCTATTCTCTTTTCCCAGGAAGTCTGTCACTGGGACCACCCTACCAGTTTGGCTGACGTCCCCAGGGCTAGTGCTGCTCCGGAAACATGTGAGGAGTAATAAATACTCCCCGCTGGTCGAGAGGGTTCACCTTCTACATGCGAACCCCCAGTATGCCTACGTGGTCTTACCTGATGGGTGGGAGGACACGGTCTCCGTCCATGACCTGGCGCCCACAGGAGCAGCAGACCACTACCCCGAACACTCCACGGTAACTATGAACCCTGTACCCACCGAGGTGTATACCCACCTGACACCACGCACACCAAGCCCTACACAGACTCCTCACGACACTCCTATACCGGGCGTCTTGCACACGCATGAGGGATTCCTGATGCCTAATGGGCTGACACCTCCAGTTAGCCGGAACCAGCACAACCACCGTCTCCGGTGCAATCACCACCGGCACCTGTGCAATCACAGCCGGTGCTACGTAGATCGCAGCGACAGGTTCGACCACCTGTTAGATTTAACCTGTAAATATACTTGTAAGAAACTTCGCCCCATGGGGACTCTCTTTTAAGACAAAGGGGGGGGTGAATGTGGTGAATTACATATACCTGCCTTGAGACGCCCCCCCCCCCCCGCTGACTGCTCCTGTGGCTCCTCCCACAGACCCCGATATAAAGGCGATTGGAGGCACTGCTCCCCCCTGTCTCCAGGATGTTGTGTGGTGGTCACTTGCTGCTTGTGCTTTCTTCCAGCCAATAAAAGCCTACCTTAACTCATGTCTCAGAGAGTTATTGATGGTGCATCAGGTAGTGCAAGGGAAAACCAGTAACAGGATGCAGAATACATAATAAGGTGCAAGTGCCATGATGAGGTAGGCCGAGAGATCAAAAGTCCAGCTTTATTCTATGTTCGAGGGTTCAACAGTAGGATGGAAGCCTGGTGAATCGGGCAGAGCCAGCTACAAGTCCATAGGCATGTGGCACAGGACTCACTTAGTATACAGGTAAAAGGAAATGGCTAATATCTGAGAATCAGAATCAGATTTACTATCACAGGCAGATGTCGTGAAACTTGTTCACTTTGCAGCAGCAGTACAATGCAATACATGATAAATATTGACCAAAAAACTGAATTAGTGTATATACTGTATATGTACAGAATATCAAATAGTTAAATTAAAATAAGTAGTGCAAAAACAATGTTTTTAAAAATCAGGTGATTCAGACTGCTCTATAAGCATATCCCTATGCTTGCCAAGACGTTACATACTTTGGGGTGTCCAGGGAGGGATAGCACCTCTGGCGGTGGGCTTGTTGTGCTCCCCCCAGGTGCAGCTCATCCACCTATAGTCCTCACCTGTCGCTCCAAGAAACCTTTTGCATGTGACAGCAGTTACACCCCAGTACACTGCTTCAACAGACAGGCTAAACCAAGTGAGGGTAGCCAGGGCCCTCCAACCCCAGCATGCGAGGCCATTTCCAGCAGACTGGGTGGATGAGGTCAAGTACAAGATCCTACAGCCAAGAAGGCGGAGAGCAAAGGGCACAGAAGGCGTCATGGCTATCCACTGCAGCTGAGGAAGACCCCAGTTTGTGACGAACTTTCGTACCATTGGACCAAGGTTTCTGAAGCTGAGAGTGGAACTGCCCCAGTGCAATGGTTTTTTACTATAAAACTCCTCCCGCACAGGTTTTTTTGAGCTGCACATACAAATGTCATCGTTGGAAATGATGGACAACCAACACATATCACCAAAAGGGTAAAATTGTTTAGTACCCTATCTCTTTATTTATTCATGTCAACAAATAGTGACACTTAAAGGCAAGTATTCATAAACGCCTTTGGCACAACACAGCTTCTGTCATTTCTATTCAAAATGCAATTATTTAAAATGGACTTTGATTATTTATATGATACAATGGGTTTGAAATGGGAACCACTTCCTGCCCATTGACCCTTGATCGTGCAATCAGGTATGAGCTCAGTCTAGCCAGGAATATAAAAGGGGATAGCAAAAGCTTTTTTAGCTATGTGAAGAGAAAGAAGATAGTTAAGAACAATGTTGGCCCCTTGAAGAATGAATTGGGAGAAATTGTTATGGGAAACCGAGAAATGGCAACAGAATTTAATGTGTATTTTAAATCTGTCTTCACCAGGGAGGACACAAGCAATCTCCCAGATGTATGGATGGGCCAGGGTCATAAGATATCAGAGGAATTGAGACAGATTGACATTAGGAAAGAAACTGTGATGAGTAGACTGGTAGGACTGAAGGCTAATAAATCCCCGGGTCCAGGTGGTCTGCATCCGAGGGTTCTAAAAGAGGTGGCTCAGGAAATTGCGGATGCATTGGTAATCATTTTCCAATGTTCCTTAGATTCAGGATCAGTTCCTGAAGATTGGAGAGTGGCTAATGTTATCCCACTTTTCAAGAAGGGAGGGAAGGAGAAAACGGAGAACTATCGCCCTGTTAGCCTAACGTCAGTCGTGGGGAAGATGCTTGAGTCCATTATTAAGGACGAAATAGTGACATATCTTGATGGCAGTAATAGGATTAGGCCGAGCCAGCATGGATTTACCAAGGGCAAATCATGCTTGACTAATCTGTTGGAGTTTTTTGAGGGTGTAACAAGGATGTTAGACGAGGGTAAGCCAGTGGATGTAGTGTACCTAGATTTTCAGAAGGCATTCGATAAGGTGCCACATAGGAGATTGGTGAGTAAAATCAGAGCTCATGGCATTGGGGGCAGGGTTTCAACATGGATAGAAAACTGGTTGGCAGATAGAAAGCAAAGGGTAGCAGTGAATGGGTGTTTCTCGGACTGGCTGGAGGTGACTAGTGGGGTACTACAGGGCTCTGTATTGGGACCACAGCTCTTTATGATTGATGTCAATGATTTAGATGAGGGCATTGAAAACTATATCAGCAAGTTTGCTGACGATACTAAACTGGGTGGCAGTGTGACATGCGAAGAGGACGTTAGGAGAATACAGGGAGACTTGGATAGGCTGGGTGAGTGGGCAGATACTTGGCAGATGTCATTCAATGTGAATAAATGTGAAGTTATCCACTTTGGAAGCAGGAACAAGAGGGCAGAGTATTGTCTGAACGGTGTAGAGTTAGGTAAGGGAGAAATGCAAAGAGACCTAGGAGTCCTAGTTCATCAGTCAATGAAGGTGAATGAGCAAGTGCAACAGGCAGTGAAGAGGGCAAATGGAATGTTGGCCTTTATTACAAAAGGAATTGAGTACAAGAGCGAGGATGTCCTTTTGCATTTGTACAGGGCCCTGGTGAGACCACACCTGGAATATTGCGTACAGTTTTGGTCTCTAGGTTTAAGGAAGGACATTCTGGCAATTGAGGAAGTGCAGCGTAGATTCACTAGGTTGATTCCTGGGATGGCAGGGCTGTCTTATGCAGAGAGATTGGAGAGATTGGGCTTGTACACGCTGGAATTGAGGAGATTGAGAGGGGATCTGATTGAAACATTTAAGATAATTAAAGGATTTGATAGAATTGAGGCAGGAAATATGTTCCAGATGTTGGGAGAGTCCAGTACCAGAGGGCATGGATTGAGAATAAGAGGTCAGTTATTTAAAACAGAGTTGAGGAAAAACTTCTTCTCCCAGAGAGTTTTGGAGGTGTGGAATGCACTGCCTCGGAAGACGGTGGAGGCCAATTCTCTGGATGCTTTCAAGAAGGAGCTAGATAGATATCTGATGGATAGGGGAATCAAGGGATATGGGGACTGGGTATTGATAGTAGATGATCAGCCATGATCTCAGAATGGTGGTGCAGACTCGAGGGGCCGAATGGTCAATAGCACCTATTGTCTATTGTCTGTTGTCTATAGTAGACAATGATAAAGAGGTAAGCACACATTATATGCAATCCAGAAAAGTGGAAAGTCTGAAACATTGTATGAAATATTGGGCCATAGGCAGGCAAATGGGTTGAATCAGGTGTTAGTGGATTCAAGTCCCACTGGAGGCTTGAGTCCAAAGCAAAGCTGATAGAATCAGTGGAATACTAAGGAAGTGCTGCACTATTGGAAGGGTGAAGCTTTAAACTGAAGCACTGCTCCTGCCATTCTGGAGATCTCTCCTTGCCACCTCTTCCTCTGGGTCCACTCAGAAAACCCAAGTGTCACTTCTCACTTGCTCAGCAGTTGTTTAAACCTCTAAAGAACAAATCCTCCATTTCTCCTCGCAACTGGAATGCACCTCCCCTTTAGCTACAGGGTGTCTTTAAGCATTGCCAACCCATCAAGATATTGGGTTTACTAAAGTGTGCAGCCTGTGAGCAGTGCAATTGAGAGCAACCATCTGCATAGTGCAGCACCAACTTCTCATATTACCTGCTACAGTAGGAACAGGAGATGCAACTTCCTCTTCTACTTTTGTGGACTAGCCAAGACCTTCTTGTTCTTTTTTGTTTGTGTCTATTCTATGAACTGTTTTTGCCCCCTCAGAAGTTACAATTTACAACAGATGGCGGGGAAATGTTAGATGGACAGTGACTGAAAACTGGAATAAATTCCTACATTCATTCTTTCAATTAAAGAAAGGTTCGTTCTTATCTGCAGTAATGCTCTGCATATATCCCAATTTGTCTGTGGATTACACCACGCTAACTATCTGGGACATGCCCTCTTCTCGTTACTACCATTGTGGAGAGAGCACAGGACCGGAAGACCCACACTTAATGATTCTGAAATAGCTTCTTCCCCAGATTTCCAAATGATCAATGAACCTGTAAACACCACCTTCATTTTTTTTTTGCACTATTTATTTAATTTTGTAATTTATGGTAATTTTAAGTCTTGCACTTTACTGAATCAGATTTAATATCACTGTCTTAAAAGACATGAAATTTATTGCTTTGCAACAAAAGTACAATGTAAAGACATTAAAAATTACTACTGTATAAAGTGTAATGAGTAGTACAAACTAAAGAAATAATGAGGCCGTTTTTATGCGCTGTTCAGAGATCTGACGGTAGAGGGGAAGAAGCTCTTTCTCAGTCATTGAGTGTGGGTCTTCAGACTCCTGAACCCCTGGTGGCAGTACTCAAAACAACACATTTCATGTCAAATAAATCAATGATAATAAATCTCATTCTCGACTCTGACCTGTCTCTATCAACAGATTTTAGTGATCTTCTTGTGCAGATTCCTGGCTGCCACACCTGCACCACTTCATCTCATTCACCCAAGGTCCAATATTCTGAATCCAGAATGTTTGGCACTCCAATTCCTGGGTCATCCCACTCAACGCTTGGCTCAACAGTAGCTCCTGTCCTGCTGTTATCAGACTATTGAGCAGTCTCCTAGTACAATAAGATGGAGTCTTGACCTCATGGTCTACCTCAATTTGGATAGATGGAGTCTGATTAGAAGGAGTTAACATGGCTTCATGCTTGGTGGATGTTTTAGAGTTTTCTTGTGAGTGATAGCTTGAGTGAGCTAGGGCTTTTCTTTCTGGAGCGGAGGATGAGAGCTGACTTGATAGAAGTGCACAGGATGATAAGAGGCATTGATCGAGTGGACAGCCAGAGACTTTATCCCCGGGTGGAACTGGCTAATATGAGGGGGCATCATTTTAAGGTAATTGGAATAAAGTATAGGGGAATGTTAGTGGGAGGTTTTTTTTTACACAGCAAATAGTAGGTGCGTGGAATATCCTGCCAGGGGTGATCATAGGGGCATTACATTAGGGACAATTAAGACACATAGACACATGGATGATAGAAGATTTGAGGCCTGTGTAGGAGGGAAGAATTGGATTGATATTAGAGTAGGTTAAGAGGTTGGCAAAACATCATGGGCCATAAAGCCTGTATTGTGCTCTAGTGTTCTGTGTTATATTCCTTATGTAACCAAAAAGATAGATGAGAGTGGGCAGTGGAGGTTCTGTATTTGGTCTTTAGTAAGGGCTTCACCAAGGTCCCACACGGTAGGCTGGTCTGGAGTCTAAGTCCCAGAGAATCCAGCAGAGCTAGTTAGGTGGATTCAAAATTTACTCAGAGGTAGAAAGTAGATTATTGAAGATTGTTTCTCAAAATGGAGACCAGTGACTAATGGTGCGCCACAGGGATTCATATTGGGACCCTTGTTATCTGTTAATGGTATAAATGATTTGGATGCAAATGCACAAAGCTTAATCAGTAAGTTGGTGGATAGCACAAAATTCGGAGCATTGTTGATAGTGAAGATGGTTCTTGTAGATTACAAGGAGATATTGATCAGTTACTAGAGTGGGCCAAGGTGTGGCAAATTGATGTCGATACAGTTATGTGTCAAGTGATGCTTTTCAGAAAGTCAAACCAGTGTAAGACACATACTATGAATGCTAGGGAACTAGTAAGTGAAATGGAACAGATGGACTAAGAAGTGCAATGCAGGCTTTAGTGAAAGTGGCATCACAGGTAGATAGGGTATTGAAAAACGGTAAGTCTTTTTTCCCAGAATAAGGGAATCCAAATCTAGGGGGCATAGATTTAAGGTGAGAGGGGAGAGATTTAAAAGGGACAAGAGGGGCAGCTTTTTCACGCAGAGGGTGGTGAGTCTATGGAATGAGCCGTCAGAAGAAGTGGTTGTGGCAGGTACAATAGTGTCATTCAAGGAGCAATTGGATAGGTAAATGAAGGGGTGGAGTTTAGAAGGATATGGGCCGAACACAGGAAGTAGTAGTAGCTGAGTGGGTACTGCAGTTCAAATGAACTTGTTGGGCTGAAGGGCCTGTATCTGTGCTCTTATGACTCTGTGGCCTTGCACCTTATTGTGTGTCTGTGTTGCACTTTCTATGTAACACTTTATCCTTCGTTCTGTCATTGCTCTCCTTTGTTAATCTCAATGCACTGTTGTTATGAATTGATCTGTGCAGACCATATGCAAGACAAGTTTTTCATTGCACCTTGGTGCATGTAACGATAATAAACCAATTTACCGAATTAATGCCACTCCCTTCTTCATTTAACTAATTGCTTTTCTACACCCAGATGTTATCTTGAATTGACTCTACCCTCAGGCATTTCTGCATGACAGTTTTGTGAATACTTTTAATCAAAGCTTTTCATTAATCCATATTATCTGGTTCATATAGTCTTCACCTGACACATTGTGAAGGAGTTCAGACAACCTCATTATTTTTGTTCAGCATCCACATTGACTCTTAACCAGCTCTTTTCATATAAGTAACTTCACATTAATTTTCCAATTAACTGGAAACATGACAGTTGTCCTCATTCAATTTGCCTCCTGCTATGAATCTGTCTAATTTTTCATCTTATTTCCAATCTACCTACACAAGGAGGCTGCACCTTCAATAAAATACATAACTCCAGCCTCTCAAGAACCATGATCTCTCCCATCAAGGACAAAGGCAGTAGGTACAGGGGAATACCATCAGAATCAGGGTTAATAACTTGATCTTATTACTTGAGATTCAGTGTCACATGACCCTACCACATTAACCAGGTCCAACACTTGCCTTTATTGGGATCTTCCTTCTCCTTGCACAAATTTCCAGTTTAAGATTGCGCTACTGAACATGTGCTCAGAAGGCAAGAAATTCAACTAAAAACATTACTGATACACCTTTTCTGTGGTCAACTATTACTGCAACCAATGAAGAAGCAAGCGGAGGTGAAGCTGATTTGAAGGATGGGTCATGCGGGTGCATCGCAAAGCCGATGCACAACATGTTCAAGACAGAGTCGCAGATGGAGTTGGTATCACTATTGGATTGGAGTGAGAGATTGGAGAGGAGTTGATGCAGAAGAGGTTTGATGCCCATCCACCTAAGCCGGGTGAGAGGTTGGATCGCTCTAAGAGCTGAGCCGAGTTGGTAAGTTTGGGAACAGCTTGAGGCTGCGCAGCCCAATTGTGTTGCTGCATCAGGATATGGGTCCCAGAGTGAGGCATGTTGGGACGATTTACATGCTGGTCCAGATAGTCTGAGTGTCGGTACTGGAGGCAAGGGTCGGGCAGATTTTGCTCGCTCTTCCGTGGTTCGTTAATCTTTCTGCAGCACTGAGGCTATGAACTGCTCCAGCAGCTGTCGTCTCTGCGAGTTTTGTGACATTTTGTGACCCTGCTCATATGATGAACTGAGATCAAGGCTTTGGCCTACTCCAGTTGGTCTGAGGAGTGGATCTAAGGACTCAATCTGGTTTGGATTGTTGTTGTAAAGTAAGTGTGTGTGTGTGTGTGTGTGTGTGTGTGTGTGTTTCTTCCCCCTCTTTCTCTACACAGTGATTATGGTCCTTTTAAATTGGGTTCTTCAGGTTTCTTGCTTTAGGCCAACAAATTTCAAGGTGTATCATACATGTATTCTATGATAATAAATGTACTTTGAATCTTTCACTGTCGTGAAATTTGTTAACTTTGCAGCAGCAGTATAATGATAAATACAGAAAAAAAACTGAATTACAGTAAGTATATATTAAATAGTTACTTTAAAATAAGTAGTGCAAAAAAAGTAATTAAAAAAAGTAGTGAGGTAATGTTATGGGTTCAGTGTCCATTCAGGACTCGGATGGCGGAGGGGAAGAAGCTGTTCCTGAATCGCTGAGTGTGTGCCTTCAGGCTTCTGTACCTCCTTCCTGATTGTAACAGTGAGAAGAAGGCATGCCCTGGGTGATGGGGGTCCTTAATGACGGACACCGCCTTCCTGAGACACCACTCCTTGAAGATGTTTTGGATACTACGGAGGATAGTACCCACAATTGAGCTGACTAATTTTACAACTTTCTGCAATTTACTTCAATCCTGTAAAGTAGCTCCCCACCCCCACACCCCATACCAGACAGTGATGCAGCCAATCAGAATTATCTCCACGGTACATCTGTAGTTTTCGAGTGTTTTAGGTCATTGGTCCCCAACCACCGGGCCTCAAAGCATGTGCTTCCGGGCCACGAGGAAACGATATGATTTGGCGATATGAAACGATATGAGTCAGCTGCACCTTTCCTCATTCCCTGTCACGCCCACTGTTGAACTTGAATGCACGTGAGGTCATTACCCACGCGAGGTCATCAGTCACCTAAACGCAGTGATACTCTCGCGCCAGGGATCACTGGTTGGCCTCGGGGAACTGGCCGGCGGGAAGTGCCGTTGCTACTGGCCTGGAACGCGGACAGATGGGCGCCACCTCTAAACCTGTTTAGCACACCGAATGTTCGTGGGGAACCCAGTGCTAAAATATTCACAGACGACCTAATTCGGGCTCAGGGTTTCCTAAGTAGCAGGGCAGCTACCTCGCTGCGATCTACTGAAAGTCATCCCTCGAACCAAATTTTTGTCAGCCGATAGATCCTACCTGCCTACAAGGGGGGCGGGCACGCGCCCTGTCGCACTCCTCCTCGCTGGGTCGGTCACTCTCTCCAGACTGTGACCGCCGCGGCCCCAGTACGGGGACCTCCGGCCCTTACCTTGCCCTCTCACTGGTGTGTTGCAATGATTTTATATGTTCATACGAGGAAAATATGCGCTGTGTGTTTAATATCCAAACGTTACTTAAAATGTTATGATGCTATTGACTTATAAGTGAGTTATAATTGACTTATCACTATATTCATGTGAGGAAAAATGCGCTGTGTGCTTAATATTAAATTCATTAGATAAACCCCTTTAGAAATGAAATTGAGTGTATTAGCCTCTTATAAGTGACTTATAGACAATAGACAATAGGTGCAGAAGTAGACCATTCGGCCCTTTGAGCCTGCACCGCAATTTTAAGATCATGGCTGATCATCTACTATCAATACCCAGTTCCTGCCTTGTCCCCATATCCCTTGATTCCCCTATCCATAAGATACCTATCTATCTCCTTCTTGAAAGCATCCAGAGAATTGGCCTCCACTACCTTCCGAGGCAGTGCATTCCAGACCCCCACAACTCTCTGAGAGAAGAAGTTTTTCCTTGACTTATCACCTATATTCCGGTCATGATTAACACCCCCAACCCGTTGGCTGGTCTGCAAGAATATTGTCAATATTAAACCCGTCCGTGGTGCAAAAAAAGTTGGTGACCCCTGTTTTAGGTAACAAACCAAATCTCCTCAAACTCCTCATGAAATATTGTCACTGTCTTGCCTTCTTTATAGTTGCAACAATATGTTGTGACAAGGTTAGTTCCTCAGTGATCTTGACACCCAGGAACTTGAAGCTGCTCACTCTCTCCATGAGGATTGGTATGTACACCTTCGTCTTACCCTTCCTGAAGTCCACAATCAGCTCTTTCGCCTTACTGACGTTGAGTGCCAGGTTGTTGCTGTGGCACCATTCCATTAGTTGGCATATCTCACTCCTGCACGTCCTCTCGTCACCACCTGAGATTCTACTAACAATGGCTGTATCGTCAGCAAATTTATAGATGGTATTTGAGCTATGCCGAGCCACACATGAAATCATTAGAAGACTTTCTCTGCTAAACCAGTAACCCATCTGTCCATCTGAAGTAGCTGGTTAGGGTTAGAAACTAGTTCTACTGGTAAAGGAATATGCAGCTGAACCTCTTCACCTGTTGTGGTTTCACAAGTTTGAAGATAAAGCTCCCCAGCTGCTTGCCAAAATGCACTTCCATTTTAACTTCAGTGTAGAAACTCCCTGAAGTGTGAACTGAATCACCTCACTTTTCCCTCCAAGAAAAGCAACACACATAATGTGCAGTGATGCTGCTGTCCTACAGCTCGAGTGATGTGACCTCTGGAACTGTCTATGTGAGGGTTTCATGTCCTTCCCGTAACCATGTGGGTTTCCCCCAGGTGTTCCTATTTTGTCCCAAAAGTGTATGAGCTGATAGGTTAACTTGATGTGGATAATATTCCCTAGTCGGTAGGTGAGTGATACAATTGTAGGGGAGCAGATGGGAAAATCTGATTTTTTTTTCCAAAAGGAGGTCCTGAAGAGAGAATGTAGGGAGCTAGGTAGAAAGCTGAAAAACAGGACCTCCAGGGTAGTAATCTCTGGATTGCTGTCTGTGCCACATTCCAGTGAAGGTAAGAATTGGATGACTTGGCAGATGAACGTGTGGCTGAGAATTGGGGCATGGGGGAGGATTCAGATTTCTGGATCATTAGGATCTCTTCTGGGAAAGGTATGACCTGTACCAAAAAGACAGGTTACACCTGAACCTGAGGAGAACCAATATCTTTGTAGGAAGGTTTGCTAGAGTTGTTGGGGAGGTTTTAAACTAATTTGGCAGGGGGATGGGAACCAGAGTGACAGGGCTGTTGGTTTACAAGCAGAGGCAGTGTGTAGTGAGACTGTCAGGAGGACAGGCAGATGATGGGGCAAAATTGCAGTCAGTGGGATGAGTTGCAGTGTAAAAGGTGATGAATACAGGACTGAACGTATTATATTTGAAAGCATGCAGTATATGGAATAAGGTAGATGATCTTGTAGCACAGTTAGAAATTCAAGGTATGAAGTCGTGGACATCAGTGAGTCATGGCTGAAAGATTATAGTTGGGAGCTTAAAATCCAAGGATGCACATTGTACTGAAGGGACAGGCAGATGGGCAGAGGGGGTGGCATAGTTCTGATGGTAAAAAATGAAATCAAATCCCTAAAATGAGGTGACATAGGATCAGAAGATGTGGAATCCTTGTGAGGCGAGTTAAGAAACTGCAAGGGTAAAAAGACCCTGATGGGAGTTATATTGCCCCCAAACAGTAGCAAGGATATCGGCTACAAATTACAACTGGAGATAGAAAAGGCATGAAAAAAGGGCAATGTTATAATAGTCATGGGGGATTTCAATATGCATGTATCAGGTTGGTGCTAGATCCCAAGAGAGATAATTTATAGAATGCCTTCAAATCACTTTTTATAGCAGCTTGTGGTTGAGTGTACCAGGGGATCAGCTATTCTGTGTTGGGTGTTGTGTAATGAACCTGATTTGATTAGGGAGATTAAGGTAAAAGAACCTATAGGAGGCAGTGATCATAATATGATAGAATTCAGCCAGCAATTTGAGAGGGAGAAGTATGCACATTGATGTATCGGTAATACAGTGAAGTAAAGGGAACTACAGAAGCATGAGAGAGGAGCTGGCTAAAGTTGATTGGAAGGAGACACTAGCAGGGATGACAGCAGAGCAGCAGTGACCGGAGTTTTTGGGAGCAATTTGGAAGGTGCAGAACAGATACATCCCAAAGAAGTATTCTTAAGACAAGATGACATAACTATGGCTGACAAGGGAAGTCAAAGCCAATATAAAAGCAAAAGAGAGAGCAGATAATAGACCAAATATTAGTGGGAAGTTAGAAGGTTTGAAAACTTTTTAAAACCAACAGAAGGCAACTGAAAAGACCATAAGGAGGGAAAAGATGAAATATGAAGGTAAGCTAGCCAATAATATCAAAGAGGATATCAAAAGTTTTTTTCAGATATAGAAAGAGTAATAGAGAGGCAAGAGTAAATATCGGACCACTGGAAATGATGCTGGAGAGGTAGAAATGGGGGATAAAGAAATGGCAAATGGACTAAATAAGTATTTTGTATCAGTCTTCACTGTGGAAGACACTAGCAGTAAGCAGAAGTGTGAGAGTGTCAGGGGGCAGAAGTGAGTGAAGTTGCCTTTACCAGGCAGAAGGTGTTGTGGAAATTGAAAGGTCTGAAGGTAGATAAGTCCCCTGGACCAAATGAACTACACCCCAGTGTTCTGAAAAAGGTAACTGAAAAGATCGTGGAAGCATTAGTAATGATCTTTCAAGAATCACTAGATTCTGAAATTACTTCGGAGGACTGGGAAATAGCAAATGTCACTCCACTCCTCTGGAAGGGAGAAAGACGGGAGAAAGGAAATTATAGGCCAGTTAACCTGACCTCAGTGGTTGGGAAGATGTTGGAGTTGATTGTTAAGGATGTGGTTTGGGGGTATTCGGAGGCACATGATAAAATAGGCAGTAGTCAGCATAGTTTCCTCAAGGGAAAATCTTGCCTGACAAATTTGTTGGAATTCTTTAGGAAATAACAAGTAGGATAGACAAAGGAGAATTGGTGGATGTTATGTACTGGAACTTTCAGAAGGCCTTTAACAAGGTGCCACACATGAGGCTACTAAACAAGATAAGAGCCCATGGTATTACACAAAAGATACTAGCATAGATAGAACATTGGCTGATTGGCAGGAGGCAAAGAGTGGGAAATTGTCAATGTTTCCGATTGAAACGCTGCATTAGGACACTGGGAGGCTGGGGCAGATGTGCAGCAGAAAGCCCTCTCATGAATACATGTCTAATCAGAATCAAAACGAAGCAGTTAGAAGAGCAAATGCAAGGGTCACCATTACAGAGGCTTGGCTAAAGCGCATGAAAGTTGACTCCCAGGTGACAGAATCTCTAGAAAGATCAGGGATGTTAAGAAAAACAGGAGAGAAGCAACATGAATCAGAGACATAATTCCAGAGGTATAAAGGTACAGTTCAGAGATCTGGGAGCTCTATAAAAAAAAAAGACATAAGAAGAGCAACAAGATGTCCAAAAAAAAAAGACATGGAATAATCTTGCAAAGAATATTGAAGCTAACAGTAAAAATGATTTCAAACATACTAAGGAAGTAAGCTGAGATGTCAACTCATTAAAGATAGATGCAGCCAAAACTATAAAAGGGAGCAAGGGAATGGTAAAACTTTTTTAAGGAAATACTTTGTGTCCATTTTCACAATGGGGTTAGAGGGAGGAACACAAGAAAGTCTAAAAATATAATAAGTGCAGGAGTTGATTGTGATTTTAAATAAGTGGCAATAGAGAAAATAATGGGACTGAAGATAATGTAGCTTCCAAAACCTGTTATTAGTTTGTCCTTCAAGATGGTGAAAGAATTATTAGGAAACTGTAGATGATATAGTTATTGTTTATCAGAGGTCTCTGGATTCAAAGTTGTATCCATTGACTAGAAAATAACAAATATCACTCCATTATTCAAGAAGGGAAGGAGAGAGAAACCTGCAAGCTAAAGTTTAACACTTGTTATGAGGAAGTGTGAAATTTATCATCAAAGGCACACTGACTGACAACGTGGACAAGTATAAGCTGATGCAGTGATACTGAACAGAAGACATTGGAACTGGAAAGTATCTTTAGCCCCTTGCCTGATTTGTCATTCAATCATGGCTCATCTGCGACCTAATTCCATATGCTCATTTTTTTTTATATGTTGCTGTTTCACAATAATCTATTCTCTTCAGTTTTAAATTTAAGAATTAACTCAGTATCATTTGCTGTATGGAAGATAATTACAAACTTCTATGTCCACCTCCAAGAGGACCACGGCCTTGTCGTAGGGTTTGGAAGCTTGCGTGCCTCAATGACCTGAAGAGCTATGTTGGCTGGAGTCAGGGCTTTATGCTTTGGCTCTTGATAGGGTCACCCATGCCAAACAGGTCAAAGGGTAGAGGACAGACAAAGAGTGGTCCACAGGTCCTCCAAGTTGGGGAGCTTAGCTCAGGGCTAATGACGCTGACTGGTAAAACAAAATTGTTACAGAAATAGCAATGAAGAATCCTTTTACATCAGAGTGTAATGGTATTCCCGAGCCTCCTGGGACTTGCATGACTGACAGTAGTGAAAACCAAGAGGAACTGACTCCCATGCACTGGATACAATTTACAGTGACCAATGAACCCACTGGTCCACACATCTTTGGGATGTGGGAGGAAACTAGAGCATGCAGGGGAAACCTATTCGGTCACACGGAGAATAGGCAAATTCCACAGTGGCAGCACCAGAGGTAGGGATTGAACCCAGCTTGCTGGCGCCATCAGACAGCAGCCACTGTGCTGCATTGAAAGACCTGGGTGTTCTTTTTAAATCATACCTTATCACCCTAGATAACTCTCCACCTACATGCTCACCTAGCGGAAACAGTTTCACCCATCGGTATTTTCAGTTTCTCCTTCGCTTTTTTGTGGAGGGGAACATGTTATATTGAGTGATCATAATGCCATTAGTTTCAAAGCAATTATGGAAAAGGACAGGTCTGGTCCACGGGTTGAGATTCTAAACTGGAGAAAGGCCAATTTTGATTATACCAGAAAGAATCTTGCAAGTGTGGATTGGGACAGGCTGTTTCCTGGCAAAGGCGCACTTGGGAAATGAAAGATTTTAAATGGATTTTTTTGCATCTGTATTTACTCAGGAGATGGACACAGAGTCAATAGCAGCAAGGTCATGGACCCTATACAGACAGAGGTATACAATATTAAGAGGGTTATAGATAAGGTAAATGCAAGCAGGCTTTTTCCACTGAGGTTGGGTTGGACTACAACTATAAGTTATGGCTTAAAGGTGAAAGGTGAAAAGTTTAAGGGGAATATGAGGGGAAAAATATTCACTCAGAGGGTTATGAGAGTGTGGAATGAGCTGCCAGCATAAGTCGTGCATGCGAGCCCAATTTCAACGTTTAAGTGAAGCTTGGATAGGTACACGGATGGCAGGGGTACGGAGGGTTATGGTCTGAGTGCAGGTCAATGGGAGTAGGCAGCTTAAATGGTTCAGCCCAGACTAGATGGGCCAAAGGTCCTGTTTCTGTGCTGTACTTTTCTATAACTCGATAACTATAACCAGAACCAGGTTTGGGGCAGCATGCTAGTGTAGCAGTTAGTGGAACGCTATTACAGCAGCAGTGATCCAGGTTCAATTCCGTCATTGTCTATAAGGAGTTTGTACATTCTCCCCTCGACTGCATTGGTTTCCTCCGGATGCTCCAGTTTCCTCTCACATTCCAAAGACATGGGTTAGTAGGTTAATTAGTCACATTGGAGTAATTGGGTGCTGTGGGGTTGCTGGTCCAGATGGGCCTACTAATAAAAGGGTTATTTCTAACATTCCGCTCCATCCATTGTAGAGTTTAACTCGTGATGACCATGGACCTTTTTTTTTTATTAAAGCTCCCTGTGTGCACAGGCATTATTAATGTTCCTGGTGTTGGAGAAGCCAACAATAGTATTGTCAGATTGGAGAATCAAGAACTAGAGGGCATAGGTTTAGGTGAGAGAGAAGAGATCTCATAGGAACCTGAGGGCCAACTTTTTCTCCAGATGTTGGTCAGTATGTTGAATGTGCTGCCAGAGGAAGTGGTTGACACAGGTACATTAATAACATTTAAAAGAAATATGGACAGGTTGATGGATAGGGAAGGTTTAGAATATGGATTCTCAACATGGGGTCCATGGACCCCTGGCTTAGTGGTATTGGTCGATGGCATATAAAAGCTTGAGAACACCTCGTTTAGAGGGATATGGGCAAATGGGACTAGGTCAGATGGGCATCTTAATCAGTATGGACCACTTACATCTTGGCCTCATCACCACCTTAGATGAGAGAGGGCTCAAGAACTGAACTATATAGGTAAGCAGAGAGTGAATGATTTTGATACTAAAGCGGTATTTGACTGAGTGTGGTACCAAAGTTCCTAATGTCTTGTGTCGTGTCTTGGTGACAGACTTTAATTGTTAGTACTCCTATGAAGTGCCTTGGGACATTTTACTGTGTGACACAATGAATCACTTTTTCAAGTGTCTTTATTGTTACAATATGGAAAATTTACCAGTCAATTTGCTCATGCAAGCTCCCTCACGCATCATTATAACAATAATCATGTAATCTGTTTTCTTGCACTGTTAGTTGAGGAGATAAATATTGGCTTCATGGAACCGTTGAATCATATAGCACGGAAATTGGTCCTAACAGCCCACCTTAAAACCATACAACCATAAGACATAGGAGCAGAATTAGGCCATTCAGCCCATCAATCTGCCCCAGCATTCCATCATGGCTGATTTATTATCCCTCTCAAACCTATTCTCCCGCCTTCTCCCTGTAACCACTAACTCCCTGATTAATCAAGAACCTATCATGATATATATGTACAATGTCTGAAATACATCTTATGGGAATGTTTGTTTGATGAACTTCAATAAAAAAAATTTACAAAGAACCTATCAACCTCTGCCTTAAATATTGTGGCAATGAATTCCACAGATTCACCACTATCTGGTTCAAGCAACCAAGCAGCATCTATGGAAAAAAGTAGTCGATGTTTCGGGCTGAGACCCTTTGGCTGCCTGGCTTGCTGAGTGCCTCCAGCATTTTGTGTGTGTTGCTTGGACTTCCAGTGTCTGCAGATCTTCTCTTGCTTGTGACTTGTTTACCCCCGGTTCAAGAAATTTTTTCTCATCTCTGTTTTAAATGGATGTCCCTCTATTCTGAAGTTGTGCCCTCTGGTCCTAGATTCCCCCACTATAAGAATCATCACCTCCATGTCCACTTTATCTAGACCATTCAATATTCGATAGGTTTCAATGAGATCCCCCCTCATTCTTCTAAACTCCAGTGAGTACAGGCCCAGAGCCACCAAACACTCCTCATTCCTGGGATCATTCTCTTGAAACTCCTCTGGACTCTCTCCAATAACAGCACATTGTTCCTTAGATAAGAGGCCCCAAACTGCACATAATACTCCAATTCCACTCTGACCAATCCTTTATAAACCCTTTGCATTATATCCTTGCTTTCCTCTTGGAATGAATGCTAACATTGCATTTGACTTCCTTATCATCGACCCAACCTACAAGTTAACCTTTAAGGAATCCTAAGTCCCTCTGCATTTCTGATATTTGAATTTTCTTCCCATTTAGAAGATAGTCCACATCTTTATTCCTTCTGCCAAAGTGTGTGACCATGCACTTCCCTACATTATATTCCATCTGCCATTTCTTTGCCCATTCCCCCAATCTGTCTAGGTCCTTCCTCAACAGTACCTGCTCCTCCACATATCTTCATATCATCTGCAAACTTGTCCACAAAGCCACCAATTCCTTCATCCAAAGCATTGACGTACAACCAGAAAAGAAGCAGTCACAACACCAACCCCTGCACCACACCACCAGACACTGGCAGCCAATCCATAAAAAGTCCCTTTTATTACCACTCTTTGCCTCCAATCTTCAATCCATGCTAGTACCTTTCCTGTAATACCATGGGCTTTTATTTTGTTAAGCAGACTTACACGCAGCATCTTGTCAAAGGTCTTCTGAAAGCCCAAATAAACAACATCCACTGACAACACACAAAATGCTGGTGGAATGCAGCAGGCCGGGCAACATCTATAGGAAAAAGCACAGTCGACGTTTCGGGCCGAGACCCTTCATCAGGACTATCTTTTCTTTAAGTTAGTCCTGATGAAGGGTCTCGGCCCGAAATGTTGACCGTGCTTCTTCCTATAGATGCTGCCTGGTCTGCTGTGTTCCACCAGCATTTTGTGTGTGTTGCTTGAATTTTCAGCATCTGCAGATTTTCTCATGTTTGCGTGAACGTCCACTGACTCTCCATTGTCTATCTATCCTGTTATTTACTTGAAGAATTCCAACAGATTAGTCAGGCGAGATTTTCCCTTTAGAAAACCATGTCAAATCTGGCTTATTTTATTGTGTGCCTGCAAGTACTTTGAAACCTGCTCTTCTACTATCACTACTGTACTCCTCTTCTCCCTCCTTCACTGTGAGCCGCAGAGCCAGACTCAGTGCCAGAAACCCAATCATTGTGGATTCACCCTGGTATGTCATTTCCCCCCCACAACAGTATCCAAAGTGGTATACTTATTATTGGGGGAAACGTCCACAGGGGTACTCTGCACTGGCTGCCTATTCCCTTTCCCTCTCCTGACAGTCCCAGGTACCTGCCTCCTGCAACTTAGGGGTGACTACCACCCTGTAGCTCCAATCTATTACCTTTTCATTTTCACATATGAGCTGAAGGCCATTCAGCTGCAGTTCCAGTTCCTGAACATGATCTCTAAGGAGTTGCAGCTTGGTGCACTTCATTCAGATGTAGTTATCAGGGAGACTGGAGGCCTCCCAAATATCCTACATCTCACCCAAGGAACATACCGCCACCACCGGATCCATTCTCAGCACACTGGCTCTGTACTAACAGAAAAAAAAAACTTACTAGAAACTTTCTTACTTATGTACTTAGAACTTCCCCCTGGTCTAGCCCAAGCTTGTTGAGTCAAAGCTGGACCACTCTAACCCTGGCACACTCCAACAATGGCTGCACTGCTTATACCTCCTTTCTTTTTATTGACCACATGCTGATTTCTACACAGCGAAAGAAAGCTGAAAGCTCCCAAGCTCTTTTTAAACTTTGCGCTGCATCACTAAAGAGTGACTTCTCACACTGATTTCTGACCTCCTTGTCCATGCCGACCATGATTTTGATCCAAACTATGTATTCCCATTTGTCCATATTAAGCCTGTATCCCTCTACACCTTTCTTGTCCAACTTCCTTTCCAATTGCCTCTTATACATTATAATTGTATCAGCCGCTACAATCTCCTGTGGCAGCTCATTCCAGATATTCACAACCATCCGTGTGAAAAATTTACCCCTCAGATCTCCTTTAAGCTTTTCCCCTCTCACATTAGTGCTGTGCCCTGCAGTTCTAGGAAAAGATTCTGACTATCTATTCTGCTAATGTCCCTCATAAGCCTCTATAAAGTCACCCCCTCAACTGCCTACATTACAGTAAGAATAAAGCCAACATATCTAATCTCTCCTTAATGCAACCAACATTCCCTCTAATTTTTTTTTACAGCTGTATGGGCCAACCATTGCTCTGAACAGGAAATTATTACATGGCCTGAAAACTGCATGGCACTTTAAAAAGTATTATGTAAAAGAAAATTCCAGTTGTACCTCAACAAGGGCTGTGTGTGTGGGAGCATTTCAGTTACTGCACAGCCGCACACCCACACAGTTTAGAGGGAACAATGGCAACTCTCCGTTTCAGAGATTCAGGTGAATCTGTTCCGCACTCTCTCTAATGCTCCATCAAGCTTTCTGCATTGTGGTGACTAGAACTGTACGTACTATTCAGCGTGGTCTAACCAATGTTTTATACAACTGCACCCTGATGTCCCAACTCTCAGACTGAGTGCCTCTATGACTGCAAGCATACCAAACGCCTTTTTCACTACCCTATCCACCTGTGTTGCTACTTTCAGAGAGATATGCACCTGAACACCACAGTCACTCTCGTACATCAGTGCTCCTAAGGTTTCTAACCATTTACTCTGTATAACAGAATTTGATATCCCAAAGTGGAATATAAAACACTTACTTGGATTAAATTCCATCTGCCACCACTTTACCCTACTTTCCAGCTGATCTACAGTATGTGCTGCTCTCTTTAAATAATCTTCCTTGTTATCTATCTCTCTACCAATTTTTGTATTATCTGAAAACTTTACTACTCATACCACCTATATCCTCATCCAAGTCATTTGTATCTATTACAAACAGTAAGGTTTCCATCACCATTCTCTGCAGAACAATAGGTTTTCAATCTGAAAAATACTCATCCGCCACTACCTTCTGCTTCCTATCTCCAAGCCAAATTAGTATCCAGTTCCCTACAGACCTCAGATCCCTTGTGCCTTAACGTTCTGGACCAGTCTGCCATGTAAGACCTTGTCAATAGCCTTACTAAAGTCCACATAAAGACAACATCTACCATCCTGCCTTCATTAATTGTCTTGGTTATGTCCTCCGAAAATTCAATCACATGGTCTCCTCTGCACAAAACCACCCTGACTCCACCCAATCATTCTGGTTTTCCAAGTGAATATAAATTCTGTCCCTCGGAATCATACCTACCACTGATATAAGGCTGATGTAGTTTTTGGGCTTGTATCAATTGCCCTTTTTGGACAAAAGAATGGCATTTATTATCCTTTAGCCTCTGTTAACCTCATCTGTGCTAACAAAAATGCATAAATCTCATAATCTTATAAGCCCCAGAAATCTCAAAGTTCAAAGTAGATTTATTATTAGAGTATGTACTGCATATGTTACCATATACTATCTTGAGGTTCATTATCTTGCAGGCATTTACAGGTATATAAAGAAATACAATAAAATTTTGAAAAACTATACATACATAATAAAGACTGATAAACATCCAATGTGCAAAAGAGCACAAATTGAGCAAATAACAAATTTTAAAAGTAAATAAATAATACTGAAAACATGAGTTGTCGAGTTCTCCAATGCTTCCGTTACCATCCTGGGATAGATGCAATCAGGCCCTGGGGATTTATCCACTTTAATGTGCTCCAATATTTCTAGAACTTCTTCCTTCCTTGTACAGATGTACTCCAGAATATCAGTGTACCCTTCCCATAACTCTCTACCTTGGTGATAACTGATAAATATTTATTTAAGATCTTGCTCATAACACCTCCCTCAGTGCTGCACTGGTATGTTAAATCTCAAAACCCTCTGACTCAGAGGAAATAGTTACACTAACAGAACTACAGCTGCCATTGGAAAGCAGCCTGTCCTCCATGGGCTCTGTCTACACTTCTCACTGACTCAGTAAAGCAGCCCCCACCCGGGATGTTCTCTCATCTCTTCTTGCTCTTCATGCGGAAGCTACTGAAGCCTGGAAGCAAGTACCATCAGGCTCAAAGATAGCTTCTATCTCACTGTAATATTGGACAAGAGATGAACTCTTGACATCACAACCTACCTTGTTATGACTTCCACCTTATTGTCTGCCTGCACTGCAATTTCTCTGTAGTTGTGACACTTTATTCTGCATCTTGTTATTGTTTTACCTTGTTCTAGCTCAATACACTATTATAATGATTGATATGTATGAACAGTATGCCATCTGTATATCTTGGTATAGGTGACATGAATAAACCTATTCTAATTACAATGTACACGGTCAACAATGTGGACACTGCAGTTGTCTAATCAAGAGGTAACAGAAGCATGGATGAGGGCTTAAGCAACAGATGAGCTTGGTCAGGCATGAAGTCAAGTGATATTATGGGAGTGGAAATAGGTGGTACGGATCAGTACATGGTCCTTGGTTGACGTCAGGGCAAAATGGGGCAGTTGCCAGGTGGAGGGATGGAGTCCCAAAAAATCTGTTGGAAAAAACTTGTGAATGGAGCTTGTAATAGATCTGAGGACAATCATCTCTGAATTACCAATATTTAATCTCAGGGACAGAACTTAGACAAACAGTCTGGAAGCTTAGAAATAGCCAGGGAGTTGAGAATGGTAGTGAGGTAGGGCTGGACACAGGGTGTGACAGGACTGTTGACAGTGACAAGACTGACTGAAACGTTGCTTCTCCCATTGTAGTACTACATATTTACTGAGATGACATTCTAAGGACCATATCTATCTTCCCCTACTCATCAAATCGCTTGGGGAATCTATACTGTTATGACTCACATGCCACAATTGGAAGGTGCATTTTTTGGGTTGCCTTGTTGGTAATAGGGTATTAGATGTCCTCTGGGTAATCAGGCGTTAATGTTAAATTGAAGACGTGGTTTGAACTGACATCATCATCAATATTTTTTTCATCTTCCATGGCACTATGGTCTACATGTGAGTTCCCTTCAATGCCTTAACAAGGGAAGATCCTAGAATATTAACTTTCTGTCAGTTAAACCAAGCAAATTGCCCCAAATATTTTGAGCTTGATTTTGCTGATTGCAACAGTTGTACATTGGGAAGCAAGAGAAACGTAGACAAAAGCCTCTCAGATCCAGTAATGCTGCAGGCAACATGTGCCCTGACTACATGTATTATGGTCAAATATAAATACATAAGATAGCTTATATGCATAGATTGATTGTATATCCATAAAGTAAGGCTAGGCTGTACATAAGGTGACTGACAGGAAATAGTAAAGTAGCGGTGGAAATGCAATCAGCCTTGCTGCTTGGGGAAAGTAACTGCTTTTGAGTCTGGAGATCCTGCAGTGGATGCTACATAGCCTCTTCACTGTTGAGAGTGGTTCAAACAGTCTATGAGTAGGGTGGGTGGGATCCTTCATGAAGTTGCTGGCCTTTTCTGTATATCTGTCCTTGAAGGCAGGTAGGCTGGTGCCAGTGATGCATTGGGCAGTCTTGACTACCTGTTATAGAGCCTTCCTGCCTGCTGCCATGCAGTTTCCATACCAAGTAGTGATGCCTCTTGTTAGGAAGCTCCCTACTGCACATCCGTAGAATGGTGTGAATATGGGTGTGCAAAGTCTAGCTCTCTTCAGCCTCCTCAGAAAGTCAAGGCATTGTTGAGCTTTCTTAGCTGTGGAGGATGTGTTCTGGGACCATGACGGGTTGTGTTTCTGCTTGCAGTTTCCATTGCTGTGCCGCCAGTGTAAAGGGGGTGTGAGAGCTGTGAGTTCTCCTGAAGTCAGTAACCATCTCCTTTGTCTTGCTGACATTGAGGAAGAGACTATTTGCCTGGAGCCAGGCCTCAAGTTCTTCCAACTCCTCTCTGTAGTCTGTCCCATCGTTGTTGGTGATGAGCCCCACCACTGTTGTGTCATCGGTGAACTTGACAATGTGATTACTCAGATGTTTGGTTGTGCAGTCATGTGTGAGCAGGGTGCAAAGCAATAGGCTCAGCACACAGACCTGGGGGACACCCGTGTTGATGACGATGAGGAAAGAGGAGTCGTTGTCCATCCTGACTATCTGAGGTCTGTTCATTAGGAAGTCCAACACCCAGATACACAGAGTACTTAGACCGAGGATTAGGAGTTTGTTCACCAAGGTCTGTGGGACAATAGTGTTGAATGCTGAAATGAAATCCAGAAACAGCATTCAGACATAAGTGTCCGTGTTTTCTAGATGTGTCAGGGCCAGGTGCAGGAAAGATGCTATGGCATCCATCGGCGGTTTTGCTGCTGAGTGTCCAGTGGGGCAGGAATGGAGTTTTTGATATGTGCCATTATCGGCTGTTCAAAGCTCTTCACAATGATAGTCGTTTAGTTCTGAAGGAGTAGAGATCTTTGGTACAGAGATGACGGTGGCTGATTTGATGAATGTGGGGACAGCAGCCTGGGTGAGTGAAGTGTTGAAGACGTCCATGAGGACATCAGTCAGCTGTGTGCACACTCCCTGAGTACCAGGCCTGAGATGTTGTCTGGCCCGGCAGCCTTACGGGGGTTGACTCTGCAGAGTCCTTCTTATGTCTGGTGATCTGACAGACAGTGTCTGCTCACCTGGTGGGTGGGGGTAGCTTTTGTGGCATGCCTCAAAGCGTGTATAAAAGTTGTTTAGAGCATCAGGGAGGGAGATGCCACTGGTACAGTCTACGCTGCTTTCCCTTGAGTAGTCAGTAATGCCCTTTATGCCCAGAACTGAAAAATTATCAAGTATTTAAGAACACTTTTAATGATCATCTGAAAGTACTTAAAACACTTGTAAGATCTCTCAGTATTAATGGTCACCTTTACAATGTGTCTGGTCTTACAAATATATGTAAGTGCTGGTTTACTGCAGCAAATGCATTGCCCCTTATTACATTCATCATTTCTACCCCATCATCCCTGCACCAGTTCCATCTTACTGTGATGTGGGATTGCTCTGGAAACTGCACTCATTGAACAGAAGAATGGCTACCTATACAACCTATCAGATTTCACACATGTACATTAAATGAAAAATGAAGGTGACCTAGATAGGTACCAAAATGTGCTCCGAAGTGACTTTCCTGGAGAACAGAAAAACACATGAAAATAGCAGGAGGAGGCCACTTAACCCCTCCAGCGTGTCCCACCATCAATATGATCACTGTTGATCTATGCTGGTCCCCACTTCTCTTCTGTGTCAATCCTTTAAAAAACATCAATTTCCCAAGTCTTCAAAAATGTGTCTATCTCCACATAAGTATCTCACCCTCTGAGAGAAGAAATTTCTACACGCTTTCTGTGTCACAGTGTTCTCTCAGAGGCTCAACCCAAGTGTGGAGGAATGGCAGACTTTCTCTGTCATGGGGTCGCTGGCACCAACACAACCCAGAGCTGCAGATGGCAGGCTCATGATTCAACCCAGGAGCAGATGAATGGCCAAATCCCCATGAAGTGACAGAAACAAGCGTTTAGATATAGGAATACGAACAGGGCCTCAGCGGAACGACTGAGCAACACCACAAGTTAAATCATTCTCTCTAACACAATGGCTCCGCTAAGGCACTATCTGAGAGTCCTCCTTAAATAATTATAGAATGTGGGAAACACATGCCAGTCATAATTAACTTGACAGGATTAAACCAAAAGCACAAAGGCTTAATGGCTCTAGTTAAGATAACAGTTAGTAAATGCAGGTGCTCAAGAAACCTAGAAATTCAAAGCTCTACGGCAAGCCACAGAGCACATGACATCCTGTTCCTCTTGTTCATGACTCTTACACTAGTGAAATCATCTCAATCATGACAAGCAAAATATATTTAAACAAGGTCACTCTTCATTCTTCTCAACTTCAATGATTGTAAACTGTCTGGTCTCTCTTGATAGGACAACCCTCTCATCCCATAAGTTAGCCTAGTGAATGTCCTTTGGACCATCTTCAATGTTACTGTAAGGGAAACAAAACTATACACAATATTCCAGGTGTGTCTTCGTCAACACCCTCCAGAACCAGAACACAACCTCCCTCTTCTGAAACTCCAACCTCTTTTGCAATAAATGCTAAAATACAGTTCATAGTTTTAACTGCCTGCTAACGTTTTGTGATTCATGCACCAGAACACTGAGACCTCTCTGAACTTCACTCACTTGCGGTCTCTCTCCACTTTGATAATAATCCACCTTTAACTGTATGAGTTTTCCTAATACCTTATCCCTTGTGTTTGGGGTTTTACAATTTAATCTGCATTATTTGAAATTAGCCCATCTTTTATCTTGTGAATATTTACAGAGCATTCCACGGTGCAAAAATTTGATTTAACATATCAATCATTTGTTTGCTTCCTGTTATTAATTTGCCAGCCTCAATCTCTAGAGGTCCCATACCTATACTAGCCATCTTCCTATTTATATATCCATAGAAACCCTTAATGCCTGCTTTGATATCTTTCTTTCAAAATTAATTTTTCCCCTTTTATGAGCTTTTTAGTCTACCACCAGCTCTTGCTACTTTGGCCTACGTTTCTATATAACATTTGCCTTGATCTTCCTTGTTGACCACAGATGGTGCCTCCTTCTCATAGAATCCCTCTGTCTAATTGGGGTAAATTCCTGCTAAGCGTTATAGAGCAGCTGTTTGAATATCTGCCACTCTTCATCCTGGAGGAATTGGTAACCATTAGATCTCACACTACTCCTACCTCATTTCAAATGACCAAGTCTAAAATAGCCTGTTCCTGGGTAGATTCTGAGACATACGATACAAAGAAGCAATCCAGGGTGCACTCCACTAATTCTTCTATATTAACTTTGTCAATTTGGTTTATCCAGTCAATATGTTGATTAAAATCTCCCATGACAATTGCTGTTCCCTCTAATATGCTCCAGATATTTTCTCATTTATTCGCTGCCCTGATGAAAGGCCACATTTTGGAGCCTATAAACTACTTCCACTTCTGTTGTCTTTCCTCTGCTATTCACAATTTCAACCCAAAATGATTCTACATAATTATCCACTATCTCTTTATCATTATTCTGTACCTAACTGGGACCTTCTTTGCAACTCCACCTCCTTTCCCTTTTAGCCTATTCTTTTATACCATTGTACAATCTAGAGTATTGAACACCCATTCCTGGTCACCCTGCAAATAGCACTCCATGATAGCTATCAGATGGTATTGACGTATTGCTATCTGCCATGCCACCTCCCCCCCCCCCCACCCCCGTTAACCTGTCTCCACGTTTCATTGTAGTGATCAGGCTCAAATGAATATTTTGAAAAAATTTTAATTAGCACATTTTGCACCTTTAACATCAAATTAAACTTCTGAATGATTTAATGATATGAACTACTCACCTTTGCACCTGGCCTTTATGACAACTTTCCAACCAGGCTTACACAACCTACTACTTCTAAATAGTGCCCTCCCCCATCATTGCCCCTTTCTTCCCAACCCCTTGCCTGGCTGGTGAAAGGACGCTCCTTTTCAAATGGGTGGACAGAGAGTTCCGTGACAGATGATTACAAGATTGCTGACTGTAGTGTCTCTGTTCAATGATGCTGTCTCTGGGGCACAGATGATGACATTGTCAGACAACTAGTTGTGGATTAGATACTGATGTGAAAAAGAAAACAGCATTTTCACAGTCCACAATGCCTCTGGCACTGTCCTGGCATAAGACCTCCAACAGGCTGTTTACCTGTTGTGACCCAGAATCCAATGTTGCTTTTATGATCTTCACACCTGCATCATCACTCTGATAGCAGTAGCTTGCTTAATGATTGTAATGATTAATTCAGACCACCTTCACAGGCTGTGCTGCTTGGAGACCTTTCCAATGGTATCAAAGAAAATATTCATACTGATATAACTATTAGCTATTTATGAACTGGCTTATGATGAAAGATGCCCAGAAAAACTTGTGCTTTATTGTATTAGGTCTAACTGAATTTTTAATGATGCTCCAAACCGTAACTGTGGCTCAACAAAATATCTAGTCCCAAGTAATATATAGTATAAAGGGGAAGCAATATAGTAAAGGGGTAATATATAGTATAAAGAAGCTGTAAATCTGAAATAAAATGATGAGAAGACTCAGCTGAGTCAGACATCTGTGGAGAAAGAAAGGGAGTTAATGTTTCAGGTCAATGCTCTTTCCTCATATATATATATGGTACATTATTTCCTTATATAAAGGTTTCAAAATGCAAAGTACTTTTCTTGGAAGTTTATTTACTGTATTTCTACTTCTATTTTTTTAATTTCATATGTTCCAATATTTACTTCCTGTTCTGCATCATGTTTAAATTTGACTAAAAGACGTGCTTTGCTGTTTCCTGGTTTTCTGGTTGTGAGAATTTGTCATTATAGTTGGCTTCTAAGTTTACTTGATGACATTCTTGTTACTGGACACAAGGGATCCATTTGGAGATCGTCAAAGAATCAGAATAGGTGAAGATAAGAAATAACAAAGGGACAAATAACATTAGTGGTAGTAGTCTATAAACCTCCTAGCATCAGCTACACCTTTAGATAGAGTATTAAGCAAGATTTGATACATCACATTGGTAGGAGTAGTCCAGATGATGTGTTTATAGTATCCTTTTGAGGCAGTTACCTGAAATAAAATATAGTTAAATCCACCAAGGGATGAACTATTTTAGATCTTGTAGTTTGTAATGGGACAGGGTTAATTATTCATCTCTTGGTAAAGGATCCCTTGGGAATCATAATATGATAAAACATCATATAGAGTTTGATAGCCATAACCTTAAATCCAAAACTAGATCTTAAACTTAATTAAATCCAATTACATAGGTATGAGAGGCAAATTGGCTAAGATGGGAATTTTAGAAATTAGGTTAAAAAGTTATGACAGTGGATGAGCAATGGTACCCATTTAGATAAATATTTGAAAAATATTTCAATAAAGTTACATTCCATTGAGAAATAAAAAGCTCCAACAGAAAAGTGTTCCATCCAAAAAAAACCATAGATGTTAAAAATTGTATGAGGTTAAAACAAATGACTGAAAATGCTGCAAAGAAGTCAGAGTATCTGGATGATCTGAAATAAAGCAAAGGGGAAAAGTAAAAATAAAAGTAAATATTGAATATGAGTGAAAACTACTAAGAAACATAAAATCAGATTGTAAAAAGTTTTTACTATGAAAAATGAAGGGGAAAATCACTTAGAGGCTAAGATAAGGAGAAAGTGGGTTACTACAGGGATTAGTGATTGGATCCCAGCTATTGATGATTTATTTCAACCAATTGGTTGAGGACACTAAATGACCTATTTCCAAGTTTGCTGACAATATTAAACTAGGTGGGAGTGGGAGCAGGAAGGGGGACATACAGAGGCTTCAGGAAGATATGGAAAGCTGAGAATATGGCACATAGAATATAAGTTAGGAAATATAGAGAAGGCTTGAGCCAAAAGCAGAGCATTGGAGACCATTCAGTGATGAACAATAACTTTAATAATACTCCTGTTAGCTGGGTGGAGACCGAGAGGTGCTTGCCTGTGCAAGCCTGACAGGAACTCTGATCCAGGATAATCCGGATGGGGTGAACCCTGTACACCGGAGCACCTACCACCATCCTTGTTCTGGAGGTTTAGGCTCAGGTGGGTTGAGTGGTTCATGGTCAACAAGCTTGGGGCAGGATGCATGGAAGGTAGGTGTGATCCTGAGGGACAGTGGCAGTGGAGATGGTAAGTAACTGGATTGATGTGATGGGTGTTCTTGAAGGGACTAATGAACTGGGGCAAGAGCCGGTGGGAGTTGGTGCACAGGGGCAGATTTCATATGGACAGCCAGACATGATCCCCAGGCCAGAGCAGTCTGGCTGGCCATTGCTGGTGGTTGGCCTGGCAGCAGTAGGCAAGGTTGACTGCTGGGATGATTCTCTGTGCCCTCTTCCAAGCCTTCTGGCAGTGGCAATCCAGGCCCTGGCCAACAGGACCTCCACCACTGGTTCCTCGGTGGGGAACAATTGGGCTTGACAGCCATGAAGCACTTCAAAGGGCAATATACCCTTGCAGAGGAGGTGTGTAGATTGTGGGAACGGTTTGACTCAGAGCAGATACTTCCTCCATGTGGCATCACGGAAACTTCTCCACTTGCTGATTGGCTCTTTCTGACTGTCCATTGGTCTGCGGTGCTGAGGAGGGAGCAGAGAGCTCGCCAGAAGTGGGAGATGAATTGTGGGCCCCAGTCTGACAATGTCCTGAGGGGAGCATGGAGACAAACTACACGTTGGAGAACCAGCACTTGCGTATTGTTGTCATGTGCGTCGGCTGGAACAGGCTCATGCTGTAGAGCCTGGTGGATATGGTTCTCAAGATCCCAGATGATCGGGGAGAGGATCTCCGAGGATGGAATGATTGGCTGAGGATCAATCTCTAGTTCAGTTGGGGTGAACTGTCGTGACAGGGCATCCACCTTAGTGTTCTTGCAACCAGGTCAGTAGGAGATGGTGAAGTTGAATTGCTTGAAGAAGAGGGCCTGACGTGGGTTGAGCTGGCAGTTCTGATGTATGGATATGAGGTTCTGGTGGTTAGTCCAGATCAGGAAGGACTTGGTGTTTCCCATCAGCCAATGTCTCCATTCCTCCAAGATGCTGATGTATTGGATACACGTAAACTCTGGCAGGATTTGCAGGACGTTACTTACTACAAAGCGAAACCCAATAGCACGAATGGCAGCGATGCTTCACTACTAGACAATACCTTGTCAATACCTTCTATGCCTGCTTTGAAAGGGAGAATATAACTGTGAACATCCCTGCTGCATCCGGTAACCCAGTGATCTCTGTCTCAGAGGCCGATGTTAGGCTGTCTTTAAAGAGAGTGAACCCTCACAAGGTGGTAGGCCCTGGTGGAATACCTGGTAAGACTCTGAAAATTTGTGCCAACCAATTGGCGGGTGGATGAAAGGATATTTTCAACCTCACGTTGCTATGGTCAGAAGTTCCCACCTGCTCCAAAAAGGCAACAATTATACCAGTGCCCAAGAAGAGTAGTGTGAGCTGCCTTAATGACTATCGCCTGGTAGCACTCATATCTACAGAGATGAAATGCTTTGAGAGGTCATTCATGGCTTGAACCAACTCCTGTCTCAGAAAGAACCTGGACCCACTGCAATTTGCCTATCACCACAATAGGTCAACGGCAGACACAAACTCAATGGCTTTCCACACAGCCTTAGATCACCTGGATAATACAAACACCCATGTCAGGATGCTTTTCGTTGACTATAGCTCAGTGTTTAACACCATCATTCATACAGTCCTGATTGATAAGATATGAAATCTGGGCCTCTGTACCTCCCTCTGCAACTGGATCCTTGACTTGCTAACTGGAAGACCACTATCTGTGCAGATAGGTAATAGTATCTCCACTTCGATGACAATCAACACTGGCACACCTCGGGGTTGTGTGCTTAGCCCACTGCTCTACTCTGTCTATACCCATGACTGTGGCACAGCTCAAATGCCATCTATAAATTTGCTGATGATACAACCATTGTTGGCAGAATCACAGATAGTGATGAGAGGGAATACAGGAGCATATAGCAGATAGTTGAGTCGCAGCAACAACCTTGCACTCAATGTCAGCAGGACCAAAGAGGGAACATGAACCCATCCTCATAAAGGGATCAGATCCGGAGGGAGTTCTGGGTATCAAGATCTCTGAGGATCTAACCTGGTCCCAACATATCAATGCAGCTATAAAGAAGGCAAGACAACGGCTATATTTCATTAGGAGTTTGAGGAGATTTGGTTTGTCACCTAAAACACTAGAAAACTTCTACAGATGTACCGTGGAGAGTATTCTGACTGGCTGCATCACCACAAACAAGAGGAAATCTGCAGATGCTGGAAATCAGAACAACACATACAAAATGCTGGAGGAACTCAGCAGGTCAAGCAGCATCTAAGGAAAAAAGTACGGTCAACATTTTGGGTTGAAATGTCAACTGTACTTTTTTTCCATAGATGCTGCCTGGCCTGCTGAGTTCCTCCAACATTTTGTGTGTGTTGGCTGCATCACTGTCTGGTATGGGAGGGGGGGTGCGACTGCACAGGATTGAAAGAAGCTACAGAAAGTTGTAACATTAGTCAGCTCCATCTTGGGTACTAGCCTCCATAGTATCCAGGACATCTTCAAGGAGCGATGCCTCAGAAAAGCGGTGTCTATCATTAAGGACCCTCATTACCCAGGGCATGCCCTTTTCTCACTGTTACCATCAGGTAGAAGGTACAGAAGCCTGAAGGCACACACTCAGCGATTCAGGAACAGCTTCTTCCCCTCTGCCATCCAATTCCTAAATGGACATTAAACCCAAGAACACTTATTATTTCTGTTTTTGCACTATTTTTAATTTAGCTACTTAATACACACATATATACTTACTGTAACTGAGTTACTTTTTTCCCCTATATTGTTAGGTATTGCATTCTACTGCTGCCACTAAGTTAACAAATTTCATGACGTATACCGATGATACTAAATCTGAGTCTGATTCTGTCTTCTACTCCATAATGGTGCTGTGTAGAGTTGAACTAGCGCAAGAAGAAAGCACAAGTTCAAGTAGTGTGTCTTCCTGTTCGGTCCTTGCTGGGAGAGGATAGCCCTGGTGCCAACGTCAGATGCATACACCTCTACTGCTAAAGGTCTGGAGGGGTTTGGATGGCAGAGAATAAGAGCAGTGAAGTGTCTCTTGAACTGCTCGAAAATGTGGCAGCAGAACAGGTTATCCGTGAGGTAAGTGATTTAGAGAGGGAGGTGAGAAGAGCAGTAATTTGCTTGTAATTTCAGATGAAACGGTGATAGAAGGTGGAGTAGCCCAAGAAGCACTGTAGCTGTTTGAGGGAGTGTGGCTGGTGTCGTAGTGGCCCGTGGGTGTTATGAATACTGACTTCCACTCATCCCCTTGGTGGATGTTGATCAGGCTGTATGCACTCCATAGGTGCAGTTTGGGGAAGATCTGGGCCCTGCAGAGTGTTTCAAATGTGTTATTCATCAAGGGGAAAGGGTAGCGGTTCTTAATGGTGATTTTGTTGAGTCTATGGTAGGCGATTCTGGGACAAATACCCTCATCTTTCTTTTTGATAAAGAAGAATCCTGCACTGGCTAAGATTGGGACAGTCAAATGAAATCATGCTGTACTGCTTCGGTGATGTAGTTATTCATGGCTTGGGTCTCAGGGCAGGAGACAGAGAATAGATGACCTCAGGGAGGGGTGGTGCCCAGGAGGAGGTCGATTGTGCAGTCTGCAAGTCGGCAAGGTGCTGGCTTCCCTTTTACTGAAAACAATGGCTAAGTCATGGTATTCCTACAGGAGCTTTCAGAGGTCGAGGGTTTCCTCTATCTGCATGGATTTATAGAACTGAGGCTACAGGTAGGCGAATTCCAACTCCCCAACCAGATGACCAGGTGAAGTGAGGGTTGTGAGTGGAGAGCCGGGGTAACCCAGGATGAGAGGAGTGTTGGGTGAGTTGATGAGGAGGAATTGGATGGAGTCGTGGTGCTCTGGGATGTTCATGTGCACAGGTTGTGTGTGTGCTCTGACCATCCCAGACCCCAAGGGACATTCGTCAATGGCTGTGATGCAGACGGGGTGAGAGATAGGCTCAGTAGGGAGTCCAAGCTGCACATCCAGACAGTTGCTTGCTGTGCCGGAATCCACCAGAAGCTCCTGTGTGCATAGAACCATCAGGGTGTGGAGGAGCACAGAGAGTGAGTTGGGATATGGTGCTAGAATGAGGGAGATTACCAGACAGAAGATCCCTCGTCTCTACCTGGCGGTGCCATTTCCTGGACGCAGTGTGCACTTGATACGTGGGTGATGGGCTGCTCTGCATTAAGAGCACAAATTGCTTCTCTACCAATACTCACACTTTGGGGTTAAGGGAGCTTTCCCCAACTGCTCTCTTAACTGACTGGGCTCTGGAGGCATTGTTGATTAGGGTCCTGCAGCCTGAAATGGAACTGGGGTTCTGGGGTTCATTGCATAAGATGCTTATCAATATGGTGAGCCAGGGTGATGAGGCTTTTGAGGTCAGTGGGCATCTCCCAGGTAGACAGCTTGTCTTTCAAGCGCTCTGAGAGGCCGTGATGGTAATGGGCCAGAAGTGCTTCTGCATTCTAGCTGCACTCTGCTGTGAGGTTCCTGAATTCCACGGTGTAAATCCAGTAACAAGTGTGAGTCATTGCAGATGAAGTATCCTATCCGCTGCCTTCCTGATGTTTGAAAAATGGGCACATCTCAGCAGCAAATTCCTCATTTATTGCAAATGGGGATTTTATTGTCCTAGTTAGTGGTGGCCAGGTCAGAGCTTGTCCCCATCTATGGAGAGATGATGAAGGCAATCTTGCTTCAGTCCGTAGAACAGAGAGATGGCTGGAGCTCGAAGTGTAAGATGCACTGGGACAGGAAGTTGCGGCATTGGGTCGGGGATCTGTTGAAGCTCTCGGGCATTGGAATTCAGGACTCAGAGGGAGGAGGTTGACTGTTGTGGGGTTGCTGTCTTGAGACAGACAATTGGAAGAGAGTTGCGGGGAGATGGTCAATGGTTTCCTGCTGCTTCTGGACCGTGTGCTCATGTCAATGGCTGACTTCCTTCAGGTGAGCAAACTCTGCCGGGTGAATTGTGGGCTCACACATTCTTTCAGGAAATGTGGAGGAGGTTTGACCCAAAAGCAGAGCAGTGGAGATGATTCAGCAGTGAATGATAGCTTTAATAATTGATTACAAACCACAGGGGGCTACAAAACAAGAGAGAACAAATACTAAATCCCAGTAGGCAACAAGGTAACTGAAGGCTTGGACACTCTGGCTGGTTCAATAGGTGAACAAGGAGTGTGAATGAGAACTGGGTTTAAATTGGCTGCAGGTGATGAGTTGGAAATGAATGGCAGGTGTGACTCCTGTTAGCTGGGTAAGAGACTGGCAGGTACCTGCCTAGGCAGGCCTGACAATATAATGAGGAACATCATAAACATGAGAAATTCTGCAGATGCTGGGAATCCAAAGAAATGCACACAATACTAGAGGAACTCAGCAGGTTAGGCAGCGTCTATGGAGATGAATAGTCGACATTTCAGACCGAGACCCTTCTTCAGGACCAAGAAGGAATGGGGAAGCTGCCAGAATAAAAAGGTGGGGGTAGGGAAGGGGGCCAGCTGGAAGGTGGTAGGTGAAGCCAGGGGGGTGGGAGAAGGTCAAGGGCCGGAAAAGAAGGAATCTGACAGGAGAGGAGAGTGGATCATAGAAGAAAGGGAAGGAGGAGGGGACCCGGGGGAACTAAAAAGACATAAAAGGTCACAGCAGGGAATGGAGAATGGGGGTGGGCGGTGAAGAATTTGTTTACTAGAAGGAGAAATTGCTAATCATGCCATCAGGTTGGAGGCTACCCAGCTGGCACATAAGGTGTTGTTCCTCCACCCTGAGAGTGGCCTCATCTTGGCACAAGAGAAGACTATGGACTGACATGTTGGAATGAGAGTTGGCCACTGGGCGGATGGTGCAGAGGTGTTCAACGAAACAGTCACCCAATTTACGGTGAGTCTCACCAACATAGAGGAGGCCACATGTGGAAAATGTTAAGTTATATACTTTGGTGCATGAATGGAAGACCAGAGCATCTTATAAAATGGTGAGATCGGATAGCACTGATAATCAAAAGGATTTGAGTGTTTTTATACATAAATCACTGAAATGTCAAAAGGTATGTTGGCCTTTATTCCCTGTTCTGCTCTCTATACACCTATGACTGTGTGGCTAAGAACAGCTCCGATGCATATACACATTTGCTGATGACACCATAGTTATTGGACTGAACATAGGCGGTGACGAATCAGCTTACCAGAGTGAGATGGGATACGTGGTTGAATGGAGCTGCAGCAGCAACCTAAAAATCAAAAACTATAGAACTGACTGTTACCTTCAAGAAGGAGAAGAGGGTGAATATTGGGGGAATTGGCAGTGGAAAGAGTCAGAAACTTTAAATTCCTGTGTGTTAACACCTCCAGTGACCTGTTCTGGGCCCAGCACACACAGATGTACCTTTGAATGTATTCTGATTAGTTGCATTAGGGTTAAGTTTGCTGATGATGTGGTGAAGATTGTCATATCTTCATATCTACATATTGTCATATGTAAAGATTGTGTATAATTTATGTTTAATTCATGTTTTTTTTCTTGTGAAAGCTGCTTATCTGATGTTATGTGCCTGTGATGCATACACACACTTGTGCATGTGACAATCAACTTAACTTTCAGATGATTTGAGCACAGGTGTATAGATGTCTTACTGCAATTATATAGTACCTTGATGAAGCCACACCAGGAATATTGTGTACCATCTTGGGTTTTATTGTCTAAACTAGATGTACTAGAGGGAGAGTAGTTAAGATTCATCAGACTGGTTCCAGAGATGGCAGGTTTATGGATGAGGGATTGAGTAGGTCAGGTCTATATTTTCTAAAGTTCTAAATGATGAGAGGAGATCTCACTGAAATTTCCAAAATTTAATCATGGATTGAAAGGAAGGAAGCTTCCCCGGTTGAGGAGAATGAACCTGGAGTCTCACTATAAGGGATAGGCCATCTAGGGCTGAAAAGAGGAGAAATGTTGTCACTGAGAGGGTGGTGAGTCTTTGGAATTCTTAACTTAGAGGGCTGTGGAGGCTCAGTCACTGAGTTCATTCAGCACAGAGATAGTGCAGGATAACGGTGTTGAGGTGGAAGATCATGATCTTGGTAAATGGTGGAGCAGGCTTGAAAGGCTGAATGACCTACTCCTGCTATTTCTTATGTTCATACATAAATTGTGGTGGGGAGTATTGAAGCAGCTATGATGTTAAATAGATAACAGACTCAAGAGACCACAGTTGATGAAATCTGGAGCAATAAAGAACAAACTATTGGAGGAACTCAGTGGTTAAACAGCACCTGTGGAGCAAACCCTAATGGTAGTACTGAGAAGAGTGCATGTCCCAGATGGAAGTGTCCTTAGTGATGGGTATTGTCTTTTTGAGGCATTGCTTCTTTAGAAGAATGTATGGGGATCTCATTGAAACCTACCGAATGTTGAAAGGACTAGATAAGGTGGATGTGGAGAGGATGTTTCCTCTGGTGGGGTTAACCAGAACTAGAGAGCACAGCCTCTAAACTGAGGGGCGACCTTTTAGAACAGGAGTAAGGAGGACTTTTTTTTTAGCCAAAGAGTGGTGAATCTGTGGAATGCTCTGCCACAGTCTACAGTTGAGGCCAAGTCCGTGGGTTTCTTAAAGTGGAAGTTGATAGGTTCCTGATTGGTCGAGGCATCAAGGGATATGGTGTGAGGGCAGGTGTGTGGGGTTGAATGGGATCTGGGATCAGCCATGACGAAATGGCAGAGCGGACTTGATGGGTTGAATGGCCTAATTCTGCTCCTATATCTTATGGTTTAAAGGGATATGAGACCATCCGTTTGCCTCCACTAATGCTGTTTAACCTGAGACTTTCCAGCAGTTTGCTTTTGTTACATAGATAATGTTTCGGGTTTTACGGTAAAGAACACAAAAACCATCCAAGACATAGGAGGGTAAGGGGTTAGTAAGAATGAGGAATTAAAGTATTAAAGAAAAAGTATTAATATTGGAAAAGTTAAAATCCATGGTTTGAGAATGCAAGCATCTTGCTCTGAAGTCAGTAGAGGTTGCCACCATTTTGCTGGTGATCACAAATCCTGGACCAATAGTCCCTTCTTCCACTCGGGATCCTTTTTAAAAATTAAAATGGAGTACCATAGGACATTAGATTTACTGTAGAAATAAATGCTGCTATTTTATGGAAGTGCATTGTGAGTGAAAAGGTTACTCCATCCTTTCTGAATTGTGCTGAGGAAATTCCCAGGCAGTGTTTTGTAAATAAAACAGCTTCCTTTCCTAGATTCATGTTCCTGTTGCATCTTTCACAAACTTATTAGGATGTCCGTAAGCACCTCACAACCAATTAGGTATACTTACAGTGTAGTCACTGTTGTTTGGAAGGAAATGCAGCAGGCCAATTACACACAACAATCTCCTGCCAAGCAGCTTTGTAACAATAACTAAGTTTTGATGATGTTTAGTTGCTGGATAAGTAATACCAGAGGCAGGTGAGAAATTTTGCTTTGTACTTTGAAATTCTAATTAAGGGCGCTTTCTTCAACCTGACTTGTCTGAAATAAGCACTGTGCCTTTCTTCAGCATTACATTGGAATATCGCAGATTTTATTAAGTCTTCGGAGTAATTGGCTTATTATTGTCAAATGTATAAGATGTAGTGAAAAGTTTTTGCTTGCAATGCCATCCAGATCATTCCAAACATTAGGTACATTGAGCTGTACGAAACAGAATACAAAATAAGGTATTAGTTATAAAGTTCAGGCAGACTAATAAGTTTCAAGGGTCAAAGTCAAGAGATCACGATATCAAGAGCTCATCTCGATCATACAAGAGTCATGCAAAAGCAGGATAGAAGCTGTCCTTGAGTCTGGTAACGGAGGGTGGGAGGAGAGAGAATGACCGGGAGGGAGGAGGCCTTGATGACGCTGGCTGCTTGCTCAGTGCAGTGGAAGCCCACGGAGGGGAGGTTAATTTGTGTGATGGACTGGGTGGTGTCCACAACTCTCTGCAGTTTCTTGCGATCACGGGAAGAGCAGTTATCATTTCCATGCCAGGATCCATCAGGTAGATTTGAACCCACAAGCACCGTACTCAGAACTTCCCGCTGAGTCTCAGTAACTCAGCGGGTGAGAAGCTATAGCAACTTTTCTTTTGGTTACCACATGTGCACTGTCCCTGCCTCTGGAAGAAGGCGGTCTCTATGCTTAAGGGAGGTCCCGGTAGAAACTAGCACAACACTAATCTATACTTCCCAGGGCAAGTCATCTGAAGTCTCGGTAAAAGGGAAAGGGAACCGATTAGGAAAAGGGAACCGATTAGGAAAAGCGGCGTGTACCGCTACATTCTGGCAGGGCAATTCGGGGTTGACGACCTCGACGCAGAAATCAGTAACGTCACTAGTACGGAGCACCTGTTGACGTCACTGAGTGGGCAGGAAGGTGTGACGCAGCACGCAGGCGCTGGAGCCGGCGAGATTATTTTCTTTCTTTTCTCTTTTTATTTCTCCGCCGTTTGGTTTCTTTCTCATTTCCTTCTTTGTGTTTCCTTCCTTTCCCCTTCCCCCCTCTCTCTCTCACTCCTCGGAAAGCGAAGCTTGGTTTCCCTAACCCCCCCTCCACCCCCAGTCGGCAACGGTCGTTTCGTGGTGTGAGCACCGAACGCGGAGTTTCTGAGGCGTCGGCCTGAGGGCGAGTTGTGAGGCGGTAAGTGGGAGGCCGGGGGGGGGGGGGGCAGTGGAGGGGGCGGGGACTACCACAACGGCGGCCGGTTGGGCCCTGATGGATGAGGGCAAGTGGTCAGGGCTCCAGGGGCACATGGCAAAAGCCCGCGAGCATGTTACACGTGACCCAGTCAAATGAAGTTTTAGTCAGTGTCGTTCCAGGTGTCTTCTTGCAGGTCACATTTTCCTGGTTTATATAGTTTTACGTGGTTGTTTTATGGCAGAGACTGGAATAATCTTACTGTACACCAGGATGTAATCTCACCATACATTATGATGTCTTTCGAACATCAAGACCTTCCAAATGTTTGGCTTGACGTCTAGAGGGTAGGAAGGGTAAGTTTGTGATGTACATTAATGTGTTCAGTGTACGTGTGTTATTAGCCATGTGTGTTTGCTTAGTGGGTGTCATGCTGGACCTCCTTAAGAACATGGCATCATGAAACCTAAAATGTTCCTGCTGAAAGCCTGTCTGCTTCTATCACCTGGAATCGTTTCTCTTCCTCCTCCCCCCCCCCCCCCCCCCCCCAGGTTAGGAGTACTGTAAACAAGCCTTTCCTTTCCCTGGAATAATAGCTTTGTCTGGTGAGATTAGTCAACAACTCCATGTGATTACTGGGAGGAAGGTTGCACACAAACTAGGTAGACATTGATCAAGCAAATTTTGTTTGCTGATGACTTAATGTGCAGCCTTGCCTTGAAATAGTGATAGTTCTTCAAAGTTTTATTGATCCTAAAGTCAGGGAGGATCTAAGACATGGCCAGTCTGATTAAAAGATCTCTAATGCAATTTCATTTCCCTTGAATCTCTAGAAACATTTTACAGCTAACATAAGCAATTATTTTTGAAGTGTAATCACAAATGCAATGGAGGAAAAAAGCAACAAACTTGTTTATAACAATTTGGATAAAGCAAAATTTATTGAATGGTGGTGATATGATTGGTCAGGAGTTCTTCCCATGAATGTTGAAAGGTAAATTTTGGTACAGTCTTAAAGTGCAGATCTTTGTAAAAGGCTTGTTTCAGAGTGGCCATTTCAGACGTGATACCACACTTTTTACCTCGTAATGTTTTGGTATGTAAACTGAATGTGTTGAATCTTTGTAAATACTTACAAGTATAAGCACTTCTAACTGTGATATTTTGTAGCACTGAGATTGAGCACTCTGCGTTTTTCTTCTTAAAAGCTTTAGCCCTTTTCTGGTTATTGTGGACAACATTGTGGGGTCTCTGGGCTGTTTCATCCTCAGTGACAACAAATAGTCTTTTGTGTTACGGCATGCAAGGTGTGTAGCATTTTTGGAGTATTGGGCGATGCTCCAGAAGGGTCCCTCTGAATGCAAGATACAGGACCAGCCAGCAAAGAGGAGAGCTTCTCTTTTGCAAGAGGAGAACTGGTTTGGGTTTGGTGGGCTATGGTGACCCTTGCCCTATTACTGAGTATTCTGATGGAGAAGTACCTCTTTTATTCATTGACAACAAGACTACCAGTTTTTTTTTTCCCTTTCGAGGTGGTGGCGAACTGTTGAGGTGTCTATCTAGTGAAATTAATCCCACAAATCTGGGAAAAAAAGAGATTTTAAAGATCTAATTGCAATAATAATGGAGGAATCTGTTTTCAAATCAGCATTTTGTGGCTTGGAGTTATGTTGGCAGGTAGTGGAGTTTCTTTTTGCCTGTTACCCTTCTAAGAGTTAAAGTCATAGGTTTGAAATGTTTCAACAAGCATTGCTGAGTAGATAGACTGCATTTTGAAGATGATACATACCACAACTGTGCACAGATGGTGAAAGGACAGATTATGCCAATCAAGTGAAGTTTGAATGGCATTAAACTTGGAATGTTATGAGAGCAATATAGACACTCTTGACATATGTCGTTATAGGTACTGGAAAGGCTTCAGGACATCAGAAAGTAAGTCACTTAATACCAGCTCTGACCTTGACAAAATGTATGTGGCGAGGATGTTCCCCTTATGAGAGAATCTAGAATTATGGCTCACTGTTTAAAAATAAAGAGTTGCTCATCTAATACATATGAAGTGGATTTATATCCTCTGAGGATGGTAAGTTTGGCATTCTCTCACTTAGTGGTGAAAGGTGAGTCTTTGTATATTAAGGCAGAAATAAATCCTTGATAAGCAGGGGAATGAAAGGTTTCTGGGGGTAGGCGAGAGTGCAGTATTACTGTTACAGCCAGATCAGTTCTGATTTTATTGGAATGCTACGACAGGCTTGTAGGGCTGTGTAGCCTACTCTGGCTTTGACTTCCTCTGTTTGTATGACCGGGTCTTATTGTGGCAGTATTTATGTAATTGTTCCATCTGATTTTCTGGTCATTGGTGACTTCCAGGATATTAATGCAGTTGGATGTGGTTCGACTCGCTCTCTCCTGTTGAAGATTATCATTCATGGTGTAGTGTGAATTTCATCAGCCCATGCAGACGTGGATTGCTTTATGTTTTGAGGAGTTGCAAATTGGATTGAACATTTGAAATGATCAGAATCTCCATTTCTTGACCTCCCACAACTATCATTCATTGTATAAAATATGGTTCCAGCCAGTGGAACTGTTGACTTTGTTTTACTAGGCCTCCTTTGGTGAATTACTGTTTAATTTTAAGGATCATTACTCTGTTTACTTCTGGAGGCCTGGGTTGAGGTTCTAATGAGGTCAGGAATATGGTGGTTATGCTAAACCCAAATTTAAAAAGAGATCAATATGCAGGTTATCAGTGAATGGTATTTGTTAAAGGACATCTTTCATTACTTTGCTGTTTTGAAAGTATGCAGGGGCTGTAATGAGCAGAATTGAATGTGTCATACTTTATCAGGGTAGGACCTACATTGTTGGGTTGAATCTAGTGCAGTGGTTCCCAACGTGGGGCGTATGCCCCACAGGGGGGTAATTTGATTTTTAAGGGGGGCAATTCGAGAATGAGTTATTAACAGTGAATTTTTTCTAGTAAGTGTGTGAGTATGAGTGTGTGTGTGTGTGAGTTAATACATGTGTATATACAGTATGCATACATAAAAATACTTGTGTGTATGTACATGTGTAATTGCGTATGTACTGTATATATAGTGTATCACCATCATTACAACCATCAAATGGCTTTCATAATTAAATTAATGGATTGACTGATGTAGGAAGGAACGAATGAACAAGTCCAAACGCGTAAGAAACTCGTAAGAGGTCGTGCCAATGCTGCTTTTTGCAGTAGCTTTCGGTTCTTGGTGGTGTGAAGGTGTGTACATTGCATCATCTCTTTTAAACGGTGTATCTGTCTTTGTATGCTGTAGAAATGAATCGGCATTGTTTTATTATATTTATCATTATTATTATTTTAATATCACTTAATGTTTTTTTTTACAATTTCTTAGTAATTTCTTCCTCAGAACTTCGTAACAGTCCTTTGGTTCTTTTATTTTTCTCTTTCATGAATGCCATGTTCTTTGGAAGCTTGTTTAAACCAAGTTAATGGTCTCTTAGGCTTCCTCCAGGTGAATAGGAGTTCACTTTTTGAATAATAAGAATTATATATCACCACAGGGGGCATCAGGATTTTAGAGGTGATTAGGTGGGGCATGGCCAAAAAAAGGTTGGGAACCACTGATCTAGTGGTTTTGTGATTCTGGAACAGTTTGGCAAAATGTGTGGCAAGTCTTGAACATGTTTTCAAACTGCAATTGTGTTTTTGAAACCCCTTTTTACTGGGCGTCTCCAGAGATGTGGCTTATTAGCCCCTCGCTAACAGCCACCGGACTCAGCAGTGAAAAAAACCACCTTTTCCAGACTGTTTGTCTTGGGTCCCACCAAACCCATGAGGCTCGTCCACCTGAACCACGATCTGTGTAAATACTGTGTAACTTATTGCCCCCATGCAATTGGCCGCCAACAAGAAATAACAGACCGTTCACTGCATACAATTATAATGAAAGTATATTTATGAAACTGTTATTAAAGAGGAATGACAAAATACAAAAGGACCCATCATAATTAAAACAATCAAAGGTGCACAAGGTTGGAACTCAAATCTTCCAAAAGCTGATAGAACCATGGAAACATAGAAAACCTACAGCACAATACAGGCCCTTTGGCCCACAAAGCTATGCTGAACATGCCTCTACCTTAGAAATTACCTAGGCTTACCTATAGTCTATTTTCCTAAGCTCCATGTACCTGTCCAGGAGTCTCTTAGAAGACCCTATCGTATCCGCCTCCACTACTGTTGCCGGCAGCCCATTCCACGCACTCATCAATCTCTGCTTAAAAAACTTACCTCTGACATCTCCTCTGTACTTACTTCCAAGCACTGTAAAACTGTGCCCCTTCATTTTAGCCATTTCAGCCCTGGGAGAAAGCCTCGGACTGTCCACACGATCAATGCCTCTCATCATCTTATACACCTCTATCAGGTCACCTCTCATCCTCTGTCACTCCAAGGAGAAAAGACTGAGTTCACTCAACCTGTTTTCATAAGGCATGCTCCCCAATCCAGGCAACGTCCTTGTAAATCTCCTCTGCACCCTTTCTATGGCTTCCACATCCTTCCTGTAGTGAGGCAACCAGAACTGAACATAGTACTCCAAGTGGGGTCTGACCAGGGTCCTTTATAGCTACAACATTACCTCTCAGCTCCTAAATTCAATTCCATGATTCATGAAGGCCAATACACTGTATGCCGCCTTAACCACAGAGTCAACCTGTGCAGCAGCTTTGAGAGTCCTATGGACTTGAACCTCAAGATCCCTCTGATCCTCCACACTGCCAAAAGTCTGACCATTAATACTATATTCTGCCATCATATTTGACCTACCAAAATGAACCTCTTCACACTTATCTGGGTTGAACTCCATCTGCCATTTCTCAGCCCAGTTTTGCATCCTATCAATGTCCCGCTGTAACCTCTGACAGCCCTCCACACTATCCACAACACTTCCAACATTTGTATCATCAGCAAATTTACTAACCCATCCCTCCACTTCCTCATCCAGGTCATTTATAAAAATCACAAAGAGTAAGTGTTGTAATGGAAAATAACTGGTTCTTTGAGTCTCAACAATAGAGGCCTGGACGCACACAGTTTTAATAATAAGGAATTTATTTACAAGGGGAAGTTGGGTCAACACAAGCAACTAAAATATTCTAACAAAAAAACGTTTAGGGTTAACATGTGTGGAGAAGGTCAGGTTGGCTGTACAATACACAGAAAGCGGTGTGGGGACAGGGTACAAAGAACAAAGGGAAAAACACTACGACAGCTATCCCCCTTGACCTTGGATAGCTGCGGCTCCCTTACCAGGACCAACGATAGACCTTCCCAAACATAAATCAATGCACTTACCTTCAATGAGGTGGTCTGTAAGAGAGAGCGAGCCAGGCACATGTCTCATCTTTTATAGCATGGGGCTGGGCGAGATAATCCAATTAAGGTGACCAATAATTTAGGTGTGCATTGATTAGTTGGGAAGGACCAAATGTTGATTGGCATGTGGTGTGTCCTCCGACCAGCCAGGTGGCAGTGCATCTGTCACGTGGCCGGTATCTCTGGATACAGTAAGGGTCGCAGAACAGATCCCTGAGGCACACCACTGGTCACCGACCTCCATGCAGGATATGACCCGTCTACAACCACTTCTTGCCTTCTGTGGGCAAGCCAGTTCTGGATCTACAAAGCAATTTCCCCTTGGACACCTCACAAGTGCCTCCTCACTTTCTCAAGCCTTGCATGGGGTACCTTGACAAATGCCTTGCTGAAATCCATATACACTACATCTACTGCTCTTCCTTCATCAATGTATTTAGTCACATCTTCAAAAATTTCAGTCGGATTTGTAAGGCACGACCTGCCTTTCACAAAGCCATGCTGACTATTCCTAATCGTATTATGCTTCTCCAAATATTAATAATTTCTGCCTGTCCTGATGTCCCCATTGTTGATGAAAAGATCATTGCTAGAGGCTCAGTAATCTTCTCCCTCACCTCCCACAGTTGTCTGGGGTACATCTCGTCCGGTCCTGGTGACTTTATCCAACTTGATGCTTTCCAAAAGCTCCAGCACATCCCCTTTCTTAATATCTACATTCTCGAGCTTTTCAGTCCTCTGCAAGTCATCCCTACAATCGCCAGGATCCTTTTCCATGGTGAATACTGAAGCAAAGTACTCATTAAGTACCTCTGCTGTCTCCTCCGGTTCCATACACACTTTTCCACTGTCACACTTGATTGGTCCTATTCTCTCACATCTTATCCTTTTGCTCTTCATATACTTGTAGAATGCCTTGGGGTTTTCCTTAATCCTGTCCACCAAGGCCTTCTCATGGCCCCTCTGGCTCTCCTAGTTTCATTCTTAAACTCCTTGCTGCTAGCCTTATAATCTTCTAGATCTCTATCATTACTTTAGTTTTTTGAACCTTTTCTTCTTGACTAGATTTACAACAGCCTTTGTACACCATGGTTCCTGTACCCTATCATCCTTTCCCTGTCTCATTGGAACGTACCTGTGTAGAACTTCACTCAAATATCCCCTGTCATTTCTTCCGTACATTTCCCTGAGAACATCTGTTCCCAATTTATGTTTCCAAGTTCCTACCTGATAGCCTCATATTTCCCCTTACTCCAATTAAACGCTTTCCTAACTTATCTCTTCCTATCCCTCTCCAATGCTATGGTAAAGGAGATAGAATTGTGATCACTATCTCCAAAATGCTGTGCCACTGAGAGATCTGACACCTGACCAGGTTCATTTCCCAATACCACATCAAGTACAACCTCTCCTCTTGTAGGCTTATCTACATATTGTGCCAAGAAACCTTTTTGAACACACCTAACAATCTGTACCCCATCTAAACCCCTCATTCTAGGGACGTGCTGATCGATATTTGGGAAATTAAAATCTCCCACCATGACATCCCTGTTATTATTGCACCTTTCCAGAATCTGTCTCCCTATCTGCTCCTTGATGCTCCTATTACTATTGGGTGGTCTATTTTTTAAAAAAAACCCTTCCTGTTCCTAGCTTCCACCCACTGAGACTCCGTAGGCAATCTCTCCATGGCATCCACCTTTTCTGCAGCCATGACAGTATCTCTGATCAAACAGTGCTACGCCCCCCTCCTCTTTTGCCTCCCTCCCTGTCCTTTCTGAAACATCTAAAGCCTGGCACTTGAAGTAGCCATTCCTGCCCCTGAGCCATCCAAGTCTCTGTAATGGCCACAACATCATAGCTCCAAGTACTGATCCATGCTCTAAGCTCACCCGCTTTGTTCATAATACTCCTTCTATTAAAATACACACATCTCAAACCTTCAGTCTAAGTGCGTCCCTTCTCCAGCACCTGCCTATCCTCCCTCCTGCACTTTCTCTATTTGTGAGCCAACCGCCTCTTCCTCCATTTCTTCAGTTTGGTTCCCACCCCGCAGCAATCCTAGTTTAAACTCTTCCCAATAGCCTTAGCAAACCTCTCTGCCAAGATATTGCTCCCCCTGGGATTCAAGTGCAGCCTGTTCTTTTTGTCCAGGTCATACCTGCCCCAAAAGAGATCCCAATGATCCATAAATCTGAATCCCTGCCCCCTGCTCCAATCCCTCAGCCACACATTTATCCTCAACCTCACTCTTTTCCTATACTCACTGTTGCTGGCACAGGCAGTAAACCTGAGATGATTTCTTTTCTGGTCCTGCTTCTCAACTTCCTTCCTAACTCCCTGTAGTCGATGGTGTGTCCGATGTACCATAGCACCAATTCCTATTCACTGATCACTGTCTCTTGGACTCCATCGAATCGCGTATTCCCATTGAATCAAATCCTACAGCTGGTTCTCTGGAGCTTCTTCTCTCTCCATTTCTGCTGAAAAGACCTTGACCCACCCCAGTGTCCATCACAAAAAAAATTCTCCGCTCAGTGTTCTCTAGAACCTTCTCCCAATTCCACCATCCTGATTGGATGACACTATCTTCATAAGCATGAACATCGCATCCCTTTATCTTTAAAGGTAGCCCAAACACTACCAACAGAAGACACTGCTTCTACAGAAAACCATTAAATAAATTACCCTAGAGTTAGCAGTAAAATCTTAACCGGGGGTTACACTCTCTCCCCCACCAAAAATAATGATCTCGTGACTTTGAAATTTACCAACCCATCATTATTAATGGGTTTTGTCAGGAATTTTGTGATGTCATGACCTCCAATCTATTTGTAAGTGATAGTGACATATCCCACTTGGGGGATAGACAGAACACTGTTCTCCCTGTGCATCATAGGCCAGCCTATCTGGGGGTTTCCTGACTTTGACACCTCCTTATCCCACCTTCCGCTTTCGTGTCAGACACTCCTTGGGATCTTTCCTGTCTACTTGGAGATGCCTCTCCTGTCCATTACTCATGCTTTCTGGCAGCTCAGGCCCCCCCTGCCGCTTGACTGAGCTCAGCTTCATCCCCAATTTCACTGGAGCCCAACTTCCCTTCATTGTTCAGCTGCAAGTCTGTCTGTCCATTGCTAGTTCCCCGGCTACATACGAGTCAGCGAGGGGAGTTTCGGGAGTCTCTTCATCAATTATTGGGGAGTTTGCATAAGGTAACGTATACCACACCCCCATTTCCTCATTCTCTGAGTCTGTATAGCATTTAACGGTTAGGTCCCTTTCAGATCTCTCCATTGATTGTCTTTCTGTTCTCCCACTTCGATGCAGATCCCTCCTACTATGTGTAAGAGTCCATGTCGGGCTCTGGGTTCAACACGTATCTCCTGTCCTCAAGGTCACAGGTGGTTCTGATGGAGAATTTTGACAGGCCCATTCCTATCTTCTGGCTTTACCTGGAAAACTACACATTTGGCATCTGACTCTCTACAATGTAAGGCATAGCCACCCAGCGATCAGCCAACTTATGCTTCCCTGGTAGCCCCAAATTCCTTATTAGAACTCTGTCTCCAGGCATCAGTTGGGAGAACTTAATTTTTTGTCATATATCCTCTTGTTTCTGTGATTCTGCTGCCAATTGGGAGCACTAAGGCCTGTCTCTAGGAGATATGACCCTGTATAGAACCTGGTTCCTCTACTCCAGTTTGTTCCATTCTCTCAGCAGTGGAGGTATGGCAGGGGGTGTTTCATCTTTTCAACTTGGGCCATATCCCCTTCCATAACAGCTGACCAAACAGTACCTACACAGGGGTCTTCTCGTTGAGCTGCTGCCACATCCCAGAACTCAATGCAGGCAACTGTTTCGTATTCAGAGTGGTCAAGTTACAGTAAGCCTGTGGAATAGTGCAGCCAGAAGCTCCCAGATGATCCACAGCTCTATCCTGTCATAGCTTTGCCCCTGATTTCCCTGTGGCAGAAAACTGGCACATTGCTTTAACTCCAGTTGCAGGAATACTCTCCCATTCTCCATTCAGTTCCAGCTCTTCATGCAAATGTTGGGGTCAATGTATCCATATCAATGCTCCAGCTCCCCGGTCAGTATTTCAGGCTGAAATCATAGGCAGACAACGCTGCCAACCAATGATGGCCTGTTGCATCCAATTTTGCAGAGGTCAGGATATGAGTCAATGGATTGTTGTCAGTCCTCCCCTTGAACTTGTCACCATATAGATAATCACTCAACTTATCCACCAGCCCATGTCAATGCCAAGAATTCCGATTTGTGCCGGGGTAGTTTCGCTTGAAGAGTGACAGACTCTGGCTGACAAAAGTGACAGGTATCAACCCTGTGCCCTGATCCTGATATAGAACCCTCTCAGCTGGCGTCTGTATGCAATACGTTGGCAGTTTGCAAAAGCCAACACAGGTGCTTTAGTCAACAGCTCCTTCAGCAGCTGGAAGGCCTCTTCACATTTTGTATCCCATCTTACTCTGAAGGGCTGAGATAAACTTTACCATCTTCTCTTTTTGTCCTTCTTCCTTTCTTCTCCAAGGGAGGGTAACAGCACAGAAGCTGGTTAAAAGGGTGGCTTACTTAGGAATAGTTAGTACAGAATCCAAGGGATTCAAGAATCCAAGAATTCCTACAGAATCCAAGGAATGAATATAGAGCACTCACATACTTGGGCCTTGGCCATGTGGTCATCGCCTTTATCTTGGACTATCTATCCGTAGTCTCACGGAATGGAGTAGCTATCTGTCCATTGTAGTTGACAGACGTCTTGCAGAACTGGCACTTGTCCAGTGACAGTTTTAACCCTTCAGCTTTCAGGCGGCCCAGCAACTTTAGTAGTCTTGGTTTGTGCTCTGCCAGGGTGGACTGAACACTATGAAATCATCCAAGTACACCAGTACCTCAAGTAAGTTCATGTCCCCCACAGTCTTCTCCATGACATGTTGGAAAGTAGCTGGTGCTCCTGATGTGTCCTGGGGCATTCTTTCAAACTGAAAGTTCAAGTGGACATATGAATGCTGTCTTCTCTTTGTCAGCTTCATTCATGGGTATCTGATAACCTACTCCTTAAGTCCAAGACACTGAACCATTTTGTTCCACTCAGGCAAGCCAGCACATCCTTGATCTGCACAACAGTCTACTGGTCAGGGACTGTACGCCGGTTCAGTGTCCAATAGTCAACACACATTTATACCTTCCCATTCTTCTTTCTCACCACCACTATAGGGGACGCATAGGGACTCCTGGACTCAGTGATAATCCCAACTTCCTTCAGTTTCAGCATATGCTGACAAACATCCTTCACCTCTGCTGGTAATAATCGTTGAAACCTTTCTCTGAAAGGGGTGTCCTCTGTCACCTGGATGGTGTGGCGAGTACTCTTGAAACAACCCACATCAAACTCGTCAGTAGGAAAAACATCTTTGAACTTTAACGTCTTTTCCATCAGTCTGCTTTTCCAACCCCCAGGTACCAGCGATTCACCAAAGTGAATGACTTGGCTATCAACTTCCCTGATCCAGTAGATTATCTCCCTCCTGATTTTCTCACAGGAAAACTAGACATTCCAGTCATTGGAAAAAGATGTGCCGTCGGCATCCCCGGCCTGAGGGTGACCTCTCTGAGGTGTTCCTGACAGTCACTGTCATCCTGTTTACCTGTACAGCTGACGGTTTCTGCAGTTCAGGCCTGACAGTACCCCAACAGGGAAGCGAGACTCCTCTTCTTGGTCTTCCAGAGCATCCACCAGGAGGGTTTGGGCATCAGGCATTCTGGGAAATTTGGGGTTTCCCTTCCCTCTAACTACTTCCCCAGGCTGTAATATGGTGGGTTTGGACTGAGTGTACCACACAGTTCCTTATTTGTGCTTGTTATTGGCCTAGGATGGTCTTGCACTTTCTCAAAAACAGCTCTGAACACCGGTTGAATGGACAAGGTTTTCAGAAGACTCTTTCCAATTCTTTCCTTGTAGGTTCCCACAAGCTTCCTCACAATTTGTTCCCACAAGAATTAAACTTCATCCTTCTCAACCAGGTTCAGACAGACTAACACTAGCATATCAAGGGCCTCAGCAATGCCAGCATCTGCTTACGAAGACTAGCTTCAACAACAAGTAGCCATCATATGGGTAGTCATCAGTACTAAGACCCCAAAGCTCTAGGGCACTGAGTGGTGACAATGGTAAATGCGTCAAATACCAGTTGTAGAAGGATCTGTACAGCAGGGTAACCGGAGAACCTGTATCTAGTATGGCTCTAGCATAAATACCCTCGATCTGTAGGGATACACTGGAGTTTGGCCCCATTAAGCCTTCAGGAATAGAGTTTCGCTCTGTGGAGTGTTCCTTGATACATTGATTGGTTCGCCCTGAGACACCAGGTCGATGTCTTACTGGATCTCTCCAAGGTTCCCCAACTTCCCCTTCTGTTGAAGTAACTGTTGGTTCATTTTCCGAAGGTTTTTCTGTCCTTCACATTTGCACTTAAAATGTCCCTCCTCACCACAGTTATAACAGACAATACCAGTTGCTCCCCTTTTTAAGGGACCCCATTCAGTAGCAGCCCTCTGCTTAGTATGTCCTATCAGTGGGTCCAGCTACCTATTGGCTTTGTCATGCTTGGTGACAACACCCACCGATATCAGCCGAGATGCCTCAGCTCTAAAATCTTTGAAGTCCTGTAAAACTCCAGCCTGTGTGACATCGGGATTGCTTCAGCAACTGAGCCTACTGCCCTGCTGACGGAGGCCTCCTGCTCCTTCGTCGCGTTTTCCTTCTGGCTTATTTCTCTGATCAGCTCAACAAGTGAGGGAGGGGGCACGTCCTACGAGATATTTGGAGGCTTAAAGCAATCACATAACGTGACTGTGCCCTTCGCCACTTGGTCCAGCCTTAATTGATTCACATCAGTGAGTTGAATGGCACCTTTACGCCGCTCTCTAGTTGAAAAATGTAGGCAAAAAGTTTCTTCCCTTTCTCCTGAACCATGTGTCAAAATCCTGTCACAGTGTCATTGGGCTTCCCGTCATGCCAAAAATGCTTTCTAACGCTTGCATGTGGTAGTTTTTCTGGTTATAAGTTAAACTTAGATAAGAGTGAGTTATTCCCTTTAAACGCGCAAACTTTATTGAGTGATAGGATGCCATTTAAAGTTGTTACTGATAACTTTATCTATTTAGGTATAAAAATCACCAAGAAATATAAAGATTTATTTGGACTGAATTTTTTACCTATGCTTCATCAAATTCAGCAACTTACTACTAGATGGTCTCCCTTATTTTTATCATTAGTTGGTCGGATTAATGCTATTAAAATGATGATTTTACCGAAATTTTTATATTTATTCCAAGCTTTACCAATTTTTATTCCTAAATCTTTTTTTGATAATATTGATTCAAAGATTTCCTCATTTGTTTGGCAAAATAAAAATCCTAGGTTAAGCAAAAGGCAATTACAAAAGTCTAAAAAAGATGGTGGTCTAGCTTTACCTAACTTTAGATTTTATTATTGGGCGAATAATATTCGTAACCTAATGTACTGGAAACTAGATTTGGATTCACCTGTGTGCCCACAGTGGGTAAATTTGGAATGTAGTGAGGTTAAGGGATATTCTATATTTTCCGTTCTTGGTTCTTTTCTTCCTATTGATTTAGCCAAATTCAATAAACAGATATCTAACCCTGTTGTTAAACATACACTACGAATTTGGTTTCAATTTCGCAAATTCTTTAATCTGAAAAACTTTGCTTTGGACAGCCCTATTTTATGTAATTTTTTTTTTAAACCTTCATTGACAGATCAAGCTTTTAGTATATGGAAAAGGAAAGGTATAAAATGTTTTCGTGATCTTTTTTTTGAAGGTACTTTGATGTCTTTTGATCAACTATCCAACAAATTTGAATTACCTAAATCTAATTTTTTTAGATACTTACAAATTAGAAATTTCTTACATAAAATTCTTCCATCTTTTCCTAATTCAACTCCATCGGATTTTTCAGATTTGATTTTTACTTTTAATCCTTGTCAGAAGGGATTAGTAGCTTTTATTTATAACATGATTATGAAGATACAGCCAGAAATATCGGATAGAATTAGACAAGAATGGGAAAAAGAACTTCGATGTAATATATCAACAGATAAATGGGAAAAAATTTTACAAATGGTTAATTCCTCCTCTATTTGTGCTAAACATGCTTTAATACAATTTAAAATTGTACATAGAGCTTATATGTCTAAAGATAAACTTGCCCGATTTTATTCGCATATCAATCCTCAATGTGACAGATGTCACTTAGAAGTGGCTTCATTGACTCACATGTTTTGGACATGTCCCACTTTACATAACTATTGGAAGGACATTTTTGATGTCATTTCCTCAGTATGGAATATCGATTTACAACCCCATTTTATTACTGCAATTTTCGGTATACCAAATGAAGATGGCAATCAACTTTCCCCTTCAATCAGACGAATGATTGCCTTTGTAACATTAATTGCCAGAAGGTCTATATTACAAAACTGGAAAGAAGTAAATCCTCCTACTACATTTCAGTGGTTCTCCCAAACTATTTCTTATTTGAGTTTGGAAAAAATCAGAAGCACTATCTTTGATTCTTCAATTAAATTTGAAGAAACCTGGGGACCATTTATTCGACACTTTCATATGAATTAATTTGGCTTATTTCAGATCCTTTTCTCTACTTATACTTGTTCAGGTATGGAGTTCTGGAGTTCTTTTCTTGACACCTTTATATATTTATAAAGTGTTATTATTGCCCATGTTAGTGTTAGTTTAGTATTTTTTTTCATTATATATTTTTTCTCATATATAATTTCAATTTTTTTTTTTCTCTTTTTTCGACGATTATTTTTGTTTTTCATATATATTTACATAGACTTGATTGATTTATGCACCTTTTGTTGATGGATGTTTTAATAGGATATTATTATCCTATTACTAATGTAATCTCAAGTTTATTGAATCTGTAATCTATTCATTATTTTGTGTTGTTTTTTTTATATATGAAATTTAATAAAAAGATTGAAAAAGAAAGAAAAGAACGCTTGCATGTAGTCTGCGGAAGTGGCAAATGGGTTCTCTGCCTTTAAGAAGCTCACCACCTTAGCAGCCGGACCTTTTAGACTCTCCACCAGTCACTGTCTTTTTACATTATTGGAGTTCTGCCATGTATCCAGCATCTGATTCACTCAAGTCTCATATTCCTCCTCCCCCTCGAGGGTGGGCTTCACTCCTGAGAATATTCTCAGCCTACGATAACTTTGATTCTCCGCTGATCCACTTTGCCTTTTATCCACCAGGGACGTAATCACCAATACCAACTCAGAATTTTCACCCCTTGCTGAAGGACTCATTAGACTCTCCACATCAAACAACAACTTGCCCTCATTCCTCAGCTATGGGAGACTCTGCTTCCAATTCGATGCCCTCACCTACACTCCCCTCTTTAAAAGTATGGATGGCACATGGCCTCGCCTCTCTGGGTATCCCAAGTGTAATAGGCAGATCTACTCTTGTCATGTCATTGCTAATCTGAACTAAAATGACATGCTTGCTTGCCATTTTGTCGAACTGCCTTTCCATGATAGTAACTTGCCCTAATACCTTAGTGGTACTTAAAATTCTAATCAACAATTCATCTGAGCTGCGGATATCCACCCTGTTCAGAACACAAACCTTTGTGGAAGTAATTTCTTTGAATCGCACCAACACTTAATCCCTGCTGCGTCCATAATCACGTATCTTAATCACTTTCCCGGATGATAGTTTAACACAGGTTTAACACACAGATCATTTAATCAATTCTTAGAGCAATTATACAGTATTCAGTGAATCCAATCATGGACGATAGCCCCCACAAGGAAACCCCTTTTTACAGGGCATCTCTAGAGTTGTGGCTGTTAGTCCCTCGCTAACTCCGTGGTATGAAAACCTTTTTCAGACTCTACGTCTATGGTTGATATGACTTTGTCCCACCAAACTCGGGAAGTTAGGATGTTTTACTCACCTGAACCCTGATCTGTGTGAATACTGTGTAATTGCTGCCCCCATGCAATCACCCATTAGCAAGAAATAACAGACCATACACTGCATACAAATATGAAGAAAGTATTATTTATGAACGTTAAATTAACCAAACCGCTATGAAAGAAGAAAGGAAAAAATCAGAAGGGTCCGTCATAATTAAAATAAGGTGCACAAGATTGGAGCTCAGATCTTCCAAAAATCTGATGTGTCCAATGTACTCACAGCTCCAACTCCTATTCACTAATCACTGGTAGGATTTCTCTTGGATTCCATTCCCTTTGGATCAAATTCTATGGCCATTTCTCCAGAGCTTCTGTCTCCTATCTCCTGCTGAAAAGAATTCGACCCACCCCAGTGTCCATCACAAAAAAACCTCTCTGCCCAGTGTTCTCTAGAACTTTCTCCCAATTCCACCATCCTGATCAGATGACACTACATTCCTAAGCATGAACATCACAACCCCTTGTCTTTAACAGTAACACAGACGCTACTGGCAGAACACACACTTTCTACAGAAAGCCATTCAGTGAAACACCCTACAACGTTAGTAGTATAATCTTAACCAGGGAGTTACACATTTATTCTTTCTTGATATAATGCAGCTGGCTAAATACTTGTTTCTGTGATGATGATTTTAAATGCTTCAACCTGCTTTTCACCACTCATGTTGGGTTTCATGAATGGGGCTGCCAGAACAGGGTTTTAAATCCATATCTTTCAAGATGATGGTGCCACACAATATCATCATCTTGTGTCCATTCACCAAAATTGTGGATCTTTCCATTGGCAGGCATCATGGTATTGGTTCACTTGGTGAATGATGATAACAGGATTGGTGATCAGAAAGACTTGATAGTTGCCAAATGGCTAAACTTGCTGTGGTCATACGTATCATGGTGGATAATATCTTTAGTGTGAAGGCATGACCTAGTCATTTGAACTGCAGTGGTCACTCCTACTACTACTGTTGAGGATAAATGCTTCTTCCTGATGTCCCCAGCTTATAGATGTCAGCTTCGGCCAATTTTGTTGACACTGTGATATCTCAAAGGAAGAGACCATTGGATCAGACAACATCTACACTGATCCAGTGCATAAGATTTATGGTCCAGAACAATGTTCCCTCTAATTTGTAATGACCAGTGTGCACGAAAATCTTGTGCTGTGCAATTTTTTGCCCAGTGACAACAACATGTGCGCCCTGAATTTTATATATAGAGGTATTTGGTTTAACAGTTAGCAAAACAGTACCAATAATAACTTTGATCTTCTCTGAGTTTGATCATTTTTGCTCTTGTTCACCTAAACTCTCATAAAACATGCATAGCAGGCCTGTAGCAGGTAATGAAGGATTTTCTTCCTGGAGCTTTTGCACATAATCCATAGGTGATTTGCTTGCTAAATGACACTTTTTAAAAAGTCAAGTTTCCAAATATCACTCCACTTCTTCCCACTTGCAAATTCTCCAGCAACTTTTGCATCGCAACAATGCTTGCAAGTAATACCAGTTTCTGTATCGTACATAAATATTTCTTGTAGCTGCGAGTTCCTGACCTCATGAGCTTTTGGTGAAGCAGTTTCTACAGTTTCATGAAACCATTCTGCTTTAAATGAGTTGGCAGTTCTTTTGTACTTCATGCCCTTTGCTTCTTTGGAATTCGACATAGTGAATCAATAATTTCTTCAATAGAAACAGTAAAAGTAAGGCAGTTATAAAATCTGCAGCTCCAAGTTGTCAACACTGTCTGCATCAGAAACTGGAAAAAGAAATGTGATTGTGTACAATCATGAAATATACATGTCAACGAAGTAGAGAATGACCACCTTTTATGCGCAGTTTCTGCTGTCCCACCTTGTTCAGTCAAATTCCATTTCTTACTTGGAGCTAAGTCTTTGTTGAAATTCCTTTCCTCTAGTTTTACTTCACCAGGAAGTCCCAATAACTATTGGTGTAGCACAGTAGTTTTGGGCCATCAAAGTCAATCCTATGGCCATTGTGAATGTAATGTTCTGCTATTGCTGCTTTCTGTGAGTCCCAGGTAATCTTTGACCTGCATAAGCTGTGGTTTTGAGCTTCCTTATAAGTTAGTGGATGGTATTAATCCAGTATTTTTTCACAGTCCTGGCGATCCTTCCAGAAACCGTGGAAATGTAGGGAAGTCAGGTGGTAGTAATGGTTTCCTGTTCGTTGTTAGGTTTCCTGGTTTTTCCTTTGGCCCTTTTAAGGGCCTGATGGATTTCCTTCACTTTATGCCATTCTGTAGGAAAATTATGTGTAATCGTTTCGTGGAGATACTCTGTGTCCGATTACGCACAATGTTCCTACAGAATAGTATAGTTGCTGGGATGCCTTCTTTGTGATTATATCAATGTGTTGGGCCCAGGAAAGATCTTCTGAGATGTTGATGCCCAGGAACAATAATTGTTGTTGAGTCTTCATTTAGTTATGGTTAACTCTGAGAATGTGGTGAGATGTCTTGCACTGTGGTCTTGTTCTCTTATTCTCGGGTAAGGTATGTTGCTTGGAGGTACCTTTTGTTTGCCTGTCAAAGCTTAAAGCCTAAGTTGTCTTATTACTAACTTGAAAGTTGTTTCCTTGGTGGAGAGAGACTGAATTAATATGGCACCTTGTAGATGCATGGTTTCAAGATCATGTGGTTTGAACTGGGGATTTCAGCTGTGGCATGTTTGTTAATCAAGTTTGAGTGCTCCTGATTTGCTCAAGCCTAACGTGCCAGTGAGTTGACTTATCACCGAGGGTTAGGATATTTTAAAACAACACTGTAATCCAGTGCTCTAATGGAGTGGTTATCTTTGTTGGGCAAGCAGTGAGGATATTTGAGTAGCATATCTTAACTGATTTCAGCTTTCTTCATTGGGAGGTTCAAAAGCCAGTGATAGCACACAAAGGAGCTAAGGGCTGGAAAACAGCTGCAGAAAGGACTAGGTTTGCAGCTGAAAACCAGAGCATAGTTTCGATTGGGAACCAGGGGTTTGGAATATGGCTGGAATTGTGGGAATCACTTCAGAGATGAACTTGAGAACTTTTATGTGTTTTATTTTAAACTTGGTGTGCTTGTAACCTTGGCTCTAATTTAAAGTAGACATTGAACAATTATCCATTAGTTCTGAAGATTAACCCCATTCCAGTGGAAAATTGAGATGCAACACTGCAGTAAGGAGGATTAAGAAAGCGTTAGGGTGGCCACACACCCTTGTTTGACAGTAGTTTTCACAAAGATTGCTTCTGTTGTAGTCTTGCTGGTTAGTATCATGGCTTGCACTTGTTATTCAACCTCTACTAGCCAGAGCTCATGATGAGACTCTGGAAAATGTCAAACACTTTCCATTTGTGGAAATAATGGAAAGTCAAGGCTATGGACCTGTCACGAAATTCGTAGTAAACTGGGCTAATTTACCCATCACTGGTCTATAATTCCCAGAGTTATCATTGAACAAAGGAGTAACATTTGCCACCCTGCAATCCTCTGGCACTATTCCTGTGGCCAGAGTGATCCCTGCCCTTGAGTATGCTTCTGAGGCCTGCACTACATACAGCGGGCATCTTAATGCACTGGAGAAATATTACCCATGTCAAAATCCTTCAATTCTCTGCAAACTTAAGCAAACCCAAATTTAAGCAGTGCCCTCTCCCAGGCCAACAGCCCGTTAGGCCCTAGTGAATTCAGTTTCATGCATGAAGCAGTCATGCTCTTCAAAGCTCCCTCCTTGGAAGAGATTACCTGGTGGACTGAGATGGGGTCAACAACATGATTTGGAGGTTCCTGGAATTGCATTGTCTCCACTGAACCTTGTGAATCTCTGGCCCATAACTGCTCGAAGTGGAAAAGGATCACTTGTCCAGACCTTGAAGTCATGCATTAGGAGGACACACAAGCCCAACATAAATAGCTGAAGGAGCACACTACCCATCCACTCCTTGCTTTGTCAGTGTGTTTCACCTCATCTGTGGAAGCAAGTCATTCCCTAGCATACAGAGAAAGGAGAGATCAATGAGACTCCTGTGATATATTATGTAGAGACTGTATTTTTATTGTTGAGGGAAGGGTTGTGTGGGTTGGGAAAGGACTGTTGTTTCTTCGATGTTTCATGTGTTGATCCCAGCACTTAAGTGAAAAAGTCAATAGCAAGTTCGAGCCTGGCTTCTGCTCTATCTATGTACTGCTGCTCGATAAATGAAGTTGGGGTAATCTTTATTCTAGGCTGGTAAAGGAGATCTGAACAAAAAAGATGTATGATTATGGTGCTCTGAGATTCCTGTTTGGCTCGCGAGGTCAGAGAAGTACTTCCAATTTGTATCCATCGTTTAAAACTTTGGAAGGGTTTCCATTATGATCCAGAGACCTTTGCCTTCAGCTATTGAATGACCTTTCTAACCTCTTACCACACTACAAGAGAGTCAAGTTATACATGGAATAGTTGAGGACATAGGTAGTTGAAGGATTTGTTATTTTTGATTAACTTTACTTCCGAGGGAAATGTGCTGTGACAAGAACATTGAAAAGAATATTGGTGGGATGAAGCAGCCTTGTTTGTCCTCAGTCTGTACTAGCATTGTCTTAGTGGTTGAACTGTGGGTTAGGTTCCTGGCACGTATGCTATTTTGGAACAAGCATAGAACGATACAAATTCCTTGGGACATCTATAGTGCATCTCAAGTCAAGTCAAGTCACTTTTATTGTCATTTCAACCATAACTGCTGGTACAGTACATTGTAAAAACGAGACAACGTTTTTCAGGACCATGGTTTACATGACACAGTACAAAAACTAGACTGAGCTATGTAAAAAAAAACCAACAACAACACAGAAAGCTACACTAGACTATACAGACCTAAGCAGGACTGTGTAAAATGCACAAAAACAGTGCAGGCATTACAATAAATAATAACAGGACAATAGGGCAGTAAGGTGTCAGTCCAGGTTCTGGGTATTGAGGAGTCTGATAGCTTGGGGGAAGAAACTGTTACATAGTCTGGCTGTGAGAGCCCGAATGCTTCGGAGCCTTTTTCCAGGCGGCAGGAGGAAGAAGAATTTGAGGGGTGCATGGGGTCCTTCATAATGCTGTTTCCTTTGCGGATGCAGCATGTAGTGTAAATGTCCGTGATGGCGGGAAGAGAGATCCCGATGATCTTCTCAGCTGATCTCACTATCCACTGCAGGGTCTTGCGATCCGAGATGGTGCAATTTCCGAACCAGGCAGTGATGCAGCTGCTCAGGATGCTCTCAATACAACCCCTGTAGAATGTGATGAGGATGGGGGTGGGAGATGGACTTTCCTCAGCCTTCGCAGAAAGTAGAGACGCTGCTGGGCTTTCTTTGCTATGGAGCTGGTGTTGAGGGATCTCTGTTAACATTTAATGTGTACTGTCAATTTAAACTCCACTATACCTAATCATTTATTTCTGGCAGTCAAAAGTGTGTGGACGGTTAAGGTCACATGCAGTAGTTGATGCTGTTCTCTCCAGTTTTCTTGAATTTGTCAAGTGGAAGGAATTGCATACATTGTACATCCTTGAAGGATAGGATCCACATTGGTACTCTGGGAATGTTCTTCTGTCAGTGTGCATGACTTACTTGAACTCTACTGTCATCTTGTAGACAACCCTTCAACTTGCAGTCAATGGGAGTTGCAAAATGTCCATTTGTGCAAGGTCTGTCCTGAAGTCCAGCAGTATCAGCACCTGTAAGAAGCTCTTGATTTCACAACCAGAAAAAAAACAAATCTAGTTTGATGAGAAAGGCCAGGCGATTCATGGTAAATGTGGTATTCTTGGTTTTCAGGCACACTGTGTCTGAGTGATAGGAGTGCCGGTGTTCATTAACCACAGCACCATGGATTCTTCAGTACTTGAGACTTCTGTGGCTCAAACACAGAGGATCTACCCTGCTGACAGTGAAGAACTGAGGAGCATTTCTCATGCACAGCCTGTCAAAACTTCGAAGAACTTTTAAACTGAATGTCCTCGACTATTCCACGCACAACTTGACTCTAATGAAGTGTGGCAAGAAGTTATAAAGGCCATTCAACAGCTGAAAGCAAAGGTCTCTGGATCAGGCAAAATCCCTTCCAAAGTTCTAAACGTGGATACGAGTTGGAAGTATTTCTATATCCCTAAGAGCCGACCAGCAATCTCAGAAGCACCATAATTGTACATTTTCAACATAGGAGAAAAGCTTGATTATGGTAACTAGATTTTTATGAACACGATTTCAAGTTCTTTAAGCTAAGTCAGAGTTAAATCAAGTATTTCAGACCCACCGTATCCACGGGCAAGTATTTGATTGAAAGTGTCATGGCATGTGTGAGATTAAGATGTTGATGTTCAAAAATGATTCAGGCATGTTTGTTACAGTGTCTAGTGTTGAGAATTCAAGAGGAGAGATTAAGGCCAGAAATAAAGCAGTTTTGGAAGTTCTTGAGTAGCTCACAGAGATAGAAAACTAATTGATCTGAAAGTGGATTAGCATTTGACAGGAAAAGCAATTGTGATTCTTGATCAGCATCTTGCAAATAAAAAGAACAAGAATTGTGATCTAGATAAAGGAATATCTGATTTACAGGAAGTAAAATCGATGGCAATCCAGGCAGACTAATAATCAGAGGAGACCCTAATTACTTTAAAGTCCATCCATTATGTTATAGAGTAGAGGCATGCACTGATGACGCCTGATGGACTTCAAAGGATTTCCTAGATTTAAAGATTGCTGAGAGGTCGGTAAGGACGGAGCACGATCACCATTCCCTTGTGTACCCTTTTTATCACTTCCAGTTTTGGTAGCTGGAACCTGGGTAGATGATGAGTCAATATAGGATGTGCAGGAAGAGCAGTTCAGCGTCTCATAAGCTGCTTGGGTATACTGCAACTTGGAAAGTCGGAAGAGTACTAGCAGGTAAGCAAGGCAGGAGAATGTCTATGATTCGTCCTCTTGTGAAGGTATTGTTATCTTTGAAATCTTGAGGATTCCTAACATGGCAAAGAAAATAGACTGATATGAATTCCATATGTTTGCAGGCTTACTGTATTATACAAATGCTGTAAGGGGGTTTTAGAATATTCTGTTTTTCAATCTTAAAGTTCAAGCCAACTGGATTATAATTCTCCCAAAAGTTTCTGATTTGCATGTAGCCTGTCAGCAATAATATTGATGAACAGTGTCCATTTCAACATGTTGCCTAGCTTAACCTTACTTAAACCTCTGTTGATCCCTTCACTGTAAATCCTCAGACTCATACACCCAGAACTGGGTAAACTGAAACATTTTTAACTAATTATTGGGAGGACTGAAACTATCTTCTTTGGTAGACACTGCAAACTCTGATTTCATCCTTTTCTGGCACCTGACTTAAACAGAACCAGATTTTTGAACCAAGTTGTTTTTTACTCCACGTTGAGTCTTGGATAGCATATTCACGAATGCTGCCTATTTATTAAACCTGCCTCACCACATCTGCTTAGACACTCATCTCTAAACTTTGTTAGCTCTAGACTTAAGTATTTTAGTACATTCCTAGTTAGCCACCACTTTTCTACTTAATAGGTATTCTATTGCCTCAGACCAAGTCCTGTTCACTCATCATCTCTAGGTGTATTGCTTTCCAGTGATCTTGCTCCTTGTATTTGTAATCTTCTCCTTCCCTAAAGCCCTCCAAGTTAATCCATTTCTGTGCAATCTGGTTTCTTGTGTATCTTCCATTGGTGATCATGGGCTATCTAAACATCCCTCCTATTGAATTTCTTGTTCTCGTTGAGTTGTAGAAATATGACACAATAGGAAGCTATTTAGACCATTGTGCATACTAACCCAAAAAATATCTTTAGCTAGTCTTGGTTTCCAGGTCTTTGTCTGTAAGCATGTAGATCACAGCGGTTCATTGCTGAACCAGTTTTTATATATGGGGAGGTCTTCTGCGTTCAGAATTCTTCTAGTCAGTGAGTTCTAGACGCCGCATGCATCAGTTTTTCCTTGAACATATTCCCTTCTAGAACTTAGGGTGCAGGATCGGTAGGGTACCCATTTAGAGCTGAGACGAGGTGAAGTTTCTTTATATAATGGATTGCAAATCTTTGGCTGTGGGTACTCAGTTGAGTGTTTTCAAGGTTAAGGTTGATATGTTTTTTTGATGTTGTGGAGAATCAAGAGGCTATTTGGTGGCAAAGTGAATTTGAGGTCTTAGTCACAACATTCTACAGATGCTGAAAATCTTGAGCAACACAGAAGATGCTGGAAGAATTAAACAGTTAGGCAGCATCTATGAAGGGGAATAAATGTCTTTGTCCGAAATGCCGACTGTTTATTCCCCTCCATAGATACTGCTTGTCCTGCTGCATCTATGGGGGAGGGAATAAACGTTTTGTGTGTTTCTAGAGGTCTTGAGGTCTTGTGTCAGTCATAATCTTCAAAGTTCAAAGTACATTTATTATCAGTGTGTGTGTGTGTGTGTGTGTAGAGAGAGAGAGAGAGAGAGAGAGAGAGATGTCAGCTCTACCCTGAGATGAATTTTCTTGTGAAAATTCACCGCAAATAATAAAGAAACAAAACAGAATTGAAAAACTGCACACAACAAAGATGGACAAACAGCCAATTTGCAAAAGGCAACAAATTGTGCAAATACAAAAGAGAAAAAAGTTCACAAAAATAATAAGTAATAAACATTGGGAACATGAATTGTAGGGCCCTTGAAAGCGAGTCCTTAGGCAGTGGAATCAGGTCAGTATTGGGGCAAATGAAGTTATTTACTCTGATTCCAGGAGCCTGATGGTTGAGGGGTAATAACTCTTCCTGAACCGGGTAGAGTGGTACCTAAGGCTGCTTTTCCTCCTTTCTAATGGCAGCAGTTTGAAGAGAACATGACCTGACTGGTGGGGGTCATTTCGTGCGACAGTGCTCCTTGTAGATGTACTCAATGGTAGGGAGGGCTTTTCCATTTAAGGGCACTGGTGTTTCCATAACCAGGCTGTGATGCAACCAGTTAGTATACTCTCCTCCATACATCTATAGAAGTCTGGCAAAGTTTTAGATGGCGTGCTGAATCTGCGCAAACTTCTAAGAAAGTAGAGACAAACTGCCTTTTTTGTAATGGCACTTACTTACATGCTGGACCAAAGACAGACCCTCCAAAATTATAATGCTGAGGAGTTTATTACTGACCCCCCCCCCCCCCACACACACACACACACCTCTGAACTCCCTATGACGACTGGCTTATGGACATCTAGTTTCCTCCTGTGACCAGTAATCAGCTACCCACACAAAATGCTGGTGGAGTGCAGCAGACCAGGCAGCATCTATAGGAAGAAGTATAGTTGATGGTTTGAGCCGAGACCCCACTTGGATCCATTCCGATTTGCCTTGCATCACAACAGGTCAACAGCAGATGCCATCTCATTGGTTCTTCACTCAACCCTGGAACGTCTGGACAGTGAAGATGTATACATCAGGATGCTCTTCGTTGACTACAGCTCAGCATTCAACACCATCATCCCCTCAAAAATAATCAAAAAGCTCCAAGACTTAAGCCACAATACCTCCTCATGCAACTGAATCCTAGATTTCCTTATTTGTAGACCCCAGTCAGTTCAGATTGGCAACAACATCGCCATCAAAACAGGTGCACCACAGTATGTGCTTACCCCCTACTCTACTCACTTTATACTTATGACTGAGAGGCCAAGTCCAGCTCCAATGCCATGTTTAGGTTTGTTGACGACATCACTGTTATTGGCCAAATCAAAAGTGGTGACAAATCAGCATATAGGAGGAAGATCAAAAATCTGGCTGAATGGTGCCACAACAACCTGTCATACATCAGCAAAACTAAAGAGCTGATAATCTCCTATCTTTTCTTTCAGTTAGTCCTGATGAAGCACCTCAGGCGGAAGTTGATATGTTTCATCACTGACCTCTTAAAGCACTTCGTCACAGTGGGTGTAAGTGCACTGGATGACATTGAGGCAGGTTACCATGTTCTTCTTGGGCACTGATATAATTGAAGCCGGCTTGAGTCAGGTGGGTACCTCAGACTGCTGAAGTGGGAGGTTAAAGATGTCAGTAAACACTCCAGCCAGTTGATCAGCACAGTACTCAGCAAGGTACACTGTCTGGGCCAGATTCTCTCACTCTCCTGAAGGATGCTCTCACATCGGCCTTAGAGATTGAAATCACAAATTCATTGGGTGCTGTGAGAATTCATGAAGGTGTCTCTGTGTTCTTTCGGTCAAAACAAACGTAAAAGGCATCGAGCACATTTGGGAGTGAAATGTTGTCATGTTTGTCACTTAGTTTGGTTTTGCAGGAGGTGATGGCCTTCAAGCCTTGCACAGCTGTCGAGGATTCTTCTGTGATTCCAGTTTGCTCCAGAATTACCACTTAACAAGTGAGATGGTTTACTGGAGGTCGAACTTGGACCTCTTGTATTTTTCTTGATTGCCAGACCTGAATGCTACTGAACGCTCTCTCTCTCCGCCCCCACCCTCGACACACTGTCTACCAGCATCTTTTATACACCTGATTTCCTTGGCTATTTTGACTATACCTCTTCTCACTTTGTCTCCTGTAAAATGCCATTTCCTTTTCTCACTAATTTTGCCTCTGCTGCCAGGATGAGGCTTTCCTTTCCAGGACATTAAAACAGTCCTCTTCCTTCAAATAATGGGGTTTCCTTTCCTTCACCGTTGATGCTGCCCTCACCCGCGTTTCCTTTATTCCCTGAACATCTGTACTCACCCCATGTTCCTGCCGCCTTAACAGAGATAGAGTTCTTGTCCTCCCCTACCAACCTATGAGCCTCTGCATCCAACATATCATTTTCCGCAACATCTGCCATCTTCAATGGGACTCTACCACCAAACACATCTTTACCACCTCCCACTCTCTGATTTCCACAGGAATAGCTCCCTCTGTGATCCCCTTGTCCATTTGCCCTCCCCGCTAATCTCCCTCCTGGTACTTACCCCTGCAAGTGGCAAAGGTGCTCCACCTGCCCACTCGTCTCCATTCAGGGTCTAAACCAATCCTTCCAGGTGAGGCAACACTTCAGTTGTGAATCTATTAAATAATTTTCTGTATCCAGTGATCCCTATGTGGCCTCCTCTACATTGGTAAAATCCAACGTAGATTGGTGACTGCTTTGTCAAGTATCTCCACCCCATCTGCAAAAAGCAGGATTTCCTGGTGGACAACCATTTTAATTTTTATCCCCATTCTCCTTCTAATATGTCAGTCCATGGCTGCCTCTTCTGCCTTGATGAGGCCACTCTCAGGTTGGAGGAACATCACCTCATATTCCGTCTATGTAGACTCCAATATGATGGCATAAACATTGATTTCTTCAGCTTCTGGTAATTTTTCCCCCTCCCCCATCCCTCTTCTTGAATTTCCCACTCAGTTTCTTACTCTTCTTACCTGTCTATCCCCTTCCTTCCCTTTCTCCCATTGTTCACTCTCTTCTCCTGTCAGATTTCTTCTTCTTGTGCCCTTTACCTTTTCCATCTGTTATCTTCCAGCTTCTCATTACATCCCTCCACCTGCCCCACTCACCTGGCTTGTCATCCGTTTTCACCCCCCCCCCCCCCCCACCCACCCACCTTCTTATTCCGGTATCTTCCCTTTCCTTTCCAGTCCAGATTAAAGGGTCTTTGCCTGAAATGTCAACAGTTTATTCATTTTTGTAGATGCTGCCTACCTGATCTGCTGAGTTCCTCCAGCATTTTGTGTGTTGCTCTGGATTTCCATTAATCTGCAGAATTTTTTATACTGTCTGTTAATGTCTTCTGAAAATCACCTTCCTCACCGTCAATCACTCAGACAACTTTGGGATTGGCTGCATCCTTTTAAATTCTGCTTCCTATATGTAAGTCTAAACTAGTGCTATGTTCCACAAAAAACAATGAACCTACCTCTGAACCTTTTGGACCCTGGCCCTTCCTGTAACAGCAACTTCTGATGAGTACTGTATTACCCTTTGTTTTCAGTCACTGACCCTGTTTTGGCTGTAGCATGCCATTTTTCCTTGAGCACCATGAGCTTTTACTTTTGAGATCAATCTTCCATGTTGCATTTTGTGAAGTGCTTGCAGTAATATACATAGACTAAATCAAATGCACTGCACTTCATCAAAAACTTCTGTCAAGTTAGGCAGACACAACTTCCCTGTAATTAATCGCTGCTCATTGTCCTTGTTAAACTGTTACTTTTTAAATGATTTATTGTATCCTCCAGAAATTTTGCAGTAATACTTCTCATCTTGCATGATGCTTCTTTGCATTTGGGTTGTGAAAAATTTTCTGAACGTTAATTAAGAAACTGCTAACTATTTGCCATCCTGCTACTGTTTCCAGCATTTCTTGGTTTTGTTTTCTGCTTGTTTTGCAGAAACTGCTGCTTTGGTGTTTAGATGGATTTGGCATATTCCTCTCCCATAAGGCCCAGGTGTAGCTTGGACCCATGTGGATTCTCATAGCTCCTACTTTGACTTGTAGAAAGTGAGTGAATTTAAAGGAGAAGTTGTTTAATGTAACAGCAAGTTCAGTCAGGTGAGGGATGGAATTGGGGGAAGAAAATTTTTTAATTGTGGTTTCACTCTTATCATATTGATAGATTCTCAATCATGACTTTATATTCCTCATGTCTGCTCTTAAGCATTCTCCCCACCCCCCAGCCTAAACAATTATAGGGATTTCCTTCTCATCACCTTCCACCTCATCAGTCTCCGTATTCAATGGATCATCCTTGTTAATTTCCACCACCAGATAAATCCTTTCACTGCAACTTTCCATGCCAACATGGGAGATGTAACACTTCTTACATGGTCCCTTCCTACCTTCATGGGCCATTCAGTTCTTCCAGGTGAAGAAATGCTTCCATCTGAGGTCACATTGTTGCTGCATTGGAGAAGGCAGAACAGCTCCATTCAGTTCTGTAAGAGTGACCCCAAATTCCCTGTCACTTTCATTATCCAGCATTCAATTTCTTGTTAATTTCTTAAATTGTTGAAAACTTGAAAATTATTTCTGCTTTGATCATAAAGGATATGAATTTTTTCTTCACAAACGTGGAAGTGGATCAATTGCAAATGAGATAGGAGCTATATTAGCATCTTGCAACTTCATAAAAATATTGATAGTTTTGTTGGTTGTCAGTGCTGGAATTAGCTGAGATTTTTTTAAAAAACTTGGCTTTTTTTACCTTATTAAGGTGAATGTAAATGTTCCATATTCTTAAATCAGAATCGAGATCGATTGCAACCCAAATACAGGTGATTTTTTTTCAGTTAAATGGTCTCTGTGTTCCAGATTGTCTTTAAATATTTAATATGGGACATAACAGTGGTTGAATTCATCGCCATGAAATAAGAATTTTGTTTCCATGAGTGAGGATGACTGGAAATCTTGTGCTTCACCAAGTTTTGATTGAATTATGGCTTTAAAAAAACTTGGCAAATTAAAATGAAAATTGTTCAGTGGAGATTAATCAGCTTTCTGTTTACAGCTATTAAATTGGCGACATCATCTCTTGAAATATAATTAGAAATGCTGTAAGCCTGGGAAGTAGTGGCTTAATTCCACCTATTTCAAGCACTGTAATAATGCCCATTTTCCCCCTGGTGCTGCTGCTGAACCCCTCATGCATGCTTTTGTTATCTATAGTTGATGAGTAATATGGCTTTACATCTTTCATCTTCTATGAACAAGCCTGCCTTTCCATCTCTTGAATTTATATAAAAAAAAGATACTTAAGGCTCCATTGGTAATGATAAATTATATTTCATAATTCTCAACACATACATACCCCCGCTATCAGAAAGTAGAGCGTTCCTATGAAACCTTTTGTAAGCCAAAATGGCGTAAAAGAAGAAGCAATTATCATTAATTTATATGGGAAAAATTTTTGAGTGTTCCTAGACCCAATAAATAACCTACCAAATCATACCAAATAGCACATAAAACCTAAAATAACACTAACATATAGTAAAAGCAGGAATGATATGATAAATACACAGCCTATATAAAGGAGAAATAATGTATGTACAGTGTAGTTTCACTTTCCAGAATTGGGAAGATTTAGCCAAAAACTGATTTGTAGAAAAAAAAATCGGCACGTATACACATGTGCACACACCTGCCCGTGCCAGGCTTCACGGTCATGGTAGTCTTTCTTGGGGCGAACACGTTTAAAGTGGGTGCCTTTTTTTGTAAAAGTGAAAATCGTCTTTGGATTTCTTTTGGTTAGCAAAAACAGGTACTAATGTAGGTCTTTCGTAAAAGTGAAGCGGCGTAAAGCGAACTTTCGTAAAGCGGAGGACACCTGTATTCCATTGGAAAAATAAAAATTCCATGACAAAAATTACTGAGGAGATTAAAGGTTATGCTAGATTGAAAGGAGAGGTTTATAATGTTGCCAAAAGAATAGTAAAATTTGACAACAGACCAAGTTTTAAGAAGAGGCAACAAAATGAGCAATCAGTAGATTAAAGGAAAAAGATAGAATGTTACCAAGAAATATAACAGATGTTTCTTAACCTTTGTAATTTGTAATGTTGAATCAAGTTCTCAAGTCTGGCAAGTGAGACAGGAAATGCACTGATTTTGAATGGGTTATATTAATCATTTATTTATAAACTATAAAAAAAAATTTGACCAAACATTAATGTTCCCCAAGTTACAGACATTACAAAGCTGAATATTCAATAAACATACTTGGCTAAAAGTGTGCGTAGAACATACCTTCCTAATGGCCATGCGTGCTGCTTGCCTTAAACAAAGGAAGAAGAGGCACAGCCTCCCACGTGTGCTTCCTATATACTGTACCCAGGATATTTGAAACTGGACATCAGGCAGCTATCAAATGGGAAAAGCAGCTGCAGCGTCTAAACTAACCAATCATGACAGAAGCAACTTTCAGCAATCAGAATAAGGCAGGCCCCCCGCCCCTGAAATAATTAAATAGTAATTAAATTAAGTAAGGGTAGTATATTTGAATGTTGGTCCCTGAAGTAAAGGGAAGAGGAGTTATAATGGGGGTATAAAATATTTATAGTATGGTGGATTCTGGTTTGTTGGGCCAACTGTTAATCAGGACAGCCTCATATTTTGGACAACTTTTAAAGAACAAAAACTAATCAAAAAACCCCCCAGGATTCTCTGATTATTTGGGCCAGGAGATTTACCGAACAGTTTCTAATTAGCGTCAGTCAAGTGTGCTTTCATGGCTATCAGACACAACACTGTGCTTAGAGTGATCAGTTTTTAAATAGTGTCAGTTGTGTGTGTTTGTGTTCAAAAAGCACTGATTTTTGTCACTGATAGTTGGTAAGAAATAAGCAGTAAGACAATTCAGAACTGTTTTGCTCACTGATTTTAAGCATTCAGGCTTAGAGATGGGAGTGAAAATTATACAATTTCAGTACTTCAAGTTAGAAACTACAAAGAATTTGAAGGAATCAGTAATCTTGAATGTTACAATGAAAGCAAAGATTTGGAGGATGCTATCATCAGAAGCATTGTATGAAGGGAGTCCATTATTTGCAATAATTTTGTTCAAATTACAGTCAAAAGAACACTGTAGATGAATCAGAATCAGGTTTAATATCACCGGCATATGTCATGAAATTTGTTGTGGCAGCAGTACAATGCAATACATGATAAATATAGAAACAAATGAATAACAGTAAGTGTGTGTGTATTTAGTAGTTGAGATAAGTAGTGCAAAAATATGTGGAAAAAATATGTAGTGAGGTAATGTTCATGGGTTCAGTGTCCATTTAGAAATTGGATGGCAGGAGGGAAGAAGCTCTTCCTGAATCGCTGAGTGTGTGCCTTCAGGCTCCTGTAACTTCTACCTGATGGCAACAACGAGAGCAAGGTGTGTTCTGGGTGGTGGGGGTCCTTGATGATGGATGCTACAGAGGCTAGTACCCATGAGGGAGCTGACCAATCTTACAACTCTGCAGCTTACTTCGATCCTGTGCAGCAGTCCACCCATATCAGATGGTGATGCAGCCAGTCAGAATGCTCTCCACAGTACTTCTGTAGAAGTTTGAGTGTTTTAGATGACAAACCAAATCTCCTCAAACTGCTAATGAAATATAGCCGGTGTCTTGCCTTGTTTATAGGTGTATTGATACTTTGGGACCAGGTTAGATAATCAGAGATCTTGACACCCAGGACCATGAAATTGCTCACTCTCCCTACTTCTGATTCCTCTGAGATTGGTTTGTGTTCCCTTGCCTTACCCTTTCTGGAGTCCGCAATCAGCTCTTTGGTGTTGCTGATGTTGAGTGCAAGGTTGTTGCTGTGACACCACTGCGCTAGCTGGTGTATCTTGCTCCTGTACACCCTTTTGTCTCCATCTGAGATTCCGCCAACAATGGTTGTATCACCAGCAAGTTTATGGATGGTATTTGAGCTATGCATAGCTGCACAGTCATGGGTATAGAGAGAGTAGAGCAGTGGGCTAAGCACACAACCCTGAGGTGTGCCAGTGTTGATTGTTATCAAAGTGAAGATATTATCACCATTTCGCACAGATTATGGTCTTCCGGTTAGCAATTCAAGGAACCTCGTTGCAGAGGGAGGTACAGAGGCCTGGGTTCTATAGCTTTTTGATCAGGACTAGGAATAATGGTGTTAAACATTGAATTATAGTCAGTAAGCATCATCTTGACATAGATGTGTTGTCCAGGTGATCCAAGGCTGCATGGAGAGCCATTGTCTCCTGTAGCCCTATTGTGACGATAGGCAAATTGCAAGGGGTCCAGGTCCTTCCTGAGACAGGAGTTGATTCTAGCCATGAACAACCTGTCAAAGCATTTCATCACTGTAAATGAGAGTGGTACTGGGCAAGAGATAAATTCTTCCATCTAATACATAGCTTTATTGTACTTCAGTAGTATTGGTAGTGTTCTAATTTGTTCTGTGGTTAAGATGGCATTATCGCATATGTGCGACAGCATCTGATAGTTAAAAAGCTCAGCAATCCGACTAAAAACATCACTAAAAATACCTTTCTGAAGTAAATTGTTAAATTATCGATACATACAGTGAAGGTGCTAGCGATGGCAGTGTGAGTTTGGGGATGAGCCAAGATAATATGTTACAGAATCATTGCAGTTGGAGGTCTGATGCCTGTATGACTGGCCTGGGAGCGAGCTTGGATTGCTCTGGGAGCCAAGCTGATCTGAAGAGCTCGAGAGCAGCTTTGGGCTGGGTGACGGAATCTGGGCCCAGCGTGAGTTGCTGGGTGGCATGGTCTAGGCCTGGGGCCTTTCGCAGCAGTGGTCCTAGTACAATGTGCTGTTTAGACAATTTAAATGCTGGCCTAGACCGGAGGCGAGAGTGATTTTCCCTCACTCTCTGCAATGTTCACTCCTCTCTCCAGGGTGCCAGAGCCTTTTGCTGTTCCGCTGTTGGGTCAATTTAAATGCTGGCCCAGGTATACTGAAATGACAGGGTGTCAGTCAGCATGAGAGTTGATCTTGCTGGTTCTGTGCGGTGATCATCTCCATGGTGCTGAGGCTATGAAGACTGCCCTGACTGTGCTGTGCTCCATGCCTGCGAATATGATGAACTGATAGAGCGAGACTTTGGGCCTACTCTGGGCAGCTCCAGGGTTCTCATCTGAGGGCAATTTTGGTTCAGAATGCTGTTGTTCACTTCAGTTGCTTGCATGATTTAAAAATGTAATTTTTTTTCTTGTGCGTCGAGTGTTGGTCTTTTACTTTTATTTTCATTTTTTTTTCTTTTGGGTTTCCTGCTTTGTGTCTACCTGTGAGCAAACAAATTTCAAGGTCGTATAATTTATACATTCTTTGATAATAAATAAGTCTTTAATTTTAAATATATCATTCGTTACTCATTTTGTCTTTTTTTTATACCTTTTTAACCATTTCCATGAAACTTCAGCTAATTGGGCCAGCCACTTAATTGAGTCAAAATGTACCATTCCTGATATGTCTCAATTAATCCACTATTTTGTAAATCTTCATGCTAGAAGAAGCAATAATTGTAGCAGAAATAATTGGGAACAAATTGTCCAATGAAAGTGTAGTACTTAAAAATAATTAATATAACTAAAGAAAAAGTACAGTGGAAGTTAAGGGGATTAAAAGCTGAACAATCCCTTGCATCCATTTTGGTTGTAGCTATTGCTTTAGAATTGATCATCCAAAGCTCTCGAATAACTACATTAGATTAGAAAGTGGCTATAATATAACACCTGTAATCAAGAAGGAAGGGAAAGAGAAAATAGAAAATTTTGAGGTCTTAGCTGACATTGGCTGTCAGCAAAAGGCTATTCACTATTAAGGCATATGATTTAGATGTGTCAGAACAACTTGAGAAGCTGTTTCCAGAACCAGGGGGCATTGTATCAGAAAAGTAAGTTGTTCAGTATGGGCTTCTCCAGAGGGCTTTGCATTCATAGTTTTGAGCATATTTAAGGCTGAATGATAGATTTTTGGCAATTAGTGAATCAAAATATGGGAGCAAGCAGTAAATTGATGTGTGACATTCATTTTTGACTCACCAAGTTATTGAATGGCGCAGCCAGTTTGAGAGTTTATTTGGTCTATCCTTGTTTTTTTTAATGATAATTTTCAGAATTGTTCCTCTAGAGTTTCTGCATCTCAAATAGTCGCTGCAAGCCCAGAATGTAGCTGAAATTTACAAAGATGATTGAAGAGGATCAGGGTTCTGGATTATAAAGACTGAGGTATAACTTTGTTAGATCATTGCAGTATTGTTGCTCCAATATTAATTATTGGTAGATCATTTAAGAATTTAATTGATCTACCATTATGCAATATAGCAACCTTTCACAAAAACATAAGGGAGCATTCTGACAAATTGTACATTGCAATAGAGTCATCAACTGGCATTATTTGAAAAGGAGTAGCACGCTTGTGGAACCTAATGTTAGTGAATTTAATTTCTTTGGCATCTAATTTGATTCTTGGCTGCATAAGAACCTCCTTAAGCCTTGGCTTGTTTGGCTTGAAACTGGCAATCGCTCAATCCACATGTTATTTGTACTTTAAACTTACCATGACAGTTCTGTTTGCCATCTGTAAGTTTTTGCATTTTAAACTTTGTATTGCATGATCATTTTCAGATTTTGCCTTGTGTCCTGCGTTTTTCATACTTGGTATCTTTCATTATGGTTTTAGTAAATATTTAATAAAGTATGAAAACTGTATCATCCATAATCTTGTAAGTAGATAATCATATTTCCTACTACAGGTTATGCATAGGGAAGATGGCTCAGAGACTGGAAATGTAGGGGAACTGCCTATATTTGAAATAATTTTTGAATATAATCCTGCTAGTATAGTGAATGCTACCAACACTGAAGCAAGTACAGAGGCTAAAGCAAACAAGTCCGGTAGGCAGACAACACAGGTAGGGTATAGAGCCTGGAAGAGCTAAACTGCATTTTCTTTCATGCAAAAAGCTTCACAAGTAAGTAGTTGAACTCTGAGCACATATCAGTGCAGGGGGTTGTGATATTATAGCAATTGCAGAAACATGGTTGGCAGGACTAGCAGCAGAGAGGAGGGAGAGCACCTAGAGAGGATGTGCTTGGACAGAACAACCATAAGGGTAGATCTTAGAAGTAAAAAGGGATTACCATTTGATGAGATTATACTAAATGCCACTCAGCAGTCAGCAGGCATATGTCTTTTTTGAGAAAAGGCATATATCATATTTGGCAGCTGGGATTAAGTAAGTCTCCTGAGTTCAAGGGTGTAGGGGAAATTAGGAAATGAGGTATCCCTGGCAGATGCAGTAAAGGAGAACCCTAAAAGATTATGTATATTAAGAGTAAAATGTTTGCTAGGGAAAGAGCAGGTCCCTTTAAATATCAGCCTGGTAATCTATTTTGGAGCCATGGTGAATGGGCGAGGTCTTAAATGAATACTATATTTATCATGGAGGACATGGAAGCTAGTGAACTCAGGGGAGGGTACAGTAATATCCTGGAGTATTATGAAGGAAGAGCTGTTGGAGATCTTGAAATGCACAAAGGAGGATAAATCCCAAAGGCCTGACCAGGTGTTTCCTCAGATGTTATGGGAAGCAAGGGAGGCGATTAATAGAGGCCCTTGGAGAGATTTGTGTATCTTTGTCAGCAATAGATTGACTATTGAAAAACTGGAGTGTTGCTAATGTGTGCCTTTATTTATGAAAGGCTGCAAATGAACTGTAGTCTGTCAATCCTTACATCAGTGGTGGGATAGCTATTTGAAGAGATTCTGAGAGATGAGATTTATTTACATTTGGAAAAACAAGAACTGATTAGGGATAGCATGGTTTTGTGTATGGGATGGTGTCTACATGGACTTTAGCAAGCCTTTTGATGGGGTCCCACATTGTAGACTGTTCTACAATGTGGGACCACATGGGCTCCAGAGTGAGCCAACCAGTTGGATACAAAATTGGCTTGAAGGTAGTGAAGGGTAGTTTTCAGGTTGGAGGCCCTTGACCGGTGGTGTGTCGCACAAATTCTTTCATGAGGGCAAACTCTTGCAAAGTGCCAGGCCCTGGTGGCATATCCGTTCAAGGACATCTTCACTTTCACTGCTGTAATCTGAGATTCCCACCTGCTTCAAAAAGGCAGCAATCATATCAGTGCCCAAGAAGAGCAAGTGAACTGCCTTAATGACTATCACACAGTTGCACTTGCATCTACTGTGATGAAGTGCTTTAAGAGGATGATCATAACAATAATCAACTCCTGCTTAGGCAAGAACTTTGCCTTGCTGCAATTTCCCTATCAGCAGAAAAGGTCCACAGAGGATGCAATCCCACTGGCTCTTCACTTGACCTTGGATCACCTGGACAATAGCGCTACCAATGTCAGGCTGTGTTGTTTGTTGATTACAGCTCAGTGTTCAATATCATCATACCTTCAGTATGAATCAACAACTCCAAAACCTGGGCCTCTGTGTCTCCCTCTGCAATTGGATCCTTGACTTCCTCAACTGGAGACCATAGTCTGTGTGGATCTGAAATAACATCTCTTCTCACAGACAACCAATACTGGCCCACCGCTCTACTCTCTCTACACCCACGATTGTGTGGCTAGACACAGCTCAAGCATCATTTATAAATTTGATTCTGACAAAATTATTGTTGGTAGAATTTCAGATGGGTACATTTAATGTCAGAGAAATGTGTACAATATACATCCTGAAATTCTTTTCCTTCATAACCATCTATGAAAACAGAGGAGTGTCCCAAAGAATGAATGACAGTTAAATGTTAGAACCCCAAAGCAACCCCCCCCCCAACTCCCCCTCCTATGCATAAGCAGCAGCAAAGCAACAACCCCCACCCTCCTCCACCAGAAAAAAAAGCGTTGGCACCCCCCACCAAGCATTCAAGCGTGCAGCAAAGCATCAATAAAGACACAGACTTGCAGTACCCTAAAGGCCACTTATTCACCCGGTAATTCAACATACCACAGGCTCTCTCCCTAATAAAGGGAAAAGAGGTGTCCCTGTTTCACAGTGAGAGTGGAGGCATAACAAACAACTCACCAATTTATGGTGTTAGAAGTCTGTTGTGTCACTTTTTCTGAGCTTTGTGCTCAAAGAATTCGGGTCTGGGCACACATCCAGCAGCCAGCTGACAAGGAGGTGTACAAGAGTGAGATAGATCAGCTGATTGAGTGGTGTCACATACAACCTTACACTCAGCATCAGTAAGACCAAGGAATTTGGCCTTCAGGAAGGGGAAGTCAAGGGAACACACATCAGTGAGGGATCAACCGTGGAAAGGTTGAGCGGGGGGGGCGTCACGTGATGACGTAGGGTCGAGACGTTGGGAATCCAGCTCCCTCGTAAAAAGTAATGAAATAGGGTTTAAATGAAGAAGAGTTAACAAATATCTACTAGAATCTATTTATAAGTAACTCAGGATTATCTTTTGATATGGCTCCTAAACCGAAACAGAAGAAAGCTACTACTTCGAAGACTGCGCAAATTGGCGGGGAAAAAGGCCTAAACGTCCCGGCAAGGCCTCGGACTCAAGTTGGATCTCCTCCTGGCGAAGTGCATGGCACTTCTGATGATGCGGGACAGGAAGTTGCAGCAATGTCGGCGGTCACTTAGAAGAATCAGCAAGAACAACGCATGCGCGAAAGTATGCATGAACAGATATTAACAAAACTACAAATCCCAGCTATGGCTGGAAGTGGAATCAGACTCTTTGGGAAATTCAGAGGAAGAAGAAGAGGAAAAGAAGGAAGAGATTAAGGAGACATAAAAGATATCCTTATATATATTATGAATGAATTAAAAGCTATAAGAAGGATGCAGAATAAACTCTAATGTGGTGGAAAAACAAATGAACATGGATAATAAAGTTAAAGAGATGGAAGTAAAAGTGGAAGAAAACACTGAAAGAATAGATAAGATAGAAGACAATAATCTTGCCTGGACAATAGAAAGAAAACGGATGTTGGAAAAAATAGATGCGCTTGAAAATTCTAGTAGACGAAATAATATCAAAATTGTTGGTCTAATGGAAGGTACAGAGGGAGAAAATCCAATAAAATTCTTTCAAGAATGGATTCCGAAACTGTTGGAAATGAAAGAAGGAAGCCAAGTAATTGAAATTGAAAGAGCACACAGAGCTTTAAGACCAAGACCTCAACAAGATCAAAATCCAAGATCAATTTTGATAAAATGTTTAAGGTACCAAGATAAAGAAATGATCTTGAAAGCAGCTATTCAGGGTGCTAAAAAGAGAAATGGGCCATTGATAATAGGAGGGTGTTACGAAATCCCGTAACTGGATCACTTACCAGCAAAGATAGCGAGGTCCGTTGAAGTCTGATGGTACTATTTTTAAAAGTCTTTATTTATGAAGGGGCACAAAAATAAGATTAATACAAACATTCAGATAATATACGTCGTCACTACTCAATCTAAAAGCGCAGGTCTAATAATGACCGTTAATAAGAAACAGCTCGATCGTTTGTCTAGGGGATAATATATTGTCCGATGGAAATATAAAAGTCACTCAGTTCCAACAGGCTTCAGCCTTTTGGGGGGGACCGCTGGGTTTTCACTTGTTGGAGAGAGAGATTGGTGAGAAAAGAAACTTACCTGGGTCTTTTATGAAGCGAATCCGTTGAGTCCGGGGAGCGGGCTTCCCCGTTGTTAGATAAAAGCTGGTTTCCGTGGTTCCAGTCACCGATTCCAGCAACTGAATCGAACGCACGTGACTTCCTTCAAATGGCTTTCCGCTACTACGGGATCGTTAGCGTTGCTTCTGGTGCGTCTGAAGGGGGTGTTCCCCCAGACCCTCTTTTATACTTCCTCACGGGGTCTCAGATGTCAATCAGGTTGGGATGATGCAATCTCTCTCTCAACCAGCCCACTTTGCCCGAGGGCTTGCACGTAGCATAGTCCCCAATCCGCAAACGTGGTCTCCAGGAGACGATGGTCAATGTCACATTATTTTGCATCGCGGTGGAACGAGGTATTCGGCACGTCTCTCTCTCTCCCATTTCCTGGGTCTCCTGACCGGACTCAATAGTGATCTTGTGATTCTCACAAAGGAGGGGGCTACCCCGCACCCTTCGGCCCCTCAGAGCTGTGGTACATTCATAACACCCCCTTTCTTCGAAGCGTTTTCACCAGCGGTGAAAACGAAGTAGTACAGAGTCTTACAGGGTTTTAGAATCTAACACAATACAGAAGGTTTTTTTTATAGAGTAATACAGTTATACATTCAATTCAGTATCTAAACAGTTAACAATTACAGTGTCACTTTCTTTAATATCTTAACATCGCGTACCGTACTAAAGTCTTGTAGCATCAGACTTCAATTTAATAACCATCTATTTTATTTCTTTCCTTCAGCAACAAAACTAAGGAGGTGTGATCTTAGCTTATGTGCATCTACAAAAGTTTATGCGAATACTAATCGTTTCGGTCATTTTACTTAACCGGCAGGTCTCCAAGGGGCTGTCTTTATTATTCACAGGCTTTGGCGCAATCCCGTACAACCTGCTTTGCTGTTTAAAATGGCATCCTCATTAACCGTCGCCTCTTTTCCGGTGAGCTCCCCCTGTGGGGAACTTGAGTAATTTGGCGTGGTAAACTCCCGCTTGCCTCGTTCATAGGGGTTATTTTATCAACAAGTGTCCCAAACTTAGACCATTTCCACCCAATTCTTTAATTTTACCCAGGTGGCTAGCCCTTTTGTCAGGACCCTTCAGGCTATTGGTGTTTAATTCAAACTCTTTGTTCAAGTAGCATTTCGAATTCGGCCTCTTCGCACCCCATCCTGGCATAACAATAGAGTGCCCCCCCCCCCCCCCCCCCCCCCCCCCGCTATCTCCCGGCTCACTCTGTAAGCGTTTAAAATTTGCCAGGTTTAATCTGCCAAATCTGCCAGGTTTAAAATTTTTTCATTCGATTTGGGAACTACAGACTTTCCGTTTCCTTCAATAATAATCCTCATCTCCTCATTCTTAAATTCTGCATTAACTTTGAACTCACCTTCGAGTACAAACACCTGGGAACTCACACTTCCCACGGTTACCAAGGTTAACCCTTTTTCCACTGAACCAAGTCTATCTGACCCACAAGGACGGCTGCTCCGTTCCACTGAATCAGATACCTCAGACTTCTTCTGAGCTCCGTTACTAGGTTCAGTACCACGTGCATCCCCATTTTGGACACACTCAAACGGGACATTGGCCTCTTCCAGGCTTTCAATACCTGTACCCTTTTTAAATTCTAAGTTCCCCCGTTTCTCCCAGGTACTCTCTGGGCAACTCCCTTCCGGAGTAAACTCAACCCCACAGGCTGAAACAACCTCATCTGCCAACCCAGCAGACTTCTTCGAGGTAAGGGTACCCTTTTCATCTAGGGCTGCCCTCATTTCATTATCGGGAACACCTTTAGAAGTTTCAACTTCCTCAAACAGTTCTGCCAAACCAGACAGATCATCCATGTCCAACTCTGGAGCTCTTAACTGCTCTATCGGTTCCTCATCTTTATTTTCTGCCTCTAGGACCTTTCTCCTCGCTAAAGGCAGATCTACCTCCACTCCCTTCCCCTCTTTCACTTTACTACTCTTCGTTTTACCACCCTCTAAACCTTCGTGGTACAGGGTCGGTAGAAACGTCTCGGCCAAATCAAAACTGGCCCGATTTAAACTGCTCTCGTTCTCAGCTGCCTTTCTCGACAGGCTGCGAGTGACCGCGCATGCGGGGTAGATCTGGGACTCTAGGGGCGGGGCCACCGCACTTGCCGGTCGGCGGGTTGGCATCATGGCTGCCCAAACCTTACCACCGGCTAAAACGTTACCAAGAAGGACGTCCGCGTCAGTTCTCGGGAACTCTGATGGCACCCCTATTTGAACGGGTCCAGACACCAGCTCACAATCCATAATGACCTCATGTAAAGCCACCATTTCTATTCTTTTGCTGATCCCCTCTACCGCTACTATGCCCGTTTTTTGACCAAATTCTAGTACCTTACTGCTGATCAACGACAGCTCAGCCCCCGTGTCTCTCCAGATTCGTACGGGAATTGGTGGTTCCCCCTTCCTCAAAGACAGGGTTCCGTGTGTCAGACAAGTCTCAGACCCTTCTCGTACTCTGTCTACCTGGGGCTCTCTGGTCGATTTACTGATTACCATGGCACACCCGATAGGGACTGCGGCTTTCCCTTTTCCTATCTCTTTCCTTGGAGTAAAGCATCGAGATGCAATATGCCCTCCCTTTCCACAATTAAAACAGGTCAAACCTGGAAACCTCTGGCTGTCTTGCCTTTCCCCCTCAACCTTACCGCTAGCTCCCAGTGGGACCTCTGCCTCACTCGTCGGACTTTCTCGATCGTTCCCACGGTCTCTCTGGGAACTTTTATTCGAGGAAAACTTTGTCTTGTGGGTTAGGGCATATTCATCCGCGAACCTAGCAAATTCTGAAATGGACTTATTCGGCTTCTCATTCAAATACATCTGGACGTCCTCCGAAACACAACCTTTAAATTCCTCAATCAAAAGTAACTCCGTGAGACGCCCATAATCCTCGTTCACTTTTTCCACGGTGCACCAACGGTCCAAGCGCACACCCTTCTCATAGACAAACTCAGTATACGTCTGATTCCACCCTTTTCGTAAATTTCTGAACTTTTGTCTATATGCTTCAGCTACTAGCTCGTAACCCCGGAGAATGGCCGCCTTTACTTGGTCATATTTTTCTTTCCCTTCCCCCTCCGGGGACAATGCCGCATATGCCCGCTGGACCTTCCCTCTTAACACACTTTGTAACAACGCCACCCACTGCTCTCTGGGCCACTTCTGATTCCCTGCCACCTTTTCAAAAAGCAAGAAATAACTATCAACATCCGTCTCCTCGAACGGGGGTACTAATCTCAATGCCCGACTGACATCAACCGCTCCTCTCGGTCCGACCCCTGACTTCGTTGCTTTTGCCTTAACTTCTCCATCCCCAAGTCATGTTTCCTCTCCTTCTCCTTCTCGGCCCTCTCCTTCTCTATTTCCAGCTGTTTTAACTTAATTTCATGTTCCCACCTTAATTTTTCCAACTCTAACTGAGCCGCCCCACTAGCTGGTACCTTTTCAGGGATATTTTCCAATACCTCAGCTATAAACACATTCTTCCCAATATAATACTGAGTTATTGCCCTTCGCACCTCCCGCTTTTTCATTGACAACCTCATCCCTGCGAGGTTTAACTCCTTCGCCAATTTTATCAAGTCCGATTTGGAGGCCACCTCCAGTGCCTCCAGAGTTGGGTTTTCTATAAATTCAACCACGTCCATCTTTGCTGGTTTCCCGTCTGGCTACTCGTGTAACCAGATCCAAGTTTTGGACCTACAAGCCCGATTCACTCGCCCTCCAATTTGGTGTCAAATCCTGAGACGAGAACCCCAACTGTTACGAAATCCCGTAACTGGATCACTTACCAGCAAAAATAGAGAGGTCCGTTGAAGTCTGATGGTACTATTTTTAAAAGTCTTTATTTATGAAGGGGCACAAAAATATGATTAATACAAACATTCAGATAATATACGTTGTCACTACTCAATCTAAAAGCGCGGGTCTAATAATGACCATTAATAAGAAACAGTTCGATCGTTTGTCTAGGGGATAATATATTGTCCGATGGAAATATAAAAGTCACTCAGTTCCGGCAGGCTTCAGCCTTTTGGGGGGGACCGCTGGGTTTTCACTTGTTGGAGAGAGAGAGAGAGAGAGAGAGAGAGATATTGGTGAGAAAAGAAACTTGCCCGGGTCTTTTATGAAGCGAATCCGTTGAGTCTGGGGAGCAGGCTTCCCTGTTGTTAGCCAAAAGCTGGTTTCTGTGGTTCCAGTCACCGATTCCAGCAATGGAATTGAATGCACGTGACTTCCTTCAAATGGCTTCCGGCTACTACGGGATCGTTAGCATTGCTTCTGGTGCGTCTGAAGGGGGTGTTCCCCCAGACCCTCCTTTATACTTCCTCATGGGGTCTCAGATGTCAATCAGGTTGGGATGATGCAATCTCTCTCTCAACCAGCCCACTTTGCCCGAGGGCTTGCACGTAGCATAGTCCCCAATCCGCAAACGTTGTCTCCAGGAGACAATGGTCAATGTCACATTATTTTGCATCGCGGTGGAACGAGGTATTCGGCACGTCTCTCTCTCCCATTTCCTGGGTCTCCTGAACGGACTCAATAGTGATCTTGCGATTCTCACAAAAGAGGGGGCTACCCTGCACCCTTCGGCCCCTCAGAGCTGTGGTACATTCATAACAAGGGAAAAGAGATTTTTTTTATCCAGACATAAGTTACGATCTTCTGAAGAGGCGGAAGGAATTTAATCCAGTGAAAAAATCTTGATGGGAAAAGGGCTATAAATTTTTATTGAGCTATCCAGCAAAATTGATAATTTTCCTAGATAACGAAGAAAGAAGATTTTTCGTTGACTACCGGAAAGCGGAGAAATTTGTACAAGAACTACCTGATGTCCATGAAGAGAAGTAAAGAATTATAGAAAGGAAATGGACTAATGATGAAGACTGAAACAAGGTTGGATTTGACGGACATTTATATAAAAAAAATAGTTGAGTATTAATTGGGAGTAGAGACATTAATTATTTTTTTCTTCTTCATTAATATATTTTTTTTGCGGGGGAGCTGGAAGAGCTCCTGATTGATGGCTGCGAGTTTCACGTGTACAATCATGGCGATTGCCATGACCTGTAAAATGGGGTGGGTAATGTTGTGTTCTTTTTATTCGCAACATTAGTGGGGTGTACTTTGTTTTTTTTTCTTATATATTAGTTATCTTTCTTTTATTTTTCTTTTTTTATGCCTGGATGGTTGGGGAGAAACTCAAAGCAACATGGAGAATTTTAAAGAGTTCCCAAGATATTATGAATGATTAATTTACTTAATTTTTTAAGTTTTAATGTTAATGGAATTAATGGACCTGTGAAAAGAAAAAGAGTTTTAACATATATTAAGAAAATTAAAGGAGAAATAGCATTTTTACAAGAAACACATTTAACAGAAACAGAACATAAGAAATTAAAGAGGGATTGGGTTGGAAATGTCTTTGCAGCTTCATTTAATTCAAAATCGAGAGGAGTTGCAATTTTGGTTAAAAAAATCTTTACCAATTAAAATACAAAATGTAATAATTGATTCTGGGGGGAGATATGTGATTATACCTTGTCAAATTTTTTCAGAATTATGGACTTTTATGAACATTTAAATGAAATGAAAATGATGCAAAATTCATACAAGAAGTTTTTTTGAACTTGGCTGATGCACATGATAAAATATTAATAGGTGGAGATTTTAATTTTTGTTTAGATCCAGTTTTGGATAGGTCAACTAAAATTGCTATAAAATCAAAAGTAATAAAACTAACTTTATCATTAATGAAAGATTTAAACCTGATTGATATATGGAGGGAAAATTAATCCAAGAGAAAGAGATTATTCATTTTATTCAAATAGATATAAAACTTACTCAAGGATTGATTTTTTTTTATCAAAAAAAATTCAAGATAGAGTGAAAAGTGTGGAATATAAAGCAAGAATACTGTCAGATCATTCCCCCTTGATAATGACAATGATAATGATGGATAAGGAGGAATCGATTCATAGATGGAGATTTAATTCAATTTTATTAAAACATTTGTGATTTTATGAAAAAACTCAATTTTTTTTGGATACAAATTTACATTCAGTTGAGGATAAAATTGTATTCTGGGAAGCGATGAAAGCATATAAAAGGGGTCAGATTATAAGTTATACATCTAAAATTAAGAAGGAATACATGGCAGAAATAGATCAATTAGAAAAAGATACCATAAAGTTAGAAAAAGAATCTCAAAGATATATGACAGAAGAAAAACGAAGACAACTTGTTAATAAAAAACTACAGTATAATACACTCCAGACATACCGTACAGAAAAAGTAATTATGAGAACTAAACAGAACTATTACGAATTAGGTGAAAGATCACATAAAATTCTTGCTTGGCAGTTGAAAACAGAACAGGCTTCTAAAACAATAAATGCAATTAGAACAAGTGTAAATAAGGTTACTTATAAACCTTTAGAATTCAATGAAACTTTAAAAAAAATTTATACTGAACTATATCAATCAGAATCACAAAATAAGATAGCTGAGATAGATAAATTTTTATCACAAATAACCCTTCCAAAATTAAATTTGGAAGAACAGAAAGGATTAGATATGCCTTTTACATTAAAAGAGGTTGAAGAAGCGTTAGGATCATTTCAGAGTAATAAATCCCCAGGAGAAGATGGTTTTCCTCCTGAATTTTATAAAAAATTTAAAGATTTATTAATTCCTCCTTTTATGGAATTAATATACCAAGTGGAAAGAATGCATAAACTCCCACAATCTTTTTTAACAGCGATCATAACTGTATTGCCAAAAAAAGATAGAGATCCTTTAAAACCAACATCATATAGGCCTATTTCTTTGTTGAATACAGATTATAAAATAATAGCAAAAAATTTATCTAATGGAATATCTAAATATTTACCAAAATTAACACATATGGATCAAACAGGTTTTTAGTAAAAACCGACAATCAATGGATAATATAACCCGGTTATTTAGTATAATTCATTTGGCACAAAAAAGAGAGGAAATGAGTTGCTTTGGGTGCAGAAAAAGCATTTGATAGATTGGAATGGGATTTTTTATTTAAGGTATTGGAAAAATGAGTTAGGAAAATCTTTCATACAATGGATTAAAACCTTAAATAGTAATCCTCAAGCTAAAGTAGTTACAAATGGTCAGATTTCAACACCGTTTTGCTTAACCAGGTCAACCAGACAAGGCTGCCCATTATCACCTGCTTTATTTGTATTGGCAATAGAACCATTAGCTGAATTAATTAGAACAAATTCAGACATTGGGGGCTTTAGAGTTAATCAAGAAGAATATAAGATTAATTTATTTGCTGATGTTTTGATTTATTTAACAAACCCATTGCAATCTTTGCAAAGATTATCTTTTAGATTGGAAGAATATGGGAAAGTATCAGGGTATAAAGTAAATTGGGATAAAAGTGAAATTTTACCCCTTACTAAAGGAAATTATAATCAATGTCAATTAGTAACTCAATTTCGATGGTCAATAAACGGGATAAAATATTTAGGTATTAGAGTTGATAATGATGTAAAAAATTTATATAAACAGAATTATTTGCCATTATTAAAAAAAAGAGGATCTTGATAAATGGATGATGTTACCAATAACATTAGCAGGTAGAGTTAATGCTGTAAAAATGAATATATTTCCTAGATTGCAATATTTATTTCAAACTTTACCAATACAATTACCTCAAGTTTTTTCAAGAACTGAATAAATATGTAAGGAAATTTCTTTGGAAAGGAAAGATGTCAAGAATATCATTGGAAAAATTGACATGTAAATTTGATTTAGGAGGGTTACAACTTCCAAATTTTAAGAATTATTATAAAGCAAATCAGCTTAGATTTATAGCGTCTTTTTTTGGTGAAGAAAAACCGGCATGGATTAGAATAGAATTAGATAAGATAGGAGAAAACATACCAGAAGATTTTATATATAAATGGGAATCCAAATGGATAAGGGAAAAAAAAGAATCTCCTATATTAAGACACTTGATTGATTTATGGAATAAGGTAAATATAGACGATGAGATAAGGAAATCTTTATTAGCAAAAAGTACTTTAATTCAAAATAGGCTTATTCCTTTTACAATGGATAATAAACTTTTACATAATTGGTTCCAAAAAGGGATTAAATATATAGGTGATTGTTTTGAAGGAGGTATATTGATGTCGTTTGATCAATTAAAAAATAAATATAAAATATCAACACTCTTTTCTGTTATTTTCAATTAAAGGCTTATTTACGAGAAAAGCTGGGCCAAACAATGTTGATGCCAAAATCTAGTGAAATAGAAATATTAATTCAAAGGAAAAATTTAAAAAAATTATGTCTTGTATGTATAATTTGATTCAAAAACAGCAATTAAATCAGGAATTCATAAATCAAGACAAAAATGGGAATCTGATTTGAATGTTAAAATTGATGGAAAAAACTGGTCAAGATTATGTTCTGATAGTATGAGAAATACAATAAATGTTCGACTTAGATTAATACAATATAATTTTTTACATCAATTATATATAACACCACAGAAAATAAATAGATTAAATTCAAATATGTCTGACCAATGTTTTCAATGTAATCAAGAAATTGGTACTTTTTTTGCATTCTACTTGGTCTTGTTTTAAAATTCAACCATTTTGGATAAATCTAAGACTTTTATTGGAACAAATTACTGGAGTACATCTCCCACATAGTCCAGTATTATTTTTATTAGGAGACATTGAAGGGACAATACCGAAACTTAAATTGAATAAGTATCAGAAAAAATTTATAAAAATTGCATTGGCATTAGCCAAAAAAGTTATCGCAGTTACTTGGAAATCTGATTTATATTTAACTATGGATCGTTGGAATAATGAAATACATAGTTGTATTCCACTTGAAAAAATTACATACAATCTAAGAAACGAATATGATATATTTTTGAAAATTTGGCTCCCATACTTACAAAAGATAGGACTAAATACATAGGTCCTTTGAAGATAAAATTATAAAGTAATTGGGGAAAGTAAAAATAAATATTTAAATTATTTTGAACTCCATGGAGCATGTGGGGGTCCTCCGATATCCAGGCAATCTTTCTCTTTAGATAAGGGTTAAGGGGGGAGGGTTAAGAGGAGGGGGGAGGGTCAAAATAATTTTTCTCACTTTTATTATCTTCACATTTATTCTTTGTAATTTTCTAAAATTTAATAAATAAATATATTTTTTTAAAAAAGGTTGAGCATTTTCAATTTCCTGGGTGTTAACATCTCTGAAGATCTATCCTGTGTCCAGCATATTGATGCAGTTACAATAAAGGCATGCCAGCAGCTATATTTCATTAGGAGGTTGAGGAGATTTGGTATATCACCGAAGCCTAGCAAATTTCTACATTTTAACTAATTGAATCACCATCTGGTATGTTGTATTCATTTGAATTCTAAACTGGGTGCTCCTGACATTAGATAAAATTTTTGATCTTGTTATTTGTAGATAGCAGTCTCATGCAGTCTTCGCAGATTGTGTTTCTCGCCTACCTCTGCACATTGAGAAAAGTGGAGACTGCATTTTTTATAAAAGTTCTAGTTGCTTGAACCCATTTAACAGAGAAGCTCTGATTTTTGTTATGCTATGTTTTTTATTCTAATAGCAGCTGATGAATTTTCACTGTCTTATAACAAATTGCACGTGCCATGTTGTATTGCCTCAGGTGGACACCTGCAGTGCTAAATGCTCCCTTTCAATGCATCATAATGCAAGGAACTTCCCGTTGCACTTCTCACATCCTCAGGATGTCTTAAGGTGTCTCAAAAGATGCTTATTGAACTCTTTTTGAAGTAATCACTATTACAGCAGAAATTTCTGTATTTCTGGACAGATGTATTGATTTTGTTGATTTCTTCTGTATTTGGATTTCAACCTAGATTTTACGTTCATTATCTCAAGTGAGATATGACATCTTTGCTTTTTGACAGAAAGAACCTAATTAAACTTTTGAAAAGACATCGGTTTGGTTTGTCGTGTCCAGATTTGTTGTGGTCTGCAATACTGACAAACTAAAATCACTTGTGTTACCAGCTTGTGCACATTTCAGAAACCTCTTTAGGCTGGCTTCATTTCTGAATTAAATATGTGCTGGGTATGGCACTGTTTATAACTTGGCATGTTATCAACAAAACTGCTATTTGTTGAATGTCTAACTAGCCCATCGTTTTGATGAAATAGCCATCCATTGGAACATGCATTTTGTTTCTCTTATAACAGAATTGGAAAGTGATCACTATTGTCATTTAAATGACAAATAGATTTATGATTACATTATCTACCACTTCTTTCTGACCTCAGATGCTAGCTGCTTTTCAAAGTTTTAACTGCTGAATACTAAGGCTTTTCTCATTATTCTGTTAAATACTTCTCAAATTCTATGATTTTCCTTATTCATTAAATTTACTTTAGATGAAGGGATGCTGCTCTTTGTCAGGTATTCTTTTAACCTACATAGTATGTTAGGTCTCATCCTACTATGCATCATAGTTTCCTTTGTCTTGACCTCGATCGTGAAAATGACTGGGAAGTGAGAAGAGATTTGCTGTCTTTAATACCAATTAACCAAAACTTGCTTTTGTGTTGATCATCTAGTTCAGACTGATGTTGGTACTGATTTTAAGGTCAGCATTGAACACCATTGGATGCTTTTGATTGTAACAATATCAGTTGCTCATGTTTTATTTTTATGCTACACATGATCAAAGTGAAGTTGCCTGCTGCGGCATCCTTTACCTTTTTGAGAGTAATTGCCCTCAAGTTTCCTGACAAGAATACCCCTTGTGCTTCTAGCTGTCTGTACAGCAGAGAGAAACTCATGGGGTAAGGGTGGTGGCTCACAAAGACTGACACCTAACACCACAGAAGGCCAATATTTCCCTCTCTTCTGTGAAGTCATTGAAAAGAGCTAATTGTCCCAAAGGTTTTTTGGTCAACCATGGGTGCTTCTTCAGTGTTCCCAAAGAAACCTCGGAAGTTTGAAAGACCTGTGATGGCGATTTAAAAAAAATGCGAGAAACACAGTAGCTCAGCAAAATTATGGAAAGGCTTACTGATTTTAAACTTGCAGGTAAAAGTTTTCTTTAGGACTGTTGAATACACATATTGATTTCAGTCAACTGAAAGCAAAGTACCTGGCTGATGCTGGAAATCTGAAATCGAAACAATTACTGGAGTAATCAGCAGCTCAGGCAGCATCTGTAGGGCAGGAAATAGTCAACATTTCAGGCTAATGATGTTTCAGAAAGACTGAAAGATGTTAGAAATTGCTTTTAAGCAAGTATAGAATGAGGTTGCAAAAACAGATCAAAAAAAGTGAAGTGGAAGAGGACTGTAAAAAGATGCCTTGCTTTTCTGCAGCTCCTTCCACATCTCAGGATTACTGATAAACACAAGAGGTTCTGGAGATCCTGCATTCTCCTTGCTTCACTCAAAATAATTACTATATCTCCCAACAGTAAAGCCCTGTTCTTGGTATTGCATTGGAGTGCAGTTTGTGTTCAAGTCTCTGAAGTGGAACTTGAAACCTCAATCTAAAAAATCACTGACAATATAAATGATTAAGGTAAAGAAAACAAATGAGGAGGGAATTTAAAGAAAGTCTTCATGAGAGTAGAAAGTTATAAAGGCTCATAAATGTTGTGTTTAAAAATAATGTTCACCCTACTTTGCATTACTCCTCCAGCACCAGCAGTAATATTTTATGCCATTGCCAGCTGGTTCTGGAAGCCTACCTCCTCCTCTCCCTCCATTGTTCTGGTATTTGCTGTCAACTGGGGGGGGGGGGGGGGAAGAAGATTATGGTAGCAATCACTTCCTCCAGATAATTGATGTTCCATGGAGGCCTATATTGCTCAGTCTTATTGGGATACACTCCCATGGTTATTTTTCTGGTACGTTAGTGATTCTTATGATTGTATCAGTGCTGCTATTTGCTGTCGCACTGAATGTCATTTTATTTAGATCAGTCCTGCTCTCGCATTCACCTGTTTCCTTCCTGGTTTCATCTGTCTTCTATTCCTGGGGATAGGCAAATGACCAATAGTTTACTGTAAGCCCACTGACCTAAAACATAGAAGAATACAGCACAGGAACAGGCCACAGTGCTGTGCCAAACCAGCTAAAAAAACAAACAAACCAAAAACACCCAAACTCTAATCTATCCTGGCTAGAACATGCCCATATCCTTCCCTTCCATCTTCTTTACATCCGTGTGCCTATCCAAATGTCTCTTAAAAACCTCTAATGTATTTCCCTCAGGCATCATACCAGGCAGTGCATTCCAGGCATCCATGACTCTGAGTTTAAAAACTTGCCCCTGTGAACCTACCCCCTCTCACCTTCAATGCATGCCCTCTGGTATTAGACATTTCAAACCTGGGAAACAGATGCTGTCTGTCCACTCTTTGCCTCTCATAATCTTGTAAACATCTATCAGATCTCCCCTCAGCCTCTGACTCTCTCGTGGAAACAGCCTTTTGTGATGGCACATGCTCTCTAAACCAGATAGCATCCTGGTAAACCTCTTCTGCACTCTCTCCCAACCCTCAACATCCTTCTTATAGTGGGACAACCAGATCTGTATGCAATACTCTAGATGTGGCCTAACCAGAGTTTTATAAATTTGCAACATAACCTCCTGACTTTTGAACTCAGTGCCTCAACTAATAAATGCAAACATTTCACAAGCTGCCCTAAACAACTTATTGACCTGTGTAGCCACTTTCAAGGAGCTATGAACTTGGATCTCAAAATCCCTCTGCTCAGCAGCACTGTACTGTCTTTTTGAATTTGTCCTACTAAGGTGCAACACCTCACACTTAGCTGGGTTAAACTCTATTTGACATTTCTCAGCCCATATCTTTAACTGGTCTGTATTGTGCTGTATTCTTTCTCAGTCTTCTACACTATCCATAACTCCACCAATCTTAGTATCACCTGCAAATTTACTAACCCACCCATCGACATTTTCATCCAGGTCATTTATATACTTCACAAGTAGCAGAAGTCCTAGCATAAATCCCTGCGGAACTCCACTAATTACAGCTTGAATAAGTTCCTTCAACTACTACCCCCAGCTTCTATGTGCAAGCCAGTTCTGAATCCAAACAGCCAATTCGTTGTGGATCCCATGCATTTTAATAACCTGGATTAGCCTCCCATGAGGGACTTTGTCAAACACCTTACTGAATTCCATGTAGACAACGTGCACTGCTCTTAATCAATCTCTATCTTCACCTTGTCAAAAAACTCAATCAAGGCATGACTTGCCAGGCACAAAGCCATGCTGGCTTTTCCTAATTAGGCCATGAATTTCTAAATGCTCATATATCCTATCCCTAAGAATTTTCTCCAGTAATTTCCCTACAACTGATGTGAGACTCACTGGTCTATAGTTCCCAGGATTTTCCTTTGTTCCCTTCTTAAATAGGCCACTTGCCAATATTCTGGGACCTTGACTGTGGCTATAGAGGACTCAAGGATACTGTTCAAGGACCCAGCAATCTCGTGTCTTGCCTCCTTCAATAACCTGAGGTTATTCCTACCTGCACTAATCCGTGGCACAGGAACTGCTCTGAAGATTACAACCTTGGAGATCCTTCTCCTCAGCCTCTTTCCTAACTCTATATGCTCACTGCATAGGACCTCCTCCCTTTTTCTGCCAATGTCATTGGTGCCAATATGCATCATGACCTCTGGCTGACCCCCACCCCCGAGAGCATCCTACAGCCACTTCAATAGACCATAGACCCTACCTTCCAGGAGGCAACAAACTATCCTCGTGTTTCTTTTGTGGCCACAAAATCTGCTTTCTCTCCCCCAACTATGGAATCCCTTATAACTACAGCATTGCCTGACTTTACCCTCCCCTCACCTCTCCTGGTGGTCACACATATACTGTCTGAAGTCTGTAGTCATGGTGTGAACTGGTCATCCAGGCATTGAAGTTGGGTGCACTTCCCGTAGATGTAGTTATCGGGGAATCATCAGATATCCTGAATTCTCACACCTGACATGAGGAGCATTCCATCCTGACTATATACCAAAAAATCAAAAAAGCTTGCCTCTTCTTAACTATGCCCCTGCCTGTTCATGCTGTAGCTTGTTTAAACCAAAACATTTACGTTCTATCACTGGCATACTCAAACAGTGGCCGCTCTGCTTGAGCCTACCCTCCTTTTATTTGCAGCTGAGGTTAGGCCTCTGATGCTGGTACCTTCTGCTCCTGCACAGTCCAAAAAGACCACCCTTGCCCAAATCTGCTCATTTTGTCCTCTCTCCCGACTTGCTTTGGGCTCTGACACCAACACACACTCCTCTCACCTGAGCCACCGACAAAAGGCTGGCTTTACCTATGCCTGCTCTTTTTATACGTGCACTCCTAGCTTTGGTAGGCCTTTGATGCTCATACTTTTCACGCCTGTGCAGTCCGAAAAGACCAGCCTTGCCCAAACCTGCTTTTTTTGTCCTCCTCTCCCGACTTTCATAGGGCTCTGACACTGACACATATTCCTCTTGATGAGCCACTGATGGATTGGTGGATACTTTATTTCCACATTATTTCCATATTTCCTTTCCGTTCTTTCAGTTTTACTGCCTCAATTGCATCAGTTCTGATGACACCATGCTAATACTTGTGTTTCCTATGTGTTTTTTAAAAACTCAATATTGTTGATGAGCTTTGTAATTATATTGACTATTTCCAGCACTTTTGCTCTTCTCCTCTTCTCCAGAACTAAGATATATGTAGTTTCTCCTTTTCCTCACCTTCAATTTCACCAACCTCGACATTTAATTATCATCTTCCACCATTTCTGCCTACTACATTATGATGGCACAATGGATCAAACTTCTCTCTCCTTTCAGCATTCTAAAAGGGGTGTTTCCTCTGGGTTCACTTCTCATCTCAACCAATTACCATTGTACTTTATGAAATTGCAGGAGAATCAGCACCTACATTTGACCTTCTAATCTTTGAGCAAAAAAAACCACTTTTCAGGTAATACAGTAATTTAGTTGTACTTCCAATTTAATGTTTACTGCTCCTCTGCATCTGTACATTGGAGAGACCAAAAGTACATTGGAAAACAGTGGAAAAACTAGTTTACAAGGGCCACTCTGAGCTTCTAGTTGGTAACTTCAAGGTTGAATTCCAATCCCACTCGAACCTCTTCCTCCTTTTCTACTCATTGTAATCCTGAGCAGCAGTGCTTCATCGCATGAACTAGGCCCGTTACAGATTTTTGAATTCGACATCAAGTTCAAATATCTCAAATGATCATTTTTTAATTTCAGAATTCCTGTGTGTGTGTGTGTGTGTTATATAATTTTCATTTTGACATTTCAGATACCAATTCTGATTTCCTGTTTATCTCTTTGAACTTGATTTTTTTCTTGCTCTGTTACCACTCTTTTCTCCTTTGCCGTAGTCTTGTTATTTTACCTCTTGCTTTTAACCCTGATGTAATCATCCCCTTTTGTTCTCTCCTCCCCTTCCCATGTTCCACTAAAATCTTTGTCAGTTGTAATGAAAATTAATTAACACAAAATGTTAAAATTCTCTTCATTTGCTGTCTGTGTCTTGATTATTTCTTGTTATCCTAACTCAGTTTTTCAGTATCTGTGGTATTTTATTATATAAACTTACTTTCATCTGTATTGGTTAAAAAAAATACGTCCGTTTAATATCACATCCAGAAGATAATGCCTCCCACAGTGTAATGCTTGGGTCAGATTATGGAACCCATTACCATCTGATTTGGGTGAGAGTGCTGCCACTTAGCCAAGTTGGGGTCATATAATGTACGCTGGCTATAGAACTTAATGAACTGCAAATCATTTTTATATAGAGCACCAGTTTATGTCTCAATCATTAATCTTTGATTGGGTAGATTATTCTGTAGTGACAGCCAGCATCGAAACAAAATTGAGACAAGAAAGAATGAACTGACCTATTCAATTTTAATAGCATATGCATGTGAAATCTTTAATGAAATGTGTTTTTTTTAAAAAGGTTTATAATCTTTTCAAGAGTTTATTAGCTATTATAATATATTGTGCCTTGTATTCTTTCACAGATTAAGTTGTAATCTAATTAGTGTTAATATTCTCTTTTACACATGAGAAGCATGATATTTCACCATATTACTCTTCTTGAAATTTGTTGTAATTTATAAGCCTTAAAAGTAAGAACAAAGAAATTATTGTCTTGCCATTTTACATTTCCAGCATTAGATGATATTTGTAGCATTCCACTATGGCACTATTCATCTGAAACCTAGGTATATTGACCCTTTCAGGTGTATTGACACCTCTAAGCCATTGGTTACTCATTGCATTATGGAAGTATGGCAGCATATCTGGTATTGTATGTAGGTGGTGCTTGGGTAATTTTCACAATTTTTGAAGGTAAACATTCCACGTTTTTGCCTCTTGTTTACCTCTTGTCCCGAGATCCACTCTTGGATTGTGTAGATATCAATAATATACCAAAGAACCCATTATTCTATATTATTGTGTACAGCTACGAGGAGATTAAATCATTTGGTAGAGTAAACAAATTAATTGGGTGAGAAACCTAGACAGAATTTATTTCTGTAGGAGCATAAGAATAAGTTTCAGTTTGAAAATGGTTTCCCTTTTAGAGGATTTTTATGGTACCTCAGCTCATTTAAATTTGGTGAATCTGACTGTAATTATAAACAGTAGTACATCATTGTAGAAAATCCACTAAATTTGCATTTAAAGTTAACCAAAAGAAAATGAGTCAACATTTTCTTTTTCAGAAACACAAACTCAATATGATTTAAAGTTGTGTGTGAACTTTAAAGTTGTGGGATGGAATGTAAAGCCACCTAACCATGTTAGTGAGCCTCTGCGTGGTTATTGGTCCCAATTTAGTTGAGAAGCATTTATCCATTTTGAACATGTCATATGTATCTGAGATCATCTTTCCAATTTCATGAGAGTCTGAGTCCTCTCTCCTCCATAAATGTTTATTTGAACATGCTGCCAAATGTTATGCTTTGCTTGGAAATCATGGTGTTCGATTATCAAGGTTTAATATTATGGTTAAGCATACAATAGAAATATTGATCTGCAAATTAAAATGGAATTAATCTCCAAATTAATATTCCTTTTGTGTTGTTTATTTTAAGTGTCTCTTTGGATTCTTCAATCTGAATGTTATTTACTTGATGATAGATCTACTTTGTTGATGGGCAGCAATTGATGCTGCTAAGAGAATATTAGCACTGGTAGCCTTTGAGACAAAATTTGAGTTCATGCCTCATTCCTGAGACTTCAATATGTTACTCTGTTTCAGTGCCTGAGATAATCACAAAGATATGTCCCAGATCTCAGATAAATACAAAAGGTCTCATGACATTATTCAAAGAAAAGCAGCAAGTTTTCTTATGTCATGATCATCAGTTATATCTCAGCCTTTATTAATTATTTATTATGTTACTGGTTGCAAAGCTTTGGGATGCACATATTAGTTGCTGCATTTATCCAAGTTATTCTTCACATTTCCTTTTTCACTAATATATTTTGTAACTTGATAATAGTCACAGATTGGTACTGGCTCCTTTATTTCTTTAAGATGGTTATACTTTATATTTTAATTCATACCCTACTATTCTGCATCCACCTTGCAATGCCCTGTTATTTCTTCATTGAAGGTGCTGACTCGATGACTTAAACTGAGGTTTTATTCTAAGGCTGTCATCTAACCTATGGTATTTTATGCAAGTGACTATCTTCGTGTGCATTAGTACAAGTGTACTCACTTTCAGGAAAGAGCTGAGGGACTTTATATCCATACTTCCATGTGTGTATTTTCCATCGGATGTCACTGGGTAATAATTAGTAGTGGGAACCTAGGCTGAATCATGTGTTTATTTTTTACTCTAAACTGAGGATGCAATTTATAGCAGCTCAGATTTCTTCACTGTTGGTCTCAATTGTTCAGTGCACCACCATCCTGAAGGAGGCTCTGGACTCGCAACATCGACAGTCCATTTTCCTCCTTAGATGCTGCCTGACTGCTGAGTTTGTCCAGCATTTTGTTACTCTTTTTAAAATACTGAAGATGTTTAGAGCTTGCATCTGCTCCCTCTACATCTTTGTGGTTATTAAAAATTGATCATTTGTTGTGAACATCAAACATTCCACTCAATCCAAGAAACCTCTGTCAGGCTTTTGATTTATGTCTTTGAGTACATTAACAAATGAACTGTGTATTGAGTTGTGGTTCTTGTGTGATGCAGTTCTGATATTTTGACAGGATTTGCAACCTTATAAGAGCCCCTAAGGTCACCAGCATCTGCAGGGAAATCCACTCTTTCTTGAAACCCTTGACAATACGATATGCAAGACTAAGTAGCCCAAAATGCTTCAGGATGTTAAAGGTAGTTCTGAAACTTCAACTATAAGCTGTAAATTGTCTACAGTTGACCATTCATATTCTACTGTTCTAATCTCTTCCCTGGCTCCTTTTGATTTTTTTTGTAGAAATGCTTTATTCAGTGTATTCACTTCCAACTTTTTTTATTTGGAGGATTAACTCTTCTAGGTTTTGGTCATGAGTTGGTAAGAAATCTGTAATCTGACATTTACTGAGTTACCATTCTGAGCCTTGCAGTGGTGCAAAGCGAGGAGAGGAAGCAAGTGCACTGCACAACATGGGGCAAGAGGTCTAATAAGTGAAGGTTCAGAAAGATTTTCTGGCCTTTTTCTAAAAAGAATATGTCACTTAAGGAACATGAACAGTTTTAAAGTTTATTTCAGTCTATCATGTACAAAAAGATCGTATTAATTGGACTTTTTAATGGCTGATTTATCCAGTGCCACGTGTCATTAATGTGCTGAATCACCCAGATGTCCTGCCTCTCGCCATCTTGATAAAATGGCATGACTTTATAAATGTTATTGCTCTCCTGTTACTCCCAAAGGTGCTTTGTATGCACTTGGATTTGAGTGCCAGACTTTGTGAATCACTAAGCTGTATTATTGGAGAATTCCTGGAGAATCTTTCCCTCCAGTTTGATTATTAAATAAAAGGTTGCATCTGAGAGGCTTCCCCATTTTAATACTTGAGTTGTGACATATACAGTGGTACTAGAAAGTTTGTGAACCCTGTAGAATTCACTCTATTTCTGCATAAATATGACCTAAAATGTGATTAAATCTTCATTCAGGTCCTAAAAACTAGATAAAGACAACCCAATTAAAGAAATGATACAAAAAAATTATACTTCATTTATTTATTGAAGAAAAAATATCCAATATTGCATGGATTTGTTGGAAAAAGTATGTGAACCTCTGGGTTAATCCTTTCTACAAAAGCTATTTGGAGTCGGGTGTTCTAATCAATAAGATGAGTTTGGGGGTGTTGGTTGGAAAGGTTGCCATGCCCATTTAAAAAAAAAGTCACACAAAGTCAGGTTACTGACAGAGCTTGCTATTCTTAAGAAAGATCCATTTATGTGCACCATGCCTTGATCAAAACAACTTTCAGAGGACCTTAGAAGAAGAATTGTAGAGATGCATGAACCTGGAAAAGACTACAGAAGTATTTCTGAGGACCTGAGAGTTCATTAGTCCACAGTAAGAGAAATTGTCTACAGATGGATGAAATTCAGTACTGTTGCTACTTTTCCTAGGAGTGGGCATCCTGCAAAGATCACACCAAGAGCACAATGTGCAATGCTGAAGGAGGTGAAAAAGAACCCAAGGGTGACAGCAAAAAACCTGCAGAAATCTCTAGAACTTGCTAAAGTTGCTGTTCATGTGTCCACTGTAAGAAAAACTAACAAGAATGGTATTCATGGAAGGACACGGAGGAAACCATGACTTTCCAAAAAAAAAAAATTGCTGCATGTCTCAAGTTTGCAAAAGGCCACCTAGATGTTTTACAACACTTCTAGGACAATGTTTTATGGACAGATGAGACAAAAGTTGAACTTTTTGGCAGAAATGCTATGTTTGGAGGAAAAAGGGTACTGTGTACCAACACCAAAACCTCATGCCAACTGTGAAGCATAGTGGAAGCACCATCATGGTTTGGGGCTGCTTTGCTGCCCCAGGGCTTGGACAGCTTGCAATTGTTGAGGGATTTTACAGGAGAATGTCAGGGTAGCCATCTATCACCTGAAGCTTGATAGAAGTTGGATAATGCAATGAGACAGAGATCTGAAAGACGAGAGTAAATCAACAACAGAATGGTTTAAAAAGGAGAAAATTTGTGTTTTGGAATGGCTGAGTCAAAGTCCTGACCTTAATCTGATTGAATTGACTTTATTTCTTACATCCTTCCCATACGTGAGGAGTAAAAGTCCTTACGTTACGTCTCCGTCTAAATGTGCAATGTGCAATCATTGTAATTTAAAATAAATAGAACAGTCAATGTAACAGAAATCCACTCAAATCAGCATGAGTTGATCATTCTGATGGCCTGGTGGAAGAAGCTGTCCCGGAGCCTGTTGGTCCTGGATTTTATGCTGCGGTACCGTTTTCTGGATGGTAGTAATGGAAATAGACCATGATTGGGGTGACTCAAGTCCCCAGTGATCCTTCAGGCCCTTTTTTCCCACCTGCCTTTGTAAATGTCATGAATCAGGGGAAGTTCACAACTACGGATGCACTGGGCTGTCCGCACCACTCTCTGCAGAATCCTGCAATTAAGGGAGTTTCAGTTCTCATGCCAGGCAGTGATGCAGCCAGTCAGGATGCTCTCAATTGTGTCCCTGTAGAAAGTTCTTAGGATTTGAGGGCCCATACCAAACTTCCTCAACTGTCTGAGGTGAAAGAGGCGCAGTTGTGCCTTTTTCATAGCACAGCCAGTATGTACAGACCACGTGAGATCCTTGGAGATGTGAATGCTGAGGAACTTAAAGCTGTTTACCCTCTCAACCCCAGAACCATTGATGTCAAAGGGGGTTAATCCACAACTAGCTCCTTTGTTCTTGCAGCATTGAGGGAGAGGTTGTTTTCTTGACACCACTGCGTCAGAGAGAAACCTTCTTCCCTGTAGACCACCTCGTTATTGTTTGAGAAGGTTGAGCTTGGAGGGAATTATTGTGTTGAATGCTGAACTGTAGTCCAAAAACAGCATTCTCACATAAGCATCCTTCTTCAGATATGTAAGGACAGTATATAGAGCAGTGGCTACAAAGTATTCTTCCATCACCTGTCAATTGGTTGTGTCAGTAGCTGAATTGTAAGGGGTCCAGTTTGGGTGGTAGCATGCTGCAGATGTAGTCCTTGACCAGCCTCTCAAAGCATTTGCTTATTATAGAGGTGAGTGTGACAGGATGTCAGTCATTCAGGTGTGTTACCTTGGTCCTTTTGGGTACAGGGACAATGGTGGATGTTTTGAAGCAAGAGGGCACTCTACACTGGGAGAGGGAGAGATTAAAAATGATGGTAAACACACCTGCCAGTTGTGCCGCGCACACTCTGAGTACCCACCCTGGGATGCTGCCTGGTCCCACGGCCTTGCGACTGTCCACCTGTTGGAAACATCTGCGTGTCTCAGAGATTATTCCTTGGAGGCTCAGAGTTAGCGACATCGAACTGAGTGTAAAAGCGACTTGAGCTCATCTGGGAGAGAGGCCGCGATGTTGGTGGCACCACTACTTTGGCTTTGAAGTCTGATGGTATGCAACTGTCGCCACAAGTCATTTGTGCTATTCGTTGTGAATCTTGACTCAATCTTGTCCCTGTATTGTTTTGCAGCCTTGATAGCTTTGCGCAGATCATAGCTGATTTTCTTGAGCTCCTGCTGATTGCTGGCAGCATAAGCTCTGCGTCATACTGTAAGTGCAGCTCACACTGAACTTATTGATCCAGGGTTTCTGGTTTGGGAAGACCCTGATCGACTTCTGTGGGACAATATCGTCAATGCACTTCCAGATGAGGCACGTGACTTCATCCGTGAACTCGGAGACATCCTCATCATGGAAGACATTCCAGTTGATGTCATCAAAGCAGTCCTGTAGCATGAAGGCCGATTGGTTAGTCGAACAGTGGGCGGTTTTAACTATGGCCACCTCTTGTTTCAGCTTCTGTCTGTACGTCAACAAAAGCAGGATCGAAGAGTGATCTGATTTTCCTAAAGCTGGGCGAAGGAGAGCTTTGTAAGCTTTGCTGAAGAAAGTGTAGCAGTGGTCAAGTGTGTTCACCTGGATGTGCTGACAAAACTTCAGACTTTCATTGGTGACACTCGATTAAAGTCACTAGCGACAATGAAGGAAGTCTCCAGCATGTTGATGGTGTCATACAGTTCCTTAAGAGCCAGGTCAGTATCAGCTTGCGGCAGAATGTACACCGTTGTGATGATAACAGTCATGAAGTCTTTAGGCAGCCAGTAGGGTCTGCACAGAAGCACCACGTATTCCAGGTCTGGGGAGCCAAAGGATTTAAGTGCATGCACAAAGAAATGTTGTGGAAGGACCTGAAGCAAGCAGTTCATGCAAGGAAGCCCACCAACGTCCCAAAACTGAAGCAGTTTTGTTATGAGGAATGGCCAAACCAATGTGCAGGACTGATCAACAGTTACCAGAAATGTTTGGTTGAAGTTATTGCTGTACAAGGGGGTCACATCGGTTACAGAAAGCAAAGGTTCATATACTTGTTCCAACAAATACATGTAATATTGTATCATTTTTCTTAACATAAAATATACTTGTTCATTTATTTATTATTTATTTAATTGGGTTTTTATCTAGTTTTAGGGCGTGTGTGAAGATCTGATCACAGTTTTGGTCATATTTATGCAGAAATAGAGAAAATTCTACAGGGTTTACAAACTTTCTAGCAGCACTGTATAGAGTAGTGTTAGTGATACCAACCAGTAATATGGGGTTTTCAGTGTTCTATGAAGTCTGCAAAGGACAGCACTGCAGGATTCTGGAACTTGTAGTAAGTTACTTTTGAGAAGCTTCTCCATATATGCAGGCACAATGTAGACCCGGGAACTGTACTCAAATCTAGATCCATAGTTGAAAGAAAAAATAGAGTCCAGATGAAGGGTCTCAGCCTGAAACATCGACAATGTTTCTCCCTATAGATGCTGCCTGGCCTGCTGCGTACCACCAGCATTTTGTGTGTGTTGCTTGAATTTCCAGCATCTGCAGATTTCCTCGTGTTTGACTTTCAAATATACTGACCTGCTGGGTATGTACTACCGTTTACTGTATATCACATAGACCAAGAAACTTAATGGGTAGCAACTGCCTCCTGAAAGCTATTTGGGCTCACCATATTAACAATATTCCTTCTCCACACTTTTTGCCCTCTTCTTTCTCTCCCCCCCCCACCCTGCCTTTTATCTCCTTCTAAACACTAATTTGTGTTTCTCTCTTTCTTGATTCTGAAGGGCCTGGGTGTTTCTCCTACCACGGGTGCAGCCTGTCCTGCTGAATGATTTCAGCATTTTCTGTTAATGCTGCAGATTTTCAGCATCTGCAGATTTTTTAAATTTTCAGATTTCCAACATTGACTTATTTTAGAAATGGGGTGTCTTTAGTTTTCCCCATCCCTCTCCAAAATTGAATTTTTAATATATTTTATTAGAAATGCATACTTCAGCACGTATAAGGAAATTTGAGGCCATTGCATGCATCACTCAGGGGCATTTGGTTTTGCAACAATTTGGTGTTCCTGATAACATTGTTGCTAATTGAAACTTTTTGAGCTTATATCTTATCAAATCTGTATTTATAGATACAGGTAGTCCCGAGTTACGAACGTCCGACTTACGGACAACTCGTACGTACGAACCAAGGAAGGAGAACGCTGTCCGCAATTTTAAGTTGTTGCAGTTGACACTGTGTTGAGTGTTTAACTTTGTATTTGGCTTAAATTTTTCGTAGTAAGATTCCCTGACCCCCCCCCCCCCACCCCCCCATTCCAGTCAGCTGGTGGTGCAGTGAGATCAGTGCCGGGTTTGAGAACGGAGGTTCGATGCAGTGACAGACCGCTCCCATGCCAGGTTGGTGTCGATCCAGTGACTCCCGTACCATCCACGCCAGGTTGATGTCGAGCTCGCTACTCGACCTCGTAAAAAAAAAACACTGCCACCTCCAGTTTGAATTCCCTCGCGGAATATTGTGAAGGATCAAATACCCAAACCTAGCACAGCCCCCAATTGTTCCATTTAGCCTGTCTCAGTGCGGTGGTCCTTGAGACCCAGCGGACCTCGGGAGCCGGTGTAGCTCAGGACCCGCCGCCCACAGTGTTTCTGTTCCATTGACGGGAAGCGATTGCGATTGAAAATAAAGTGGAAATAATAAAGCGTTTGGAAAGAGGTGAAACGCCATCGGTCATTGGAAAAGCGTTAGGCTACAGTCGGTCAACGATTGGAACAATTTTAAAGGATAAAGTGAGAATAATTGAGCATGTGAAATACCCTGCCCCGATGAAAGCTACAATTATTACTAAGCAACGCAGTGGTTTAATTATTGGAATACATACATTTCTTAAGTGTTTTATATGCATAGAAAGGTAAAATATATACTATATACTAAGACAAACGTTTGACAAACTGATGCTAAATAATACCAGATGTACTTGTTCCGACTTACGTACAAATCCGACTTAAAGACGGACTCAGGAACAGAACTCGTACATAACCCGGGGACTGCCTATATTCCAACATCAGAAAAGCATTATGTGCTTTTGATCTGCAGTATACAACATACATATTTAAGGCATTAAAGTATTTTAGTCTGCATTAAAGTTGAAATATTATATTGAGATTGTTTTCCTCTTTCAATTGCCTTTTCTCCAAGATTTTTTTCTAGTTTACAAACCGGTACCATAAAAGAGGAAGTATTAAAAAGAGCATTGCTTTTAAGTGATGCAAATCATGTCAAATTTAAGTTGTGCAGTGAGTATGGTTCTTCTGACAAAAATCCTGGTCTAAACAAAAACTATTTTGCCATATACGTTTTAAACTTATGAAGCCCCTTTTATTTCATTATATGTGGTGCATAAAGAAAAATCCTGTTATGGAATGCAAATGCTGGCATCTTTCCCACACCTACTTAGTAGATTATAAAACATTCAGCAGTCACATTAGTGAATCTGCTCTGAACTGTTTTTAAGATGGTGGAAATTCAGTTTTTATACTAATGTTTAAACATGCAAAGTTATGGACAGTTTCACCATTCTTGGTGATATTTAGTGTTTGCAACCATATACTTGACAACATGATTTACCATTTGTTTTGGTGCATTATTCTTCGAACAAGGAATATATTTGGCCTTTTTTTAATAGTCCCTTATGATTTAAAAGCAAAATACCATTGCTATTTCATCATAAACACTGAATTGCTAGGGTATGGGCAAAGTGTAGATTACTGTGCTAAACAGTTTTAAATAAATACACATCTATCCAGAGACTTCAATCACTTTTGCAATTTCTAAAAATTCAGAATGTTTCTGGATTTTTGTTTTTGAAAGATGCTTCCTTTTAGAATCCTTTTCTCCTCTTTAGAAAAATTTACTATTGTTTTCTTGCTATTTGAAGTCTGGAGAATTGTTAAAATCGCATCTGTGATGTCAGCATGCATGTTGCAGGTAGCACCATCCTGCACTGAGCTCATTAAAATAATGAGCATACCTCCAGAGTCACGGAATTTTTACAGCACAGAATCAGGCCTTTTGGGCTAACTTGTCCATGGCAATCAAGGTGCCTTCCTGAGTTAGTCACATGTGGCTGCAATTGGTCTTCCTATCTATGAAGCTGTCAAAATGTCTAAATGTTATAAATGTACCCATCTTGCCCCTTCTGACAGTCTGTTCCATATGCCCACTGCATTCTGTGTGTGGGGGGGGGGGGGGGGGTGGCAGGGTGCTCATCAGATTCCTTTTAAATATTTTCCTTCTCACTTTTAAACCTATGCCCTCTAGTTTTAGATACCCCTGTCCGGAGGAAAATGTCTCTGATTGTTCACCTTATCAGCGCCCCTCACAATTTTATCAGCATCTGTAAGGTCACCCCTCAGCATCCTTCATTCCAGTGAAAGCAGTCCTAGCCATCTAGTCTCACCTTAACTCATGCCCTCCAGTCTTTGTAGGTTCTCGTGAATCTTTTCTGCCGGCTTTACTAGAAAGCCATACAATAACCCAGATGCTGTTTCACCAGTATCCTTTCTTTTCTTTTTAAATCTTTTTATTAGTTTTAAACAAACATAAATGAAACATGAATACAAAATGTTTGAGAGTACATAATTAATAGTTTAAATAGACATTCAGATATGTAATAATAAAAATATATAACCTCTCAAACCCAGAACAATAATGAACAAAGAAGTAAAAAGAAAAAAAAGGGAAAAAAAAACCCAAAAAAAGAGAGAAAAAGAAACAAAAAAAACACTAACCAACATGGGCCATTGAATAATATTAAGTACATATACAGTAGTGCCAATAACTCCGAACCTCCATCCAATCGATTAAGGATAATATAAGTAAGGTTTAGGAAAAGACAATTCAACTCATGTGAAAATGTTGAATAAAAGGTCTCCAAGTTTCTTCAAATTTAACTGAAGGTGCAAAAACCACACTTCTAATCTTTTCTAAACTCAAACAAGAAATAGTTTGAGAAAACCACTGAAATACAGTTGGAGGATTAATTTCTTTCCAATTCAATAATATAGATCTTCTAGCCATTAATGTAACAAATGCAATCATTCGTTGAGATGAAGCAGATAAACGATTATTATCCGTCATTGGTAAACCGAAAATTGCAGTAAGAGGATGTGGTTGAAAATTAATTTTTAAGACTTTTGAAATAATACTGAAGATATCTTTCCAATAATTTTGTAAACAGGGACAAGACCAGAACATATGAGTCAATGAAGCAACATCAGAATGACATCTATCACAGGTTGAGTTAAGATGAGAGTAAAATCGAGCCAGTTTATCCTTAGACATATGAGCTCTATGTACACCTTAAATTGTATTAGGGCATGTTTAGTACAGATAGAGGACGAATTTACCAATAATAAAATTTTTTCCCATTGCTCAGTAGATATAAGACAATGCAACTCTTCTTGCCATTCCTTCTTAATTTTTTCTGATACATCTAACTGTAAATTCATGATCATCTTATAAATGATGGCTACTAAACCCTTTTGATAAGGATTAAGAGCTAAAATTCTATCTAATGTCCAATGGACATTCTTTCGAAAAAGACTAACTCATTATACAAAAAATTTCTAACTTGCAAATATCTAAAAAAATGGGTTTTACCAGTATCCTATGTAGCAATAACATGATATCCACACCCTTGTGCTCAGTGCCATATATGATTAAGAAATCATGCCATGTACTTTTGCCATCTTGTTTACTTGTGTTGACACTTTTGGAGAACTATGCACTTTATTAGAGTCCTGTCATTTACAGTGCAAGAAACCTTCCCTGGTATGATTTCTCAAAGTTTATCACTTTGCATTTGTCTGAGTTAAATACCATCTGCTATTCTTTCTCCCACTTACCCAGTTGATGTAGATCCTGCAGTAATCTCAGACAATCTTTTTCACTGTCCACCACACCATCAGTATTGGTATCATCTGCAAATTTACTAATCATCCTGTTACAAATTGTGTAGCATAACTGGATGTTTTTACTGAATAGTTCAGTGCATGTGGCACAGCATACAATGTGGGAGCAACAAACTGGGCCCATGAGGCAAAAAACATGTGCATTTGAAAGTCCAGGCCTAAAAGTGAGTACAGCAACAACAATTAAAAGTTGCCATTTTGATCTTTGTTTTAATTCAGAAGATGAAATGAGAGTTTGATGGAAAGCCTCTTATAAATGTTGTTCATGATGATGTTCAGTAAAAACTGACTTTTAAAGTCCTTCCATCTATGTCACTGACATGAAGTTGTTGAGTGTATTAACATTGGTATAGTTGTTTAGCAATGGAAAGACAGGTGACAAATCTTACGTTCAGTTCTAGTTGCTTCATTATAGGAAGGATGTGGAAGCTTTAAATAGAGTGCAGTGAAGATATAAAGGAGTGCTGCCTAGAATGGAGATCATGTTGAATGAGTACAGGTTGAGCGAGTTAGGTCTTTTCTCTTTGGAGTGAAGGAGGACAAGAGGCAACTTAATAGAGATGTACAAGATAATAAGAGGCATAGATTAAGTGGACTGCCACTGGCTTTTTCCCCAGGGGAGAAATGATTGATCCAAAGGTGCATAATTTTAAGATGATTGGAGGAAAGTATGGGAGGAGTGTCAGAGGTAGTGTTTTTTTTTACACAGTAAAGAGTGTGTGGAACACCCCTGCCAGGAGTGGTGGTAGAGTCAGATACATTAGTGACATTTAAAAAAAACTCGGGTGCGTGGATGATAGAAAAATGGAGGGCTGTGTAGGAGGGAAGAGTTAGATTGATCTTGGAGTAGGTTAAAAAGACAGCACAACATCATGGGCTGAAAGGCCTGTACTGTTCTGTAGTATTCTATGTTATATGGCCAAGCTTATTGTTGTTACTCTTCACCCAATTCATCATAAAATCAGCCCTCAATAGGGTTGTCAACTCTGGTTGTATTCTTTGTGATTGTGACTTCCAGTGTCAAACAAGACTATTTGATCTAATCAATTACCTTCTGTCTCTACTCCAGTATTTCTGACTAATAAATGATAATGTTAATAGAAAATGGGTAGAACACTTTTTAATTACTATACTAGAATTTCTTACTTGCTTGTCATTTGCAGTTGATTAACTTTCAATTCTTAGAAATTCCATTGTCACCTACAGGGTAAGTTCTTGTGATATTTTGTAATCCACATTGTATCACTTCTGTGGAAACAGGCTGACATTTGGTCAGGTTGACAGTATTTTGGACACTAGGTAAACTACATTTTGTATTCAAAAGACCTGTTAATGGAGACATTTTCAGTAGATTTTAAAAAAGTTGAACTGATGTGATAGGCATGTGATTTGAGGGGCTCAACTGTAAAGAGTACGAGGGCTGATGTGTTAAAATGATGAAGCAGTTGTTAATTATGCTGAAGGTAGATTTTAAAAACTCAAGAACTAGCAACTTTTAATTTTGCAGTATGTTTCATTGTACTTAACGACAATGATTTTCTTTGAAGTAGAAGCACTGTTGTTAATATGGCAACTAGCCATATTAATACATAAAGATCCCACAAATAATTCTGAGATATATTTTCATTAAGTTCTTTTGGTGGTTCTGTTTAGAAGACTGTCAGACCAGCAGATTGCGAGAATTCTTTTGCTGTTCAAATTGCCTCATGGAACCTTCAGCTCATGTATTTTATATGGCATATTTCAAAGAAGAACTGAATCAGGATAATATCAAAGTTCAAAGTAAATTTATTCTCAAAGTACATATAGAACCCTGACAGTCATTTTCATGTGGGCATAATCAATAAATCTATAGAATAATAACCATAACAGAGTCGATGAAAGACCCTCCAACTTGGTCATGGTAATTGTTCTGCGGCAGCAGTACAGTGCAATACATAAAATATAAAACAAAATGTACACAAAATGCCCCTCATTTTGTTTTTGGATACAAAACTAAATATACTGTAACTTACAATAAGAAACATGCATAAAAATTGAGTTGTGCAAAAGGAGAGCAAATATAATGAAGAAGTACTGTCGACGTTTCGGGCCGAGACCCTTCGTCAGGATGAAACGTCGACAGTGCTTCTTCCTATAGATGCTGGCTGGCCTGCTGCGTTCCACCAGCTTTTTGTCTGTGTTGCTTGAATTTCCAGTATCTGCAGATTTCCTCGTGTTTGTAAATATAATGAGCATGGGTTCATTGTCAGAAATCTGATGGTGGAGGTGAAGAAGCAGTTCTTAAAACATTGAGCGTAGGTCTTGTATCTTCTCTGATGAAGAGGGCACGTCCTGAGTGGTGAGGGTCCTTAATGATGGATGGTGCCTTTTTGAGGCATTGCCTTTTGAAGATGTCTTCGATGACGGGGAGGCTGGTGTCCATGACTGAGCTGACAGAGTTTACGATCCTCTGTTACCTTTTACGATCCTATGCATTGGTGCATCCATACCCCAGACGGAGATGCAAACAATCAGAATGCTCTCCATGGTACATCCTGTAGAAATTAGTTTGAGTTTTCGGTGTCTTACCAAATCTCCTCAAACTCCGAATGAAATATAGCTGCTGGTGTGCCACTTTGGTAATTGGATCAGTAAATTGGGCTGTAGATAGATCCTTCGAGATTTTGACACTCAGGAACTTGAACTGTAAGTTGTTTGAGTATCCAGGCCAATGTACTTTACTCTGTTGAAGCCAGAGTGCTTTTGTGATCTTGCCACACAAAGTTGCTAATATCACTGCCACAAAAACCAGTGCATTTTTTAGTCTGTGAAAAGCTTTGGTTTATTTCCAAGAGTCATGATTAGATGCAACGGTTATCCTTATCATTTGTTCTCATTGTTAACATTTCTAAAACTGCTTTAAGTGACAATTCTTATCCACTTACTGAATGATGTCTACATTTGGCTCCAGTGCACAACAAAATTTATTACAGATAAGTCTGACAGTTGATGCAGCTTCTGTGCAGGGCCCTTGTGTGCTTAATTTTGTGTTGGATTTGATGTATCCTTCTACTGCTTTGGAGTGGATAATGAAAATGAAGGTAGAACTGCCTTCATTCTTGAAGTGCATTGGCTCAGCAAAGAATATTGTTTTGAGTACTTGCACATGGCTAGATTTCACATCAGACTGGTGCAAAATTGCATGTCTCCTCTTCTCTATAAGATGGACCTACCATATACTCTGCACCCCTAAATAACTACAGTGACATTGTTGCATTTTTATGTATATTTTGGACATGTGCTCATGTGATTTCCATAAGATTAGGTTTCCACCCCCATGCTTCATTTGCAACTAATGTTGTGGATGTTACTGCTCATCAAATAAATGAAAATCCATTTTTAGAACTTATTAAGTGATTTTTTTTTGAGGGACAAAAATATTTTCTTCATATGGTTCAGGCATTTTTGAAGATTTTCAGTCGTGCCCCAGTTCAGATTTAGTTTTCCAGTGTGCCGGTATGTGCAACAGAAGTGGTGTGAAGCAGGATATTTTGAGTCATAATGAGATAATGTTTCATAAATAGTTCAAAATGATGAGATTAACTAAGACAAAATGCAATCCGAAATGATGAAAGATCTTTGAATAAATACCTACATAATTAATTACACTTTTCTTCAAGGCCACTCTCTTTTTAGCTCTTGCCTATTTATGGGGATTTTGTATTTTTCACAGCAAGACATTCCAGCTTTAATTGAGATCATGGAATCTGTGTGATAGGTTGGCAACCATACTTACTAATAATAGCAATCTGTTCTATAACTGAACAAGATAGGGGTTTGAAAATAATTTGTATATTTGTTGATTGCTGGGAATTATGCTTTGCTGTTTGTGCCATTCCAAATCACCATTATATTTATGGATAAGCTAAGATTGTCAGTTGGCCTTTCTCTTTTGATAAGGTTTCTTTGATCCTGTTAAATTCTTGGACCCTCCCTTTGTTGTTGTACTGTTCTCCTGAGAGTGGTGTCAAATAACTTCCTTTTGGGCTCCTGTTTAGTATTGCTTTTAGTTGTTAGTTGCACAAGTATCTCAAGGTGACTCACAGTCACCATGGCACTTTATTACCCCTACCTTTCCTTGTGAATAAACACACAACCTCCATTTTAATCCCCGTTGCATAAATTCTGTAATTTTCTAGTTTTCAATCACCTGTACTTTGAAATGGCAATATTTTTAAATTGCGCCATTTTTAATGCAAAGGCATTAGTATCATGTAAAGAAATCTTAGAGAACAGGAATTCTGTTGACAGCTGTGTGTAGGTGGCTGCAGCTCACTCCTATGAATCATCACTGCTGAATCTCATTTTAAGAAATTCTGTAGCACTTGTTTCCTCTTGTCATTAATATATGGTACTTTTTAAAACAAAACATGAGAATGACTACTGCTTTTACTCCTAGTACTGAATTGCTAAGCTACATGATGTACGGAAAGTCCAGTGTTTGTTGAATACTGCTATCCAATTAGTTAAGAAGGTGGGTCGTAATTGGAGCCACAGCTTTGCAGTCAGTGATTGAATGGAAAACTGAATTTGTTATATTGGGTTATGTTCTTGTTTATTTTGGAATCTCACTGATAACAGCCTTCTCATTGCAAAAGACTCAGACCTGTTTTTTTTAAATCTAATTTGCCACTCATTTGTATCCCTTGAGCTTTTGATTTTCTTACTAGTCTGTCACACCAGATCATAAACCTTGCTAAAGGCCACGTAGATGACATAAATGCACCTCGGCACCAATGTTCACCTCATCAAAAAGATGAAATTAGCCAGTCACGATCTTAATAAATTGAGGCTATCTCTGATCGATTTCTACCTTTCTAAAAATAATTTAAATTGATTGCCCCACAATGACTTGGTTTATCCATTATAAACAATAGTACAGTCCTATGGCGTCACTCATGAAGTCGGGAAAGATTGAAAATGATGGTCAAAGCCCAACATTTCTTTTTTTTTAAACAGTCTTGGATGTATTTTGTGAACCTGGTGACTTATCTACTTTTAAGGATGCTGTGTGTTTCCTCCTCTACTATGTTTATCCCCCCCTCCTTAACCACAGCATGGGCATTGCCTCCCTCTACAGTGTGTTCATTAAGAACCTCGTGCACCTATTTGGCTCCTAATAGGCCCCTAATCTTCCTTTTACTCTTTATGAACTTAAATGTTTTATTTCTGTTTTTGTTTCTCTTTCTGTGATTCCTAATTTCCCTATCTTTTCTCCCCTGCAAGTTCTGTACTCTCCTGAGCATTCTGTGATATCTTGGGTAAGCTGCCCTTTTATTGTTTTGTCTTGCTCTTTGTGCACTTTACTATCTTGGGTCCTCTAGATTTGGCAGTTCCCCCCTCTCCCACACCTACCCCAGCCAACATCATTTTACCCTGAACCTCTTGAATCTCCTTTTTATCTGTCTCCCAATACTCTTAAGACTGATTTACATTTGTTATTATTTTCAGTCAACTTTAGCAGACAACTTCAGTCCAGAAGAATTGGTTTTCCTCTCCTCCCCTCAGCTAGAATCTTTACACTTAATTTACTTTTGTCCATCCACCTGCCTAGCTTCATTCCCTAAAATTAGTACAGAATTGTTACCTCTATCTTGAGCCTATTCCTACTGCTGCTTGTTGAGTTTGTTATATGCTGTCTTCAAATATTATCCTGAAGGCAAGATAGTAAAAAATTTTGTTCCTCCTCCACTGTCTGTATCACAATTATTATTGGGCAGCAGAGACCTGCCATATTGCTGCTCTAGGGTTTGTGTACATCAGAATTTTTGCCTACATGATAAATTAGAAAAATCAAAGAAATTAGGTCATAGTGATCGAATTTTTTTTAAAAAGGGACAAATGCATTTCTGGGAGACTCCAAAATCCAAGGGATATAGGATAATGTATTTGTCCCTTGTTTTTTTTTAAAATTCGACTAGAATGACCTAATTTATGACTTTTCTGATTTGTCAAGTCTTCACAGCTGTGATTGTTTCTGTAAAGAATATTGCTAGACCCCTCACTTAATCCTGAAATCATTAACATTGAACTGCCATTACTGTCATGTTTCAGAAACAGTTAAAATGTTGTACTTCCATTTGTCTATCCTGTGCCTCCAGCTTGGACGTGTTATTCACTTGCATTTAGTTTTACACCATTAAGCACAGCCAGACTCTTTATCTATCTTCCAACTTTTGTTCTGCCTTCCATTTCCAGCTTTACTTTATTTCCCTTTAAATCCTTCCCATTGACATGCTAGGTTCAGTCTCCCTAATAGCACTCTGTGCAGTCCCACATAAGTAGTAGTCATTTATAACTTAAGAATTGAGATGAGTGTGCCATAATTTCTGCTCAGTTCTCCCTGACACTGTGTCATGGATTTGGAGTCCAATATTATGTTAGACTCCTGTATCCCTTAATAACCTTGGATTGCAACAATCTATTTATTATGGTTTTGTAACAAATTTCATGACAAATGCCAGTGATAACAAACCTGATTTAGATTCTTAAATACATTCACCAGTTGACTGACCACTTGATTTCAAGTCTAAATGGCTACTTCCCCTCACTCAACCTGAAACAGACCACTTGTTCCTCACTGTAGACAGAGCAAATAGGCTGTCAGCATTGATCTGTCAATCCCTTCTAATCTTATAAATTTCACTTGCCATTGTCTCCCAAATTCCAGTGAATTTAGGTCCATTTTAATGGATCTTTCCTCATCCTTGGACTCGCATGTAGCAAGTCCATGCTGCCCCTCCTCCAAGGCAAGTATATTTCCTTTCCTTCATATGGAGAATAAGATCCTGTGAAATCCTTTGTATGCTTAGTACAGTTGCAAAAAGACTTTACTATTTCTGCCCACCTGGTGGAAAAAGGTCAATGTATGATTTGCCTTACTAGTTGTTTACTGTACCTTCACAATAACCTCATGGTTTATGTTTGGAGACATTAGGAAATGCTTGTACACTAGCATTTGCTAGTTTCTCATTTTAAAGAATATTTGTGTATCAGTTTTGCTGCTTTTGTTTACACAGGGAATATACAGTACTTGTTTGCCACTGTCTTGCTCACATATATGTTTTACAGACACAGAGCATTGTTCTCATTGCATCCTCACTTGCTTCCTATTGTCAGCAAGCTTGGATACACAACACTCAAATTCAGTTTCATAGAGAATTGGCACCAATCTGGACCAAGAAAGAACTGTACTGATGGGACAGGCAGCCCATGAACTGGGATGGGATCCTTGTCCTAGTGGAATGGGCATTGAATGGGTGAATAGGCAGATGGCAAAGGCTTTAAACTGGTGGGGTTGAGAGCAGGTTGAGCATACAAAATTTGGGGCAGGATATGCCTGTAATGTAGGCAACCCAAGTGTAAGAGGAATAAAAAGCTTTGCAAAGAAAGTAACGGAGAAAATATATATGATTAAACGGAATCTATAAAAAGATAGGTTACCATAAAGTGAGGAATCCTTATGGAAAATGCTGATTTATCTATACAGCTGTATAACTGGTTTCCGTTATAAAACAGGGATGTTGGAGGCAGTCTTGCTATGGGTGGAACCAGACATAAACAGGGATTAGTGAGCTATGGTTACAGAAAAATGTGGTCTGGGAATTAGTAATTGTAGAGTACAAGATGGAGAGGAACAAAGAGAGGTAATTATTAGTAATAAAAGTAATCAAAGTATGTTATGAATGTACCACAGCTCTGAGGGGCTGAAGGGTGCGGGGTAGCCCCCTCCTTTGTGAGAATCGCAAGATCACTGTTGGGTTGGGTCAGGGGGCTTAGGAAATGAGAGAGAGATGTGCGGAATGTCTCGTTTCCCCGGCGATGTAAAGCTACGGGACATGGCCATTGTCTCCGGAAGGCGAATTTGTGGATTGGAGACTATGCTACGTGAACGCCCTCATGCAAAGTGGGCTGGTTGAGGGAGAGATTGCATCACCCCAACCTGATTGACATCTACGACCCTGCGAGTCAGGATAAAAGAGGGTCTGTAGGAACAGCCCCTCAGACGCACCCGAAGAAACGTTAAGCGACCACGTAATAGCAGGAAGTCATCTGAAGGAGGCCATGTGCGTTCAGTTCTGTTGCTGGAACTGGTGGCTGGAACCATGGAAAACAGCTTTTAGCTAACAACGGGGAAACCCACTCCCCTGACTCAACGGATTGGCATCATAAAAGACCTGGGCAAGTTTAAACCACCTCTCTCTTCAACCCAAAACGCTGCAGCGTGAACGAACTAACAGTGACTGTTCACATTTCCATCGGACAATACATTATCCCCTAGACAATGATTGAGCGATTTCTTATTGGTTATTATTATACCTGCACTTTAGATTTAGTATTGACGATGTATATTATCTGTATGTTTGCATTAATCTTATTTTTGTGCCCCTTTATCAATAAATACTTTTTAAAATAGTACCATCAGACTTCAACGGACCTCTCTATCTTTGCTGGTAAGTGACCCAGTTACGGTGTTTCGTAGCAAGTAGAAGAAAGGAAACAGTGATAGAACAATTATTTCCAGTGACCTAGGTCCAGTCCTGGCTTTGGGTGCTGTCTGTGTGGAGTTTGCACATTCAGTTCATGAACAATTGACTTTCCCCTGGAGCTCTTGTTTCTTCCTGTATTCCAAAAATATACAGTAATTTGCTACTCTAAATTGCCCCAGTCTATTTAGGTAGCAAGAGAATGGGGTGGAGTTCATAGTCATGTGAAGGAGATTGGTTACTGAAAACTAACACTGGAAATGGGGATTAGTTTACTGAGAGTGTGTGAAGGCCCAATGGGCTAAAGGGCATCTTGTATCAAAATAATTAAGATAAAAGTAAGAGATAAAATGGATCAATTGGACTAACAAGCCAGGTGGAAAAATAAATATCAGCAGATTAAAGATTTTGATTATCCTGCGATTTATTAGAGAAGACAGGTAAGGGCACAAAAGGATTTGCTATTGGATCTGGTAACGCAGATTGAACCAGAGAAAACTGGAGAAGTAAAAGCAGTGAAATATTTGGGCCAGTGGTTCTTAGATTACATCACTTTACTTCCATATGGCTCTTTTATGTGCATTTGCAGCTCTTCATAGCCTTTAATTTCTACCAGAAAATGAAAAGTTTTTATTGCTAAAGTAAACTTTAGCATCATACACTGTTGTTTTCAATTCTAAAAGCAATTGGAATTCTTTGAACAATAGTGTGTTGCTCTCATGGATGTTAGTTTCTCCTGCTGTGGGCACTAAACTGAATATGTCAAAAAACAACAATAAGTTGAAATACAAAGTTGCAAATGGATGTTTCAGAGAGGGATAGGAACATTGTTTCTTCTTTGTGTCATGAAGCACATCTACTTAATGTGCAAGAATTTGATTGCCCAGTTCAAAACATTTCTAAAGGCAACAGACAAAATTAACAGTATTCTCTTGCATAGAAGTTAACTTTTCAGAGCATGTGCCTCAAAAGAACAGCAAACCTCAGTCTTAGAGCCAAACGTTTAAACGTATACAATAAATAGCTAAATTTAGATCTTTATTACTCTTGAATATTTATTTGGGCAAAACTACTTGTATATTTCAAATTCTGTTTGGGTGATGCACAGTGTATTGCAGTTGTTCTGTGGCTCTGATAAATGGTAATTGTGAATGTGGCTGCAGAGTCATATGATTGTGTATCCCACTGATTGAAGAAATGCTTTAAGATGATAGAGAAGGTCACAAGTATGATGAAAGCCAGTTTAATAGTTCAGAAGAAAACTGACTTTTGAGGGACTGGGTTAGAATGGGCTGGCATGTGTAGGGTGGCAGAAATCAGCAAATAATTACATAGGACAAAAATCAAGGAAGCATTTAAACTGGCATTTAACAGCATACAGGGGAAAAATACCTTCTGGTAAAAGGAAGGAACAAACAAACTCGTGAGATTCCATAGATGGGTAAAGATAAAAGGGGACAATTGAGGCTAGACACCAAGACACTCACTAGCTACATAGACAACACAGGATTGAATATGGAATGAATATACTATAGAAGAGTAGGAAGGGATTAGGAGAGAAGTCAAAGTCTATGAATCCATTAAAACGGTAAAATATTTTGCATATATATCAGCAAAGCAGGAAGATTGGGATGGGAATAGGACTAAAGTACAGAGAATATTCCACAGGAAGCAATAGGATAGTGACTGAAATATTAAATCATTGATTTACTTTTGTATTTACCAGAGAGAGGGGGAGCAGGTTGACATTGGTTTGCATAATGAGGTAAGTAAATTACTTTAACATGGTAAAGGGGAACATTGAATAATATTGAACTGATGATAAAGCCCCTGGTCTGGATGGGTGGCACTCTGGAAACTGGGGTAGGAGGTAGTGGAGACATTATTACACTACATTTAATAATGTTAGTAGAAAATGTAATGTTAGAGTAATAGCGGTTAGTTTATATTTAAAGGACAGACCAATCGGCTTAACATTGATTGTAGGAAAAATAAACTGCATTAAAGGAGGAAATAGTAGAACATTTGGAGAGGAAACTTATAATAATGTAGCCACTGCTACATGGGTGTATTTAAACTAATAAGCGGGGGGTGGGGGGGAGGAGACGAACTGGAAATATAAGGATGGAGTTAAAGGGAAAGAGAGAATAACAAAAATTTTAAAAAGACAACAGAATTGACGGGGCAGAAAGTTCAGGAAGGGATCGGAGAGTATGGCCAAGTGCAATAGGGATCGATGTGAGAAGCGAGGGGTGTAATGGATTAGAAGTATTATATCTGAATGCATGAAGTATAAGAAATAAAGTGGATGAGCTTGAGGCTCAGTTGGAAATTGGCAAGTATGATGTTGTAGGAATAACAGACATGGCTGCAAGAGGACCAGGGCTGGGTAATGAATATTCAAGGGTATACGTCCCATCGAAAGGACAGACAAGTGGGCAGAGGAGGTGGGGTGGCTTTGCTGGTGAGGAATGAAATTCAGTCCCTTGCGAGGGGTGACATAGAATCGGGAGGTGTGGAGTCAGTATGGATAGAACTGAGAAATTGTAAGGGCAAAAAGACCCTAATGAGAGTTATCTACAGGCCCCCAAATAGTAGACTGGATATAGGGTGCAAGTTGAATCAAGAGCTAAAATTAGCATGTTGCAAAGGTAATGCTACGGTTGTAATAGGGGATTTCAGCATGCAGGTAGACTGGGAAAATCAGGTTGGTACTGGACCCCAAGAAAGGGAGTTTGTGGAGTGCCTCCGAGATGGATTCTTAGAGCAGCTTGTACTGGAGCCTACCAGGGAGAAGGCAATTCTAGATTTAGTGTTGTGCAATGAACCGGATTTGATAAGGGAACTCGAGGTAAAGGAGCCATTAGGAGGTAGTGACCATAATATGATATTTTAATCTACAATTTGGGAGGGAGAAGGGAAAATCAGAAGTGACAGTATTACAGTTGAACAAAGGGAACTATGGAGCCATGAGGGAGGAACTAGCCAAAGTTGACTGGAAGGATACCCTAGCGGGGATGACAGTGGAACAACAATGGCAGGTATTTCTGGGAATAATACAGAAGGTGCAGGATCAGTTCATTCCAAAGAGGAAGAAAGATTCTAAGGGGAGTAGTGGGTGACCGTGGCTAACAAGGGAAGTCAAGGACAGTATAAAAATAAAAGAGAAGTATAATATAGCAAAGATGAGCGAGAAGCCAGAGGATTGGGAAACTTTTAAAGAGCAGCAGAAGATAACTAAAAAGGCAATATGGAGAGAAAAGATGAGGTACGAAGGTATGCTAGCCAAGAATATAAAGGAGGATAGTAAAAACTTCTTTAGGTATGTGAAGAGGAAGAAATTAGTTAAAACCAAAGTTGGGCCCTTGAAGGCAGAAATGGGTGAATTTATTATGGGGAACAAGGAAATGGCAGATGAGTTGAACAGGTACTTTGGATCTGTCTTCACTAGGAAAGATGCAGACAATCTCCCAGATGTAATAGTGGCCAGAGGACCTAGGGCAGGGGTCAGCAACCTTTACCACTGAAAGAGCCACTTGGACCTGTTTCCCACAGAAAAGAAAACACTGGGAGCCGCAAAACCTGTTTGACATTTAAAATGAAATAACACTGCATACAACGTTTTGTTTTGCCTTTATGCTATGTATAAACAAACTATAATGTGTTGCATTTATGAAATTGATGAACTCCTGCAGAGAAAACGAAATTACATTTCTGCATGCAACAAAAACATTTTCAACTCCGAAAAAAAGACGTTGGGTTGAAGGTTACTTTTAAGTAAAATACTCAACGTCTATTTGAGTCCTTCTTGTATTTATGAAAAACGCCAAACTTAAATTTGCCGCCAGCAGCAAACCAAAAATAACGTCAGCCCGCTGTCAACCTGAAAAATAAAAGGACTATTTCACTGAACAATGAAAACATATGAATATACAAAATAATAGGCAATTAAAATATTTATCATACTTGTTCAGGTTGACTCACACCTGACAATGCAGTCGTATTCAGTAGGGATGGATCGATGCTTAAGGGAGTGACCGGGAAGGATAATGTGTTTTTTTCCTCTCTGAACTCACAGAAGCGTTTTCCAAACGATGTTTGCATTGCGATGATTGCAGAATGTAAATACTCCGAATTTATCATGTCGTGACCTTGTTTGAACTCTCTCAAATTGGGGAAGTGAGAAAATGTGCCTTTCTGTAAATCTCTGGCAAGCAACGTCAACTTGCGCTCGAATGCCAAAACATCCTCCAACATGTGCAGGGCTGTACGTCCTTTCCCCTGAAGAGCTGTGTTCAGCGTGTTCAGGTGCGCTGTCATGTCTACCATGAAGTGTAGCTTTTCCAGCCACTCTGGCTGTTCCAGCTCAGGAAAGGTGAGCCCTTTGCTGCCCAGGAAAGTTTTCACTTCTTCCAGACACGCGACAAAGCGTTTCAGCACCTCCCCTCTGGACAGCCAGCGATAAAAACACGTTGTAGCGGTTGCTACACGCAGTCAGTAAAATGCAGTCAAAGATAGCTTTATTCGAACTAAACAGACTTGCTTTTAAGCCTCCCTCAACCCGCCCCCCATGGGCGCGGATGCTGCAAAAGACACGTACTCACAAACCCCCGTAGGCTATCTCCCTTAGCCTGAACGCTGGCTAATTGTGAGCCGGTTTGGATGTGTCAGGAAACGGGTCGCCACAACGTCTTATTTAGATTGTACAAGATCACCATAATCTTCAAATTTAGATTTACATTTCAAAAACTAACAAACTAACATAAAATACATTTTAATTAAATACTGACCATGTAGCGGTGTGCTACACGCAGCGCTAAAATTACGACACGGAGTCGGTAACTGCAGTCGAAGGAAAAAACTTTATTCGAAATCTTCAGCCTCACTTTTAAGCCTCCCTCAACCTGCCCCCCATGGCGCAGAGGCTCCAAAGCTCTGTGCTCGCAAACCCCCGTAGGCTATCTAATTGTGAGTCGGTTCGGATGTGCCAGGAAAAGGGTCGCCACAACCAATTATTTCCCAAAGCAACAGGGAGCCGCAGCACAGACGTAAAAGAGCCACATGTGGCTCCGGAGCCGCGGGTTGCCGACCCCCGACCTAGGGTAACGGAGGAACTGAAAGAAATTCACATTAGGCAGAAAATGGTGTTGGGTAGATTGATGGGACTGAAGGCTGATAAATCCCCAGGGCCTGATGGTCTGAACCCCAGAGTACTTAAGGAGGTGGCCCTAGAAATCGTGGACACATTGGTAATCATTTTCCAATGTTCTATAGATTCAGGATCAGTTCCTGAGGATTGGAGGGTAGCTAATGTTATCCCACTTTTTAAGAAAGGAGGGAGAGAGAAAACGGGGAATTGTAGACCAGTTAGCCTGACATCAGTGGTGGGGAAGATGCTGCAGTCAATTATAAAAGATGAAAGAGCGGCACATTTGGATAGTAGTAACAGGATCGGTCTGAGTCAGCATGGATTTATGAAGGGGAAATCATGCTTGACTAATCTTCTGGAGTTTTTTGAGGATGTAACTATAAAAATGGACAAGGGAAAGCCAGTGGTTGTAGTGTACCTGGACTTTCAGAAAGCCTTTGATAAGGTCCCACATAGGAGATTAGTGGGCAAAATTAGAGCACATGGTATTGGGGGTAGGGTACTGACATGGATAGAAAATTGGTTGGCTGACAGGAAACATAGTAGGGATTAACAGGTTCTTTTTAGAATGGCAGGCAGTGACTAGTGGGGTACCGCAAGGCTCGGTGCTGGGATCGCAGCTATTTACAATATACATTAATTATTTAGATGAAGGGATTAAAAGTAACATTAGCAAATTTGCAGATGACACAAAGCTGGGTGGCAGTGTGAAATATGAGGAGGATGGTATGAGAATGCAGGGTGACTTGGACAGGTTGGGTGAGTGAGCAGATGCAAGGCAGATGCAGTTTAATGTGGATAAATGTGAGGTTATCCACTTGGTGGCAAGAACAGGAAGGCAGATAACTATCTGAATGGTGTCAAGTTAGGAAAAGGGGAAGTATAACGAGATCTAGATGTTCTTGTACATCAGTCACTGAAAGTAAGCATGCAGGTACAGCAGGCAGTGAAGAAAGCTAATGGCATGTTGGCCTTCATAACAAGAGGAGTTGAGTATAGGAGCAAGGAGGTCCTTCTGCAGTTGTACAGGGCCCTGGTGAGACCACACCTGGAGTATTGTGTGCAGCTTTGGTCTCCAAATTTGAGGAAGGACATTCTTGCTATTGAGGGAGTGCTGCGTAGGTTCACAAGGTGAATTCCCAGGACGGTGGGACTGTCATATGTTGAAAGATTGGAGTGACTGGGCTTGTATACACTGGAATTTAGAAGGATGAGAGGGGATCTGATTGAAACATATAAGATTATTAAGGGATTGGACACACTGGAGGCAGGAAGCATGTTCCCGCTGATGGATGAGTCCAGAACTAGAGGCCACAGTTTAAGAATAAGGGGTAGGCCATTTAGAACAGAGATGCAGAAAAACCTTTTCACCCAGAGAGTGGTGGATATGTGGAATGCTCTGCCCCAGAAGGCAGTGGATGCCAGTTCTCTGGATGCTTTCAAGAAAGAGTTAGAGCTCTTAAAGATAGCGGAGTCAAAGGATATGGGGAGAAGGCAGGAATGGGGTACTGATTGTGGATGATCAGCCATGATCACATTGAATGGTGGTGCTGGCTCGAAGGGCCGAATGGCCTACTCCATCACTTATTATCTGTTGTCTATAATAATGAAAAGTTAGTGTGAGTTTCAAAAGTGAAACCTTGGTGAATTTTTGAAATAATAGTAGAGAGAGAAGGCAGTGTATATAATTTAGATTTCAAAAGGCGTTAAATAAGATACCCTTTTTAGACTGATTAATAAATTTGAAAATGAAGAGTCAGAAGACAAGTAACAGCAGTAGCTGGCTTCGGTAAAGAGTAGTTATTCCCTTTTGAAGAATATAGTTTGTCGTGTTGCACATAAATCACTGCTGCTACCATTGTTACTCACATTTTGCATTAATAATTTGGGGTCAGAAAGCACAAATAATTTGAGGTGGAAAGGGTGACTCAATTCTAAGAAGAGCTGCAACAACTTTATTGGTATTAATTATTAGTATTAACATACTTGTAGAATGGGAAAATAATTAGCAAATGAACACAGATAAAGACATATTGGCCGTTTAGAATGGAGAGCATGTTGTATAGAAGATGCAGGTCCAGGTGGGGAATTTCAGAGTACATATACATCAATCAACAAAAGTTGCATCATAGATTATCAAGGTCATGTAAAAGTAAAGGAAGAACTCGGCTTTACTTCCAGAGGAATAGAACTGAAAAGTAGGGAAATTGTACAAAATCTGTTAAATGTTGGTTATACAAACTTGTGATATTGCATATACTTAGGATTACAATTTATAAGTATGAAGGGAAGGTTGGACATGGTGAATGAAGGAGAATGGTTATGCTGATAGATGCAGCTGAGAAAAGGCTCAAGTATAACGTGGAATAATAAGGCACAAAATGGGCCACCCAGCCCAATATCCCATGCAATTCTATGTTTATGACTTAGATGTCTGTAGCTGAGAGCCCTGCATGATCCAGGCAGCAACCCATTAATAGCAAGCAGCCTGCTACCCTCAAAACAAAGCTTGCAGTTGTGCTGTTTACTCCACTTTAACTATACAGTACTCCTGATATTGTCATCGATTCCAGGAGTTCTTGTTCCTCCTCTATTAATAGTTATGGAAAATAAGTAGATGCAGTCCACTTGGATTATTTTGAAAGTATGTGATAAATTGCTATGTTAAAGATTTTAAAGAGAATTAGGGGTTTGGGGATATAGTAGATGTCAAAGATTGAGGATTAGTTGATGGGTAGAAAATAGTAGAAATAAACTGGGCCTTTTGGCATTCTGCAGCTGCTGGAGTACAGCAAGGATTCGTGCTTGGGCTTTGGCTATTTCCAATCCAAGTTGCTGGTCCTGTAATGCTAGGTGGGAGTGTAATGGGTACAAAGAATCTGCAAAGGGAAAGGGTGAGGTTAAATGAGTGGGCAGAAATATGGCAGCAGAACATTTATAAATTGGTGAGAGATTGGTAGATGTTGATATTTGAAAGGACCAGTTTGTACATGAATCACAGATAGTTAGCATGCTAATTCAGCAAGAATACATACTTGTATAAAGGGATGGGAGGCCAGGGTAAAAAGAAGTCTTAACAACTAATGTAGAAGGGGCTCACAAAATGCTAGTGGAACACGGCAGGCCAGGCAGCATCTATAAGGAGAAGCACTGTCGACGTTTCGGGCGGAGAAACGTCGGTAGTGCTGCTCCTTATAGATGCTGCCTGGCCTGCTGCGTTCCACCAGCATTTTGTGTGTGTTGTTTGAATTTCCAGCATCTGCAGATTTCCTCGTGTTTGCAATGTAGAAGGGAGTTGGTAAGACCACAGCTGTATTACTTAGCGTGAAAGATGGCATGCTTTAGAGGGAGTGCAGAAAGTATTCATACAACTGTTTCCGAGGAAGGAAATTTCCCTTCAGGAAAAATTGAGAAGACCTGGTCTATATTCTCAAGTACAAAACCAAGAGTTGATCTCATTGAAATACATAAAATTATTAAGTGTGGGAGTGTAGCGGTGTGCTACACGCAGTGCTAAAATAACGACACGGAGTCAGTAAACTGCAGTTAAAGAAGGATTTTATTCGAACTTCACAGCCTTGCTTTAAAGCCACCCTGATCCCACCCTCCCCGGGCGCGGATGCTGTAGGGGCACATACTCACAATCCCCCACAGGCTTTTCCCTTTGTTGGTGAAGCAGACCTGGCGCCTTTTTGGGACTGGCCTTTGTGCCGGCGTGCTGGCTATTTGTGAGCCGGTTTGAGTGTGCTAGGAAGTGGGTCGCCACATAACCCCCCCCCCCTCCCCAGAACCGGTGATACACCCCCCCCAATGTCCACAGTCTGGGCCGGACCCTGTTTGGGAAGTCGGCCTCTGCGCCGCGGTGCCGGAAACTCGACCGGTTGTGCCAGGTCCACATGGGCCGGTTTGAGTCGGTCCACCGTGAAAATCTCCTCTCTCCCCCCCCCCCCCCCAACGTCCAGCACAAACGTGGACCCGTTGTTCCTGAGCACCGTAAATGGCCCCTCGTAGGGCCGTTGCAGTGGTGGCCAATGCCTGCCCCTTCGTACAAATACAAACTTACAGTTCTGCAGGTCTTGGGGTACGTAGGTTGGGTTCTGCCCATGCTGCAAAGTGGGTTTGGGGACCAGGTCACAGAGCCTCTCGCGTAGTCTGCCCAGGACTGCTGCGGGTTCTTCCTCTTGCCCCCTTGGGGCTGGTATGAACTCCCCAGGGACGACCAGGGGTGCACCATACACCAACTCGGCCGACGAGGCATGCAGATAGTCTTTGGGCACCGTGTGGATGCCGAGTAGGACCCAGGGAAGCTCGTCCACCCAGTTAGCTCCTCTCAGGTGGGCCATGAGAGCCGACTTTAGGTGACGGTGGAAACGCTCCACCAGGCCGTTCAACTGTGGGTGGTAGGCAGTGGTGTGGTGCAGCTGTGTCCCCAAAGGGTTGGCCATAGCTGACCACAGGCTGGAGGTGAACTGGGTGCCTCGGTCGGAGGTAATGTGGGCCGGTACACCAAAGCGGGACACCCAGGTGGCGATCAGTGTCCAGGCGCAAGATTCGGAGGTGGTGTCGGTGAGCGGGATCGCCTCTGGCCATCTTGTGAACCGGTCCACGATAGTGAGGAGGTGCCGCGCTCCGTGCGACACTGGCAGAAGGCCCACGATATCCACATGAATGTGGTCGAAACGCCGGTGGGTGGGGTGGAACTGCTGTGGCAGAGCTTTGGTGTGCTGCTGCACCTTGGCCGTCTGGCAGTGCATGCACGTTCTGGCCCATTCACTGACCTGCTTGCGGAATCCGTGCCAAACGAACCTGCTGGAGACCATCCGGACGGTTGTCCTGATAGAGGGGTGCGCTAAGTTATGAATGGAGTCGAAAACGCGTCGCTGCCAAGGTGCCGGGACGACGGGACGGGGCTGGCCGGTGGCAACGTCACAGAGTAGGGTCCTCTCACCTGGGCCTACGGGGAGGTCCTGGAGCTTCAAACCGGAAACTGCGGTTCTGTAACTCGGGATCCCCTCGTCTGCCTGCTGTGCCTCTGCCAGCGCCTCAAAGTCTACCCCTTGGGAAAGGGCATGAATGTTAGGGCGAGAGAGCGCGTCTGCCACGACATTGTCCTTACCCAAGACGTGCCGGACATCCGTCGTGTATTCAGAGATGTAGGACAGATGTCGCTGCTGGTGGGACGACCAGGGGTCGGATGCTTTCGTGAACGCAAAGGTAAGCAGTTTGTGGTCTGTGAATGCGGTGAAGGGCCTACGTTCTAAGAAGTACCTGAAATGCTGGATTGCCAGGTATAGCGCCAACAGTTCCCGGTCGAAAGCACTGTATTTGAGCTCGGGTGGCCACAGGTGTCTGCTGAAAAACGCCAGGGGTTGCCAGCGACCCGCGATGAGTTGCTTCAGTACCCCACCGACTGCCGTGTTAGAGGCGTCCACTGTGAGGGCGGTAGGGACATCCACTCTGGGGTGCACTAGCATCGCGGCGTTCGCCAAGGCTTCCTTCGTTTGAATGAAAGCGGCAGCGGACTCCTCATCCCAGGTAATGTCCTTGCCCGGACCTGACAGCAGGGTGAACAGAGGGCACATGATTCGGGCAGCTGAAGGGAGGAAGCGGTGGTAGAAATTGACCATACCTACGAATTCCTGAAGGCCTTTGATCGTGGTGGGTCGGGGGAAATGGCGGACCGCATCTACCTTAGCGGGCAGAGGGGTCTTTAGTAATCCTGTGGCCCAGGAAGTCAATGGTGTCGAGCCTGAACTGGCATTTGGCCGGGTTGATTGTTAGACCGTACTCACTCAGTCGGGCGTAGAATTGATAGAGGTGGGACAGATGCTCCTGACAACTGCTGCTGGCTATGAGGATGTCGTCCAAATAGATGAATGCGAAGTCCAGGTCGCATCCCACCACGTCCATTAACTGCTGGAACATCTGTGCGGTATTCTTCAGGCCGAACGGCATGCGGAGGAACTCAAAAAGGCCAAACGGGGTGATGAGAGCCGTTTTGGGGACGTTGTCCGGATGCATCGGGATTTGATGGTATCCCCAGACGAGGTCTACCTTGGAGAAGATCCGTGCGCCATGCAGGTTTGCTGCAAAATCCTGAATATGCGGCACAGGGTAGCGGTCCGGTCTGGTAGCCTCGTTCAGTCTCCAGCCCCCTGTCGCTTTGGGCACCATGTGCAGCGGGGAGGCCCATGGGCTGTCGGACCGCCGGATGATCCCCAATTCCTCCATCCTCTTGAACTCCTCCTTCGCCAGTCGGAGCTTGTCCTGGGGAAGCCGCCGAGCACGGGCGTGGGGGGGTGGTCCCTGGGTCGGGTTGTGGTGCTATTCGCCGTGTCGGGGCATGGCTGCCGTGAACTGCGGTGCCAGAACCGATGGGAAATCCGCCAGGACCCTGGTGAAGTCGTTGTCGGACAGCGTGATGGAGTCGAGGTGTGGGGCTGGCAACTGGGCTTCTCCCAGGGAGAACGTCTGAAAGGTCTCAGCGTGGCCCAGTCTCTGCCTTTGCAGGTCGACCAGCAGGCTGTGAGCCTGCAAAAAATCCGCACCCAGAAGCGGTTGGGCTACGGCGGCCAGTGTGAAGTCCCACGTGAACCTCCTGGAGCCGAATTGTAGCTGCACCATATGGGTGCCGTAGGTCCTTACCGTGCTGCCGTTCATAGCCCTCGGGGGGGGGGGGGGGGGGACCCGGTGCCCTGTTGCCGGTGTCGTAACTCGTCGGAGGTAAGACACTGATCTCGGCACCGGTGTCGACCAAAAAATGGCGTCCCGACCTCTTGTCCCACATATACAGGAGGCTATCTCGATGGCCAGCCGCTGTAGCCATCAGCGGCGGCTGGCCCTGGCGTTTCCTGGGAACTTGCAGGGCAGGCTACAGTGGCGGGCTTCTGCGCCCCACCACTGGTGGTAGAAGCACCATTGTTCGTTGGTCTCCTCACCCCTGCCTCTGGAGTTAGCGGGCTCCGTGGCCGGGCCTGGTCTGGTTTGCTGCTGGGAGCGTGGCCTGGTGATCTGTGCGACGGACGCCCTACTCCCCTTCTTGGCATTCCACAGCAATTCCGCCGGGGCTGCCACCTTCTGGGGGTCACTGAAATCCGTGTTGGACAGCAGCAGGCGTATGTCCTCGGGCAGCTGCTCCAGGAATGCCTGCTCAAACATGAGTCAGGGTTTGTGTCTGCCGGCCAGAGACAACATCTCATTCATTAAAGCCGATGGAGGTATGTCTCCTAAGCCATCCAGGTGCAGGGCAGCCCGCTCGCGCCGTGAGAGTCCGAAAGTCCGTATGAGCAGGGCTTTGAATTCCGTGTACTTGCCGTCAACTGGGGGAGACTGTACGAACTCCTCAATCTGGGCCACTGTGTCCTGGGCGAGGGAGCTCACCACGTAGTAGTAATGTGTGTCCTCTGAGGTTATCTGCTGAACGTGGAATTGGGCTTCTGCTTGCTGGAACCATAGGTGAGGTCGCAGCGTCCGGAAGCTTGGCAGTTTCAACGAAACCGCATGAACAGATGTGGCGTCGTTCATCTCCGGTCCAAAAATCGTTTGGACCGTCGGGGTCACCAATTGTAGCGGTGTGCTACATGCAGCGCTAAAATAACGACTCGGAGTCGGTAAACTGCAGTTAAAGAAAGATTTTATTCGAACTTCACAGCCTTGCTTTAAAGCCTCTCTGATCCTGCCCTCCCCGGGCGCGGATGCTGTCGGGGCACGTATTCACAATCCCCCGCAGGCTTTTCCCTTTGTTGGTGAAGCAGACCTGGCGCCCTTTTGGGACTGGCCTTTGTGCCGGTGCGCTGGCTATTTGTGAGCCGGTTCGAGTGCGCTAGGAAGTGGGTCGCCACAGGAGGATATTTCCCTTGCCTGAGGGAGCAAGAATCAGAGGTGACAAGCTATCCATAAGAACTGTCTATTTGGATTAAGAGGGATGATGATGCTTGTGTAGATTCCAGAATGCCAAGAGAGAGGATGAGAAGTAGCAGATCAGTCATGAGTTTGTAGGCTGACTAAGTGGGCCTGAAGAAAGAAAGGGTTACTGTTTGCATTTATTATGCTTTTGCATTTTGTACCCGATACCTATGGTGGTTTCAGAATTTGATTCCACCTTACCCTACTGCAGTACCTCCCATGGTTCTACTAGGAAAGTGTAACCACCATTAACACCGTTTCATTTTTCAAAACCTTGTGTCTGTTGCTACTCATGGGAATTCTGTCCTTTACTATTAACAAATATATGCTTCCAGTCTTTAGTAGAGTGTTCTCTTTCTTTTCAAATCTTTTTATTATTATTATCCATAATACAAGAGTACATCAAAGTAACCCTTACAATGTCTCAAAAGAGAAAAAACAATATTAAGGATTGAAAAATATGGTGGCACAAAAAAAAGAGAAAAGGAAAATAAAACCCCACTAAAACAAGAAAAAAGTGAGGGAAAAAAACATTAGGTGTTCAACCCCAGAGCTATGCGTCATACAAAAAGTTTCTAAAGATAACCATTAAACTGTCAGCAAAAAAAATTATACCAAAATTTACAATTAGATCGTGGAGAAAATCTATCAATTAACTCAAATGGTAGTAATAAGCAAATGAACCCCATCTTTTCTCAAAATCAAACATAGGTTCGAAGGTTCGACTTCTAATTTTCTCCAAGTGGAGTTTGCTCATTCTGTGTTGAGATCAATAGTGCATGCAATACCCTCTTTTCAGTTCCTTGCAGATGTTTCCCACTATGCAAAACCCAATAAGATAAAATACCACAATAATAAAAAGCACAGTATATGTAAATACATAAGATAGCTTATATACATTGATTGTATATCTGTAAAGTGATGCTAGGCTTAAGAGTGTCAATATATAAGGTGACTGACAGGAAATGATAAAGTAGTGGTGATTGGGGATGTGGAGGGAAGGTTAGTGGGTGGAGGTGTTGATCAGCCTTATTGCTTGGGAAAAGTAACTGTTTTTGAGTCTGGTGGTCCTGGCGTAGATACTACATAGCCTGCTTCATGATTCTAGCCCTTTTCTGGCACCTTGTATATCTTTGGTGGATAAGCTGGTGCCGGTGATGGATTGGATGGTTTTGACCACCTGTTGTAGAGCCTTTCTGTTTACTGCAGGGAAGTTTCTGTACCTTGTAGTGATAACAGCTTTTAGGATGCTCTCTACTATGCATCTGTAAAATGATGTGAATGTAAATGTGCATATCCCAGCTCTCTTCAACCTTCTCAAACAGTAGAGGCGTTGGTGAGCTTTCCTGATTGTGTAGAATGTGTTCAGGGACAATAAGAGGTTGTGCGAGATGTGCTCTTCCAGGTGTTTAAAATTGTTTGCAGTTTCCATTGCTGTGCCACTGATGTAAAGAGAGGTGGGAAAGTTAATCAGTGATGGTCAGTATGATTGGGGCAGAAGGTAATTATTATTGCTCATCTTTCTCTACCTGTGTCAGCAGCTTTTGATGTGGTTGACCATAATGTTTTCTTCCAATATTTCTCCACAGTTGATTGTATTTGCCTAGTTCTATTTTTATTTATCCCGTTGTAACCTGAGAATCATTCTAATTGGCTTCCTCCCTTCCGTTGCTTGCACCGTTAACTTTGGTTTTCCTGGTATAGACAGAGGCTGTGAGGTGATAATTGGAGATGAGGCTCCATCTGCTTCTATTTTTCTTATTCATCTCTACCCACAGTTTCCCGACTCCACCCCTTCCTCACCTGGCTCCATCTGCTCGTTATCTCCCTTCTCAGCTGGTTCCACCAATTGCCTGCCTGTCCCTGCCCTACCCCTCCCTCTAACCTTTTGTACTGGCTATCTTCCCCTCTACACTGTCAATCCTAATGCACTCTCTGTTTGAAACATCAGTCATCTTTCTGCCTTCGCAGATGCTGCCTGACACGCTGAGTTCCTCTAGCAGTTTTTGAATCCTTGATTGCTTATAAGTTATCAGCCATTTAGTCCAACATCCAGATCCAGTTGGGTGGAAATATCTTCCAATTAAATATTGGGAAGTTCATACCAGCTCCCATTTTTTTTGTTGATGACTACTGACAAATTTGGTTCAATTTCAGAAAATCTGGATGTCAGATTTGACTTTGAACCACAAGTCCAAATTATTACTTGCATACTAATTTATTTTTGGATTCGTAGCATTGCCTAACTCTGCTCCAGTGTTTGTTCTGCTACTGAAACCTTCACCCACCTCTTTGTTACCCCTAGATTTCATTTCTCCAAAGGACTTCTGGCTGGCCTCCATTTTATCTTCTGCTTCCTTTGTGTCCTAATTTGCTCCAAGTCCCATTCGCCTAAGTATCACTGTTGTTCATTGAGCTGCCTTGTCTTTTGGTGGGTGGGGAGGGGGAGAGCAACTTAACTGTAAAATTCTCATGTTTGATTTAAAATCCTTTATGGCCTTGCCCCTTCTTGGACATGTAATCCCCTTCTGCCCCACAGCCTTTCATATTGACACCTTGATCATAACTGATTTTTAGTTGCTCCATCATAGACAGCTCTGCCTTCAACTGTTTTAAGCTGTGGAATTCCTTTTCTAAATGACACCTTTTTCGTCTCTCTTCTCCTCAGAGACACTCTTTAAAACCTAGCTTTCTGATCAAGCTTTTATCAGCTGTTCTAATATCTCCTTAACTGATTCTGTTCAAATTTGTTTGGAGCCTGTGCTCGGTAGTATGGCTGTTAGTGTAACACTTCATGGTGCCAGTGATTAATTAATCAGGGTTCATTTCCTGCTGCTGTCTGTAAGGAGTTGGTATGTTTTGCCTTTGACCCCATGGGTTTCCTCAGGGTGCTTTGGTTTCTTCCCACATTCTAAAGATGTACAGTTAGTGAGTTGTGAGCATATGCTTTTTTGGTGCCATAAGCATGGAGACACCTGGGGCAGCCCCGACACAATTGTTGCTGATTTGATTTGACGTAACAAAGCATTTCACTGTATGTTTTGATGTACATGTGATGTGAAAGAAGGCCAATCTTTCTCTCAAAAGCACCCTGGAAGTTTTCCCACATTAAAGTATCATATAAAATACAGGTATTTGTTTTTGAGGGCTATGCATGAATACATACCATCTGATTAAGATAGAGGACAAAAGTGTGAAACCCAGCACCCTTGAATCAGATGGGAACAACAAATACGTCAAGCATGAGACTTTTGGGGGAAAATTCACACAGAAAAAATGCAAATAACGTCGTAGGGATGAGCCTTCCATACCTTCCTTGATAATGCTGTCCAACTCTTCGCTATATTGACGACTGCATTGGTGTTGCTCTATGTACACATGCTGATCTGGTCAATTTCATCAATTTTACCTCCAACTTACACCATGCCCCCTTAAATTTACTTGTATCATTTTTGATACCTCTTTCCTTTCTTGATCTCTCTCTGTCTCTATCTCTGAAGATGACTCTCTACCGATATTTTGTATAAATTTACCAATCCCCACGTCTAGCTTGACTGCCCCTTTTTCCACCACCTCCTGTAAAAATGCCACTTCCTTTCCTTGGTTTCTTCATCTCTGCCACATCTGTTCCCAAGATGAGGGCTTCATTTCCAGGACCTAAGAGATGTTCTCCTTCAGAGGACAGTTTACCCTCTTCCACCATTGATGCTGCCCTCACCACATCTGTTCCATTTCCTGGACATTGATGCTCACCCCGTTTTTTTCATACCACATTAACAGGGATAGAGTTCCTCTTTTTTTCTCACCTACCACCCCATGAACCTCCACATCCAGCTCATCATTCTCTGCAACTTCCACCATCTTCAATAGGACCCTATCAGCAAAACACATCTTTGCTCGCCTCTCTTTCCCTCCCCCCCCCCCCACCAAAACTCTCCACTTTCTGCAGGAATCGCTCCCTCTGTGATTCTCTTGTCTATTTGTCCCTCCCCACTAACCTCTGTTCTGGCACTTATACTTGCAAGTGCAGAAGTGCTACACCTGCCCTTTCACCTCCTCGTTCACCTCCATTCTGGGCCTCAAACAGTCCTGACAGATGAGGCAAAATTTCAGCTGTGACTCTGTTTGGGTCATCTACTGTATTCAGTGCTCATGGTATGGCCTCCTCTACACTGATGAGGTCTGGTGTAGATTGGGAGACCGCTTTGTCAAGCACCCTCATTCCATCTGCAAAAGGTGGAATTTTCCAGGGGCCAAAAATTTTAATTCCAAACCCTATTTCCATTCTGACATGTCAGTCCATGGCCTCCTCTTTTGTCACAATGAGGCCACACTCAGGTTGGAGGAGCAACACCTGATGGCATGAAGATTGATTCCTCTAACTTCCAAGGATTTTCTTTTCTCCTCCCTTTCCCTCTTCATTTCCCCAATTTGGCCTCTTACCTTTTTCCTCACCTGGCTATCACCTACCCCGGTACTCCTCTCCTTCCCTTTCTCCCATGGTCCACACTCATCTCCGATCAGATTCCATTTTCTCCAACCCTTTATCTTTTCCATTTGTCTCCCAGTTTCTTCATTTCCCCTCCTCTACCCATCTGGCTTCACCTATCACATTCTTCCCCTCCCCACCTTATTCTGGCATCTTTCCCCTTCCTTTCCAGTCCTGATGAAGGGTCTCAACTCGAAATATCAACTGTTTTTTAATTTCCATGGATGCTGCCTGACCTGAGTTCCTCCAGCATTTTGTGTGTGTTGCTCTGGATTTTCAACATTTACAGAATCTTGTGTTTTTTTCTGTAGAAATGACCAGAAAATTCCAAATATCTTAAATCTTTGGGTGAAACCTTTCCTCATTCTGTACAAGGTTCACGCTCTACTTAATTGAACTTTAATCTTTTGGAGCTGCAACTTAGCACTGACCAGAGAGCAGCTGCTGAGGCTTTTAGATCCCTGAGACCTGCACGACTGGTTGAGGATGTTTCCTTCCCAGTCTGAGCTGCAGTATCACATGAAACATTTTCAAGCTCCTGTTGCTTCTGTAATATTCTTTGAAATGCATTAATTGTTTTATGTTCTTCAATAGATGGATTATGCACATGGAATCTAAGAATTATCCCTAGACTTTTCTTCCCGTTTTGCCATTGAGATGATATAATGACCCTGAAATGCTGATTACTAATGTGAGCAAACTGTAGGGTGGGGGAGAGAGAACCAATATTGTGTTTGACCCAATACAATATTAGGGTCTGTAACGTGCAGTTTGATGCACTTTAATTTCTGATAAAAGTATTGAGATTTGCTTGTTTAGTGTTGTCAATATTTTGAGGTGTTTTAGTGTCAAACTTAAAGTGGTGCCATGTACCAAATACAAATAAAAGTGCTATGTTGAACCAATATGATGTTGACCAAATTGGATCATTAGAATTGAACCTTGTATCAGTTCACAACTTAAATAATTCATGTTAAGTATTTAGATAAGTTAGGCTTTGCTTCATTGTTGTTCATTGAGGTCTACTTTGAGTTCTGACAGAACTGGTTCATTGCAAACTACAGCCAACCATTGAATGAATGTAGTTTAAGACTGTTGCCGCCCACGCTGAGAGTTCTCTCCAAGGAAATAAGAGATGACTCCTGTTTATGTTCATGGCTCTATTAATAATTAACAATATTGAACAATATTGAACCTTGAAGGACCATGATTTTTTCTTATAAAAAAATTTTGATGCTTAGAACAGGAACAGAAAATTTTAATTTAAAAATATTTCCCTGTGGATGTATTACATGGCTTTTTTTGGTGTTTACTACTAGCATTTCAATTCTGAGATACCACCACAAGATTAACCTTTTACTAAACCAGGTCATGTTATTGAGAGTTTGAAATTTGAGATTATTTTAAAAAAAAGATAGACCCTCTCCTTACTTCATTAGAGGTAGTGTATGGAAATTAGCTGCTGTTTTAATTGCAATGTTGAAAGCAGTAAGTTAGCAATCTTAGTCACTTTAATGTGGAAGAAGCCGAGGACAGTTGGCTTTTGCCTTAGCATCAGTTTTCTTTAGCTACTCCCTATGGTAGCAAGTTCCAAATTCTTGTTTTCAAATCAATGATCAGTAAGGTGCTCTACTGGAAATGGTGCATTGAAGGAGACTACACAATACTAAGAGCAATTGAGAAATGGTGTAGAAATTTTGCTGTGAGCTTTTAGATCCCATAATCTGACATTCTGTGGATCATTGTGTGTAGACAGATTTTGTGATTTTTTTTTTAAAAGGTGTCTAGAATTGTATTCAATTTCTTTAGCTATTTCAAGGAGTGAGTTGTAGCACGTGAGCATGCTCAGGTGCAGACTATTTTACAGATGTGATATGGAAGGAATTTCCCCAGCTAGTTTTTATCTTCCCTTTTTATTCTCCTTGTCCCAAATTGGTCCTCAAGGTGATGGAATTTTCACCCCATTTGATTTAATTTGGAATTTTAGCAAGATTGTTATTAGAAAGGAAAAAAAATCTAATAGGAAGCAGTTTGATTTCCACAAATGGAAAAGTCTGTCAGCAATGCTATCAGCAGCTGCTGTGTCAATTTGAATGAAACATTTTTTTTGCAAGTGCACAGAGAAAGCTCTGCATTGATTTTGTTTTCAGCAAATCATCTTGTCTGGGCTAAAATAAGCACAGGGGAGGAATAGCAGTGTGCTCTGACGCTCCTACAAAAAGGAACGTAGTGGAGCTGTATCTGTGAAGTGTTCGAATTTGGCTCAGCTCCCGGTGACCTCTCATTCAGCAGTCTGATGCTGAGCTCCTTGTAAGAACAATTGGCTTGTCGCAGCAATGGGGGCTTTCTCAGAGAGGAGGATTTAGTCATTTGGTGAATTGGATGCATGGTATGTTATAATGCAACTGATTCTAGCAAGCAAGTCTCCCTTTGTAAACATAATGCCCTCTCCAATATAAAGCAACAAATATTGCTGTGGTGAGTTGGAAGCTGTTCTAGTTGTTTTGTAAGTGCTGCTGGCACACTGGCATGTATTTATAATTTCAGATGTCTTTTAAAGTCTGTTAAACAGTTATTATTTTCTTCCGTCTTTTTGAATACTGTAAGACGCCACATCTATTTTTAAAATTCTGTCATTCATGGTAGAGATTTTGATTTGCGTACTGAATGTTGCCTGCTTGAGCACGGACAAAATGAGAAGAATCGCAATGCTGTGGCAAGGGACTATAAGGTTTTGCCCCTTACTTTATTGCTTAGCAGTTTGATATTTCAGTATTGTTTCTTTCCCCTTCACTTCTCTTCCCTCGCCTTTTCCCATTTATTTCACTACTGGTTATCGGATGTGAGCCCTGGGCCATTGATCTGTTAGTCATGCAGGCAATATTTTACTTAATCCATTAGTTTTTATGAAATGGCCTCTATGAGTAAACAAATGATCAAGTTCAGTGGAAAAGACCACAGTTCCATCATTCCTTCTGGATTAAAATGTGTTTATGAAATTAGTGAAGAGAAAATGTGCTTGTTAAATGCCATTAAAGCCTTGTTAAAAGGCACAAAGATTTTAGTGTAATTGCATGAAGGGAAATTAACTCTGAATTAGAAATGATTTATTTAATTGAAAGTAGGGTGGAATGTATCAGCTTTGTCAGTTCAAGTGCCGTAAAGAAAGTATAAGCAGTAAATAAATAGAAGTAGTACATGGCATGAAATGTATTGGATATCTGTTGATATACAGCTGTTTTTGGGTCAAATAAGCCAACTGACCATATTTATATATGGTCAACATTTGGTCAAGTTTTGATAGCTGATTAAAAGATCAAGAAATTTAATTGCAAAGAAAGGTATAATTTGTTAAAGGGTTGATCCTCAGTCAAAGTAATTGAAATTTCCTTGTACTATTTATATGAAGGTTAACTGTTCTTTGCTATATGCTGACCACTGTCTTTCAAAAGGATATAACTCTCCAGTTAGACTTTCAAGTTTGCATTTTTATTTTTTCTGTTGTACCTAGAATCATTTACGTTTTTACATTTAAAACTTTCTGATGGATTTATGGCACACTGAATATTAAACATTGGCTAACTCAGTTATTAAAAAAACTGGCAGTAATGTAGTTTTGATTGAGGTCATTTGCAAGATAACTGCTATACTTGGCATTTCTGTGCTTTGCACATTATTTTGCTTGCACTGTAAAAATAAAAATCTTACCACATACTAGAAACAGCCTTGAGTGCATCTACCCCTTCTATTTTTCATTTAATCAAGGTATTGGGGGAGCATTAAATAGTCAGTGTACATATGGGTGCAGAGTGTTGTATGGCAAGGCTATCTTTCAGAATTTTGTTTCCAATGTTTCTTAATTATAAATGAGTATAAAACTCTAGGAGAGGTGCAGTGTAAGTAGAATTCTTGATTGCTTAAGCAGTCCAAAGTGTGGTTCAGTTGAGTCATCCCTCATGTTATAGTGTATCTATTGGCATCCTAGTTTTTTGCAGTGCCTCTCAATTCTCTATAGAGTTGATCAATTTATAGTAAATTAATAGCATGGAATAGTAAGTAGTCACATTTAGCACTCATATTTGGAGCTACTAAACAATTGCAACATAGAGCCCTGCTTTCATGACATGGTGTGTATTCTTCTCTATATCCTGGTACCTCCAGCATCTCCATGTTGATAGGGTGCCATTCCTATTTGATCTGGTGCTTGCTTATAAGAAATTTGGTAAGTGAATTGACATTGAATGCATGCTTGTTGAATTGTGTACAATATTCCACACTTAAGATTGTATGATGTATCATGCTTATACTCATTTTGGCAATTTGAGGGATAGGGAGGATTATTGGCATTTATATAGTGCCCACGAGGTGTTTCCAGTGTATTTTTTTACACTTATCAAGTTTTGAATTGTCACTATTGCACAGTAGGAGATCAGTGAATTTTTGCACAATATGATCCCACAAAAAACAATGTGTTTTTGATCATAACATCTGTTTTAGTAATGCTAAGTGAGGAATAAATATTGGCCTGGATCCCATGGTACTTAAGGGCTACTGAGAGCAGCATTATTACATTATATTGTATTGGAATCGGCTAAGCTTCTTTTATTCATGTTGTCTCAACTATCTGCAGTAAAATCACATATAGCTGCTGGTTTGATTAAGTGTTTGTTAAAGCTAATGGTAATATCTGTGGTTAATCTTTTGGATATAAAAAAAAGTGTTCCCCTCTCGATGAATGTAAGTATATTATTCTGGAATTCTGAATTATCTCGAGGAAGTAGAAAAAGTATCTTCATAAGTAGGTCACAGTTGGGCAAGGCTAATCAATGAACAAAATGAATAGAAGGATTATTTAATTATGTGAAATACAGATCCCCATGAAAAAATACCATGGGTGGAATATTTTTTTAGGGCATACTTTATCTTTAAACTATGAAATAAATTGTTAAGTGTTATCCCTGCTAACTACCTTTCTCTTCTGGAATGTTTTCTAGTATCAAAAGCTGTTAATTGTTTGATTTTCACAATTCTTTTCTAAAGCATTTATTAACTTTGGTTGCATTCAATTCTCTCTTTTATGGATTATCTCTAATACAAATATTCCCACAAATAGTTAATTTAACTGCCAACAGTGTTGCTATGAAGATCAGCCCCTGATTGGCCAATGACGAGACCAATGAGCAGGAAGCTACCTACCAGAGGATTGCAGTGAAACCCCTGTCTAAATCCATTGTTATTTTTAGAAAGTGATGTCGTATTATTTTCAGGGAAGCACCTCCTAACTGCTAGTTCTTGCATCTTTGCAATTTTAATATTCTTCTGAATGAGCCATTTGCCCATGAGTTTGCAGCAACGTTTCTGCACAAAAATCACTAGCGTATTACTGCAATTTGAAGTTTATTCACCAAATATTATGAATGATGGTGTATTTTTCAATGGAATATTCCTAAAATTTTACATTTATTATCACACAGAATGAGCTGTGTATAGATTGTATGGAAAGAATGCTGTAATTTTAAAAACTAGTACAATGCTTAAATATTCAGTTTCATTGAACATTTCAATTAGATTCTCAATTAGCTTTCTCTGATTAAAGTCATCTGTTTATCGGAGGTGGGGCTTTGTTATGAAGGCAGCTTTGAAACTGTGCCTTGTCGACTCCCTCATTGTCCAACCATATCACATAAGCAGCCTTTCTCCCACGGGTTGAAGCATCCCACGCTGCCCTGAGGGGCTGCTGCTGATTCATTCATCTACTTCCATGCTTTTTTTCCACCAGAAACCTTAATGAGCGGAAGAACCTATGCCGAATGAAGGGAATGCAAGTTGCCTGATCATAAAAAGAGTGGGGGGGGGGGGGTGGAGGGAGCAGTAAGTGAAAGAATAAGCCATCAAAGGTTGATCTATGCTGAACTGCGTACCATACCCTGGTGTTTTGAATGATCCAAATCATACCCACACAACTACCTCCTAATGAATGCTGCAAATAAATTGTGTTTTTAGCAGAGAAGGTGTAGCCATTGCACATGGAGTCATGCTGCATCATGTGCATATATTTGTATATATGTCATACACACAGACTTGTATAACAAGTGTCTGTCATGCTGTCACAGATGCATGCAATCATAGATCCCCTGATGGTTGTCCACATTCCTTTCTCAGTTTGTCAATTACTTTTTCAGTGCCAATTACTTGTATGATCTTTTGTCTTCAAAATTCCACTTTGTCTAATGTTTATTTCTAATTAGGAATTTTTCATTTTCCTATTTCTGTTCATTTTTTTAAAACTTGTCACAAATATAATAAAGTATATGTAGTACTGAAGGGCTAGTGTGAGTATGACTTTGGGCTATGTATATATCCTCTCTAGGACTATGGTAAGCTCGGTGCTTAAGCAATATGGAGGTGGTAAACTGTGAGGGATTTTAAGATGTCGTAGGATCCCATTTATTAATATAGCTGTTTAAAAATAGGTATTGTACAGAGTGCACTTGGTAGGTTTTTAATCAAAGCGGTGATATATTTGAGGAGCAATGCAATTTGTATTGAAGTGGTAAATTCCTTTCCGAATGAGCTGGTGATGTTTTTGTTGGGTGCTGGGGATGTGCCACTATTCTTGATGGGCTTTGACACCTTGAATCTCATCTCTTTATAGGAGCCAAAAGCACTTGCATTTATGTTGGGCATCATGAATCTCAGTAGACAGGACTGTGGTTTATATTACTAGTTATCACTTTTTGCATTTGGCTTTGACAGTCTTAATTGCAGCTGCTGAAAAAATGCACAAGATTCTTAATCAGTCATAAAAAAGATTTTGGGGTGTATAACGGTCACATGCAAAGCTCATGTTTTTTTGCACTTATTTCATTCATACGACCCACTTCCTGCATCCTCGACCCCATTCCAATCAAATTATGGGCAGGCAACTTCCCTCCTTCACCCCTATTCTAGGTGATGTTTCTAAGTTCTTTTCTGGATATTGGCCATCATTTCTACAAATTACATATACTCTGGGGCAAAAAAAAAAGTGCTGTTGTTCCCTTTGACTTAGCAAACATGCTACATGTTCCAATTTCCTTTAACTGGCTCATAAACCCATTTATTTTTCTTGTAACTTCATGTTTGAAGCCGTCACTATTACTCACTGCATTTGCCATGGTCATAACTGGAAAATCATCTTCAGCTTCTCTTGCCACTCGTACAACTTTACCTCTCTGTCCTTGATCTCTTTCCTCATTCTCATCCATGTGCTGTCTCTTGGGGAGAGCATTCCAAAGGACAGTGTTGAGTTCTGCATGTATGGTGAAAGCACTTGGATCTACCATCTGTCTCTGAGTTATCTGCTGTTTGTCTGACACCCGGTTGTGGATGAGCAAAAATCTTCCAATTAAATATTTGTAAGACAGAAAATGTTTTTTTTTGTGAACTCTATGGCCTGGCCATGTTCCTCTATCCTCTCCCTGGTTACTACTTTGGCTGAACCTTCTCAAAAAAGCCATTGCAGGCATGCATATGATGGACTACTTACATTTGCAACACTACAGATGCATGTGCATCTCACAAAATTGAGTAATGCTGATGAGTGAATATTTGTTTTACTGGCTAGTTGGGTGTCAGGGAATAAGGTGCCATCATTTGTTTTCCTTGTTCTTTGATGATAATCCATTCACTGAATAAATTACCCAAAGTTGTTGGCAACTTGATGCTTTGTCTCTTCAGTCCATACTGTACATTTACTTGAGCTATTGTTAATTTGTAACACTGGTGTTCAAATAATTGAGGCATTAGTCATAAATGTGGAGCATCTGTTAACTCCAAAATCTTTATCGTTAAACTGCATCCTACATACAGTATTTGATAAAGCTCAGATCACAAATCCTATTGGAATGCTGTGTTAATTCAGGAAATACAGTGGGTGATTTATGAGGATATTGCCGGCTATAAAGTATATAAAGAGAGTGATTGAGCTAGGGTTGTTTCCCCTTTTTTTGGTGAGAGGGAAAGAGTGAGTGCTGACATAATTGAGAATTGTGGGAGGTCTACACAGGACTTAGCTATGTCTTGTAGCAGAGCTACAGAAACTATATAGGATAGATTTAAGTTGGAGGGCAGCTTGGGGGAGAAAAAGTTCTACTCGAGTAGTAGGATTCTGTAACTCGCTGTGTAAAGTGGCAATGAACGCAAAATCCTTCATGTTTAAGTACTTTTTATGGTCACTTGGAGTCACAGCCTACAGGGTAGTGGACTGAGAGCTAGAAAGTGATAACCTAATGTATTTTTTGCTGTAAATTTTATGTTAGGAATGCTGGAGTACTGACAAACTTGCACAATGCACCATAAAGTTAATGAGTTTATGTTCTGTTTGCTTTCTGGCACAAATCTAATCTATTCCAGGCTAGTAGATTCTTGCAGGTAATATACTTAAGTATATACTGCATACATTACATCTTCTCAGATACCATACCAACATGTGCACTGGTTATCAAATAGCTTGGGTGAATGAGTTTTTAGGCTGCCATTCGATAGGACAGCAGAATATTGTAGAGAAAAGCTTCCTCTGATTAATTAAGAAAGCTATTTCAGAAAAGTAAAATAACTGAAATGGCAAATGAACCAGAATCAAATCAAAACAGAAAAAAGAATGAACCACAGGAAGCCACGAAATAGGAAACTGGGTAACACTGCAATCATGTTGCATAATACTCATAATTTTTGATGAGTCAAGTCATGGAATGCGCTTTGTCAGCCTTTTAACAGAAGCTGCTTGAAAATATGGAAGAAACCTTCCAAACAACTGTATCATAATTGGTAACAGGAAGGTAATAAATGGAGGTAGATTTTAAGTGGGTAGTATTTAGTTACTGTTTTGATATTCAGCTAGGCCAAAATTTGCAGTGATTGTTTGATCTTGGAGTTGTAACTGCAGATGGTCTATCAGAGCAGTCAGAGAATTTCCTGATTTTTCAGGTGTGGAGATGTCCTTTATTCTTGAGGAGAAGTGGGTACTCAAGATTGTTTAATGTCATTTCCAGTGCACAAGTGTAAAGGAAAATGCAATAATTGGTACCCTAGAGCCAATGCAGCACAAAAAACACAATAAGATAGCACAATTAGTAATAAAAAATACAATAAATATAAATACTTAGATTGCATGTCCATAATGTGATGTTAGGCACATGAATGTCTGCACATAAGGTGACTGACAGGTAATGATAAAGTCGTGGTAGTTGGGGGTGTGAAGGGCAGGTTAGTGGGTGGATGTGTTATCAGCCTTGCTGCTTGGGAAAGCAAGTCTGGTGGTCCTGGTGTGGATGCTACATAGCATTCTACCTGATGAGAGTGGGACAAACTGCCCATGAATAGGGTGGATGGGAACCTTCATAATGTTACTGGCCCTTTTTCAGCACATTTCTGTATATAGTATATGTCCTTGATGGCGGGTAGGCAGTAGACTGGTGCCGGTGATGTGTTGTGCAGTTTTGACTACCCATTGTAGAGCTTTCCTGTGAGTTGTATGGGGCTGCAAGCTAGTGAAAGCTCTCATCTTTATTTGGCAGGGGCTGTGAGAGGAGAGAGAGGAATTTGCTGCTCATCAAGGTGAAGGAAGTTAGTGCTAGAAAATGGAACACCTTTTTTTAATTTGTCATTGCAGAGTTCTTCAAACTAGTTTTAACACTTAACAGTAAGGTGAGGCTGCACTCAACAATTCTAATAACAGTAAAGAACTAGATTGGTAAGGTCCAATAACAGCCATTTTATGCAATCTAGGGTAGATTTGCACCCAGTTCTCAAGAGTGAATGTGTTTGATCCTTTGATTTAACTAGTTCTTTATATAATATTGAGGGGGGGAAAAATCTTAATATAGAAGTCCAAAGTTCCAGATGGTGGGTAGGTTGGTGAAGAAGGCATACTGGATGCTTGACTTCATACTGGACTTCATTAGCTTGGGGCATAGAATAGAGGATCTGGGAACATTGAATGGGGGTGTAATACGTTGATTAGGCCTCACATGGAATACTATATACAGTTTTGGTTATTATACTATAAGTGGGACATAATTACACTGGGGAAGGTCTAGAGAACGCCAAGATGTCGCCTAGAGTGGAGTGTTTCAGTTGTGGGGAGAGACTGGATGGGCTGGGTTTGTTTTCTTTCATGTAGAGGAAACAGAGGGAACCTGACAGAGGTGCACAAAATTGAGAACCAAAGATAGGATAGATAATACAAAACATTGCCCATAACAATATCTCAGTCCCGGTGGCTTAGATTTTAGGTGAGGAATAAGAGGTTGAGAGGAGCTGAGGAATTTTTTCACCTAGTGGCCCTCTAGTAGAGGGTGATTGCAAGTTGCAATGTGTTGCATGCAAAGGTACTCTTAGAATGTTTAAATAACATCTGGATTAGTGTTTGAATTGCAAAGATCATAGAAGACTATGGACCGATTGTCAGTAAATAGGATTTGTATAGATAGGCACTTGTTGGTCAGCATGTGTGTGGTGAGCTGAAGACATGTTTCTGTCCTGTATGACGATGATTCAAAATTTACTGTGTGCTGAGAGTCCATACTGTTTTGCTGGTCATGATGATCTTCAGTACTTTTTAAATGTGATGAAATTTCTGCCTTTACCTCCCTTTTGGCAGTAAGTTCCAGACCCACTGCTAACCCTCTAGGTGAGAAAATCTTTCCTCATCTTTCCTCTGATCCTTCAACCAATTTAAATCAGTAGTCTCTAGTTTTTGAAGAGGGCTCTATGTATACTGCATGGTGAAAAAGGATGGAGAGATTTTAATTGTTATAGGTCAGCAGGTTAGGGATTCTTCAGTAAGTTCAGCTAAGTGTGTCAGAAGATGGTATTACTGTTCTCTTACATTGGAAATTTAAATGAATAAGCTTAAATCTAGAAAGCAAGAATAATTTGAAGCCTTGGTGTTAATTGTCAGTTTACTAAACTGTCATTTTGAACAGTTAAAAAATTTTTTTTAATGTATCATTCCTCTTTGTCCATTAAGCTTAGGCTTCAAGTGTGTGTTGCTAATAAATACTAATGTGATATCATGTATTGCAGTTGTTGGATCTGTTACTGAGTGAATGATGCAGAAAGCGGAGATAGGAGTTGAGAGACTTTTGATTTGTCATGTTGAAGTCTACTGAGGTACTTTGATATTTTTCTCATTTTCTCCTGATCTATGGTTACTATAGTACGGTTCCATGAGCATCTTGCCCATCTGGTTATTTCTGACATGTGAACCCTTAGAAGGATATTTGAGCATAGCTGGTTTAAATCCTGTTCTCATCTGAAGACTAGTGTTCATGCTTCCAATATGAACCATTTGATAACGATCAGGTGCTGGCTTCTTTATTCTCCCTCCTGCGGCAGTGTCTTTGACAGCGTCAGCACTGTTTACATTTTATTTTGAAAACACATTTGAAGAGGGATAGTTTGAGATTTGATAGAGGGATGATGGGGATTGGTGATGGGCAAACTAACAACATTTTCATTGCGTTGCCTCTCATGGTGTCCAAGTATCATGCCAGTTGTACAGTTAATTTACATAATTGAGTGAGGCTCCTGCTGTATGATTGGGAGCCATGTTTAAATATAACAGGTACTACATGGATTTCTGGTATTCAGCAAGCCTGCCAGAAGGAGAAGGTGGAGGCTGATAACTAAGTGTCTTTTATAGTTGTTATTTGCCAGGGGAAGAGCAGGGTTATATTTCATGGCTCCTCAAAGAAGCCTTCAGCTTTCCTCTGTTGATCGCAACCTCTTCGAGTCAGAGTTATACAACGTGGAAAAGATTCTGCCATTGGGTTTTCTATCTCTACTAATGTAATTGCAGAGGATCACACCCAATTTTAATCACAAATGGGTGTTCGTTTGACATTGGAATCTTCTCTTTTCCTAAGGTCTTCAGCTTTACCATTGAAGGGTCAATTATTGTATTTCTGGGAACCTTTTCCAGTGGCACTTGACTACTGGTCAGTTGAAGAGAAGGAAATGGTGAAAAACATTATAACCATGTCCTGGCCTTAAACTAGACACATTTTTGCAATCCCTCAGACATTTTTCATCTCCCCATAAGTTTTGAAGCTCTAGCTAGTCCAGAGTTAGGTTTATTTAAAATAGGAAAACTTAGATGACTAAGGATTATTTTTTGGCTGGGCTACTGGTGGTGATACTGTTAAATGAGTGAGATTAAGCAGACTAGACCTTTATAGAGTTCAGGAATACAGAACTCTTACAGGGTTTCACAAAGCAAGTGCAGAAATTGTCTCTCTTCTCCCTCCTCCCCCCCCCCCCCAATTGGTTGGGCTGTCTAGAACAATAGGACACAATTTCAAAATAAGGCATTGACCATTCATGGACAGATGAAAAGAAATTTCTTCACCTCTAAAGGGTGGTGATTCTTTGGAATCCTGTACTAAAGATGGCTGTGGAGGCATGGGAGGCATGATTACAGAGTATATTCAAGATGGAGATAAATAAGTTTTTAGATATTGAGGGAGTCAATGGATATGGGGTTGGTAAAGGAAAGAAATGCTGAGGTTTAAGATCAGCCATAGTCTTATTAAGTGGAAGAGGACAGGGAAGCCAAGTGGTCTTGTGCTCACGTGGGTTAGAACTGATGGATAACATTGGGTGACATGAGAGAGAAAAATATAAATATTATCCTAAAACCCAGAGGTCAAATTTATCAAGAAAGACTAAATAAGCATATCACTTTCCTGCAGACCAGAATACATTTAAGTAAGAAGGCCTGACTTGCTGAGTTTCTTCAGCATTTTGTATGTGTTATTTATTCTGGCATCTCTCTCTCCCCCCAACCCCCGCTAGTGTCATTTCCAGTCCTGAAGAAGGGTCTCTGCATGAAATGTCGACTGGTTATTCGTTTCCATAGATGCTACCTGATTTGCTGAATTCCTCCAGCATTTTGTGTGCATTGCTTTTAGTTTCCAGCATCTGCAGACTTTCTCGTGTTTAGACGTAAGAAGTTTCCACTTCGCGAAGATGGCTTTTATGATTCAAACAGCACAGAATTGGGCCATTTCTGTCCACTGCACTATGTCCATTGTGCTCACTGTGAAACCTAAGTACACTAATCCTGTTTGCCTCCATTAGACCAAATGTCCTCTGTTCCTTTCTTTTCTAAGTTCCTGTTTAAATGCCTTTTAAACATTGTAATTGGATCTGCATTCCAGGTATTCATCACTCTTTGTGTGGGGAAAATCCTACGCCTCAGGTAACATTTAAATCTCCCCCTTTCACTTCAAACCTGTGTCCTCTAGTCCTGGAAAAAAGACTCTATCCTGTCTATGTCCCTCATAATTTTATAAACCCCTATAAGGCCAACCCTTGGCCTTCTACGTCCAGTGAGAATAAGCCCACCTGTTCAATCTCTCCTTATAAATAGAACCCTCCATTTCAGGCAGCACCCTGGTGAATTATTTCTACATTCTTTCTATTGCTGTCATATCCTTTCTGTATTGTGGTAACTCAGTGTGGTGTAACCAATGTTTTATACAACTGCATCATTATGTCCCAACTCTCAGACTGATTGCCTGTACTACCCTATCTGCCTGTGTTACTACTTCCAGGAAGATATGCACTTGTACATCAAGTCACTTTTGTACATCAATGTGCCTAAGGTTACTGCCATTTGCTCCGTATGTAATAGAGTACTACAGGATAGAAACAGGCTCTCTGGCCCATCTAGTCCTTGTCAAATTTATTCAGACTATTCTCGTTGACCTGCACCATAGCCTGGACCATAGCCCACCATGCCCTTCTTATCCATGTACTTATTCAAACTTTTCTTTAACGTTGCAATTGAACGTGAATCTCCCCTTCTGCTGGCAGCTCGATCCACACTCTCACCACCCTCAGAGTTTCCCCTCTTGTTCCCTTTTCACTCTTAACCCATGACCTCCATTTCTAGTCTCACCCAATCTCTGGAAAAAGTCTGCTTACATTTACGTTATCTATACCCCTCAGAATTTTATGTACCTCTATCAAACCTCTCCTCATTCTCCTGCATTCCAGGAAGTGAAGTCTTGACCTATTTAACCTTTCTGTATAGCTCAGGTTCTTAAGTCCTGGCAACATCCTTGTAAACTTTCCCTGTGCTCTTTCAATATTATTGATCTCTCGTTGGCAGATGGCCAGAACTGCACTGAATACTTCAAATCAGGCCTCAGCAACGGCTTATACAACTTCAACATGACGTCCCAACTCCTGTACCTAACACTTAGAGGTCATTGTGCCAAAAACTCTCTTCGTGACCCTATCTACCTGTGAAGCCTCTTTCAAGGAGTTATGGATCAGTATTTCCAGATGTCTTGTCAGAATTTGAACAGTCAAAGTGCACTACCATACCCTTGTCTGAATTAAATTTCATCTGCCAACACTCTGCTCTACTTTTCAACTGATCTATGTCCCACTGAAACCTAGACAACCTTCTTTGCTACTGTGACTCCACCAATTTTTGTGCCGCCTGTAAACTTACTAAACCTACCTCCAATATTCAAGTTAAATACCAGTCTCTGCAGTATGGCATTTGTTACAGCATCCACCACCCACCAAGCAAGCAGTAGCAAAGCCTCCAAAGAGAGACCATGATCTGTAGTACAGAAAAACTAATTGATCACCCAACCAGTTTGACATGTCACAGGCTCTCTCTTTACCTAATAAAAGGTCAGACAACTATCACATAGTGAGGGGGGAGACAAAAGCAAACGACTTGCTGATTTCTGGTTTAAAGTCTGCCGAGACTCGAGAATCGGCAGCAAACTCTTCCACCGTCAACTAGAGAAAGAGAGAGTGGTTTGCTGCGTACAGAGACCTCCAACAGCTAATCTGCTGTACCCGATGTTTATTTTCCTCATGGCACTTCAGTCATTGACACAGGGATAGAATCGGCTCATCTACAAGGCCACAAAGTCTCAGAACCCTGAAGATGCACTTGCCTTCTAGACTGCAACCTTGTAGCAACTGGTCAATGAGTCCTGGGAACAGGTCCCATCGCCGCAAAGGACTGCAGTTTGAGCACAGCTGCAAGTAAAGGACACTGTTAGAACCCATCCACCTTGAAAAGGGAAAAAGAGACATTAAAGGTAGAAATTAAGCTGTTTCTGCAGCTGAGCTCGAAGAAGCTGTTCTTTAACACCATCATAGCTCCGCTCAAGTTCGGATCTAGATTAATACACATCAGATCCCTTGTCCAAAGCCTTACCAAAGTCCTCATAAAACACGCCCACTGCTCTGCCATTGCCAACTCTTCTTGTCACCACCTCAAAAAAAAACTCGACCAGGTTTGTGAGACCTGATCTCACCTGCACGAGACCCAAATCCAAAATGAGAAGCCACAAATTTTAAATCGTCTCAAATTAACTTGAGTGAGAATTATATTTAAGATTATTAACTAACAAGTGGTTAAAAAGTTTTCTACTACCAATAGATAAGAAGTGAACAGCATAGATGTATTTGAGTGGAAGCTAAATAATCAAAAAGGCAAAAAGAATAGGTTCATTTGATAAGGCTGGATGTATTTGATGGAAGGGGTTTCATGTCAGTATAAACTGACTGAATGCTCCTGTTCCAGTACTGCACGTTCCATACTTTCAGTCAGGTATAATGTAGCTCCAGCTATTTGCATCCATGTCTGATTTGTAGTTACAGAATATTTCAGCATTTCTCAGTCCATCACAGGCAAAGCACCTCCTCCATTGAATGCATTTACATAGAGGACTGCTGCAAGAAAGCAGCATCCAGTATCAAAGACCCCCACCATCCAGACCATGTACTCTTCTCGCTACTGCATTGGGCTGGAGATATAGAAGTCTAAGATCCCACACCACCAGGTTCAGGACCTACACTCATGAGGCTCCTGAGTGTGGATATATATGTATAATGTCCTCAAGAGATCACAAGGCTTTGTTTTACAGCATAAAATAATCTCTTGTATTCAATGCATATGATAGGAAACAAATTAGAAAGTTAGTAATTACAATGTCAATCCAAGAACATCTTATTTGAAACTTAAAGATGTAATACCCTAAAAAGCAGTATTTACGCTGCCTATCCTCTGACTCTCCTTTCAGATTTTTATAGAAACATAGAAAACTTACAGCACAATATAGGCCCTTCGGCCCACAATGCTGTGCCGAACATGTACTTACTTAGAAATTACCTAGGGTTACCCAAAACCCTCTATTTTTCTAAGCTCCATGTACCTGTCCAGGAGTCTCTTAAAAGACCCTATTGTATCCTTCACCACCAACGTTGCTAGCAGCCCATTCCATGCACTTTCTGTGTATATATTAAAAAAAAACTTACCCCTGACTTCTCCTCTGTACCTACCTCCAAGCACCTTAAAACTCTGCCCTCTCGTGTTAGCCATTTCGGCCCTGGGGAAAAGCCTCTGATTATCCACATGATCAATGCCTCTCATCATCTTCTACACCTCTATCAGGTCACCTTTTATCCTCCGCCCCTCCAAGGAGAAAAGGCCGAGTTCATTCAACCTGTTCTCATAAGGCGTTCTCCCCAGTCCAGGCAACATCTTTGTAAATCTCCTCTGCACCCTTTCTGTGGCTTCCACATCCTTCTTGTAGTGAGGCGACCAGAACTGAGCACAGTACTCCCAAGTGGGGTCTGACCAGGGTCCTATAAAGCTGTAACATTACTTCTCAGCTCTTGAACTCAGTCTCATGGTTGATGAAGGCCAATGCACCGTATAAGTTCTTAACCACAGAGTCAACCTGTGCAGCAGCTTTGAGTGTCCTATGGACTCAAATGCCAAGATCCCTCTGATCCTCCACACTGCCAAGAGTCTTACCGTTAATACTGTGTTCTGCCATTATATTTGACCTACCAAAATGAACCACCTCACACTTACCTGGGTTGAACTTCATCTGCCACTTGTCAGCCCAGTTTTGCATCCTATCAATGTCCCACTGTAACCTCTTTACACCCGTCCACACTATCCACAACACCCCCAACCTTAGTGTTATCAGCAAGTTTACTAACCCATCCTCATCCAGGTCATTTATAAAAATCACGAAGAGAAGGGGTCCCAGAACAGATCCCCGAGACACACCACTAGTGATTGACCTCAATGCAGAATATGACCCATCTACAACCACTCTTTGCCTTCTGTGGGCAAGCCAATTCTGGATCCACAAAGCAAGGTCCCCTTGGATCCCATACCTCCTTACTTTCTCAGTAAGCCTTGCATGGGGTACCTTATCAAATGCCTTGCTGAAATCCATATACCCTACATCTGCTGCTCTACCTTCATCAATGTGTTTAGTCACATCCTCAAAAAATTCAATCAGGCTTGTAAGGCATGATCTGCCTTTGACAAAGCCATGCTGACTAATCCTAATCATATTATGCCTCTCCAAATGTTGATAAATCCTGCCTCTCAGGATCTTTTCCACCAATTTACCAACCACTGAAGTAAGACTCACTGGTCTGTAATTTCCTGGGCTATCTGTACTTCCTATCTTGAATAAGGGAACAACATCTGCAGCCCTCCAATCCTCTGGATCCTCTCCTGTCCCCATTGATGATGCAAAGGTCATTGCCAGAGGCTCAGCAATCTCCTCCCTTGCCTCCCACAGTAGCCTGGGGTACATCTCATCTAGTTCTGGAGACTAATCCAACTTGATGCTTTCCAAAAGCTTCAGCACATCCTCTTTCTTAATGTCAATGTACTCAAGCTTTTCAGTCTGCTGTAAGTCATCCCGACATTTGCCAAGATCCTTTTCTGTAGCGAATACTGAAGTAAAGTATTCATTAAGTACAGTGGCTTGCAAAAGTTTGGACACTCCTGGTCAAAATTTCTGTTACTGTGAATAGTTAGTGAGTAGAAGATGAACTGATCTCATATAACCATATAACAATTACAGCACGGAAACAGGCCATCTCGGCCCTTCTAGTCCGTGCCGAATGCTTACTCTCACCTAGTCCCACCTACCTGCACTCAGCCCATAACCCTCCATTCCTTTCCTGTCCATATACCTATCCATTTTTTTTTAAATGACAAAATCAAATCTGCTTCTACCACTTCTACTGGAAGCTTGTTCCACACAGCTACCACTCTCTGAGTAAAGAAGTTCCCCCTTGTGTTACCCCTAAATTTTTGCCCCTTAACTCTCAACTCATGTCCTCTTGTCTGAATCTCCCCTACTCTCAATGGAAAAAGCCTATCCACGTCAACTCTATCTACCCCCCTCATAATTTTAAATACCTTTACCAAGTTCCCCCTCAACCTTCTACACTCCAAAGAATAAAGACCTAACTTGTTCAACCTTTCTCTGTAACTTCGGTGAAACCCAGGTGACATTCTAGTAAATCTCTTCTGTGCTCTGTTTTGTAGACATCTTTCCTGTTAATCGGTGACCAGAACTGTACACAATACTCCAAATTTAGCCTCACCAATGCCTTGTACAATTTTAACATTACATCCCAACTCCTATACTCAATGCTCTGATTTATAAAGGCCAGCATACCAAAAGCTTTCTTCAGCACCCTATCCACATGAGATTCCACCTTCAGGGAACTATGCACCATTATTCCTAGATCACTCTGTTCTACTGCATTCCTCAATGCCCTACCATTTACCATGTATGTCCTATTTTGATTAGTCCTACCAAAATGTAGCACCTCACACTTATCAGCATTAAACTCCATCTGCCATCTTTCAGCCCACTCTTCTAACTGGCCTAAATCTCTCTGCAAACTTTGAAAACCTACTTCATTTTGCACAACGCCACCTATCTTCGTATCATCTGCATACTTGCTAATCCAATTTACCACCCCATCATCCAGATCATTAATGTATATGACAAACAACATTGGACCCAGTACAGATCCCTGAAGCACACCACTAGTCACAGTCCTCCAACCTGACTCCATTTTACCACTTCAATATTAATACCTAACGATTGAACCTTCCTAACTAACCTTCTGTGTGGAACCTTGTCAAAGGCCTTACTGAAGTCCATATAGACAACATCCACAGCTTTACCCTCGTCAACTTTCCTCGTAACCTCTTCAAAAAATTCAATAAGATTTGTCAAGCATGACATTCCACGCACAAATCCATGTTGACTGTTCCTAATCAGACCCTGTCTATCCAGATAATTATATATACCATCTCTAAGAATACTTTGCATTAATTTACCCACCACTGACGTCAAACTGACAGGCCTATAATTGCTAGGTTTACTCTTAGAACACTTTTTAAACAATGGAACCACATGAGCAATGCGCCAGTCCTCCGGCACCATCCCTATCTCTAATGACATTTGAAATATTTCCGTCAGAGCCCCTGCTATTTCTACACTAACTTCCCTCAAGGTTTCCTCAATCTCCAAAAGCCATAAAGTTAAAGATGAAACATTCTTTTCAACATTTTAAGCAAGATTAGTGTATTATTTTTGTTTTGTACAATTTTAGAGTGATAAAAAGGAAAGGAGCACCATGCAAAAGTTTGGGCACCCAAGAGATTTGAGCTCTCAGATAACATTTACCAAGGTCTCAGACCTTAATTTGCTTGTTAGGGCTATGGCTTGTTCACAGTCATCATTAGGATAGGCCAGGTGATGCAAATTTCAAAGCTTTATAAACACCCTGACTCCTCAAACTTTGTCCCAACAATCAGCAGCCATGGGGTCCTCTAAGCAGCTGCCTAGCACTCTGAAAATTAAAATAAATGATGCCGACAAAGCAGGAGAAGGCTATAAGATAGCAAAGTATTTTCAGGTAGCTGTTTCCTCAGTTCGTAATGTAATTAAGAAATGGCAGTTAACAGGAGCAGTGGAGGTCAAGTTGAGGTCTGGAAGACCAAGAAAACTTTTCGTGAGAACTGCTTGTAGGATTACTAGAAAGGCAAATCAAAACTGTAAACAAGATGTAAATGTTATCTGAGAGCTCAAATCTCTTGGGTGCCCAAACACTCTCCAACTGTTGAACATAGGGGTAGATCGATCATGTTTTGGGCTTGTGTTGCAGCCAGTGGCATGGTGAACATTTTACTGGTAGAGAGAAGAATGAATTCAATTAAATATCAGCAAATTCTGGAAGCAAACATCACACCGTCTGTAAGAAAGATGAAGATGAAAAGAGGATGGCATCTTCAACAGGATAATGATAATGATCCTAAACACACCTCAAAATCCATAATGGACTACCTCAAGAGGCGCAAGCTGAAGATTTTGCCATGGCCCTCACAGTACCTGTGGATAAACCTCAAGAGCAGAGCATGCAAAATGGCCCAAGAATCTCACAGAAACTAGAAGCCTTTTGCAAGGAAGAGTGGGCAAATATCCCCCAAAGAAGAATTGAAAGACTCTTAGCTGGCTACAGAAAGTGATTACAAGCTGTGGTACTTGCCAAAGGGGGTGTTACTAAGTACTGACCATGCAGGATGCCCAGACTTTTGCTTCAGGCCCTTTTCCTTTTTTGTTATTTTGAAACTAAAAGATGGAAATAAAAAAGTAATCTTGCTCAAAATATTAAAGAAATGTGTCATCTTTAACTTTATACCTTTTGGAAATCAGCTCATCTTTTACTTGCCTAGCTATTCACAGTAACAGAAATTTTGACCAGGGGTGCCCAAACTCTTGCATGCCACTGTATCTCTGCTATCTCCTCCAGTTCTGTACACACTTTTCCACTGTCACACTTGATTGGTCCTGTTCTCTCACATCTTATCCTCTAGCTCTTCACATACCTGTAGAATGCCTTTGGGTTTTCCTTAACCCTGCTTGCCAAGGTTTTCTCATGGCCCTTTCTGGCTCTCCTCATTTCATTCTTAAACTCCTTCCTCTAGTAGTATAATCCTATAGATCGCCATCATTACTTAGTTTTTGAACCTTTCGCAAGCTTTTCCTTTCCTGACTAGATTTTTAACAGCCTTTGTACACCATGGTTCCTGTTCCCTACCATCCTTTCCAGGTCACATTGGAATGTACCTATGCAGAACTCCACGCAAATATCCCCTGAACATTTGCCACATTTCTGCAGTACATTTCCCTGAGAGCAGCTGTTCCCAATTAATGCTTCCAAGTTCATGCCTGATAGCTTCATATTTCCCCTTACTCCAATTAAATGCTTTCCTAACTTGCCTGTTCCTATCTGTCTCCAATACTATAGTAAAGGAGATAGAATTGTGATTACTATCTCCAAAATGCTCTCCACTGAGAGATCTGACACCGGAGCAGGTTCATTACCTGCTGTGAGAATCCAGATACTTGGTAAATGTGCGCACGACTGTTTGTACAGTGGGATGTTATCTTATTTGGGTGAAACCTTTAAAAACCTATAGGCTTGCATGTGAGCTAAAGATTATAATTACAAATATACCAGTTACATTTGTAGGAATTACTTGGCATTTAACTTTGTCTTTGGAATTAATGAATTTGGTGGTTGGCCACTGGTGGCAGTGGAGATTTGGTTCAGTGGTTACTTTTGGGTGTGGAGGGAAGGGGTAGATATAGATTTCTTTCCTTGCCCAGACACAGAGTTTGTAAAAATCTGATGGTGAGCTTTAACAAAACTAAACTAATTTAAACCTAAAAGTTGGAAGTTTGCATGTAATTCATTATTTTCCCATTATTTACTGGAATCTGTTTGTCATGGTGATATTCTAGTAGTCAGTATTCACGTACGTATTCCTCAGTTAAATGTAGTTGGTGCAGATAGGAGTATTTTGTCTGGAAGATGATATAGATCTGATTGGTAACTATTTGTACATCATTAGTGAAGCTTATTGTTTGAAATATTTGATGTATTAATGCACATTATGTATAAACAGCAGTTTACAATGAATCAGTTACCAAATAGACCAAATTCTTAGCTCTTGCTCTTGTACATTTTCTGTGCAATTTCATATTGGCCTGATTTTCTTTATCTCATTTCCAGATGTGTCTTGCAGGCAGCTTTGTTGGTTGCTGAAAACTTTAATTCATGAATTTTATCTCCTTCCACCATCTACGTCAATTGTTACTGAAGCTGCGTGGGGGTGAATGAAATTCTCAGGTTCTCAATGGGATCATCATATCTTGCATTGAAATAGCTTAGCAATTTCAGAAAGAAAGCTTTGTTCTCTCCAGTATAATTGAGGCTCAGGACATGCGTAGCACAAATGACTCAGACCAAGCTCTACTTGATAGTCTTAATCAGGGTCTTATTGAATTCTAAAACTTAAGTAAATGAGGAAACCAAATGAAGTTGTATGCAGTATGGTCCCAACTTATACAGTGTGTCTGAGTCATGTTGCTGCCATAACTTTTGTTGATGGATATAGTTTGCAGGACAAGAAATTCTGCACCCACTGAATACTCTTAGACGTCATTGCTATACCTTTTTTAAATTTTAACTTTGAAGTAAGGTTAAAAGGCATTTGTTTGGGAAAGTTCTACATTTGCAGACCTAGACTAGTAATGAATTATAATTGTTTTCCCCTATCTAGATTGTATTGTTGTAAGGTTTGTAGGTTAAGCCTCAACTTCCCCCAACATCTGTGTTGATTGCCATGAAATTTAATGGTGTATGTGTCAAAATGAATCTGAAATAGCATGTGCCAACCCTAACCTGACCCCTTATTTCAGCAGCAAACTATATTCAGTGTTCTCTATACATTAAATGGATAACTTAAACAACATCGAGGACTGAATTAGGCATGTATGTGGTCTCACATCAATGTGGTGATTACAGTTAAAGTATCCTTTGTTTTGGCAGTAGGAGCATGTACAAAGACTTCTGAACTTTAATTAAAGTTCTTCTATTTTACCATCACATGCCTCTTGGTTTCAACTGATAGCAGGAATGTTTGGTGTAGTTACAGATAGTTGTTGGCTCGCACCAATTGGGACTGGAGACAGAAGAGACAAAGGAATGAGAAGGCTATTAATGAAAGTAATTGACTTGGAATATTACAAGACTTAATTGGGCATCCAGTGGTGGAAAAATGACATTTTCCAAAAAAAAACTCTGCTGGAAAGATTCCAGGATAAACTTGCACCTTAGGCAGAGAAGTTTCCTGTAAAATAAGGATAATGAATATCAAGGGGTTTATTTAACACCTTGCTGGTAGATTGCAGTAAAATAACTGTAACTCAAATCTTTGTGTTAATGCGTGCAATATTCTAGATTCATCATCTCGAGTTACTCTTGTGGGATTTCTCCATTGTCTCTATGCAGCTGAAAATGCACACTGTATGTAGTGTGCGTTTGCATTCCCCAATCCAAGTTTGCGGAAAATTATTATTGTGCTTTCAGTAAGTGTTTTTCTTACTAAGTTAAACTATTACCGACTTGCCTTTTTATGATGCGCCAAAACACATGCCATTGTCTTGCTTCTGTAAGCCACAAATTTACAAATGTTAGTTTATGTGTTGGAGGCTGAACTGTGATTTCTGTTGAATGACTGGTGTTTCTTTTAAACAGTAGTTATTGCTTTTTGCTGTAATTATGATTTGATGCTTCTCATAGCTCTCCTCTTTTAACAGCAGTGCTGTATATTGTGTACTTCGTGCTTGTAGATCCTTTAGTCCTGGGTTGCAATTTCTTATGCTGAACAAAGATCAATAGAAGTTTCATTCCAGTACGGTTCACAAAAAGGTACGGAACTAATTTACTGCAATTCTAACCTGAACTGCCATAAATTAGTTATGTACCTTTTTACTTCCAAAGCAATTGTTGACATTACCCATGCTCAGAATAATTTATACAGTACACCTTGGTGACAAAAAAAGGATTATAGAAATTATTGACATTGCCTTAAGTTGAAGGTAACAATTCATTGTGTTATTGTTCCAAATGTATGTGTGATTTTGTTTTGGTGGTGTAGGTGGATACAGGACAGAATACATTTAGCACAGATGATGGGGAATGCCTGAAAGAATATGATGTCATCTTTTTTGTGCACTAGAAGTCTTAAGTGAAAGGTTTGACAGCCAGCAGGTTGCTGAATGTTAATTCCATTTTTTTTCTTACTGAGCAGCTGTCGTCATCTTCATGGTTTCCATAGCAACCCTTTCCTTCTCAGCAGCATGATATCTGAGGAAATGTTAACGGATTTATTCATGAAATTAGTTTTACATATATTCTGTTTAAAACTATTGTAAATCATAGTTTTATTCATTTGCAATATGCCTTCAAGATGTGTTATTTAGAGATGCCTTTTTAACTGTTCAGATCATTTAATGAAGCACTTTGAATTATTCACAGGAACTGTAATTGAATCTATATTTCACATGCTTTGGACTTATTTTACTTTTTAATGTGGGGCTCAGTTACCATGCGTTGGTTGGATCATTCACCAACAATTCAAAAAGCTTGAATAGTGCCATAAAATGGCAGTTCAGGTTATAATTTTGGTATGTAGAGAGGGGGAAGCCAGGGAGGGTGCAGAGAATTAGCCTACTGTAGTAGTCTCTGCTGACACTTTTTCCTTCTCCCTCTGCTGGCAGTCCACAGAGGGCCAACACCTTGGCTTCTGTTGCAGCCACCCCACCCTGCTTTCCCTGCTCCTTTTGCATCCCCTGCCCCCACGGCTCTTACGGCTTGCTCTTACTAGCTTTACTAGCTCTTGTCCAAAAATGGTGAAAGGCCTTGATAGTGGATGTGGAGAAGATGTTTCCTACGGAGGGAGAGTCGTAAGACCAGTGGACACCGCCTCAGAATAGAGGGGTGTCCTTTTTGAATGGAAATGAGGGGGAATTTCTTTAGCCAGAGAGTGCTGAATCTGTGGAATTCTTTGCTGCAGGTAGCTGTGGAGACCAAGTCTTTACTCGTATTTAAAGCAGAGGTTGGTAGTCTCTGGATTGGTCAGGGCATGAAGGGATATAGGTGAGGGGGGGGGGGTGAGAGAAGGTGGCAAGAGACTGGGACTGAGAGGAAAATTGGATCAGACATGATGGAATGGCGGAGCAGCCTTCATGGGCCTTAATTCTGCCCCTATATCTTATAGTCTTGTTTACGAACAACATGTGTAACATCTCACTGGTAATTCCACAGTAGGAAATGGTTGCGTAGCAGTTAGCAATCGCTTTACAGCGGCAATGATCACCGATTGGGATTTGGTTCCTGCTGCTGTCCGTAAGGAGTATGTATGTTCTCCCCTCATCTGCGTGAGTTTTCTTTGGGTGCTCTGATTTCCTCCCATATTTCAAAGGCGTATGGTTAGGGTTAGAGTTAGTAAATTATGGGCATGCTAAGTTGGTGCCAGAAGCATGATGATACGTGGGCTGCCACCAGCACAATCCCTGCTGATTTGATTTGATATAAGTGACACATTTCACTGTATGTTTTGATGTATATGAGATAAATAAAACTTCTTTGTTATTTGTGTTTTCTGACACTATTATATATTTTAACTTTCGTTAATTTAAATACTTAATTATGACTCCTTTTTCTTATCAAAATAATATGCAGTGAAAATGTATTTTTTGTCCATTAATGCTAAATTTTGGCTTCATAAAAATAACTAACTAATTTGCAAGGTGCTACTGACTGTCCTAACTTAGCATATGCTTATTCTGTTTAACTGTTAACTTATTTCCTTAAAACCATTAGGAATGCAATATGGTTTGCATCGGTTATTAGCAGGCACAATTGGTTTGGTGTTAGTATTTTTACACAAGTACATAAGAATCGAGAAAGAAACAAATAGCTCATTGGATTTCAATTTCATTGCTTTAGTTATTAGTAACAAAATATATTTAAAGGAGATAACAGATGGTCTGTCAAATTTAAAGAAAAGATTTTACAATGTTTCTGAATTACTATTTTTTTAAAAATGCTAAAATGTTGGAGGATCAGATTTTGAACCTTTGCGTGTAATGGAAGAGATTCGTGTTCAGATTAGGTGTGTTAATAATGATAGAAAAATGGTGGTCTTAAAATAGTGACATAATGATTCCATAGGCAGCCTTAAGTGCTGATAGAATAAAATAACTGTGCCTCACATAATAAATGCAGCACCATTATAACTGATTCCTGTGGTACTGCAAATAATGCTATTTGCATAATAAATGAGAGAACATCAGTGGAGATTGTAATTGTAGGTACTTGAAAATTTTTAATTTGCAAATGAATTGCTTATATGTTTTGGGTTTCTGGTCATAACCCAGGATTAAATAATGGGCATTGTCACATTTAATACACACCTGGAATATGTTAAACCCACAAAAGGCATTTTCAATAGTTAACCAAAGAGATGTACAACCGGTGGTCATTTTATTTGGTACTTCGTGTACCTAATAAAGTGGCCACTGAGTTTGTTTGTGGTCTTCTGCTGCTGCAGATTCAAGGTGCGAAGTGTTGTGCATTCCCAGCGCCTTCCTGTCAGCTTGAACTAGTCTGGCCATTCTCCTCTGACCTCTTTCGTTATCAAGGTATTTTTGCTAACAGAAATGCCATTTACCGTGTGATTTTTGTTTCTTTTTTGCACCTTTTTTTTTAAACTCTAGAGACTGTTGTGCATGAAAATCCCAGGTTGTCAGCAGTTTCTGAGATGCCCTATATAACACTCATTCCACAGTCAAAATCATTTAGATCACATTTCTTCCCCATTCTGATGTTTGGTCTGAACAGCAATTGAACCTCTTGACCATGTCTGCGTGCTTTTATGCAATGAGTTGCTGCCACATGATTGGCTGATTAGATATTCCCGCCACTGCCTGTATGGAGTTGATATGTTTCAGGGTTTCAAGGGTGCACTTAATGTCAGAGAAATGTATACAATATACATCCTGAAATTCTTTTTCTTCGTAAACATCCACAAAAACAGAGGAGTGTCCCAAAGAATGAATGACAGTTAAATGTTAGAACCCCAAAGTACCCCCCCAGCTCCCCCTTCCACGCATAAGCAGCAGCAAAGCAACAATCCCCACCATCCCCCACCGAGCACTCAAGTGTGCTGCAAAGCATCAATAAAGACAGACCTGCAGTACCCACCAAAGACTACTCGTTCACCTGGTATTCGACATACCACAGTCTGTGTGTCTCACTCTCTCTCTCTCGCACTCACAGGAAAAAGAGTGTATCTATTTCACAGCGAGAGGGGAGACATAACAAACAACTGGCTGATTTATGATGTAAGAAGTCTATTGCATCGCTTTTTCCAAGCTCTGCCCAAAGAACTTGGGTCTCTGGGCACACAGCCAGAGATCTTCTGTCTCCCGCGACATACCAATTTCCTGCATGCATTCTTGCCGAGGCACTGACCTTGAGTCTGCCCACCTCCAGACTACAAAATCCCGAAATTCTGAAGGCGAGCTAATCTTCTAGGCCGTGTACTTGGTATATTGAATATTGGCCAGTCGTGAGACTCCGAGAGCGTGTCCATTCCCGCAAAGAACCGAAATCAGCATGCAACTCCAGGTCAGGGTCTTCAAAAGAACTCCGAAAGGGAAAAATAAAGATATTAAAGATAGAAATAAAGCTGTTTCTGAAGATGCAAGCAAAGGAGTTGCCATTAGGCACCATTGTTTCTCCTAAACTCACCAGATCCACATCCTCAGTGTGATTCATCCCTTCACTAAGTGAGTTTTCTCTGGTTTCCTCCCACAGCCCAAAGATGTACTGCTTTGTAGGTTAATTAATCTTTGTAAATTGTCCTGTGATTAGGCTTGGGTTAGATCAGGAGTTGCTGGAAAGGCCTTTTCTATGGTGTATCAGAGAAATTCTGCAGATGACTCAGCAATAGTTGGGTGTCTCAAGGGAGAACGGCAGGATGAATACAGGGCCCTGCTGGAGGACTTTGTTGAAAGGTGCAAGCTGAAACATCTGCAGTTCAACATCAGAAAAACAAAGGAGATAGTAATGGACTTTGTGGAGACCAAGCCTGCACTGCTACCTGTTACTATGACGGTGAGGACGTGGATGTGGTGAGGACCTACAGATAGCTGAAGGTGCACCTGGATGACAGTCTTGAGTGGAGCACCAACACAGAGGCTGTTTACAAGAAGGGCTAGAGTCACCTCTATTTCCTGATACCACAATCCTGATTGAGAAGTTACAGAACCTGGGCCTCTGTACCTTCCTCTGCAATTGGATCCTCGATTTCCTAACCGGAAGACCACAATTTGTGCAGATTGGTGATGACATCTCCTCCTCGTTGACTATCAACACTGGTGCGCCTCAGGGGTGTGTGCTTAGCTCTACTCTCAATATACACATGACTGTGTGGCTAGGCATAGCTCAAACACCATCTACAAATTTGCTGACGATACAACCATTGTTCATAGAATCTCAGGTGGTAACGAGAGGGTGTGTAAGAGTGGATACACCTACTAGTGGAGTGCTGCAGCAGCAACAATCTGGCACTCAACGTCAATAAGATGGAAGAGCTGATTGTGGATATCAGGAAGGGTAAGACGAAGGAACACATACCAATCCTCTTAGAGGGATCAGAAGTGGAGAGAGTGAGCAGCTTCAAGTTCCTGGGTGTCAAGATCTCTAAGGATCTAACCTGGTCCCAGCATATTGATGTAATTATAAAGAAGACAAGACAGCGGCTATACTTCATTAGGAACTTGAAGGGATTTGGCTTGTCAACAGATACACTCAAAAACTTCTATAGTTGTATCGTCGAGAGTATTTTGACAGGCTGCATCACTGTCTGGTATGGAGGGGATACTGCACAGAACCGAAAGAAGCTGCAGAAGGTTGTAAATCTAGTCAGCTCCATCTTGGGCACTAGCCTACAAAGTATCCAGGACATCTTTAGGGAGCGGTGTCTCAGAAAGGCAGTTTCCAATATGAAGGACATCCATCACCCAGGGCATGCCCTTTTCTCACTCTTACCATCAAGTAGGAGGTACAGAAGCCTGAAGGCACACACTCAGTGATTCAGGAACAGCTTCTTCCCCTCTGCCATCCAATTCCTAAATGGACATTGAACCCGTGAACACTACCTCGCTTTTTAAATATATATTACAGTTTTTTGCATGATTTTTTAATCTATTCAATATACATATTGTAATTCATTTACTTATTTATTATTATTGTTATTATTTTTTTTCTTCTTCTATATGATATATTGCCTTGAACTGCTGTTGCTAAGTTAACAAATTTCATGACGCAGGCCGGTGATAATAAACCTGATTCTGATTCTGACTTCATGAGGAAACTGAGGTCCTTTAGTGTATGCAGCCTCTCCTTCACATGTTCTACCAGTCTGTTTTCACCATTACAATCTTCTATGTGGTGGTGTGCTAAGGCAATGGCAGCAACATGGGTGATGCCAAAAGGCTCAATAAACTGTTTAGAAAGGCTGGCCCTGTTATAGGAGACAAACTGGACACACTGGAGGCTGTGGTAGAACGAAGGACGCTACGGAAAATCCTGGCAATTCTGGACAATGTTTCTCATCCCCTGCATGCCACCTTGGCTGAACAGTGGAGCACTTTAAGTAATAGACGAAGACAACTGCACTGGTCTGAAGAGCGCTGCATGAGGCCATAGCTGGAGAAGAGATCTTGTCATCTTTGACTTGTAAATCTTGTACATATTATTTTTAAAATGACTTGTTTTTATTCTTTCTTCTCTTCTAATATTTGTATATCTGTGCACTTGTAATGCTACTGTGACGCTGTAATTTCCTTTGGGATCAATAAAGTATTTATAAATAAAAATAAATATTTGCATTAACATGCAGGTGTACCTAAGTGTGTATATTATGTATGTTTTTATGGTTTATCCTTGACAGTGGCATTTGCCTTTATTCTTTGAATTCAGACTCAGAAAGCATTTTTATCTTAAGAAACCTGTCTGAAATCCTTCCAAGTCTATATAAATTACTAATCCTTTTCACAGCTTAGGGATAATGATCTCCACAAATGAACAAAGTAGGTCTCCTTAAAAGTTTTGTCTTCCCAAAATGGAAGCAATTTTCTAGTTTCTTGGAACTTCACTCCATGGATCTCTACTGATCGCTGTTTTAGAAAGCCCACAGCAACACATGATGAACACAGAATGGATGTTGTTGTTGATTTCTGCTTCTTTTGTTGAATATTTTGTGTCAAAATTTATTCATTAATATACCAGTACTTCATGGAAAGACCATACTTAAGAATCTTGACCATCCTGAGGTTGAATGGATTCTCACAATTCCTCCTTGCCTTATTTTCAATTGTAGTCGCTGTCCTCTCAAGAAAATTTAGCACTGAGAGCAAAAGTTCTCAAGAACTTTTTGATGGATAGAGATATATGTTAACTGAGACATTTCTTTTGTCTTCACAGGAAGCACAGGAGAGATAACGGCATGCTTTGACCACAGACATACTGTACTCAATCCAGAAAACTTCACAAGTATCATCAACATGAGATACACATATATCAACACTGAACAAGTCCCGTTCCATTGAGAAATCACTTCTTGACCAGAAAGTTTGCTTTTTATGTGATACGGGTTTAGCACAAAATTACAACAGGCTGCAGCTTCTGGTAAGACTTTTATGCAAGGTTTCCTGTATGAGCTTCATTTGCCTAGATCAGGCATGGGCAAACTACGGCCCACGGGCCATATGCGGCCCGTTAAGCTTTTTAATCCGGCCCGCAGAACTTGATGAAGTTATGTTAATAAACCTTGTTAACGTTTTTTCCCCGCAATTCTGGCGTTTTCCCAATAGATGACGCACTCTATATACATTGACCTTTGTTGAGGTGCAGCGTATTACTCCACATTTGCGCTTTACTTTGTGACCTTGTGGCGACCCATTTCCTGGCACATCCGAACCGGCTCACAATTAGCCAGCGTTCCGGCTAAGGGAGATAGCCTACGTGGATTTGTGAGCACAGAGCTCCGCATACTGGCGCACACTGTTCTGTCATTGTGCGGGTCGTTGTTGAGTTTTGGCACAGGGGACAATTGAATAAGAAGGAGCAGGACAAGTAGACCTGCATCTCCTACCGTTTTTGAAATAAAGACAGGAGGAGAGTGATGGTGATAATATCTTGAAGGATAACAGAATTTTCAGTGCTTTAAAATAATAACTGTTACTATTAAAAATAGCTGTATTTTATTCATTTAATTTTCAGTGTTTTAAAAGACATTTCAATAAATAGCTAAATACCATGGGACTTCAAAGACAGATATTTTGTTGTAATGCATTTGTTCATTTTCAATTGAAATTAAAGCACATGTTTTCTACATATCCCATGATATTTTGTTTTCTCTTTTGAGGTGTATTACCAAAACACTCCGTCCATCTGCTCCTGGTCCGGCCCCCTGTCAAATTTTAGAACCCTTTGTGGCCCTCAAGTCAAAAAGTTTGCCCACCCCTGGCCTAGATATTGTGTGTTGTTTTAGAGTTTCTGTTTAAGTAGAAGTCCAGAATGGGCCCTGATAGGTTTTCTTAGATGTTTCAAAATGTCACTATTTAAATTTTTGTTTCAGGAATTATTTCTCCACTTAAGAATTTAGGTCTTTCATTTTCTTTTCCAAATGGCAAGTTACAGTTGAGTGAGGCAGCTAACTGGTTGAATGAGCAGAACAATGGTAGATGAATCTTCCTAAACCTTGATCCATTGATATGTAATATGCAACCTAGGTTTTGTTTTGGGAGAAATGGGTATCCCATACATTTTGCTGTGGAAATGGTCTAGGGTGAAGGAGAAAATCTTGACATTGCTGACAATATAGGCTAATGCAATTCTGTGCATACAACTTGAATACAAACAGCAGAAAGTTGTGATTGAACTGCACTTTGCTTCATTTGGACTCTTCTTTGAGAGTTTTTCCAATTGCAGTCACTGAGGGATATAGTAGAAAAAGCCATAAGGTTGACCTCTAGCATCAAGACATATGAGGAAGTATAAAAAAGACTTGGCTTTTTCAGTCTTCAGTGGTGACATCTCAGAAGTGAGCTTGTGTTTAAAATTATGAACGCTTTGGACTTGTGTTCTAAATAAGAAATAGTTTTGCACATGCGCAAGACCAAAAGGCCTCCGGTTCAAATTGGAAAACACAAATTTTAGGACTGATTCAGTGTGTATATGGATCAAACTCTTAAAGTACTGGAGCTTAAAACCTGTGATTCATTTAAAGGTCTTTCAGATGTTGCACTAGTGGTTGGTTGAGGTTGGCAGGGTGCGATGAGAAGAGCCAGGGGAAATATTCATGCTTGACTAAGGTGGGCCATGGGTAATCCAGTCTTTCAATTAGTTAACTGACACTCTGGCATCAAGTTTGTTTACAGGTATTTTGAGGTTGCACGTCGTGGTGGATTGCAAGTTCTACTATGCTCCGGAATGGCCAGTGTTGTTGTCAATCTGGTTTAAATACTTAATATGTGATTCAAAATTGTTTATTGTCATTCTTCAGTATACAAGTGTAAAGGTGAACAAAATGATTGTTACTTTGGATCTGATGCAGCATAAAAAGCAAAAAATACAATAAATATAAATATAAAAGCAATCCTATAAAACAAAATACAAGTAACACTAATTGTATACACATAAAGTGACTCTCAGTGATCTGTCTGTAGTGGTCATGGGATGGATTAATGGGTGGAGGTGTTGATCAGCTTGACAGCTTGGGGGAACTAACTGATTTTGAGTCTAGTGATCCTGGCATAGATGCTGTGTAGCCATTTTCCTTATGGGAGTGGGATAAACAGTCCATAAACGGGGTTGGAGAGATCCTTCATAATAATGCTAACTGATATTGATATGATAAGCTCCAAGACCTTGGCCTCAATATCTCTTTGTGCAACTGGATCCTTGATTTCCTGACTTGCAGACCCCAGTCAGTTCGGATTGTCAACAACATCTCCTCCACGATCTCTATCACACCACAGGGCTGTGTGCTTAGCCCCCTGCTCTACTTGCTTCATATTTATGACTGTATGGCTAAGCGCAACTCCAGTGGCATGTTTAAGCTTGCTGATGACACCTCTGTTGTAGGTCGTTTCAAAGGTGGCGATGAGTCAGCATATGGGAGGGAGATTGAAAATCTGGTTGAGTCGTGCCACAACAACTACCTCTCACTCAATATCAGCAAGACCAAGGAGCTGATTATCGACTTTAGGAGAAGGAAAATAGAGATCCATGAGCCAGTCATCATCGGAGGATCAGAGGTGGAGAGGGTCAGCAATATTAAATTTGATGTTGATATTTCGGAGGACCTGTCCTGTGCCCAGCATGTAAGTGCAATTATAAAGAAAGCAAGACAGTACCTCTACTTCCTTAGCAGTTCCTGTGCAGTGGAGAGTATTGACTGGCTGCATCACAGCCTGGTGTGGAAATACCAATGCCCTTGAATGGAAAATCCTTCAAAAAGTAGTGGATATGGCCTAGTGCATCACAGGTAAAGCCCTACCCACCACTGAGCACATCTACATGAAATGCTGTTGCCGGAAAGCAACATCCATCACCAGGGACCCCCACCACCCAGGACTTGCTCTCTTCTCACTGCTGCCATCAAGAAGATGATACAGGATCCTTAGGACTCACCCCACCAGGTTCAGGAACAGTTTATTACCCCTCAACCATCAGACTCTTGAACCAAGGGGATTACTTCAATCAATTTCACTTGCCTCATTATTGAAATGTTCCCACAACCTATGGACTCACTTGCAAGGACTCTTCATCTTGTGTTCTCAATATTTGTTGCTTATTATTTATTATTGCTTTCTTTTTGTGCTTGAACAGTTTGTTGTCTTTTGCACACTGGTTGAACAGGTTAGTGTAGTCTTTCATTGATTCTGTTATGGTTATTAATCTATGGATTTATTGAGTAATCCTGAAAGACAAAATCGCAGGGTTTTATATGGTGATATATTTGGACTTTGATAACAAATTTACTTTGAACTTTTTCTGGCACCTTTCTGTACATACATCCTTGACGGTGGGTTTGCTGGTGACAGTGATGATAAAGGATATGCATTTATATGGACCCTTTTGTCACTTGAGACTCTGCAAAGTGCTTCATACCAATGTAGTTCATTTTTATGTGGTGACATTGTAATGTATGAAAGTGGTAGTTAATTTACCCACAGTGTATTCTTCCGGACAGCTGTATGGTAACACACTTCAAAAGAGAGGATTGAGAAATAAATATTGTCTTAAGACACCAGGAATAATTTCAGTGCTCCAATTCAAAATGTATTTTGGAATCTTTTGTATTGACCTGAGCACACAACTTTGGTTTTACATCTCAAGGTTATATCTCTGCCAGTGTAGAATTCACTTAGTTCTGCACTAATGCGAGAGTTTAGATTACATTTTCAAGTATCTGCAATGGGATTTGAATGCATGACCACTTGAATCAGACAAGAATAGTTCCACTGAACCAAGGGTGACATTTTTGTCGAACTCAATCTTTTTTTTAAAAAAAAGATTATCATTTCAATGACAAAAAAGAAATTTGATTAGTTATCACCAAGCGTCTGTTTCCCAAGTAGTGGTTATGTGTGTCAGAGAATATGGCTAATGTAGAGAACAGTGCATTGATTGGTTGCCACAACAATCAAAATATTTTTACTTTTGTTATTTACATTTTCTCAAGAAGCTCTTGGTATCTGTTACAGGTTTCTGCTGTGTAGCACACCCTTAACTATTTTCACATTCTGAAGATGTCAAATAGTAACAGTACTCAAGAAACTCTGGAAATTATGAAGGAATCTGAAAAGAAATTGGTGGAGGAATCTTTAATTAAAAATAAATCTGCATGCCGAACATCAAGTAAAGAGGAGTTGGAAAAAGATGGCGAAGACCCAAATGCACAGCAAGAGTTCCAGGTGAGAAACTCGTGCTTTGATATCTCTGCCTGTTTTGCAATCGTAAGTTCCTTTGACAAACATTCACCTTCTGTGGTTTTAAGAAGATGATTACACAGTATCTTTGACAGTGCATGTAAAATTTGTGATTGATAGTATTTTCATGAATCGTAGTCTCAAAAGCGGGCCCATTTAGCCCACCTTGTCCATGCCTATCTTTGCTCAATTGATTTGGCTGAAATAGACCCAAATTCCTGTACATCTTTCCTATCCAAGTACCTGTACAAACAACTTTTAAACATTAATTGTATCTATCTCCACTACCCCCTCTGGCAGCTAATTTCAAATAGAAATACCATGTAGGAAAGTGTAAGGTCACACAGGGAGCAAAATCAGAAATCACAGGGGCAAAAAGAGCTAGGGAGTTCTTTTGCAGGATTTCCTAAGGTTTAACTTGCAGGTTGAGTCAGTGGTAAAGAATGCAATGTTAGCATTCATGTGAAAATAACTAGAACATAAGAGCAAGGATGTAATGCTGAGGCTTAATAATGCATTGGTCAGACCACACTGGAAGTAATGTGAGGAACTATTTAAGAAAGCATGTGCTGGCATTGGAGAGGATCCAGAGGAGGTTTATGAGAATGATTGCAGCAATGGATGGGTTAAGGTAGGAAGAGCATTGATGACTTTGGCCCTGTACTTGCTGGAGTTTAGAAGAATGAGGGCTGATCTCCTTAACCTACCAAGTAGTTAAAGGACTAGATAGTGAACATGGAGAGGATGTTTCTTATAGTGGGGGTGTCTACGACCAGGGACACAGTCTCAGAATAGAAGGATGCATTCATGCATATTCATGTATGGTTGAATGACAATTGAACTTGAACCTGAACCATTATCATGGAAAAGATCCCAATGATCTGAAAACCTGAAGCACTCCCTTCTCAACCAGCTGGTTAGTCCCTCATTCATCTATCCTATCTTACTGTTGCTATGCTCACTATCATGTGGCACAGGGAGTGATCCTGGGCTTACAATTTTGGAGGTCTTGGTTTTTCAACTTTCTATCTAACTCTTTGAATTCCCTTTGCAGGATCTCATCTTTCCTCTTACCAATGTCATTAGTACCAATATGGGCCATGCCACTGGCTGCTCACCCTCCCCTTTTGGAAAATTCTGTACCTGCTCAGAAATGTCCTTGACCCTGGCACCAGGGAAGCAACACCCTATCTTACAGTCTTGCTCAAAGTGACAAAAATGCCAGTTTCTGCCCATCTATCAAGTCTCATAATGTGACTGCAATCTAGACTTTGTCCTTTCCTGCTGTACAGCAGAGCCAGTTGTGGTGCCACCAATTTGGCTGCTGCTGCTTTCCAGTGAGAAGCCACTCACCGTGACAGCATCCAAAACTGTATACCTGTTAAAAGGGGTATTACCACAGCGGGCTCCAGCATTGCCTGCCTGTCCTCCTTCGCAGTCATCTATCTACTTTCTGGCTGTACCTACGGCGTGAATACTTCCCTGAAACTCCTATCTCTTGACACTTCCGATGTGCTCCTTAGAGTCCAACCGCTGCTCCCACCAATCCACATAGAACCACAGAACACTACAGCACAGGAAGCAGGCCCTTCAGCCCTTCTAGTCTGTGCTGAAACTTTATTCCGCTAGTCCCATTGACCTGCACCCAGTCCATAACCCTCCAATTTATTCTTAAAATTTAAGAGTGAGCCTGCATTTACCACATCAGATGGCAGCTTGTTCCACACTCCCACCACTCTTGAGTGAAGAAGTTCCCTGTAATGTACCCCCTAAACCTTCCCACTTTCACCCTAAAGCCATGTCCTCTCGTATTTATCTCTCTTAAAGAGAGCCTACTCGCATTTACTCTGTCAAAATCCCTCATAATTTTGTAAACCTCTATCAAAACCCCCCTCATCCTTCTAACCTGTTCAATCTTTCCCTGTAACTCAACTCCTGAAGACCCGGCAACATCCTAGTAAATCTTCTCTGCACTCTTTCAATCTTACTGATATCCTTCCTATAGTTAGGTGACCAGAACTGTACATAATACTCCAAATTTGGCCTCATCAATGTCTTATATAACCTCACCATAACATCCCAACTCCTATACTTAATACTTTGATTTATGAATGCCAGGATGCCAAAAGCCTTCTTTACAACCTTGTCTACCTGTGACGCCACTTTCAGGGAATTATGTATCTGAACTCCCAGATCCCTTTGTTCCTCCACACTCCTCAGTGCCTTACCATTTACTGTGTATGTCCTACCTTGACTTGTCCTTTCAAAATGCAACACCTCACACTTGTCTGCATTAAATTCCATCTGCCATTTTCTGGCACATTTTTCCAGTTGGTCCAGAACCCTCTGCAAGCTTTGAAAGCCTTCCTCGCTGTCCACAATGCCTCCAATCTTAGTGTCATCAGCAAACTTGCTGATCCAATTTACTACAGTATCATCTAGATTATTGATATAGACAACAAACAACAATGGTCCCAGCATAGATCCCTGAGGCACACCACTAGTTACAGGCCTCCAGTCTGAGAAACAATCATCCACTACCACTCTCTGTCTTCTCCCACACAGCCAATTTTGAATCCAGTTTACAACCTCTTCATGGATACCTAGTGTCTGAACCTTCTGAACTAACCTCCCATGTGGGAACTTGTCAAAGGCCTTACTAAAGTCCATGTAGACAACATCCACAGCCTTTCCTTCATCTACTTTCTTGGCAGCCTCCTCGAAAAACTCTGCAAGATTGGTTAAATACGATCTACCACGCACAAAGCCATGCTGGCTATCCTTAATCAGCCCTTGACTGTCCAAATACTTGTATATCCGATCTCTCAGAACACCTTCCAATAATTTACCTACTACTGATGTCAGGCTCACCGGCCTGTAATTACCTGGTTTACTTTTGGAGCCTTTTTTTAAACAATGGAACAACATAGCTACCCTCCAATCCTCTGGCACCACACCCATGGCTAAGGTCATTTTAAATATTTCTGCCAGGGCCCCTGCAATTTCTACATTAGTCTCTCTCAAGGACCGAGGAAATATCATGTCAGGCCTGGGGGATTGTCTACCTTTATTTGCTGTAAGGCAGCAAGCACCTCCTCCTCTTTAATCTCTATATGTTCCATGACACTACTGCTTGTTTCCCATCCTTCCATATATGCTATGCCAGTTTCCTGAGTAAATACTGATGCAAAAAAACTGTTTAAGATCTCTGAACATGTTCTGAGAGGAGCTGCAGCTGGACGCACTTCCTGTTAGGGGCAATTGACTGCACTCTGATCTCCCACATTTCACAGGAATAGTATACCATTTTGCTTGTTGCCATTACTAGCCCTCTAGTAACGACTCAAATAAAAGTAAAGGAAAAACTTTTCCTTGCTTTATCACCTTCGCCACTTAGCCATTTGATGACCCATCTCTTGTCAAATTCTCTGCACTTTGACCTGAAGTAGCTGCTCAAACTGCTCTTGCTAGACATATCTCAAAGATAAGATTATCATATGCAAAAGGGCACGGTAGCAGGTGGTTAGCATGATGCTTACAGCTTGAAGATCCCAGTTCAATTGTGATACTGTCTGTAACAAGTTTGTATATCCTTCCTGTGAGTATGTGGGTTTTCTCTGGGTGCTCTGGTTTCCTTCTACAGTCCACAGGTACTGGTTAATTGGTCATTGTGATTAAGCTCGGGTTAAATAGGTGGATTGCTGGGTGGTGTGGCTTGTTGGGTTGGAAGGCCTGACCATGCTATATCTCTAAATAAAATTTTTTAAAATACTTTTGTGCATAGGTGCAATGAAAAGCTTACTTGCAGCAACATTACATGCATATTTGCATCAGTTAAGCAGCATTCACAAGGAAAAAGTAAACATACAAAATTTATCCAAGAAATCAAAATTAGAACAAAAAATGCTAATTTAGTACAAAGTGATGAAGGTGGTCATAGTGTTCCTGGACTAGTGATTAGAGTTGTATCAGTTGGCTTAAAAACTGAATGGTTGAAGGGTGAATCTGATGTGGTGTGGGACCTCAGGCTTCTGTACCTCCCTCTTATGTTTATAGCTCTTGTAAGCCTTGCTTTGCTCCCTTTTGCTCTCTCTCCAGTAACTATCAACCATTAAAACAACAACACACACAAAATGCTGGTGGAACACAACAGGCCAGGGTCTGCCGAAGGGTCTCAGCCCGAAACGTCGACAGCACTTCTCCCTATAGATGCTGCCTGGCCTGCTGTGTTCCACCAGCATTTTGTGTGTGTTGTTTGAATTTCCAGCATCTGCAGATTTCCTCGTATCAACCATTAATTTCATTTTAGACTGGACACTATAGAAATATGTTTGCTAGCTGTATACACTGCTTCTTGAAAGGAGCTTGGACCACCTTAAATACACTAACGTCTTTCAGTCCAAACATGTACAAAATAATTCTTACTCTTGCAATTCAAGAGTGATTCTGGTTTAAGATGATGCTGGTGAAGTTCTGTGACTACTTGCTGGTAGCAAATAAAACAAATAAAAACAACTAAATACTTTATTGATCACTCTTTTTCTGGTAAACAATCACTGCAAACAGTAGCCTGTAACTTCCCTGTCGGAGTTGAGCTTTTGACCCGCCTGTACACACGAGCATTTTTGTGGTGTGAACTGAAGTCTCAAAGGTGCATGATGGTTGCGGTAAGGTGCATACATGCTGAACTGAGGTGTTGGATTCTGGGCCGGAGAGTAGGGAATGATCCAGTGTATGTCCAATCCTTATACACTTCAATTCCTGATCAAGAAGGCCTCAAAGCCCTCCGCTACTTTCTTGACAATAGACCTCACCAGCTCCCCAACACCATCACACACCTCTGGTTGGCAGAACTGGTACTCGCACTTAATAACTTCTCTTTTGGCTCTTCCCACTTTCTTCAGACCAAGGTGTAGCTGTGGGCACTTGCATGGGCCCCAGCTATGCCTGCCTCTTTGTGGGTTATGTGGAACAGTCTATGCTCCAACTCTATACTGGTACTGCTCCCCAACTTTTCCTTCGCTACATTGATGACTACATTGGTGCTTCTTCCTGCACCCATGCTGAGCTTGTCGATTTCATCGACTTTGCCTCTAACTTTCACCCAGCCCTCAAATTCACTTGGTCCATCTCGGACACTTCTCTCCCCTTACTCAATCTCTCAGTGTCCATCTCTGGAGACAGACTGTCCATTGACATCTTCTATAAACCCATGGACTCTCATAATTACCTCAACTATACCTCTTCCCACCCTGCCAAATGTAAAAATGCTATTCCCTATTCCCAGTTCCTCTGTCTCCGCCGCATCTGCTCCCAGGATGAGGCTGTCCGTTCCAGGACATCTCAAATGTTCTCTTTCTTTAAGAATCATGGTTTCCCTTCTGCCGTCATCTATGATGCCCTCACCTGCATCTCCTCTATTTCCTGCACTTCGGCCCTCACCCCATCCTTCCGTCACCACAATAGGGATCGTGTTCCCCTTGTCCTCACCTACCACCCCACCAGCCTCCGGATCCAGCATATTATCCTCCGCAACTTCTGCCACCTTCAACAGGACCCCACCACTAAGCACATCTTTCCCTCTCTACCCCTCTCTGCCTTTCGCAGGGATCGTTCCCTCCACAACTGCCTGGTCCACACGTCCCTCCCCACAGATCTCCCACCTGGTACTTATCCCTGCAAGCATAAGTGCTACACCTGTCCCTACACCTCCCCTCACCACCATTCGGGGCCCCAAGCAGTCCTTCCAGGTGAGGCAACACTTCACTTGTGAGTCTGTTGGGGTCATCTATTGCATCCGGTGCTCCTGGTGCGGCCTCCTCTACATCGGTGAGACCCAACGCAGATTGGGGGACTGCTTCGTCGAGCAATTCTGCTCCGTCCGCCACAACAGACAGGATCTCCCGGTTGCCACCCATTTCAATTCTGCTTCACGTTCCCATTCGGATATGTCCATACATGGCTTCCTCTACTGCCATGATAAGGCCAAATTCAGGTTGGAGGACCAACACCTTGTATATCGTCTGGGTAGTCTCCAGCCCCTTGGTATGAACATCGAATTCTCCAACTTCCAGTAATTCCCTCCCTCTCCCTTCCCCATCACACTTTCACTCTGCCTCCTCTTCTAGCTGCCTATCACCTCTCTCATGATTCTGCCGCCTTCTACCACCCATAGTGCTTTCCCCTTACATTCCTTCTTCACCTTTCCTGCCTATCCTCTCCCTGCTTCCCCTCCCCTACCCCTTGATCTTTCCTCTGTTTGGTTTTTCACCTGGCACCTTCCACCCTTCCCCCACCTTCTTTATGGGGCCCCTGCCCCCTCCTCCTTCAGTCCTGATGAAGGGTCTCGGCCCGAAACGTTGACTGCTCATTTCCATGGATGCTGCCCGACTTGCTGAGTTCCTCCAGCTTGTTTGTACGTGTTGCTGTTGCTGGAGCGACTTGGAAGCATTCGGTGCACCAGAACTGAGGAGAGGCGGAGCCTGGGCCCAAGAGTGAAGAAGGATTGATTTAAGCACTGGGCTGAATTGTGATGGCCGGGACAGGTCATATTGAGGTGGTGGGTCTTGGGCCTGAGACTGTATCAAAGCGGCAGGGCTTGGGTCTGAGAGCAAGGAATGTCTTGAAGATTGGACAAGTTAAGCACCAGGCCGGGTTGAAAAGTTCAGGTGACAGGGCCTTGAGGCAAGGGATAGGCCCGTTCAGCTCTCTGCTTTGCAAGGTTTCCTTGTCTCTGCTGTGGTCTGCAACTAACGGGCTCCTGAATCAGCTGTGACGCACTTTGGTGAACTTCAGTTCTGAATGCTATTTGCTTACTTTTATTGTTGGCATAATTTGTTTTTTCTCTGCGTATTGGGTGTTTGATGGTCTTCTTTTGCTTTACTGGGTTCTGTTGGGTTTCTGAGTTTTGTGGCTCTAAGGAGATGGATTTCAAGGTTGTATAATGTATACATACTGTTACGTATTCAGGCAACAATAAATATGAGTTCGGCAAGGGTTTCTTATAACAAACAACACGCTTATTAAACACAGAAAACAAACCCCCCAAAAGTAAACAAACACTACCGTAACCGGAAACAGCTGCTGAGCGGCTGTTCAAACAGTTCGTAAAGTGATATTCCAAAACAGTTCTTAAAAGTGATATTGCCAAAAGTTCGATATGCTCACAGTCCATTTAAAAGGAGAGACTTTACAGGACGATTTAGGTTCTCTTTCACGTCGCTTGCTTCAATCCCCGACGTCGAACTTCCCACGAAGAATTTACGAAACAGAACGGCTTAAAGGCACTGACCTTTCCTTCCACACTACCTTCAATCCTTTCTAGGTAAACCTAGGGATTAGCACGAAGATAGTCAACGAAATCCTTCCAAATAAGGATCAAACAAAGGTCGCCCCTGTTTCACCGTAGAAAGCGATTCTCCTCGATCTTTAACTTCCAACTTTGAATCTTCACTCTCCTCTAATTCTCAAACTAACAGAATCATAAAGAACCTGCTGGCAATGACCTTTTAAACTTTAGGCATTAAATAAAAACTTCATCCTTCAACTAAACTGCGTCATCACTTCAAGCACGCAGTGGCATGAAGTCAACTTGGCAAATCCAGCCACGAACTGCCCCTCCTCACAGGGTGGGGTCTACCTTTTATAACCTGTAAAAAAAAACCCGTCACATGATCTCCACTGGCGGGAAAATGACGTCACCACCATCACAAGACCATCACCTCAAGTCCAGTACAGCTTCAACCCCAGTCACATGACAAGGGCTCCACTGTCATGTGTCACGAGTACGTAACAATACTTCGATAGTAAATGTACTTGGAACTTTGGTGTAACAAGTGAAACAAATCATTCTGCAGCATTTAGAGGTTAAACCACATTATGAAGGTGGAGTAATGCAAGAATTATTCTGCATCTAGCCAATTGATACGACTTTCAAGTATTTGTTGCTGAGAATGAATACAGAAAGTGCAAGCTTGTATTCCAGAGTGCTATTCAATCATATTTAAATTTTTGCTTTTCTATCTTGTTTTTTTTAAAGCTAGATATGGTAATTGAAGAGTATAACAGGTGGGAAGAATTTTTGCTGTATGGCTGCAGTTTTTAAACAAATTAGCATAAGAATTTAACACATTTCAAGTGGAAATTAAGGCTTGCACATATCTTTTGAGTTGGTTTTGAACTGGCTGGATTCATCACACGAGTGTCATCTGCAGGTTGAATTACTCAACACTTGTCAGTTTCTGCAAATTATACCACCTTTGTAACCCTTGGAAGAAGCTTTTAAAATTTCTGGAGGCTTTTAGGCATCTTTCAAAAATCTTTTTAATATAAAATATTTAAATTGCTTTAGAAAAACCAATACATTGTAAATAGTGCTATATACTATAAAGTCACTTTCAATTATTTAAGTTCAGATATTGGGATGGGTACTTTGATTAGATGTTTATTTTTTATGATTATTACATTGAATTAACCTTTCTCAAAAATATTTTTAGTACAAGAGAAAGCATAGAACTGAGCTCTGAAATGTAAATTGTGTTAATTGGTAAATTTTGTATTTGATTATATAAATAAGTTTGAGCAGAAACTTGAAACCATAATTTCACTTTAAAGGAAACCCAGAAGAATTTTGGCTATTATTTCTGAAGGCATAGATTCTAACTCAAGGGTTTCCAACCTCTTTTATCCCATGGGCCAATACCATTAAGCAAACGGTCCATGAACCCCAGGTTGGGAACCCCTGATCTAACTCATTTTCTAAAAAGAACATTTGTAAACAAGTTCAGAATCTGATTAACTGCCACCTCATCATTAAGAATTAAAGTACAAGACAAATTTAGCCTCTTCATCTTCCTGTCTTGCATCAAGTGTTGCTCATGCATTGTATTGCTTTTCCTCAGCTGGTAGAATGGGTAGGCTTTTCCATAGGGAAGTCAGTTGGTTGAAAATGTTTGTATCACTCAATAGCTTGGACTGGCATTGTCAGTGGAATTACTGAGTTTCCTAACCTTCTGGTGTGGTTTCTTTGCAGCGAAGAACGCAAAATCATGGGCACTCAAGGAAGCGATCCAAGGTTAGAATGTTCTCGTTAGAAATAGAAAAATACTATTTTAATCTTGCCTTCATTGGATCAAATAGATAACTTTGAGTCCCAATGGCTGTGTAGAGAAATTACTTTGGGAAAAATTACTGGTGGTTTCGGTATAAGCAGCATGATGACATTTTAGTTAACTGCGGATTGACCTTTTTAAGTGATATGTTTGGTTTCTTTTTAACTTTGGCTAGCAGGTTATGTGCATTACATAAATCCAAGCTAAAAAACCAAGAATGGCAGCTCATTTTGTGATCTGTGTCAAATGAGGCAATTAATGTGGAGTTGATTGAGGTGTTATAACTTAAATTGGCATCCTTGAGCTATGGATGGAATCAGTTAGTAAAACCAGCATTGCGCTGAGCTGACGGTGGTCTTTCAATACCTTTTTAAAAAATTCTTTGCAGTCCAATTCCAAGTTGAAGTTGGTACGAAGTCTTGCTGTGTGTGAAGAATCTTCCCACCCATTTACATGTGATGGACCTCAGGAAATTCAGGTAAATTTTGGAAAAAAAATGTTTGTTGAAAAGAAGTCAGCAGTTGAATATTGTGTTTAAAATTAAATGATGTGTAAAATTGCATTTATTCAAGGTTTTTCATGCATCATAATTCAGAAATGGTTATGTTATGGAAAACCAATCACCATAGACTGTGGTTATTTTTCATTAGTGACTTTGGCCACCAGTGCCTTAACTCTTTTTCTGCCCAAGTGATTATAGAGACAGAGGAAATTGAAAAAGGTATAGGCCATTTAACAATCCCCCCTTCCCCCTGCCATTCAGTATCATATAGCTGATCATTTAAGTTCACTGCCCTGTTCCAATTTTCTTTCCATATTCCTTTATCCCTGTAGTGTACTGGGTTAGTAAGTTTGCTGATGACACAAAGGTTGGCGGTGTTGTGGATAATGTGATGGGCTGTCAGAGGTTACAGCAGGACATTGATAGGATGCAAAAGTGGGCTAAGAAGTGGCAGATGGAGTTCAACCCAGATAAGTGTGGTGGTTCATTTTGGTAGGTCAAATATGATGGCAGAATATAGTATTAATGGTAAGACTCTTGGTAGTGTGGAGGATCAGAGGGATCTGGGGGTCTGAGTCCATAGGACGTTCAAAGCAGCTGCGCAGGTTGACTCTGCAGTTAAGAAGGCATACAGTGTATTGACCTTCATCAATCATGCAATTGAATTTAGGAGCCAAGAGGTAATGTCGCAGCTATGTTAGGACCCTGGTCAGAGACACCATTTGGAGTACTGTGCTCAGTTCTGGTCACCTGATAGAGGTGTATAAGATGATGAGAGGCATTGATTGTGTGGATAGTCAGAGGCTTTTTCCCAGGGCTGAAATGGCTGCCACAAGAGGGCACAGGTTTAAGGTGCTTGGGAGTAGGTACAGAGGAGATGTCAGGGGTAGGTTTTTTTATGCAGAGGGTGGTAAGTGTGTGGAATGGGCTGCCGGCAACAGTGGTGGAGGCGGATACGACTGGGTCTTTTAAGAGACCTTTGGATGGGTACACGGAGCTTAGAAAAATAGAGGGCTATGGGTAACCCTAGTAATTTCTAAGGTAGGGACATGTTCGGCACAACTTTGTGGGCCGAAGGGCCTATGTTGTGCTGTAGGTTTTCTACGTTTCTATCCTTCTTGAATATGTTTCATGAACAAAATAGAAAGAAACAAAATACAACTCCACGATATTTGTAGTTTTTGGAAGAACTGCTTTAACCTGGTGACCCTACATTGGGAATCAATGTGGTGTTGATTTCCCATTCTGCCAAAGGCTTTAAGATTTGCATTAAATGTGCTAGCCTAATTAACAGTACTGATGCTCTGCTCAATGTTTGCCTTGACTCCCACAAACACTGGATTACTAACCTATGACAATTGCCTCAGGATTTGAACCTGTATGCTTCATGGACACTTAAATCGAATACATGCACAACAGAATTAATCAAAGAATTCCAAGACATGAGGCCTAGCCCCAGCAAGATGTTTAAAAGTTCATTCAGACACTGTATTTCTTGGTACCAGGAAGTTCTGAGTATCTCTCAGTCAAGAGCTAACCATTCTCAATCATAAAACAACTTGGTGATACTGATGTTTCCATTTAGCAAGATAGATCTGGTCATTCTGTGTGTGGATTGCTTCTCTTGCAGTCATAGAGTAATAATGTACAGACAGGCCCTCTGGCCCACTAAGTCCATGTTGACCATCAAGTACTAAACCCATTTAACCAACACTTGGTTCAGAACCTTTTATGCCTTGGTAGATCTGTGCTTGTCCAGAGATGGCTTTGATATTGAGTCTTTGCTTTCTTAGGTAATGGTTTGCAGGTTAAAACCACCCTGCCTGCCTTTGCTGCCAATTTTAGAGATCTTTGTACTTGTACACCAAAGTCCATTTGTTCCTCAGTGCTCTCTAGGGCCCTACCATTATATGTCCAACCTTTATTTAATCACCCCAAATAACATCATCTCTCCTTTCTGCTGTTACTCCTGGGTGTTACACATCAAATGAATCATATGAAACTGATGCTAGCCAAATATTCCATGACATTATAACTGCCAAAATTTGTTGATTGTGTTAACTGCAGCTCCAAGTAATTCCAAATAATCTGATTACCAGATTTCCATCTTTCATCGGTTGGAGAAGCCTCACACCCCACCCCTCTCCCAAAGTTAATAGACTTCTGGTTTCCACTAGTGATGCTCTTGTGTGACTCCACTTGTGTGTTAATTGGGCGTTGCCTTCCACAGAGGCTTCAGTGTAGTATGCTGCAGAGAATGTTTACATTGTGATCTATTATGTGGAAGCGTATGAGGCCTGCTGTTGACTACAGGTATCTGATGACACAGTAGCAGCTAATTACCTGGTCAGTTGCAGATTGCAGATGCTGCTGGCTACTTGTTGTCCTTAAGCATATGACTGTGACCTGTCATTTTAGGGCACTGTAGTCTGTCTGGTGTAGGTATTCCTGCAAGACTCTTGGATTTGAAGTTTTGATATTTTGTGCCAATGATGAATGATTAGCAACATAGTTTCACTTTGGGATGACCTGGAGAAGATTTCAAGTGGTTGTGCTCCTATATGCTTGTTGCCCTTGCACTTTGGGTAAAGGTTATATGTTCAGGAGGTGCTAAGAAGCCTTTGTAAGTTGTTACAATGCACAATGCATTTTATGGAAGTTGCACAGTGTAGCTAGTGAAGTGAATGCTTAAGGTATATCTGGACACTGCCTGGCTTTTTGTGTGTTGTAGTAGGTGTATTCATCCAGGCAGTGGCACTCTTGATGAGTCCTATCAATTTTGTTAAGGCTTTGGGGAGCTGTGAGATGTCCTGCTCCTGTGTCTAATTAAGGTTCTGGTTAGTGCTGACCTCCAGAATACTGATGAAGTACTGGATGATGATAATGCCATTGAACATCAACCTTGGGTGGTTAGACTCTTGTTGGAGATGAGCATTGCTTGGCACATGGTTGTAAGTGCTTAGATCTTGAGAAACCTCTAAGTACCACAACCATCTTCATTTGTGCAATGGAGGACGTGGAACAGTGAGTGGTATGTGGTGGAATCCATTCTGAGCATCAGTGAATAAATGCCACAAGATGGCACTATCAGCAACACCACTCTGTCACTTAGCTGATGATTCAGGGTAGACGATTGGGACATACTTAATCCAACTGGATTTACCTTGCATTTTGTTAACATACCTGGCAATTTTCCATATTATTGGGTAGAAGCCAGTGTTGCAGCTGTAGTAGGACAACTTGGCTAGAGGCACAACTATATTTATGAGTCATACTGCCCAAATAACTTCTAGTCCTACATCAGCAGTGTCCAGTATACGCTACCATTTCCTGATGTATTCAATCATTTCTTGCTATCACATGGAGTAGATCAAATTGGATAAAGATGGGTTTCTACGATGGGGACCGCAGGAGGAGGCAGCTGTAGGTTATCTACCTTTCAATTTTAGCTGCAAATGCTTCTGTCTTTGGGTTGGACTTCATCATTGTTGCAGATAGGGAAATTAATGGCACATTATCCTCACCTGGCTGTTTTACTTGTCCACCACCATTCGTGGATTGATGTGAGAGGACTGCAGGTCTATTGGTTTTGGGATTGTTTGACTTTAGCTATAGCAAGCTGCTTTTGCTGCTTAGCACATGTTAATGCTTTGTTGTAGCTCTGTCAAGCTGGGACCACAGTGTACCTGCAGCTGTTATTGCCGTGCCCTTAATGGTTTATGATAGTGTGGATTCACATCTGGTATGTTTCATATCTGTTCAAATGTGCCTGATCATTCTATACAGTGTGATAAAGGATGAACTCGGGGACACTCCCATCATAAGGATTATGCAGTGGTCACTCTTGGACATGCGCTGTCATGGAAGTGAGAATGTGCAACTGTCATCCTCGGGTAGTCCCTTAGGATTGATGGTATCTTGTTTCCATTCTGTGGCTTCTGAGGTGACCGATGAGGTCAATGTCGAACAGGGATGAAGGCAGGAGATGATTGATGAGGTGGGCTGGTGGGTAGTTTGTGAGGTGGTGTGCTCCTTTTGCCATTTACATTGGGCTGTGTTGTATTTTGGACATGTGGATTCGAGGTGCTTGGGTGCTCCTCCACGATGAGCACTTGTGGGCCAGGATTTCTTCGGAGTTGGTCAGGGTGTTGCATTTTAAGGGATCTTTGAGAACATCCTTGAATCACTTCCTCTCTTTACCTAGTAACCTCTTCCCATTATGAAACTCAGAATAAAGTGGTTTTTCCAGGAATCTGATGTCATGCAATCAAATAGCTATCTGATGGGTCAACTAAGTGTAATTCAGGGTCAAAAGCTTGGGATGTTTGCTTGCAAGAGAGGATGCAGTGAAGAGTCCCCTATCTTTCAGATAGATTTCGAAGATTTTGCAGAAAATGTGCATCTCAAGGTCTGTAACACGAATGTAGCAATGGGTGATCTCAAAGCCTCTTAAATTATCCTGATCACGATGTGTCATTTTTTTCTGTTAGATCGTTTAAGTATTCTGCCAGATATATTCCCTGGTGTTTACTATTTTGAGGGCTGGTATCAAACCTAGGTGTGGTCAGAGAGACTGGATGGGTTTTCTTGTTATCATCACTGGTAGAGAGATTTATTGGATCTCGCTGTTGCCTGCTTATGACCTAGTTTGCATTGCTCTGTAAAATTTGACTGTGACCTCTACCTGTACTGTACTTTTTAGGATGTTATCCAACTCCAGTTCACTTGCCCCTCTGATAAAGAAGAAGAAAGATCCTCAAGGGATGGCTCTGAAAAAGAAGACAAGGAAAAGAAAGAGAAACTGGAGAAAGTACCTAGAAAAATGTTATCAAGAGGTCAGAAGCTAGCTAACTTTCTGCTTGATAAGTCATTGTAGATTTTGTGTAAAATCTGGGAAGGAATTGAGTAACTTCAGTAGAATGAGTTTTGAAATAATAAGGCTTTAAAAGCAAGAATAAAAACCTGATTTGCAGTTCACAAAAAAAACATAATGAATGAGTGGATAAGCTTACTTTGCAACGACAGCATCCTGTAACATGTTATTCTACCATTTAGTTTGAAAAGATGTATTTTGATGCAGATTTTGTGTTACAGAAACATTCACTAGAATGGAATCTAGCATTGCTGTAATCTGCTTCCATTGGTGCATACACAAGGTGTTGGTACATGTGTAGAGGTCTAAATAAGAATACATGCTTACCTGCATTCTCTATTGTTGGATTCTGGTGTTTTAAATCTAGTGTTCTTTCAAAAGTCAAAGAGGCATAAAACTTGTTGCTTCATGATCATTTTATTTAACACTAATAGAGCAAAGGATATTGGAAACAGCAGGAGTCTTAAGAGCAAAAAGTGAAGGAAGGGAAAGAATGAAGATGGTGGGTCAATGTGTTCTGCCCTCTTTATACCATAGATAAGGAACATTCCATTCAGATAAGAGTTAATCAATCAGATAAGAGTGAAGGCAATCATGTAGACCCTATTCAAATAATCCGATACCAAGATGCTTCCGGAATCTTGCAAAGAACTGTAACCACTAGGGGACACACCAAACAATTGCGTATACATACTCTGACCACTAGGAGACATACTAAACAGTTACATGTATACAGGTAGTTAAATGCTGGCAAGCATAAGTTAAAATGTACAGAAAATAACAATTATACTGTCTAATCCAACATTTCCCCTTTCATTCTAAATCTCACATTTAGAATCATTATATCTGAAAGTTCAGAGGCAGAAAAACTTGTATCTATGTTAAATATAAAATAATCAAAAGCTAAAATTATGGAAATATCAAAAAGGTATATCTTCAAGGTATTCATATGATTATGTCATCGTTGGGCAGATTAGTAGGCACACTTACATGAGTTTGAACTATATTAATCACCCTTATACAAGTTTTAGAAAGTGCATAAATTATGATAAAGCATATCTGGACTAATATTAGTACTCATAGTAAGTAGGGAAAATTGACAAAAATATAACAGCCACTAATATCAGAGCAGTCTTCATAATTTTTAGTAGTTGTCGACTTTACTTGAAGTCTTCTGGCTGTCTGATGATTGTTCACTGTAGCCCAGCAGTATAGGCACTGGGTCAGAGGTTACTAGCACACTAACCACAGCAGTACCACTTTAGCTTACTTGCAGTTGCTGGTACGTATCCAGTTACTTTTACTTTCTACTTTCACCGCAGTTAGTTAATAATAGCACTTGACAAGGACCTTCCCATCGAGCTCCCAGTCGTTCCTTGTGCAGATTCTAAATTAGGACTAGTTCATCAGGAATCAGGGTGTGTCCTTCTGGATCACTCCAAGTGGCAGAAACCTGTTGAGAAGTAGACTATAGCTTGGGTTAATTTCACATCATAGTTGACTAAACTGTCTGCCGTAATGTGTATATCAGCCTCTCTGAGATTGAGAGCTCCTGGCAGTGACATAGGGCGCCCTGTTACTACCTCAAATGGACTTGATTTAGTTTTCTTGTTTAGGGTTGCTCTGATGATGCATAAGACCATAAGAAGAGCCGTAAGCCATGGTAAAGCCCTTGTGATAGATAGTCATTCTTCGATTATTCCATTCATTTATTCATTTGACTTGTCACGATGACTCTGGATGATGTGGACATTCAGTATTCATTTGTCGACATCATTCCTGGCAAACACTCTCAATGAAATGTCTTCCTTGGTTAGAGTCGATGTGACATAACAATACCCATTTAGGAATATAGTCCTTGATTAGAGTTATTGCTGTATGTGTGGCAGTGGCTGCTTTTGCTGAAATAGCTTCCACCCATCTTGAAAACATGTCCATTATTACTTGTACATCTGAGTATCCTTGACACTTTGGTAAAGAAATGTAGCCCACTTCTAAGTGTAAAAATGGACCAGGTAGGACAGGAAAACTTAATCATGGTACCTTTCCTGCTGCTCCAATATTGTGTTTTCTAGCATGTCGTGCATCTGTTAAACGTTTATTGAGCTTGTGCCCTGAACTTTGGATTCCACCACTACTAGAAGAATCTATTGATCATACTTTCCACTCCATTGTGTCCTGTGGAGTGTATCTGCTGTGCCAGATGAAGCAGCAATTGGCCTATGGCTTGTACCATATCTCCATGCTCCATCACTGTTTAATCTCCGAATATTCTCTATCCTGGTTGAGGTATTGAGCTTGTATATCTCAAATATCTTGTATGTTCTTCTGTGATACAGAGCTTGACTTTGTTTCCATAATTTCAATTGTCAGGTTCGCTACATATCTTCTTGGTGGTACTTCCAATTCTTTGACCTTTTTAATTTTTACTACTGCTTATTAAGACCATTAAAAATAGGGGCAGAATTAGGCCTTTTGACCCATTGAGTTTGCTCCGCCATTTCATCATGGCTGATCCAATTTTCCTCTCGGCCTCAATCTCTTGCCTTCTCCCCGTATCTCCTCATGCCCTGACCAATCAAGAATCCATCAACCTCTGCCTTAAATATAATGTTGTAGCGGTGTGCTACACGCAGCGCTAAAATAACGAAACCGAGTCGGTAAACTGCAGTCAAAGATAATTTTATTCGAACTTCACAGCCTTGCTTTAAAGCCTCCCTCATCCCGCCCTCCCTGGGCGCGGGTGCTGTAGGGGCACGTACTCACAATCCCCCGCAGGCTTTTCCCTTTGTTGGTGAAGCAGACCTGGCGCCTTTTTGGGACTGGCCTTTGTGCCGGCGCACTGGCTATTTGTGAGCCGGTTCGAGTGCACTAGGAAGTGGGTCGCCACATAACCCCCCCCCAGAACCGGCGATACACCCCCCCAATGTCCACAGTCTGTGCCGGACCCTGTTTGGGAGGTCGGCCTCTGCGCTGCGGTGCCGGAAACTCGACCGGTTGCGCCAGGTCCACATGGGCCGGTTTGAGTCGGTCCACCATGAAAACCTTCTCTCTTCCCCCCAACGTCCAGCACGAACGTGGACCCGTTGTTCCGGAGCACCGTAAACGGCCCCTCGTAGGGCTGATGCCCGCCCCTTTGTACAAACACAAGCTTACAGTTCTGCAGGTCTTTGGGTACGCAGGTCAGGTGCTGCCCATGCTGCGAAGTGGGTATGGGGGCCAGGTGACCGAGCCTTTCGCGTAGTCTGCCCAGGACTGCTGTGGGTTCTTCCTCTTGCCCCCTTGGGGCTGGTATGAACTCCCCGGGGACGACCAGGGGTGCGCCGTACACCAACTCGGCCGATGAGGCGTGCAGATCGTCTTTGGGCGCCGTGCGGATGCCGAGTAGGACTGGCAGTGGGCCCACGATATCCACATGAATGTGGTCGAAACGCCGGTGGGTGGGGTGGAACTGCTGCGGCAGAGCTTTGGCGTGCCGCTGCACCTTGGCCGTCTGGCAGTGCATGCACGTTCTGGCCCATTCACTGACCTGCTTGTGGAGTCAGTGCCAAACAAACCTGTTGGAGACCATCCGGACGGTTGTCCGGATGGAGGGGTGCGCCAAGTTATGAATGGAGTCAAAAACACGCCGCCGCCAAGGTACCGGGACGATGGGACGGGGCTGGCCGGTGGCAACGTCACAGAGTAGGGTCCTCTCACCTGGGCCTACGGGGAGGTCCTGGAGCTGCAAACCGGAGACTGCGGTTCTGTAACTCGGGATCTCCTCTTCTGCTTGCTGTGCCTCTGCCAGCGCCTCAAAGTCTACCCCTTGGGAAAGGGCATGAATGTTAGGGCGAGAGAGCGCGTCCGCCACGACATTGTCCTTACCCAAGACGTGCCAGACGTCCATCGTGTATTCAGAGATGTAGGACAGATGGCGCTGCTGGCGGGACGACAAGGGATCGGACACCTTCGTGAACAGATGCGGCGTCGGTCATCTCTGGTTCAAAAATCGTTTGGACCGTCGGGGTCACCAATTGTAGCGGTGTGCTACACGCAGCGCTAAAATAATGACAGGGAGTCGGTAAACTGCAGTCAAAGATAATTTTATTCAAACTTCAAAGCCTTGCTTTAAAGCCTCCCTCATCCCGCCCTCCCTGGGCGCAGCTGCTCCAAGAGACACGTACTCACAAACCCCAGCAGGCTTTCTCCCTTTGTTGCGGACTTGGCCTTTGTGCCTACACGCTGGCTAATTGTGAGCCGGTTCGAGTGTGCTAGGAAGTGGGTCGCCACAATGTGCTTAAAGACTTGGCCTGCACAGCTAGCTGCCTGTGGCAAAGAATTCCACAGATTCAGTACTCTGGCTAAAGTAATTCCTTCTCATCTCCATCTCATTTTAAAAGGACGCCACTCTATCCTGAGGCTATGTCAATAGACAATAGGTGCAGGAGTAGGCCATTCAGCCCTTCAAGCCAGTATCGCCATTCAATGTGATCATGGCTGATCATCGACAATCAGTACCCCATTCCTGCCTTCTCCGCATAACCCTAGGCTCTGCTATCTTTAAGAGCTCTATCTAAGTCTTCCTTGAAAGCATCCAGAGAATGTCCTCTATTCTTAGACTCTCCCACCAACGGAAACATCTTCTCCACATCCCCTCTATCAAGGCCTTTCACCATTGAAGTCACCTCTCACTATTGTGTGACGTTTGCATTTTAATGCAGCAACTTCTGATGGCAATTGTATGACATCCATGAATTCTTGTACTAGTTGGCCTTTGACAACTTACAGGCTTCAATCAGAGCTTTCAGTTCTGCCTGTTGCACAAAGGTACCAGGAGCCATGCTTACTGATGCCAGCACTTCAGTTTCAGAAACAATGGCCTATCCAGCCATTCAAATTCCGCCCCCCGCCCCCCCCCCCCCCAGTCGTTTAGCTATCAGTGTACAGAATCAGATCTCTGGCAGAGTAATAACCAACAGGGCCCTATTGGTCTCATGTTTCAGGGTCACGTCAATGCCATGTTTCAGGGCAAATGATGCAGTATACAATGTTGCCTTCAAAGTTTGAAACACTTTCATTTGCTCTTTATTAAGAGTCGGGGTGTCTAAGCACTTCCTGCCTTTCAGCAGATTGAGTAGTGGGTAATAGTTGATGGATCTGCCACTAGAGGGGTTAGCTTTTCAGTATATTAATTAGCAACCAGGTAATCCACTGTCAGTCTCCTTTCATAAGTTTCACCTCCTTTGGTCTTTATTGGAGCCAGCTGTGACATAGCTGCCAGTCTCATTATTTCACCATTGTCATCTTCACATGAGTTGCTAGAGGCTGCTGTAGTATCTGTGTCATATCCATTCTGTAATTCCTCAGAGTTTGTATGGTGTTACTGTCTCGGAGGACTGTCTGATGTAGGGTGTTGCTCGAGAAGCTTCGCTGGAAGTGACATTGACAGATCCACCTCCTGGAAGTCCCTGCTCAGCATTTAGATTTTGCTTCAGACTGTTCTGAAGCTCTGTATAATGCACTTTGAGTTTATTGCAAGGTTCACTTTTCTTTCCCAATCTATCAGTAAGCACCTTTACTCACCCCGTTAACTTTCTCATTCGCTCAGTTAACTCACAAATGTGATTCTCATCTCTGACATTTTAGGTTTTTCCTTTCTCTCTGGCATTCTCTCTTTCTACATGTCTTCTAATTAAACTTAACATTGTTGGTATTTTTCATTTGGTTTTCATAATTTTATCAAATTGAGAGATTTTATTCAGGTAAGAGCTTGGTTTCATGATTTTGGCCATTGGTTTAATTGTACATTTTATTGCATTCACTGCTTCTCGAAATATTAATAGATTGTAATTGATAGATTGTCTTGCAACTGAAGTATGAATAGGTTACAACCAATAGATTGCCCAACCAAAGTTTCAATAGATTGCTGTGCAGCCAAGATTTCAGAGATTGACCTGCAACCAAAATATTTCCCATACCCCATTGATTTGTACAACCAAGCATGACAGTGCTCATCTTGATTTTTACAGATATGTTTTTTATTTCAAGACAGCAACTATTAGTTTCCTTTCTCCTGCTTCCACCATATGGTGTATCTAATCTAAGTCAGAATAAGTCAATTCTCTCAGACAATTTGGAATTGAGGAAGTTCTTGTATCTTTTGCATGCACGTTATAAAATTTCCACTTATCTGGGGTTCTTCTGAGTCCTTAAATCCTACACCAAAAATTGATGGATTTTGATGTTTTTAATTCAATGTTCTTTTGGAAGTCAAGGAAGATGCATAAAATTGGTTGCTTCACAATTGTTTTATTAAATGTTAATAGAATAACGAGAACTAGAAATGGACAATAGTGGGAGTTTAAGAGGAAAGGAAGGAAAAGAATAAAGATGGTGAGCCAATGTGTTTCACCCTCCTTATATCACATGGATACGAAACATTCCATTCAAATGAGCAGATAGGAGTTAACCAATCAGATATCCTCTCTGCATATAATGCGGAACTAAGAAGCCTCCAGAATCATGCAAAAAAAATCTCACTACTAAGGGACACACTGAACAATTGCATATACATAATGCCTCCACTAGGAGACATACTTAACAGTTACATGTATGTAAGTTGTATATAAAGTGCTAACAACCATAAATTGATAAGCTACACAGAAAGTAATAATTATTGTGTAATCCAACACTATAGTCCAACTGGATTAGGTTGGTTGAAAATCCTAGGAATTTGTACAGGTTAGAACACTAGGTGTTTGCTGCAGTTGAGAGGTAGCTCTAAGGAAATAATTCTGATTCCTAATTACATTGTACTCATCAGTATAAATTGAACACTTCTCAACTTATCCTGCCATGTTACTGCTTAAGTCTGCTTTGGTACAGTTAAAATACAGGGTAACATATCTACCACTTTGAAAAATGTGCCTAAATCTATCCTTGTGACAACAATGGATCATATTATTTTCTGTGCCCATAGAGGCAGCTAGTTAAACTAAATTCAAAGGTGTGTTTCTGGTATGCATTTTTGCATATTATTTTACCCAGTGCCAAGCTTGGATGAGTGAATCAGGGCTTCTGCGTTGCATTGGTGGGCAATTCTTAGAATAGCGTATTGAAACGGAGTTCAGATCCTGGTCTGGACTGAGTTAGCTGAAATCAGCTAGGGTGGTATAGCTAGTACATCACATGTGACATCACTGGGCTAGGGATGGGCATACAACAAAACAAAAATTAGTGGGAAGATAAAGGATTGGGAAGTTTTTAAAAACCTACAGAGAGCAACTAAAAGAATCATTGGAAGTGAAAAGATGAAATATGAAAGCAAGCTAACAAATAATATCCAAGTGGATAGTATAAGTTTCTTCAAGTATGTTTAAAAATAAAAGAGAAATGAGAGTGGATGTAGGATCACTAGAAAATGAAGCAGGAGAAATAATAGCGGAAGACAAGGAGATGGCTGCTGAACTAAATGAGTATTTTAGAAACATAGAAAACTTATTTTACGTCAGTCTTCACTGTGGAAGACACTAGCAGTATGCCTGTTGTTGTAGTGTGTGAAGGAAGATATGTGGGTGCAGTTACTGTTTCAAGAGAGAAGTTGCTCAAAAAGTTGAAAGACCTAAAGGTACATAAGTCACCTGGACCAGATGAACTGCACCCTAGGGTTTTGAAACAGGTAGCGTTAGAGATTGTGGTGGCATTAGAAATGCTCTTTCAAAAATCATTGGACTCTGGCATGGTGCCAGAGGACTGGAATATTGCCTTGTGTTTGGAATATTGCAAATGTCACTCCGTTCTTTAAGAAAGGAGGAAGGCAGTAGAAAGTTAGCCTGACCTCAGTGGTTGGGAAGATGTTAGAGTCAATTGTTAAGGAATAGGTGATGGGAGTACTTGGTGACACAGGACAAGATAGTACAAAGTCAACGTAGTTTCCTTCAGGGATAATCCTGCCTGACGAACCTGTCGGAATTCTTTGAGGAGATTACAAGTAGGATAGATAAAGGGGATGCAGTGGATGTTGTGTATTTGGACTTTTGGAATGCCTTTGACAAGGTGCCACATATGAGGCTGCTTACCAAGTTAAGAGTCCATGGTATTACAGGGAAGTTACTAACATGGTTAGAGCATTGGCTGATTGGTAGGAGGCAGAGAGTGGGAATAAAAGGACCCTTTTCTGGTTGGCTACCAGTGACTAGTGGTGTTCCGCAAGGGTCGGTGTTGGGACCACTTCTTTTTATGCTGTATATAAATGATTTAGATAATGGAATAGATGGCTTTGTTGCCAAGTTTGCAGATGATACGAAGATTGGTGGAGGGGCAGGTAGTGTTGTGGAAACAGGATGCAGAAGGACTTAGACAGATTAGGAGAATGGGCAAGAACGTGGCAAATTAAATACAATGTTGGAAAATGCATGGTCATGCACTTTGGTAGTAGAAATAAATGTCTGGACTATTTTCTAAATGGAGAGAAAATCCAGGAATCTGAGATGCAAAGGGACTTGGGAGTCTTGTGCAGAACACCCTGAAGGTTAACTTGCAGGTAGAGTCAGTGGTGAGGAAAGCAAATGCCATGCTAGCATTCATTTCAAGAGGTCTAGAGTACAAGAGCAAGGATGTGATGCTGAGGCTTTATAATGACTGGTGAGGCCTCACCTTGAGTATTGTGAACAGTTTTGGGCCCCTCATCTTAGAAAAGATGTGCTGGCATTGGAGATGGTCCAGAGGAGGTTCCCAAAGATGATTCCAGGAATAAAAGGGTTATCATAAAAGGAACATTTAATAGCTCTGGGTCTGTACTCGCTGGAATTCAGAAGGATGGGGGGGGGGGGGTATCATTGAAGCCTTTTGAATATTGAAAGGCCTAGACAGAGTTGAAAAGATGTTTTTGATGGTGGGAGAGTCTAGGACAAGATGGTACAGCCTCACGATAGAGGGGTGTCCTTTCAAAACAGATGTGGAGAAATTTCTTAAAAGCCAAAGGGTAGTGGAATTTGTTGCCACATGCAGCTGTGGAGGCCCGGTGGTTGGGTATATTTAAGGCAGAGATTGATAGGTTCTTGATTGGACATGGCATCAAAGGTTACGGGGAGAAGGCTGGGCACTGGAGTTGAGGAGGAGATGGAATAAAGGATCAGCCATGATTGAATGGCGGGACAGACTTGATGGGCCAGATGGCTTAATTCTGCTTCTATGTCTTATGGTTTTATTTGCAAATGTGCTGCAGTTTGCATTTCCTATTTACTAAAATTCCATTCCAGTAAAAAATCGTTTGCTTGGACAGTGGCTTAAATGGTCAGATTTTTCCTAAGACATTGCACTGAACGGTCAGTTAAATAAGACTCGAGGCTACACGTGTTTAGGTCTGCAGCAACAACTAATCTGCTGGACGAACTCCGTGGATCGAACAGCATTTGTGGTGGGGTGGGGGGGGAGGGGTGATGAAGTCCTGCATCCGGGCTGAATCTTTCCTCTCCACCTTTGGTCCTGATATATTGTTTCCCACAGATGCCGCTTGGCCTGCCGAGTTCCTCCAGCAGATTGTTTGTTGGGCCAGTTGAATGAATTGTGTGTGACTTTCACTCCTGCAGAACAAATTAGTGCCTTCAGGGGAAGAAAGAATAAAAATGGGGTCCTACCACTTAAAATATCCATGTCTTAAAAAAAGTGAAGCACCTATGTTGTTTGAGAATATAGTAACAGCGTCTTTATTATCTGTTTACATTTAATGGGATTTTTAAAGTTGTTGGTTTTGGAATCTTGATTGTACTATTTATTTCAGGGAGAAACAGCTCTGCTCACTATGAATCACCTGCATGTGAAGAATCCTCAATCAGAGGCTAGGATTTTCAAAGGGGGGAGAAAACATTTCGTGTATTTCCTAGACTTGGGGAAAAAGTAAAAAAGTTGAATGAATCTTTGCTCCAAGTATTTTTTCCAAATATTGAAAAAATACTTTTAAGTGTAGATCAATTAAAAAATAACATTTTCCAAATCTGCTGAGGTTATTTACAAAAGAAGTTGATGACATTTTGCAATAGGAACAAACTGAATGGTATTATTCACATCTTCAACTCTGGCATTATACTTGTTTTGATCCATTTGGCTTAACTAGCTGCTTTTATAATAATTCTAGGGATTGATATATACAGTACGTAATGCAATGCCATCAAGTCAGGGCAGTTTTTATCTTCAAATGTCAAGATAAAAGTTCCACACACACTATTAATTTGATTTTAATAAACAATTACAATATTATTGTCAAAAGTGTAATAGATGTAAATTACTAAAGTGCATTAAATTTTCTCTGCACCAGTAGCTGCCTAGTATAAAGTCTGTCAAATGATATGGGACAATTAACTGCTGTAACATTTAGGCACCAAAAGCATTAGAATTTCAAGATGCTTCAGTTTGATCACCAGTACTGCCACTGCAAATTACATGTCCACTAAGTGGTGGGGAATCAAGCTGCTTTCATTAAAATGAATGCTAAGACTTGTGACAATCAGCACCGTACTGAAAAGTCAAAGTGAGGTCTGACTAGAGCACTCTATAATTTGACTTGGATTTTTGATCATCTCAAAAATGTGATCATTTGTTGGATTTTTGTCTCAGCAAGGAAGTTTTGAAATCCAGTCAAAAACCAATAAATGCAGATATCGATGATTCAGGGAAAGTTTCCATGCAGTGATGTTAAAGAAGGTATTAATCTAAGGGCATGATTAAATTTACTGGAAGTTGCACAGTGCTTCTGGTTATAAGGATTACAGTCAGTAGAATGTAAATAAGTAAAATTGTGTAGATCTGCATATAGTGAAATGAAAGAGAGGCAAATAACAAAATGTGTTGTAAAGCACATCTTTAAGGCAAAGTTTTAGGTTCCTGGTTCCAGAAATTCAAGTAAGCCCTAGCATAAGGTTTGTTCAGATCTTTGGGAGTTCCTTTTAATACTTCATATTCTCTGTAGAAAAATTTGGGGGAGAAAAAGTTCTTATGAGCTTCCTATGTACATAAAATGTCCTTTGGAGAGGCCTTTTTTTTTTACAAGTAAAAGGTAACTGGGTCATAGAATTACACAGCATTGAAATGGGCCCTTTGGTCTACAGAGTCCACACCAACTGTTGCACTCCATTTACAGTAATCCTACACTAACCTCACTTTACTCTTCCGGCCTTCCATTAATTTCACCCCATTCCCTCCATCTTCCCCTCCCCCACCCCATAAATGCTACTACCAACCATTACTTGAGCATTTAACACAAGTGAATTAACCAAGCAACCACACATCTTTGGGATATGGGAGGAAGCTGGAGCACCTAGGAGAAAACCCATGTGTTCACAGGGAGAACATGCAACTCCACACAGACAGTGCCTAAGTCTCTGGAGCTGTGAGATAACACTCTATTAGCTGACTGTGATCTTAGCTTTATAACTAAAATTCTACTTCGGCCCACGTGCTGCTAAAGCGCTTTGTCCCTGCAAGACTACTTATTCCAATGTTCACTTGTCCATCGTCCCAATCTGCACATCTTTGCATACCTTAGTTTATGCAAAATTAATCCTTTGACCTTATCCCATGCTACATCATGCTAAATTGGCATCATAGTTTAGTCACCATTCCTATCTATAATCCTTCACCTCAAACCTCCCCCATCCCCAAACATTCAAATGTCTTTATTCCTTGGACCTAGGTTCTGTTCAATGTCCTTTCCTACATCCTTTACTCCACCATTGGCATTTGTGTCTGACACTTGTTCTGTGGAATGAAATGCTCCATGTTACCTATTTCAACAACTGCTTTATCATCAAAAGCAGGAGCCTTGACTTATTTTTGTTAACTTGTCAGTTCCCATTTTGAGGACTCAGAGGTAAAATGCTCTTTGCCCAGCTCTATCCAATTATTAGGGCAGTTAATTGCATACAGCCCACAAATCCAACCAGTTGTCTTGTTACTCTTTTGTCTTGTTTTACTTTTAGAAGCACAGTGTATACTGTGCCTAGCTGCTGGAATATTAAAATCAATAATCAGAATGCTTTTCATTCTATTTACTCTCAAGGCCTTTATTGCCTTGCTATATTAGAGAGTATTAGGAAGCAGGACCATGCTTATGATTTCCCTGAATGATGGTGAGCTGTTTAAGAACTAGTAGTAGAATCAGGTTTATTATCACTGATGTATGTCATGAAATTTGTTGTTTTGCAGCAGCAGTACAATGCAATAATTTTAAAAAATTACCATAAGTTATAATAAGAGATTATTTAAAATGTCATTCAAAAGAGCAAAAAAGTGAGGCAGTGTTTGTGGACAGTTCAGAAACCTGATGGTGGAGGGGAAGAAGCTATTCCCAAAATGCTGAGTGTGGGTCTTCAGGCTCCTGTGCCACCTCTTTGATGGTAACAATGAGAAGAGAGCATGTCCTGGGGTGGTGAGGGTCCTTAATGATGGATGTCACCTTCTTGAAGATGTTAATGGTGAGGAGGCACCTAAGATGAGTGAGGTCTGAGATGATGCCGAAATGTTTTTGTGGACTGATAGTCTTCTACAGGATTTAATCAGTTTTTAATTGTTGAAAAGTGTTCTCTTTCACTATGAAAATTAAAACAAATTATTTTGTTAATATAATTTTAATAAACAGTTACCATGTAATTCAACAAAGTGCAGTAAATGTAAATATCTGATGTGCAGTAAGTATAGTGCACCAAAATGTACTAGTACTTTCTTGATGAAACAAGGAGTATCTTCTTGATGCTCTCCTTTATCCCAGGAGAAAACACCAAGTTCTGCAATTCCCCCTTTCTCTTCTTTTAAAAATGATCATGAATGAGTTTTTCTTGGTCCTCTAAGTATCTTCTTTCTGATTAGGCCTTTGTGTAGCACCTTGGTGATTTTTCTATGTCAAAATAACTACATAAAGGCAGTCTATTGTGGATGGAGTACCTAAGATTGGAAGTTTGTACCATGGGGAAAACTGGTCTCTAATCTATACCCTGCTGCTTGGACTTTATTTTCAGGGGTTCTGTTCCCAGTTGAGTGTGATTTTGTTTCATTGAGCGATGACCTCACATTAGGGTAGCACACTGAAAGCAGTCGTAATGGCGATGCTGTTTTAAATTCTGATCTTACAGTTGAAGTTTCATTGCAAGTTAAACAAAACAGAATAGCAAAATGTAATCATATACTTTCTCAAAAGTTAGCACTATGTTAGTGCAATAAATTTGTGTTTTTTTTTCTCAGATTCTAGTCAAGAATACACAGACTCCACCGGAATTGATCTTCATGAGTTTCTAGTAAATACACTGAAGAATAACCCCAGGTAATACTTCACGCACATTGACTTTTCTTATTCTTGTTGGTTTTGTTGGACTAATATATAATTTGTATATATTATATTTTTATATATAATACATATAAATTATATATATGTATGTGTGTGTGTGTGTGTGTGTGTGAGATATATTATTACTAATATATTTATTTATATGCATGCAAATGTTTGGGCACGCCTGGTCAAAATTTCAGTTACTGTGAATAGTTAAGTGAGTAAAAGATGAACTGATCTCCAAAAGTCATAAAGTTAAAGATGAAACATTCTTTTCAACATTTTAAGCAAGATTAGTGTATTATTTTTGTTTTGTACAATTTTAGAGTGAAAAAAAGGAAAGGAGCACCATGCAAAAGTTTGGGCACCCAAGAGATTTGAGCTCTCAGATAACATTTACCAAGGTCTCAGACCTTAATTTGCTTGTTAGGGCTATGGCTTGTTCACAGTTATCATTAGGAAAGGCCAGATGATGCAAATTTCAAAGCTTAATAAATACCCTGACTCCTCAAACCTTGTCCCAACAATCAGCAGCCGTTGGCTCCTCTAAGCAGCTGCCTAGCACTCTGAAAATTCAAATAAATGATGCCCACAAAGTAGGAGAAGGCTATAAGAAGATAGCAAAGCGTTTTCAGGTGACCGTTTCCTCAGTTCATAATGTAATTAAGAAATGGCAGTTAACAGGAACGGTGGAGGTCAAGTTGAGGTCTGGAAGACCGAGAAAACTTTTCGAGAGAACTGCTTGTAGGATTGCTAGAAAGGCAAATCAAAACTCCTGTTTGACTGCAAAAGACCTTCAGGAAGATTTAGCAGACTCTGGAGTGGTGGTGCATTGTTCTACTGTGTAGCGACACCTGCACAAATGTGACCTTCATGGAAAAGTCATCAGAAGAAAACCCTTCCTGCACCCTCACCACAAAATTCAGTGTCAGAGGTTTCAAAGGAACATCTAAACAAGCCTGATGCATTTTGGAAACAAGTCCTGTGGACTGGTGAAGTTAAAATAGAACTTTTTGGCCGCAATGAGCAAAGGTATGTTTGGTGAAAAAAGGGTGCAGAATTTCATGAAAAGAACACCTCTCCAACTGTTAAGCATGGGGGTGGATCGATCATGCTTTGGGCTTGTGTTGCAGCCAGTGGCATGGGGAACATTTCACTGGTAGAGGGAAGAATGAATTGAATTAAATATCAGCAAATTCTGGAAGCAAACATCACACCGTCTGTAAAAAAAAAAGCTAAAGATGAAGAGGATGGCTTCTACAACAGGATAATGATCCTAAACTCACCTCAGAATCCACAATGGGCTACCTCAAGAGACGCAAGTTGAAGGTTTTGCCATGGCCCTCACAGTCCCCCAACCTAAACATCATCAAAAATCTGTGGATAGACTTCAAAAGAGCAGTGCATGCAAGACGGCGAAAATCGCCCAAAGAAAAATTGAGAGACTCTTAGCTGGCTACAGAAAGCATTTACAAGCTGTGATACTTGCCGAAGGGGGTGTTACTAAGTACTGACCATGCAGGGTGCCCAAATATTTGCTTCGGGTCCTTTTCCTTTTTTGTTATTTGGAAACCGTAAAAGATGGAAATAAAAAAGTAACCTTGCTTAAAATATTAAAGAAATGTGTCATCTTTAACTTTATGCCTTTTGGAAATCAGGTCATCTTTTACTCGCTTAGCTGTTCACAGTAACAGAAATTTTTGACCGGGGTGCCCAAACTTTTGCATGCCACTGTATGTTTTATATATATAGTGTGTGTGTGTGTGTGTGTGTGTGTGTGTGTATATGCAAATTAGGAAGTGCATGTTACAATATCTTAACAAATTGAAAATTTTTGCTTTGATTTTTCAGAGTGCATAAACTTGATTCACAGTGTATTTTTTCGCTTTTCTACATTAGTGTACCAATGTATTTTGCCCACCTTTTCATTTTACAAAAATTCATTTTCCAAATAGTTTTCCAAGAACAGAGCCCATTCTAACACAAGTGATGACTATTCTTAACAGGAACTATGGGATATTTATATTTATATTAGGATTGTTACAAAGTAAACTTGTGTCTTGGATCTTAATAGTCTCTTAGTCTTGTTTTCTAGAAGCTGGTATCCTCTTAGGATTTTTATTGATAATTATTGATGGCCATCAGTTTTGCTGCCAGGCCACCTTTGGTATTCATTCTGAGTTGCCCACCGCAGCTTGAAATATTACAATTTATTTATTTAGAGATACCACGCAAAATTGGCCCTTTGAGCTGCGGCGCCCAACAATCCCCCCATTTAACCCTAACCTAATCGTAGGACATTTTACAATGACCAATTAGCCTACTGACCTGTACATCAACTGACTGTGGGAGGAAACTGGAGCACCCTGAGACAACCTATGCATTCCATGAGGAGGATGTACAAACTCCTTACAAAGGATGCTGGGATTGAATTCTGAACTCCGATACCCTGAGCACGTATTGGTCTTCATGAAGGAAATAAAACAGATGAACGTATCAGATCATCTACATTGTGTGGAGATGCTATCATAGAAAATAGATCAGATTGCAGCAACGGGGAAATTTCAACCATTGCTTTTTTCCTCCTAATAAATATACGTTTAAAATAAAACCACTTGGCCGCTGAAAATCAAGGCTTTTACAAAAAAATAAAGTTGGTCAAATGGTTCCCTTTTTGAAGGCTATGGTTTTGAGAGTATAAAAGCTTACTGTTTGTCAGTTAGTGATAGAAATTGGTTTCTTTCTGAATATTTGTTACGAGAGCAATCCATTAAAGCATCCGTGGGGAGGTTCTGCAAAGGATATGACAATTTGCAAAAGTTGACAGTTCACCTTATGAAATCGAAATCTTCAGAACTGCATTTATGGAAAAAGCCAGTCAGCCATGATTGAATTATCTGAAGCACTCCCTCAGGTTGAGGGTGGTTTGCTTCCACTCCATTTGTGTGGCCACTGAGAACTCTGATGATGCTGATAAGGGATCTACAAACTTTGCTGCAGGTGGGATAAGGAGGTGCACTGTGAGGGGGTGGTTTTATGAAATGGTGCTCATCTGTTTTCACTAGCCTTCTGAATACTGCTGAAGAAGAGACTGTTCTCATATGTTCCCCCTCCATGTTAAAGTTCAAAGTAAATTTATTATCAAAGTATGCATATGTCACCAGACAGTATTCTGTGATTCACTTTTGCAGGCATTCACAGTAGAACAAGAAATGCAATGGAATTAATGAAAAACTACACACAAACAGGCAATTTGCAAAAGACTACAAATTTTAAAAAAGAACCTATTAATAAATAGAACATGAGTTGTAGAATTCTTGAAAGTGAGTCTGTAGGTTGTGGAATCAGTTTGGTGTTGAGGTAAGTGAGGTTATCCACTCTGGTTCAAGAGCCTGATGGTTGAAGGGCAGTAACTGTTCCTAAGCCTGGTCATATGGAACCTGAGGTTCTCGTACCTGCTTCCCAATAGCAGCAGTGAGAAGCGAGGGTACTTGATGAGGAGTGCTGCTTTTTTGTGGCAGCGCTCCTTGTGAATGTGCTCAGCAGTGGAGAGGGGTTTTCCTGTGATGGATTGGGCTGAATCCGCCACTTTGTAGGCTTTTCCCATTTTTGGGCATTGGCATTTCCATGCCAGGTTGTGATACAATCATTCTGGATACTCTCCTCTTTATCTGAAGAAGTTTGTCAAAGTTTTAGATGATGTGCAGAATCTGCACAATCTACTAAGAAAGTAGAGCTGCTGCTGTGCCTGCTTTGTAATGGCATTTAGGCGCAGGTCCCAGGAGAGATCCTCTTGTATGATAATGACACTGAATTTAAAGTTACTGATCCTCTCCATCTCCAGCCCCCTAATGAGAACTGGCTTATGGACCCCTGGTTCTCTCTCTTCCCCCCCCCCCCCCCCAATGTTAGGTTGTTAAACAGGAATTTCCAAGGTCAAGGTCAAACTTGTCATATGCACAAAACTAACTTGCAGCATTGTTGCAAGCACATAACATCAGATAAGCATCATTCACATGAAAAATTGTAAATTTAAAAGTATCTGCTTTTTTTTCCAAGAAATAATAATTAGAACAAAAAATGTCCATTTCAGTGCAGTGATCAAATTAGTCATAGTGTTGCTATACTGAGGTAGTAAGTTTCCATAAGTTCTGAGGATGTTATCTATCTTTCCAGTCCTGATGAATGGTTTCATCTTGAAACATCGATTGTTTACTCCTTTCCAATTATAATTACAGCCTGTGTCTAACATGGTTGCTAAAGATCAGATGGCACATTCATCAACATTTCATTACTGCTATTTTCTGGGAGTTGTTGTTGGTTTGATCCAGTGCCTTGAGTCTTAGCCTTACTCTTTGATTTCCTGTCTGACAGAGCTTTGGGAACTTGTATTTCGGATAATAATTCATCCATTGAAACCAGTATTCTGGTTTTGAAGCCGCTGGTGCTAGTTTTTCCAATCCTTGCAGATTGTATAGGAACGAGCTACCATCTTGCATTTGGCTTCCTAGCTCAGTTGTTTTATTTTATCATTCTCCAGATGAAATTCATACTGTGATTACAGTTGGAAATCTGGCTTCAATTTTGATTTTTCAGGAGCTTTTTTGTTGAAGTTTCTGCTGAAACTTATTTTCACATCACTAAAATTGATGTTTATGTTTTAGGATATAATAATTTTAACTATTAAAGCTATGTCTTTATGTATTTGAGAGTTATAACTTGGTGTTCTGTTGATACAGTTGCAAATGAGCTGATCACAAAATTTTTCTGAATTTCTTTAGCCTTTCATGTGATTTTGCTGAACTTAGGCAAATTGTGCTGAAAAAGAAACTTTAGAATCAAGTAGAAATCACGGACTCTGATCTTTTGTAAAGTATGTTTAGCAATAGTTATTGTCAAAAAGTTGTTCTCTCCAATGCTGTTCCCTGCTGTGAACTATTTTGGCAGAGCAGCAGTCAAAATTATGCACTTCCCAACAATTTGGATACATTGTTTTTAACTGCATAGACTCCTGCCCACGTTTGGGAGATGGTACTGGTTGCTTTGAGCTGTACATCCTTCCAAATTTTAGCATGTTTATGCATAAACCATCTTGTAATTTTATACTCGTCTCTTATAGGGACAGGATGATGCTGCTAAAATTAGAACAAGAAATCCTGGACTTCATCAGTGATGATAAGTGAGTAAAATTTTGGTGTCCGTGTTAGTATAAATAGTATTGAGTGTGGTGACCAGCTTGTCCATGAAGTCAAACTCACTTTTATCATGCTGCAGACAGCTTTACATGTTAGCATTATTTCACAAATTGTGAATGTAATGTTTTGCAAAGATGGTTTTGCATATTTTCACCTTTGGAGCTAAACTTTATTTGGAAAATACCAGTTTCTGTTTTTCATTTGTAAAAATAGGTACAAAATTTGTTTCTTATTTACTCAGGAGCTCTGTTTGTGGAGTTAAAGCATGTAATTTTAGTACTTATTGTTGAACACAGTAATTTGAATTTGCCTGGAGATTATATAACAGAATCCTATAAGATTATGGTTTTGTGGTGATATGCAAAGTTTTTGAAGTAGTACATGCCGGCTCCATGCATTCACTTACAATTGCTGGCATAACAGCAGATTTCATAGTAATCTCTGGTCCAAAGCACAGGACATGCAGGTTCTTGGTACTGGAATTTCAGGTAAAAGTGGGATGTCCTCGTTTGGGGGTGGTGAGGCATGTGCAGGTAGGAATCTACTTGGCTTTCCTGTGTGGCAGCTGATGTTATTCTTGTCTGGTCCCATTCCTTGTCTGGTCCAAAGAGAAATGCCCAGCAAGATCAAATTGTCCCATTGTCCTGGTAACCCTTCTAAAATGGAGAAATAAAACACTTTTTTTGTCTTGAAGTTGTTGAAGAATTTCTTGGATAAATGGTGATGGAGTGTTGGTTAAATCTGGACAAAGTCTCCTGATGTTTTTCAAACTTCTCACAGCTATTGAAACAGTAAAGACCATAAGATATAGGAGCAGAATTAGGCCATTTGGCCCATCAAGCCTGCTCCACCATTTCATCATGGTTCAGCTCCAATCTCCTGCCTTCTCCTTGTATCCCTTAATGCCCCGACTAATCAAGAACACCACTTGTCACCAGCAGCCAACCAGCAGCCTCCTGCCAATCAGCCTCTGCTTTATCCGTGCTAGAATCTTTCCTGTAATATCGTGGGCTCTTAACTTATTTGGCAGCCTCATGTGTGGCACCTTGTCAAAGACCTTCTGAAAATCCAAATACACAACATTCACTGATCTCCTTTGTCTATCCTGCTTGTTATTTCTTCAAAAAATTCCAAAAGATTTTTGTTGGGCAACATTTTCCCTTGAGGAAACTATGTTGACTATGGCCTATTTATCATGTGCTTCCAAGTACCCAGAGACCTCATCCTCAACAATGTTCTCCAACATCTTCCCAAGCACTGAGGTCAGTCTAACTGGCCTATAATTACCTTTCTTCTGCCTTTTTGAAGAATGGAGTGACATTTGCAATTTACCAGTCCTTGAGAGCCGTGCCAGAATCCAGTGATTCTTGAAAGATCATTACCTATGCCTCCACAATCTCCTCAACCACCTCTTTCCGAACCCTGGGGTGTTCACACCATCTGGCCCAGGTGACTTGTCTACCTTTAGATCTATCAGTTTCCAAAGAACCTTCTCCATAGTAATGGTAACTTCACACACTTCTGCCCCTGACTCTCTTGAATTTCTGGCATATTGCTAGTGTCTTTCACAGTGAAGACTGATTGAAATTTTAAGAAACCTGTAGTCCTCCTAATAATTGGCTATGGGGGAGAAAGAATTATAAGTTAGGACAATTGCCATCCACCAAAATGCTATGCAGCCTCCTTATTGAGCTTTGTCAAGTGCTTTAAGCAGTAGTTAGTCCTTATTATTCCTAGTGTAATTTTCAGTTTCTTACCAAAATGGTGTCTTGAGCTAAACTGTTATTTCCAATTTAAAAAAAACATTTTAGTTACCTCAAGTCAATTGGTATTTAAAATATGAGTAAACTTGTCCTCATAAGCTGAACCTAAGTTGTTCCATTTATATTTTTAGTCTTTGCTTTTAATGTAGCCATTTTTATTTCTGATGGTTATCAACCATATCATCTCATCAACCATAACCCTCATCTTAAAAACGGGCACCCCGCAGGGCTGTGTGCTGAGCCCTATGCTCTACACACTCTTCACACATGACTGCACCCCCATCTACACCTCCAACCCCATAATTAAATTTGTGGACAATACCACAGTGGTTGGCCTGATCTTGGATGAGGATAAAACAGCCTACAGGCTTGAAGTAGAACATCTGATGAAGCTGTGTAAGGACAACGACCTGGTCCTTAACACTTCTAAAACAAAAGAGATGATTATTGACTTCAGGAGATCAAAGGACAGGGTACACGCCCCCCTCCATATACATGGAGAGGTAGTGGAAAGTGTGGAAAACCTAAAGTTCCTTGGAGTTATGTTGTCAAAGCAGCTGACATGGACCACCAACACCTCGCTGCTTGTTAAAAAAAAAGGCACAACGAAGACTCTTCTTCCTCAGTAAGCTGAAACAGGCCAAACTCCCACAAAAGCTGTTGCTTAACTTCCACAGAAACACAATTGAGACCATCCTGACCAACAGCGCCACAGTGTGGTATGCCAGCTGCACAGCCATTGAGTGACAAGATCTGCATTGCGTGGTGAAGGCGGCCCAGCGAATTGTCAGGATGCAGCTCCCAGGACTGTACACCATCTATTCCAGCAGACTCAGGAGGAAAGCAATCAGCATAACCAGAAACACCACACACCCCGGCCACTCCCTGTTTGACCTGCTGCTGTCCAGCAAAAGATTCAGGACACTAAAAGCCAGAACAAATAGACTGGGAAACAGCTTCTACCCCAGAGCTGTGGCCTTCATCACACCACACCCGCAGAACAATGACTGAAACAGTGAGCACACACAAGGACTGAAATACTTGGACTAACAGCAATTTGTGCATTACTGTGATATTCTGGTGCTGCTACAACTTATTATCTGCCACTTATCTATTTAATACTTTTTCTATTACTGTCTTGTTTTTTTCTGCTGTTTTATTTAATTACCTGAGAGGAAGCCAAACAGAGTTTCATTGTATCTATGTATAATGACAATAAAGATCATTCATTCATTCATGTATACACTAGCATGCAAAAGTTTGGGCACCCCTGATCAAAATTTCTGTTACTGTGAATAGCTAAGCAAGTAAAAGATGATCTGATTTCCAAAAGGCATAAAGTTAAAGATGACACATTTCTTTAATATTTTAAGCAAGGTTACTTTTTTATTTCCATCTTTTACAGTTTCAAAATAACAAAAAAGGAAAAGGGCCTGAAGTAAATGTTTGGGCACCCTGCATGGTCAGTACTTAGTAACACCCACTTTGGCAAGTATCACAGCTTGTAAATGCTTTCTGTAGCCAGCTAAGAGTCTTTCAATTCTTCTTTGGGCGATTTTTGCCCATTCTTCCTTGCAAAAGGCTTCTAGTTCTGTGAGATTCTTGGGCTGTCTTGCATGCACTGCTCTTTTGAGGTCTATCCACAGATTTTTGATGATGTTTAGGTCGGGGGACTGTGAGGGCCATGGCAAAACCTTCAGCTTGTGTCTCTTGATGTAGCCCATTGGGTGGATTTTGAGGTGTGTTTAGGATCATTATCTTGTTTTAGAAGCCATCCTCTTTTCATCTTCATAGTTTTTTACAGACGGCGTGAAGTTTGCTTACAGAATTTGCTGGTATTTAATTGTATTCTTCTCTCTACCAGTGAAATGTTCCCCATCCCACTGGCTGCAACACAAGCCCAAAGCATGATCGATCTACCCCTATGCTTAACAGTTGGAGAGGTGTTCTTTTGAAATTCTGCACCCTTTTTTCTCCAAACATACCTTTGCTCTTTTTGGCCAAAAAGTTCTATTTTAACTTCTTCAGTCCACAGGACTTGTTTCCAAAATGCATCAGGCTTGTTTAAATGTTCCTTTGCAAACTTCTGACGCTGAATTTTGTGGTGAGGATGCAGGAAAGGTTTTCTTCTGATGACTCTTCCATGAAGGTCATATCTGTACAGGTGTCGCTGCACAGTAGAACAGTGCACCACCTCTCCAGAGTCTGCTAAATCTTCATGAAGGTCTTTTGCAGTCAAATAGGGGTTTTGATTTGCCTTTCTAGCAATCCTATGAGCAGTTCTCTCAGAAAGTTTTCTTGGCCTTCCAGACCTCAACTTGACCTCCACCGTTCCCGTTAACTGCCATTTCTTAATAACATTACGAACTGAGGAAATGGCTACCTGAAAAGACTTTGCTATCTTTTTATAGCCTTCTCCTACTTTGTGGGCATCATTTATTTTAATTTTCAGAGTGTTAAGCAGCTGCTTAGAGGAGCCCATGGCTGCTGATTGTTGGGACAAGGTTTGAGGAGTCAGGGTATTTATAAAGCTTTGAAATTTGCATACTTGGCCTTTTCTAACAACGACTGTGAACAAGCCATAGCCCTAACAAGCTAATTAATGTCTGAGACCTTGGTAAAAGTTACCTGAGAGCTCAAATCTCATGGGGTGCCCAAACTTTTGCATGGTGCTCCTTTTTTTTCCACTCTGAAATTGTACAAGACAAAAATAATACACTAATCTTGCTTAAAATGTTGAAAAGAATGTTTCATCTTTAACTTTATGACTTTTGGAGATCAGTTCATCTTCTACTCCCTTAACTATTCGCAGTAACAAATGTTTCGACTGGGGTGCCCAAACTTTTGCATGCCACTGTACATGTCATCCATTCAAAGGCACATTCAAACTAAACTCTCGTCTTCCATTGTGGTGGCCAGCTCTGCATAGTTAAGAATTTATACTTTACACAACTAGTTACTGTGCAGATTCTGTATTTCTGTCTTTCAAAGTTGCATTAAAATCACATAACAGTATCTTCTTTCTTCATTGCTGCATTTAATCTTTGCGTTATTTTCTCAAGTTGATGCATCACCGTCAGTCAGTTTGTAAAGCACTGTTAAAGACAGATGCATAAGCCTTGAGCTAACGAGTTATACAAGTTAATTTCCATTGAATTAAGCAATGCCTGTTTTATATGCAATTAACAGATAAAAGAAGGTAGGTTTCCAGTAATTTACTGCTAAAAGTTATTTTTTTGTTTTTCTATTCTGACAAATGAAATTGCACGATCATATCAATATGTGCTCATTGTAGAATTATGTACGCAAGCACAAAAAGCAGGATCCTATTATAGTGAGGTTTGGGTCAGCAGCTTAGAGTTGAGTGCCAAATCAGAGATTTTGATGCTTTACATTTGTTGACTCTTGTTTTCATTTTGCTTTTGACTTATTTCTGCTTCAAGCTAATGAAAGTGTCATAGTGTGAAATCAAGTTCAAGTTAATGTCAACTGACTACATATATACAAACAAATGAAACAACGTTCCCCCAGACCATGGTGCACCCACAAAACATATATTACGCACAGCACGTAAGACAAAATACTACTATAAATAGTTTAATAAAATTATTTCAAAATGCATGTAGTGTGCAGCATAGAGTACAGTAAACAGTTCACTATCCTAGTGATGAAACCTTGGTAGTGGCAGGCTATTCCTCTCAGCCTGAGGGATAAAGCTTGTCTGGCAGTCCAGTCAAGACTTAAATATTGTAATGAGAACCAAATAGTGCAGGAAACAGTGATATGGAGTATTATTTGTTTCTTGCAAAATACTGAAGGTGTTGGGAAGCTGAAAAACAGTTTCTGTAAAAGCTCTGCCCATTGGGCAGTATCTGTGGAGAAAGAAAGATATGAATGGTCATCAATTGAAATGTTAACTCGAGTTCTTTCTCCACAAATGCTGCCAGACTTGCTGAGAATCCATGTCATTTTTTTTTGCTTGTATTATTTTCTTTTAACAATAATAATCAGACTTGATAACAGAGCAAAGAATAGCTTTGGGGGGTGGGGTAGAAGAAGGGCGAGGATTTGTATTGCACCTTAACGCATCCCAAAAACCTTTTACCCCTTTTGACATACTTAAAGCATTGTTGCACGTACTGCCATTGCCCTCAAAATATTGTAAAACTTGCTGCAAGTATGTAATAGTATGGTTTTCACTCAAAAACAATTTAACTCATAACCAGTGTAGTTCTCAAAAGAGGAGAACTTATTGCTAATTTATTGCCATTTTAAAGGTAGCAGCGGTACGTGCAACCATGCTTTGAGTACATGCCAAAGGGGTGAAAGGTTTTTGAGGGGTAATCAGGATAGTGGAAAAGCGCTTTATGGCTGACAGAGAGAGCACCAAAGTTCTCTGAGAAAGACATTGAAGTACTAGTGAATAAAGTGCATGCAAAGGAGGTGAACATGTGCAGTGGAGAAGTGCTACATAAGGACAACCATTGATGATGTGAAGCTGATAAGAATTACTATCTAAAAGTTAAATGATGAGATTTATTCTCTTATTTTTTGTTTTCTCTCCTGTCCTTTTCTATCACTAGCCCGCTCCCACCTCCCCTACATAACCCTTACTACACAGACAGCCCAACACATGCCCCACATGAGGGTGGTCTATATATGCTCATAAAAAAAAATAGTTACGTGCAGCATATTTTCCATTGAAGCAGTAGCTGCCAGGAAGCTGGACTAAAAAGTCCTACCTTTTGGGCAGATGCACCAGTGTCACCCATAAGATCATAAGTGAGTTTGAGTTCCTCAATAGTTAAATTCTTGTACATTTGAACATGTTGGGAGGTCTCTCACAGTTTCCAGTGAACTTTAGAATTGCTTTGTGTTGTATCCCATTGTAAACTGAGTGGCCCTTTTTGTCATCCCTGAATTGTGAACTCAATGACTTGTTTTTTGTGGCTGTTTAACATCAGTGTTTTACTGGATCTGGGAACTCAAATGAGCAGAGCTAGTCTATTAATGTCATTGGGTGCAAGCCATATGTTAAAAAATTGTCAGCCAAGTAGCATGGATCCTGATCCACTGCCCAGTTCACCTCAGTGATTGATGCAGTTTTTCCCCGGGATTGATCATTAGCAAATTTACTCTAGCTAACATTGATTTTAGTTCATACGGTGCTGAGGAAAAAAAAGTGCTATGCAATCAATTTGTTGGCATTCAGGTCCAATTAATTACTTTTTGAATCTAGCCACTTTTAATCCATGATCAATTTGGTAGCTAGTTCGTACAACAAAACTCCTCTGCATAAGTTAACTAGATAAATTACCAGTTGAAATAAAATACTGGAAATATTCGGCATGTCAGGCAGCATCTGTAGAAAGAAAAGCAATTGACCTTTTAGATCAAAGACCCTTTTTTCTTTGGCCTGAATTTTTCAACATTTTCTGTTTTTAAATTCAGATTTCCAGTATCTGCAGTTTTAAAAATATTTTCATTTGGTCTGGTTTGCTAGTGAATAAAGTAGGAATATGGTGTTTTGGAATAGTATCATAGTACCATGTAACCATATAACAATTACAGCACAGAAACAGGCCATCTCGGCCCTTCTAGTCCGTGCCGAACGCTTGCTCTCACCTAGTCCCACCGACTTGCACTCAGCCCATAACCCTGCATTCCTTCTACTTTTACAACAGATAGTATATCATTCATAGAATGACATCTCTGAAGAAGCTGTATCTCAAAACCCTTCATTGGTTAAAAATTTATGTAAATTATATTGTTTTCCTTTTTACTCTTTTGTTAAAAGTCTACTATCTAAGTAAGGAAAGTTTCTGGGGCAGCTTCATAACTAACTTTTCATGATTCTGTTATTTTTAGTAATCAATACAAGAAATTTCCTCAGATGACTTCCTATCACAGAATGCTGTTACACAGGGTAGCTGCATACTTTGGAATGGATCACAATGTTGACCAAACTGGAAAAGCTGTTATAATCAATAAAACAATAAATACAAGAATGTAAGTATAATATAAGTTGTTATTTATTTAGTATGCTGTTTCTTAGTGAAATCCTGATAGATGTGATTAGACTAATAAGTTGACTATTCCCACGCCCCTTTTTTATTATTGATCTAATAATATCACAATTTCTGTCATTTTAAACATCCGCACAAAAATGGCCGTTTGCTTACATCATCCAAAAGAAGGCATTCCCTAACACTTTGTTTTAATGCCAATTTCAAAGTTGCCAGTCATAGCAACTTAAATGCTCTGTTTATCTTGGGCAGATGCAGTTCAACACATGTTCCATTAGCCACTCCTATATTCAGCCCTTTCTTCTACTTTGACAGAGTTACAGCTACTTTGGGAGCTCTTGTACATGCTGTGCTCCAATCTTTGTAACTAGTTCACATTCCTCCTGATTTTACACTTTGTCATTGGCTTAAAAGGTGCATTTTTTAAAGAGGATTTCCACATCTGTTTGTCTGCCTTTGTTGTGAGGAATTGTGAAAATAGAAACCCATGATATAACTTATTAACCAGTAGACCTGAACCAGTTGTCTTGCTCTCCTTCCTGTAATAACCTAACCACAGATTCCCAATTTCCAGCCTCTTTGGTAACAGCATTTTGGTGAAACGTGCAGAAAAAAAAACAAATCGTGCAAATAAATGTAAGCCAGTAACGTTCAGAACTGAAGTTCACAAAAGTGAGGCAACACCCACAAAGCCAGTCATCACTGCAGCTGATTAAGGGTCCCTTAGTTGCAGGCTGCAGCTTCAGTTCAGAGCACCAAGCTGAACCAGTCCATCCACAACACCCTGACTTTTTAAATCTGTCCCAGTGCTTAAATCATCCAAACCTCGGACTATTCCTTGCTCTCGGATCCAGCCCCTACTCTCTGACCTAGGCTTGGGCCCCACTTCCTTGACTTTGCATCACCTCCATTCTGCAGCATTGAATCACCTCCAGGTCCGAGTGCTATGACATTGATGAAAATAAGTGGGACCTTGTGTGAGATGGGGAAAAGGGAGTGAAATTTTGAATGAGCTAAAGTTTAGAAGCCAAGGGATGGGAGACCAATTAAGGAAGCAATGGAATAATTACTTTTAGTAATAACAGCATACTATAGATGAGGGAGGTGGGGTTAATTAGGGACAAGAGAAAGTCTGCAGCTGCTGAAAATCTAAGCAACACACACAAAATACTGGAGGAACTCAGCAGACCAGGCAGCATCTGCAGAAAAAAGGAAGGGTCTTGGCCTGAAACATCAACGGTACTTTTTTTTCCCATTGATGCTGCCTGGCCTTCTGAGTTCCTCCAGCATTTTGTGGGGGTTAATTAGGGGCAGCGTTTAGTGGTGTCATGTGAATATGGTCTTTCTGATTAAATGTAGAAACAGTAGGACATTCAACCCATTAAGCCGGGTTGGGGTTGCAAATGTAGTACCACAAGATGCCAGAATTACATTTTATCAGCCAAAGACAGTACCTAGGAAGAAGAACATAATCAGAAAGAATCATAATCAGACTGAGCTTTTCAGTGTTAAAATGAAAGTTCATTGTTTAAGGATTTTCTTTTTCTTCAATGTAGACCAGAGCAGAGGTTTTCAGACCATATAAAAGATGAGAAGAGTATGGATTTTCAAAAGAGATTTATCTTGAAAAGAGATGACACAAGTCTAGACAAGGATGACAACCAGGTGAGTTCATGCATGGTGTAGCATTCATTTATAGAAAAGATTAAAGAAAAAGGGCAGCACTCACTTCCATCAAAGTGAAATGGTGGTGCAATTGATTTAATTCATTTACCTCAGACATTCTGAACCTGGTGAACTACATACAGAATGGCTGCACTTACAACTACACTTATCTGAACCCCTATCTTTTATGTTTAAAGGGCAGTAACAAGATGACTGAAAGATAAGTGTCACCATATCCTGCAAAGCTAAAAAGCCACTGACCAATCCTGAGAGGAAATTTCTACAGTAATTTTTACGTAAAAAAACAAGTATGCACTAAATGCAAAGAATCTGATGAAACACTCCTTGAAATGTTAATCTAATACTTTTCACCTGCAGTTGTATTAATTTGCAGATTTTGTTTCAGAATTTTCTACTTAAAGGGATCATGTTTTGAGTGTGTACTATAGTAACTTTTTTATTATTGGTCTTAAGTTAACTTCATTAATGGCATTAACTGAACCTCTTCAAATGAATATTGAAGACATTTTCTTTTGCTTTTTGTACAGCTGTAGCGATTAGCAGATTGGCATTCAGAATAATAGAGAAATCAAACCTACAAGTGACAATAGTGTAGGTTAAGAGTTTCCAAAACAGTAAACTTGATAGTGACATGGACAGAAATGTGACAATACAAGTAAATGATGGTAATAGGTAGAAGGTGGAGGTTGAAACTTATTTTTGAATTGAGAGGGTTTTAAAGACTGTTTTCCAGGCAAAAGGAAATGCAGTTGGTCATAATACCATAAGATATAGGAGCAGAATTAGGCCATTTGACCCATCGAGTTTGCTCCACCATTTCATCATGGCTGATCCAATTTTCCTCTCAGCCCCAATCTTCCTGTATCCCTTCATGCCCTGAGCAATCAAAAATCTATCAACCTCTGCCTTAAATGTAACATGCATAAATACTTGCCCTCCACAGGTGCCTGTGGCAGAGAATTCCACAGATTCAGCACTCTCTGGCTAAAGAAATTTCTCCTCTTCTCCATTTTATAAGGACGCCCCTCTATTCTGAGGCTGTGTCCTCTGGCCTAGGACTCTCCCACCATAGGAAACATCTTCTCCACATCCCCTCTATCAAGGCCTTTCACCATTCAATAGGTTTCAATAAGGTTCCCCCCTCCCCTACCCCATTCTTCTGAATTCCAGTGAATGTAGGACCAGAGCCTTCAAATGCTCTTCATTTAATGAGCCATTCAATCCTGGAATAATTTTTGTGAATCTCCTTTGAAACCTCCCCAGTTTCAGTACATCCAAGGGACCCAAAACTGCTCACAGTACTCCAAGTGAGGCCCTCACTAGTGTTTTATAAAGTTTCAACATGACATTCTTGCTTTTATATTCTAGTCTTCTTGAAATGAATGCTAATATTGTGTTTACCGGCTTCACCACAGACTCAACCTGCAAATTAACCTTTAGGAAATCCTGCACAGGAATTCCCAAGTCCCTTTGCACGTCAGATTTTTTTTTGTATTTTCTCTCCATTTAGAAAATAGCCAACCCTTTCATTTTTTCTACCAAAGTGCATGACCATACACTTCCTGACACTGTGCCATCTGCCATTTCTTTCAACGTTCTCCTGATCCAAGTCCTTTTGTAGCTTCTCCACTTCCTCAAAACTATCTGCCTCTTCACTTATCTTCATATTTTCTGCAAACTTTGGAACAAAAACATCAATTCCATCATCCAAATCATTGCCATTTCACGTAAAAAGAATCGGTCCCAACACAAACCCCTGTGGAACTCAACTAGTCACTGGCAGCCAACCAGAAAAGGCTCCCTTTATTGCCATTCTTTGCCTCCTGCCAATCAACCATTGCTTTATCCATGTTAGAATATTTCCTGTAATACCATGGGCTTGTAGCTTGTAAAGTGGCCTCGAGTGGCACCTTGTCAAAGGCCTTCTGAAAATCCAAGTACGCAACATCGACCAATTCTCTTTTGTCTATCTTGCTTGTTATTTCATCAAAGAATTCCAAAATATTTTTGTTAGTCGAGATTTTCCCTTGCGGAAACCATGCTGACTATGGCATACTTTATCATGTGCCTCCAAGTACCCTGAGACCTCATCTTGATTCTTGAAAAATCATTACTAATGTCTCCACAATCTCTTCATCCACCTCTTTCAGAACCCTGGGGTGTACACAGTCCAGTCCAGGTGACTTTTCTACCTTCAGACCTTTCATTTCCCAAGAACCTTCTCTCTGGTTATGGTAATTTCACACACTTCGAGACCCCTGATACATGGACCTTCTACTGTATAGCTAGTGTCTTCCACAGTGAATATTGATACAAAATTCTCATTCAGTTCCTCTGCTATCTTGTTGTCCCGCACTATTACCTCTCCAGCATTGTTTTCCAGCAGTCCGATATCCATTCTTGCCTCTTTTACACTATATGTATCTGAAGAAATATCTGGTCTCCTCTTCAATAGTATTGGCTAGCTTAATTTTGTATTCCATCTTTACATTAGTGACTTTCTTTAGTTGCCTTCTATTGGCTTTTAAAAGCTTCCCAATCCTCTTGACTTCCCACTGTTAAGTCCCTCTCTTTGGCTTTGACTTCTCTTGTTAGCCACGGTTGTGTCATCTTTCCTTTAAAATACTTCCTCTTTTGGATGTATATATCTTGTGCCTTCCAAATTGTTTCCAGAAATTCCAGCCATTGCTGTTCTGCCATCATCCCTGCTGGTGTTCTTTTCCGATCAATTTTGGCTAACTTCTCTCTCATGCCTCTGTAATTAGCTTTACTCCACTGTAGTACTGATATAACTGACTTTAGCTTTTCCTTCTCAAATTTCAGGGTGAATGTGATCATGTTATGATCTCTTGCCCTGAAGGATTCTTTTACCTTAGGCTCTCTAATCAATTCCGGTTCATTGCACAACACCCAATCCAGAACGGCTGATCCTCCAGTGGGCTCAACCACAAGTTGCTCTAAAAGGCCATCTTGTAGGCACTCTAAAAATTCCCCCTCTTGAAATCCAGCACCAACCTGATTTTCCCAATCTACCTCCATATTGAGTTCCCCTATGACTATTGTAACTTTTACCTTTTAGCATGTAATTTTGATCTCTTGTTGTAATTTGTAGGCAGATCCTTACTACTGTTTGGGGGTCTGCCTACAACTCCCATCAGGGTCTCTTTACCCCATCCACAATGATTCAGTAACTTACGACTCCATGTCACCTTTTTTGAATGATTTGATTTAATTTTTTACCAACTGAGCAGCGCCTCCCCCTCTGCCTTCTTGCCTGTCCTTTTGATACAATGTGCATCTTTGGACGTTAAGCTCCCAGCTATAAACTACTTTCAGCCATGATTCAGTCATGACTATAACATCATACCTGCCAATCTGCAACTGTGCTGCAAGTTCATTTAACTTATTCTGTATACTGCATGCGTCCAAATATAACACCTTCAGTCCTGTATTCATCCTTTTCGATTTTGTCTGCGTGTTACGTTGCAACCATTCCTCTTGGACTGCAACTTTGCCCTGTCAACAGCCTCTCTTCAATACACATTGCCTCTCTTTGTAAACCAGCTACCTCATCTTCAGCACTATATCCGCTTTTCCTACGATATTACTTGCATTGAAATATACACAGCTCAGGACACTAGTCGCACCATGTTCAACCTTTTGATTCCTAACTTTGTCTGAGGTCTTACCAACATCTGTCTCCTCAACCTCTTCACTAACTGCTCTGGCACTCTGGTTCCCATCTCTCTGTAATTCTGCCTTAAATCCCACAGTGCAGCATTAACAATCCTTTCTGCTAGGATATTAGTCTGCCTCCAGTTCAGATGCAATCCATCCCTTCTGTATAAGTCCCACCTTCCCTGGAAGAGAGCCCAGTGATCCAAAAATCTTATGCCCTCCCTCTTACACCAACTCCTAAGCCACGTACTAAACTGTATAATCTTCCTAGTTGTAGCCTTACTAGCACGTGGCATGGTAACAGTCCTGAGATCAGAACCCTGGAGGTCCTGCACCCAAAAGACAATAGACAGTAGGTGCAGGAGTAAGCCATTTGGCCCTTCTAGCCAGCACTGCCATTCACTGTGATCATGGCTGATCATACACAATCAGTACCCCTTTCCTGCCCTCTCCCCATATCCCTTGACCCCACTATCTATAAGAGCTCTATCTAACTCTCTCTTGAATGCATCCAGAGACTTGGCCTCCACTGCCTTCTGGGGCACAGCATTCCACATATCCACCACTTTCTGGGTGAAAAAGATTTTCCGCATCTCTGTTCTAATGGCCTACCCCTTATTCTTAAACTGTGGCCTCTAGTTCTGGACTCACCCATCAGCGGGAACATGCTTCCTGCCTCCAGCGTGTCCAATCCCTTAATAATCTTACATGTTTCAATCAGATCCCCTCTCATCCTTCTAAATTCCAGTGTATACAAGCCCATTCGCTCCAATCTTTCAACATATGACAGTCCCGCCATTCCGGGAATTAACGTTGTGAACCTATGCTGCACTCCCTCAATAGCAAGAATGTCCTTCCTCAAATTTGGAGACCAAAACTGCACACAATACTCCAGATGTGGTCTCACCAGGGCCCTGTACAGCTGCAGAAGGACCTCTTTACTCCTATACTCAATTCCTCTTGTTATAAAGGCCAGCATGCCATTGGCTTTCTTCACTGCCTGCTGTACCTGCATGCTTGCTTTCATTGACTAATGTACAAGAACACCTAGATCTCGTTGTACTTCCCCTTTTCCTAACTTGACTCCATTTCGATAGTAATCTGCCTTCCTGTTCTTGCCACCAAAGTGGATAACCTCACATTTATCCACATTAAACTGCATCTGCCATACATTTGCCCACTCACCCAACCTGTCCAAGTCACCCTGCATTCTCATACCATCCTCCTGACATTTCACACTGCCACCCAGCTTTGTGTCATCAGTAAATTTGCTAATGTTGCTTTTAATCCCTTCATCTAAATCATTAATGTATATTGTAAACAGCTGCAGTCCCAGCACCGAACCTTGCGGTACCCCACTGGTCACAGCCTGCCATTCCGAAAGGGATCCGTTGATCACTACTCTTTGTTTCTTGTCAGTTAGCCAATTTTCAATCCATGTCAGTACTCTGCCCCCAATACTATGTGCCTTAATTTTGCCCACTAATCTCCTATGCTGGACTTTATCAAAAGCTTTCTGGAAGTCCAGGTACACTACATCCTCTGGCTCTCCGAATCCAACCACATCCAACTCCCTGAACTCCCATCCTACCCATGTCATCGGTACCTACATGGACTACAACTTCTGGCTGTTCACTCTCCCACTTAAGAATGCTGAGGACTTGATCTGAGATGTCCTGGACTCTGGTCCCATCTGGAAACCTCGTTCCTCTTCCCCCTTCTCTTCTGAGTCACAGAAGTGAATGAGTAACATATGAGTAGTGTATGGCTTGGGGGAAAACTGTATACTGATACCCCATTTAATGCCACCCTGCTAAGTAATCAATAAATGTTCTTGGCCCCAGTCTGAATGCTGGCAGTTATATAGTGTGAACCTCTGTTCTCAGCCAATACTCCCACAGAAATGAATTGTTCTTGGATTGATGTGAGGCTGGCCAAAATTAGTGCAGCCCTTTGGCATTTCTATGCAAACTGAGGACTGCAGCTTGTTTGGCACTGAGAGTGTAGCCATTGGTGGGGACTGGAAGCGGCTGCTCCACATGTTGGATAGACTGCCTGAATCTTGCAATCTCCCTCATCGTCTGCTGCTGGATGTGATAAAGTCATAATCAGGTTTATTATCACAGAAGTGTTGTGAAATTTGTTGTTTTGTTGCAGCAGTATAGTGCAAGACTTTAAAAAATTAAGTTACAATAAGAAATATAGTGCAAAAGAGGAATAGTGAGGTGGTTTTCGGAGGTTCATGTACCATTCAGAAATAGGATGGTGCAGGGGAAGAAGCTGTTCCTAAAACATCAGTGTGGGTCTTCAGGTTCCTGTAGCTCCTCCCTAATGGTAATAATGAGCAGAGGGCATGTCCTGGATGATCAGGGTCCTGAATGATGGATGCCGCTGGCTTGCAGCATCACCTTTTGAGAATGTCCTCGTCGGTAAGTGGGGCTTGTGCCTGCGATGGAGCTGGCTGAGTCTACAACACTTTGCAGCCTCTTGAGATCCTGTACATTGGAGCCTGTATACTAGACAATGGTACATCAGTCATAATACTCACCATGGTACATCTATAAAATTTGCTACAGTTTTTAGTAACATAGCAAATCTCAAATTCCTAATGAAGTACAGCCATTGGCATGCTGCCTTCATGATTGCATGAATATGTTGTGCCACTGTTGACATTGTCACCACAGAGGGCAAGGAAGGTGAGTTCACACCATGCTGCTGACACAAAAGTGCTGTCTGTAAAGCATATGGATGTCTCTGTAGAGTGCTGTGTTAATTTCACTTAACACTGATTCCATTAATGCTCTCATTTTTAGGAATGTGTCCTGAGCCCTTAAGTGAAACAACATACCAATTATGATGGTTAGAACACATTTTCAGGTATCAACACAGGCAGTCTGACATTATGAACAAAGTTAAAGGAATTGATGAGAGCTGGGTGTCATCAGCATGTAATTGAGGAAGAAGGAACAACAAAGGATAGTTTCTTCTTGAAATCCATAGGTGACAGTGCTGAATGGAATAAAAATTATTGTCAAGATGTACTTACAATGCTTGTACAGACAGGACTTGAATGACATGAGGTCAATTCCTCTAGACTCTAGAAGAGTTCTGACCAACGACCAATCCAGACATCAGAAGTTTGAGAGGAGGGGATTTCACTCAGGTCCACTGCATGAGTAGAAAAAGCCAGCGGCTGATTGCGGCAGTGTAATTGAGTTCTGACCAGTGACCAATCCGTGTTTGGGATTGATTAGCAAGAGGAAATTAAAGGAAGGCAGGGGCAAGCACAGCAGCCATAGTCTGAGTGGACAGAGTAAGAGTGGTGATCTTGAGGCTTTAGCACTTCAAAGCTTCAGCAAAGAGAAATCAAAGAAAAGAAAAGCTCCAGGTAAAGTGTTTTTTCCCCCCATCCCTTCGTTATATCTGCTTAGTTAGGACAGTAGAAATGCCAGGCAGGATAGTTGAATGCTCCTCTTGTAGGACGTGGGAAAGCAGAGAGACCTGTAGCATCCTTGATGACTACAACTGCGAGAAGTGCATCCAGATGCAGCTTCTTATAATCCACTTTAAGGAGATGGAGGTGAAACTGGATGAACTCCAGATCGTTCGGGAGGCTGAAGGTGTGAGAGATAGGACATATCTAGATAGGACAGATGGCGATAGTTACATCCAAGGTACAGGACACAGAAAACTGGGTGACAGGATGGGAAAAGGGTTAAACAGCGAGTGCAGAGTGGCCATCCCCCTCAATAACAGGTATATCATTTTGGATACTGTTGGGGGGATAAGCTAACAGAGGAAAGTTACAGTGGTCGGGCCCCGGCACTGAGTCTGCCTCTGATTCAGAAGGGATAGGGGGAGAGAAGAGGAATGCTGTGGTGATGTGGGATTTGTTAGAGGAACAGACAGAAGGTTCTGTGGACGAGAATGAAATTCCTGGATGGTATGTTGCCTCAGAGGTGCAGGGGTCCAGGACCTCTAGGATCGAGTCCTCTGCATTCTTAAGTGGGAGGGTGAACAGCCAGAAATAATGGTCCATGTAGGTACCAATGACATGGGTAGGATGAGTGATGAGGTTCTGCAAAGGGAGTTAGGTGCTAAGTTAACGGGCAGGACCTCCAGGATTGTGACTTCAGGATTGCTATCCCATGCCACACGCTAGTGAGGCCAGAACTAGGAAGATTATACAGTTTTAACACGTGGCTAAGGAGTTAGTGCAGGAGGGAGGGCATAAGATTTTTGAATCTGTAATCTCTTCTAGGGAAGGTGGGACCTATACAGAAGGGACAGATTACACCTGAACTAGAGGGGTACTAATATCCTAGTGGGAAGTTTTGTTAATGCTGCACGGTGGGGTTTAAACTAGAGTTGAGGGGCAAGGGAACCAGAATGCCAGAACAGTTAATGGAGAGGTTGTGGAGAAAGATGTTGGTAATGTTATGAACGTACCACAGCTCTGAGGGGCCGAAGGGTGCGGGGTAGCCCCCTCCTTTGTGAGAATCGCAAGATCACTATTGATTTGGGTCAGGAGACCCAGGAAATGAGAGAGAGACGTGCGGAATGTCTCGTTCCCCGGCGATATAAAGCTACGGGACACGGCCATTGTCTCTTGAAGACGAACTTGTGTATTACAATACTGTGCTACGTGGAAGCCCTCAGGCAAAGTGGGCTGGTTGAGGGAGGGATTGCATCACCCCCAACCTGATTGACATCTGAAACCCTGTGAGTCAGATTAAAAGAGGGTCTGTGGGAACAGCCCCTCAGACGCACCAGAAGAAACGCTAGCGATCCCGTAATAGCAGAAGCCGGTGGGGGAGGAGGCCACGTGCGTTCGGTTCCATTTGCCCCAGAACCGGTGCCCACGGAAAAACGGCTTTTAGCTAACAACGAGGAAACCAACTCCCGACGACTCGAAGGATTAACATCATAAAAGCATGGGCAAGTTTCAAACCCGTCTTTCCCTGAAACCAAAACGCTGAAGCGTGAACGAACTAACAGTGACTTTTATATTTCCATCGGACAATACATTATCCCCTAGACAACGATAGAGCTATTTCTTATTGATTATTATTATACCCGCACTTTTAGATTTAGTATTGACGACGTATATTATCTGTATGGTTGCATTGACATTATTTTGTGTATTTTTATCAATAAATACTGTTAAAAATAGTACCATCAGACTTCAACGGACCTCTCTATCTTTGCTGGTAAGTGACCCAGTTACGGGGTACGTAACAGTAAGACCTCAGACAAAGTTAGGAATCAAAAGGTTGAGCATGGTATGACTAGATTCCTGAGGTGTGTATATTTCAATGCAAGGAGTATCGTAGAAAAGGCAGATGAGCTCAGGGCATGGATCAACACCTGCAATTATGATGCTGTAGCCATTAGTGAGACAATTGCAGGAGGGACAGGACTTGGCAGCTCAATGTTACAGAACTCTGTTGCCTTAGACGTGACAGAGTGGGAGTGTTTAAGAAGAGGAGAGGTGGTGTTACTAGTCAGGGAAAATGTCACGGCATTGGTGCTCCATTAGAAGTGTAGGGAATTGAAGGGGATGGCAGCAGTAATAGGGGAGTCTATAGTCAGAGAGACAGATGGGCAACTCTGTGGATGCCAAAAGGAAAAGTTGATCGTTGTTTGCTGCCCAGGTGCCAGCATTTGTGACGTTTCTGAATGCATCAACAATATCCTAAAAAAAGAGAGTGAGAAGCCAGAAGTCGTACATATTGGTACCAATGACATGGGTAGAAAAGGGAGGAGTTCCTGAAAAAAGAGTACAGGGAATTGAGAAGCTGGACCTCAAAGGTAGTAATCTCAGGATTGCTGCCTGTAGCATGCGACAATGAGGATAGGAAAGAATAAGGTGGCTGAAGAATTGGGGCAGGGATTCAGATTTCTAGATAATTAGGACGACTTCTGGGGCAGGTGTGACCTGCACAAAAGGGACGGGTTGCACTTGTATCCTAGGGGGACCAATATTCTTGCAGGCAGGTTTACTAAAGCTGTTGGGAGTGGTTTAAACAAATATGGCATGGAGATGGGAACCAGTATGATTGAGCTGAGGATAAGCCAGCAGGTTTACAAATAGATGATGTATGTAACATGAATGTAAGGAAGGACCAGCCAATGATTGGGTACAAATGCAAAGAGTTAAAGTGTACCACAGAGGCAAAATTCAAAAGGTGAAGAATGCAGGACTGGAGGTGCAGTAATTAAATGCACGTAGCATTCAGAATAAAGTGGATGAACTCATGGCGCAATTACAGATTAGGGAGCTCATAGTTGGGATCTTAATATCAAAGCATATACTTTGTATCAAAAGGACAGGCAGGAAGGCTTAGGTGGTGGTGTGGCCCTGCCGGTAAGAGGTGACACGGGGTCGGAGATTGTTGAATCTTTGTGGGTGGAATTAAGAAGCTGCAAGGGTAAAAAAAAATTATGGGAATCATATCTAGGCCTCCAAATAGTAGTCAAGATGTGGGGGGTTGAGATTGCCAAGGGAGCTGGAAAAGGTATGTAATAAGGGTAATGACATAATTGTAATTGGGACTTCAATATGCAAGGGGACTGGGAAAACCAGATTGGTGTCGGATTGCAAGAGAGGGAATTTGTTGAATGCCTACAAGATACTTTTTGAAGCAGCTTGTTCTTGAGTGTACTCGGGGAGGTGAGAGTTGATAACGGACCACTGGAAAATGATGCTGGTGAGGTTGTAATGGGGAACAAGTAAATAGCAGATGGACTTAATGGGTACTTTGCATCATTCTTCACTGTGGAAGACACCAGCAGTGTGCCAGAGGTCTGTGAGTGTCAGGGAGCAGGAGTGAGTGCAATTGCTATTACAAAGGTGAAAATGCTAGGCAGACTGAAAGGTCTTATGATGGATAAGTCACCTGGACCAGCTGGGGTACATCCCAGAGTCAGGAGAGACGTTGCTGAAGAGATAATGGATACATTGGTCATGATCTTTCAAGAACAACTTGATTCTGGCATGGTCCCGGAGGACTGGAAGATTGCAAATGTCACTCCACTCTTTATGAAGGGAAGAAGGCAAAATAAAGTAAATTATAGAGTCTGTTATTAAGGATGAGATTTTGGGGTACTTGTAGACTAATGATAAAATAAGTAAAAGTCAGCATGGTTTCTATAAAGGGAAATCTTGCCTGACAAATCTGTTGGAATTCTTTGAGAAAGTAACAAGCAAAGTGGACAAAGGAGAGGCATTTGATAAGGTGCTATACATGAGGCTGCTTTAACAAAATAAAATCCTATGGCATTACAGGAAAGATACAGGCATGGATAGAGGACTGGCTGACAGGCAGGAGGTAGCAAGTGGAAATAAAGGGGGCCTTTTCTGGTTAGCTGCCAGTGACTAGTGGTGTTCCTCAGGTCAGTATTTGGACTGCTACTTTTCACATTGTTTGTCAGTGATTTGGATAATGGAATTGATTGCTTTGTGGCAAAGTTTGTGGATGTTACAAAGATAGGTGGAGGGGTAGGTAGTGCTGAGGAAGCAATGCAATTGTAACAGGACTTGGACAAATTAGAAGAATGGGCAAAAAAGTGGCAGATGGAATACAGTGTTGGGAAATGCATGATAATGCATTTTGGTAAAAGGAACAATAGTGCGGACTATTATCTAAATAGGGAGAAGGTTCAAACATCAGAGGTGCAGAGGGACTTAGGAGTCCTTGTGCAAGATTCCCAGAAGATTAACTTACAGGTTGAGTCTGTGGTAAAGAAGGCAAATGCAATGTTGGCATTTACTTCAAAGGGAATAGAATATAAAGACAAGGAGATAATGCTCAGCCTTTATAAGACACTAGTTTGGCCGCAGTTGAGTATTGTCAACAGTTTTGGGCCCCTTATCTCAGAAAAGATGTATTGTCATTAGAGAGAGTCCAGAGGAGGTCTACGAGGATGATTCTGGGAATGAAGGGGTTAAAATATGAGGAGCATTTGGCAACTTTGAGCCTGTACTCACTGGAATTTAGAAGAATGCAGGAGGGATCTAATTGAAACCTACTGAATTTTGAATGGACTTGTTAAGAACCCCGTAACTGGGTGTCTTAGTCTGGTGATACTATTTTCAATAATATTTATTAGCAAAAATATACAAAATAATATCAATGCGAATATACAGAGAATATACGTTAGCAATACTAAACCTAAAAGTGTGGGTATAATAATAATCACTAATGAAACAAGCTCTATCGTTGTCTAGGGGATAATGAATTGTCAGATGGAAATATAAAGTTCAGTTCTGTTCATGCAGGCTGCGGTAGTTGTTGGTCGCGGTGTTTCAATTGTTGGGGGAGAGAGAGAGAGAGAGAGAATGTGCGAACAGTAATAGCTATTATCTTGCCAACCTTCCTTTACGATTTTGATCCGTCGATGTGTCGTTGTTGTGGCCATTCACGTATGACCCCTCCGTCCTTTAGCTAGACCGTTCTTCCGTGGTGGACTCGTCACCCAGGCAAGGGTGGACACACACACAAGCCCCCACCGGTCTCGCTACAAAACGCTGTGAGTTAAATTTTACCGACCCTTCGTTCGGTCTCCGGTCTCCCACCCTGTCTCGTGGGGTTCTGATGCTCACTAGCGTTTCTCCTGGTGCGTCTGAGGGGTGTTCCCCAGACCTCACTTTTATCCCCACTCACAGGGTCTCAGGTGTCAATCAGGTTGAGATGATGTAACCCATCAAACTAGCCCACTCTGGTTGCCCCCTGAGGGGTTTCAATGAATAGAACAGTACCAAGTACACAATCCTTCTCCAAAAGACATTAGCAGTAATCAATGGTTCCGCTCTCCTTTTGTTAGCTGGAGACATTCCACCTTAGCTGTGCCTCTCACTCATTAACTTTCATGAGCTGTTATCAATAACAACTGCCCTGGCAGAGACCCTTTTGTCTCTCTTACTTCCTTGATAACAGCATCGAAATAGTAGCGATTTGCGATTCTCCAAGGGGGGGGGGGGGGGCATTGGCGATTTTGCACCCTTCTGCCCATCAGAGTTGTTCATACTTCGTAACACCCGCATCCTTCTAAGAATTTTCACCAAAGGGGAAAATTAACTAATACAGAGTCTTACAGAATTACAGAATCTAACACAATACAAAAGAGTTTTTAGCTACAGAGCAATACAGATATACATTCAACTGAGCATCTAAACATTTAGCGATTACATTGTCACTTCCTTTAATATCTTAATATCTTGTACCTTAATAAATTCCTGTAGCATCAGACTCCAATTTAATAACCACCTATTTTTATTCCTTTTCTTCAGTAAAACAAAAACTAAAGAGTTGCGATCTTAGCTTAAGTGTATATTATAAAATGTGAACCAATACATGTGTGATTATTCTGTAGTACATTACAAAAGTTTATGCAAATACTAATCTTTATTTTACTTTTCAATTCAACAGTCAATCTTCCATGGTGTTGTCTTTATTATTTACATGCTTTGTCAAAATCCCTCAAAACCAGATCCTGTTATTTAAAGTGGCATTTTGTCAACCTTTGCCTCTTTTCCACTTAACTCTAACGTGGTTAGCTTGCTCACCAGTGTGGAATAGGCTTTCGCATTCTCCTTTCATAGGAGTTATTTTATCAACAATGTTCTCCAAACTTAGCCCATCTTCTGAACTTCCACACAATTCTTTATTTTTAGGCAAGTCATTAGTTTTATCTTCAGGACCCTTCATTCTATTAGTTTTCAGTTTAACATCTGCAAGTTGTTTACCTTTAAATTCCAAAACAAACTGTAATTGATTCACAGGCACCTTGTTAACAAGCCATTGTTCCTTCAGCCTGGTTACTGCTTCTGACACCAATCCAGACTTTAAATTTTCTTTATTCAATTTATGAACTACACTTTTTCCTTCTCCTTCAATAATAATATCCACATCACCAGCTCCCATCTGCTCACTAACTTTTAACACACCTTCTAATACAAACAACTGAGAATTCTCACTTCCCACTGGTACCAAGGTTAACCCTTTCTTCACTGAACCAAGTCCATCTGACCCAAAAGGACTGCATTCCTTTTCAACTAAATCAGATACCTCAGACGTTTCCTGAATTTCATTACTAGGTTCGGTACCATGTGCATCCACATCTTGAACACACTCAAACGGGACATCTGCCTCTTCCAGGCTTTCAATACCCATCCCTTTTTCAAATTCTAAGTTCCCCTGATCCTCCTAGTTACTCTCTGGGCACCTCCCATCCAGAGTAAACTCAACCCTGCGGGTTAAAACAATTTCATCTGTTAACCCAGCAGACTCCTTCAAGGTAACGGCATCCTTTTCATCTAGGACTGCCCTTATATCATTATCGGGAACACATTTCAATTTTTCAACTTCTTCAAACAGTTCCATCAAGCCAGACAGATCATCCATGTCCAACCCTGGACCTTCTAACTGCCTTAATTGTTTCTCATCTTTACTCCGTGCCTCTATACATTTCCTCCTGGCTAAGGGTAGCTCTACCTCCTCTCCTTTACTCTCTTTCACCTCCCTATTCTCCGTCTTACCATCCCCTAACCCCTCTTGGTACCGGGTTGGTAAAAACGTCTCAGCCAAATCGACACTGGACTGATTTAAACTGGTCTCTTTCTCAGCTGCCTTTCTCGACATGCTGCGAGTGGTCACGCATGTGGGATAGGTCTTGGAATCCTCAACACTTACAGGCTTGCTTGTCAGCTTCACGGCTGAACACACCTCATCCCCTGCTAAATCATTACCAAGAAGGACGTCCACGCCGTCTCTCGGTAATTCTGACTGTACCCCTATTTCAACTGGTCCAGATACCAGGTCACAATTTATAATGATCCCATGCAAAGGTACAGCTTCTGTCCCTTTTCCTATGCCTCTCAAAACTACCTCTCCCATCTCAGGACCAAAATCTAGTACCTTACTGAGAATCAATGACTGCTCAGCTCCAGTATCTCTCCAGATCCGCACTGGAACTGGGGTTTCTCCCGCTTTCACAGACACGGTCCCTTCTGAAATAAATTTCTCACGCCCCTCTCGTATTTTATCTACCTGGGGCTTTCTCGTCGATTTGCTGATCGACACAATACACCCTGTAGGGACTGCTGCTTTCCCTTTTCCTGTCTCCTTCCTCGGAGCAAAGCACTTAGATGCAATATGACCAACCTTTCCACAATTAAAACAGGTCAAGCCAGGAACCCTCCTGCCAGCCTGCCTTTCTTCCTCCTTACTTTTACCACTAGCTCCCAGCTTAATTTCTACCTCAGCCGGCGGGCTTTCTCTACCGTTCCTACGGTCTTTCTGGTAACTCTTATTCGAGGAAAACTTTGTCTTGTGGGTTAGGGCATGTTCATCTGCGAACCTGGCAAATTCTGATATAGACTTATTCGGCTTCTCATTCAAATACATCCGGATATCATCCAAAACACAACCTTTAAATTCCTCAATCAGAATTAACTCTCTGAAAGGATGGAAATCCTCCTCCACCCTTTCTGCCGCACACCAACGATCCAAGAGTACACCCTTCTCATAGGCAAACTCTGCATACATCTGATTCCACACTTTCTTTAAATCTCTGAACTTCTGTCTATATGGCTCAGGTACCAACTCGTAGGCCCGAAGGATAGCCTGTTTTACTTCCTTGTAATTCTCATACTCCTCCACAGACAACGCCGCATATGCCCGTTGTGCCTTCCCTTTTAACACACTTTGTTACAACGCCACCCACTGATCTCTGGGCCACTTCTGATTCACTGCCACCTTTTCAAAATGCAAGAAATAACTATCAACATCTGTCTCCTCAAATGGAGGTACTAACCTAAACTCCTTACTAACATTAAACCTCTCCTCTCGGTCTGCCCCTGGAACTCTTCCCTGTTGCTTTAACTTCTCCATGTCCAGCTCATGCTGCCTCCGTTTCTCCTTTTCCTTTTCAGCTCTTTCCTTCTCCCTTTCCTCTGCTTCCAGCTGTTGTAACCTACGTTCATGTTCCTTCTCCTTTTCTGCTCTTTCCTTCTCCCTTTCCTCTGCTTCCAGCTGTTTTAACCTAAATTCATGCTCCCTCTTAGCCCCTAACTCCTTTAGCTGGAGCTCATACTCCCTTTTCTTCTGTTCAGCGTCCAGCCTCAATTTTTCCAACTCTACCTGAGCCGTCCCAATAGCTGGTACCTTTTCAGGGATATGTTCCAATACCTCAGCCGAAAACATCCTTCTCAATATAATACTGAGTTATGGCCCTCCGCATCTCCCACTTTTTCATTGACGACTTCACCTCTGCGAGATTTAATCCTTTCGCAATATTTTTTACCAAGTCCGTCTTTGTGGCATCCTCTAGCGCCTTCAAAGTTGGGTTTTGTATAAATTCGACTACGTCCATCTTTGCTGGTTTCCCATCTGGTAACCCACGCAACCAGATCAAAGTCTGGACTTAAAGCCCGATTCACTGGCCCTTCAATTTGGTATCAAATCCTGAGACGAGGCCCCAATTTGTTACAAACCCTGTAACTGGGTGTCTTACCAGCAAAGATAGAAGTGTCCGTTGGAGTCTGGTGATACTATTTTCAACAATATTTATTAGCAAAAATATACAAAATAATATCAATGCGAATATACAGAGAGTATATGTTAGCAATACTAAACCTAAAAGTGTGGGTATAATAATAATCACTAATGAAACAAGCCCTATTGTTGTCTAGGGGATAATGAATTGTCAGATGGAAATATAAAGTTCAGTTCAGTTCATGCAGGCTGCGATAGTTGTTGGTCACGGTGTTTCAATTGTTGGAGAGAGAGAGAGAGAGACACAGAGAGAGAATGTGCGAACAGTAATAGCTATTATCTTGCCAACCTTCCTTTACGATTTTGATCCGTCGATGCGTCGTTGTTGTGGCCATTCACATATGACCCCTCCGTCCTTTAGCTAGACCGTTCTTCCGTGGTGGACTCGTCACCCAGGCAAGGGTGGACACACACACAAGCCCCCACCGGTCTCGCTACAAAACACTGTGAGTTAAAATTTACCGACCCTTTGTTCGGTCTCCAGTCTCCCACCCTGTCTCGTGGGGTTCTGATGCTCACTAGCGTTTCTCCTGGTGCGTCTGAGGGGTGTTCCCCAGACCTCACTTTTATCCCCACTCACGGGGTCTCAGGTGTCAATCAGGTTGAGATTATGTAACCCATCAAACTAGCCCACTCTGGTTGCCCCCTGAGGGGTTTCAATGAATAGAACAGTACCAAGTACACAATCCTTCTTCAAGAGACATTAGCAGTAATCAATGGTTCCGCTCTCCTTTTGTTAGCTGGAGACATTCCACCTTAGCTGTGCCTCTCTCTCATTAACTTTCATGAGCTGTTATCAATAACAACTGCCCTGGCAGAGTCCCTTTTGTCTCTCTTACTTCCTTGATAACAGCATCGAAATAGTAGCGATTTGCGATTCTCCAAAGGGGGGGGGGGCATTGGCGATTTTGTACCCTTCTGCCCATCAGAGTTGTTTATACTTCGTAACAGACTAGATAGGGTGGATGTGGAGAGAATGTTTCCTGTGGTGGGGATATTCAGAACTAGAGGGCACAGTCTCAAAACTGAGGGGCAGCCATTTAGAACAGAGATAAGGAGTGATTTATTTTTTTAGCCAGAGAGTGGTGAATATGTGGAATGCTCTGCCACAGACTGTGGTAGAGGCCAAGTCCGTGGGTATATTTAAGGTGGAAGTTGATAGATTCCTGATTGGTCACGGTATCAAACGGTATGGCAAGAAGGCAAGTGTGTGGGGTTGAGTGGGGTGCGGGATCAGACATGATGGAATGGTGGAGCAGACTCGATGGGCTGAATCCAGTGCAGCCTAATTCTGCTCCTATGTCTTGTGGTCTTATCAGTACAGACTGGAGAACTTGAGTAGTGAGGTGTTACATTTGGAACTGAGAAATAAGAAAGGTATGACCATATTACAGACCACCTAACAATCCTAGGGACTGAGAGGAACAATTTTGTAAAGAGGTCGTAGACTGTTGCAAGAAACTGAAGGTTGTGATAGTAGGTGATTTTAACTTTGCATGTATTCATTGGGAATCCCATATTGTAAAAGGACTAGATGGGATAGAGTTTGTCAAATGTGTTCAGGAAAGTGTCCTTTCATTAATACATAGAAGTCCCAATGAGATAACGTGCAATACTGGATCTGCTGTTAGAGAATGAGACAGGGCAGTTGACAGAAGCTTTAGGGGAACACTTCGCATCCAATGATCACCATGCCATTAGTTTCAAAGTAAGTATGCAAAAAGATAGATCTAGTCTGCAGTTTGAGTTTCTAAATTGGAGAAAGACCAATTTTGATGGTATCAGAAATGATCTGGCAAGTGTGGATTGGGACAAGCTGTTTCCTGTCAAAGATGTACTTGGAAAGTGGGAGGCCTTCAAAAATGAAATTTTGAGTGCTTGTATGTGCCTTTCAGAATAAAAAGTAAAGATAACAAATATCGGGATCCTTGGTTTTCAAGAGATATCGAGGCCCTGGTTAAGAGGAAAAGGAAGTGTAGGTATAGGCTAATAGGAACAAATGAGTTACTTTTGCAGTACAAGAAATGCAAGAGTACACTTAAGAAAGAAATCTGGAAGGCTGAAAGAAGGCATTAAGTTGCTCCAGCAGACAACATGAAGGAGAATCCTAAGGGATTCTACAGGTATGTTAAGAGCAAAAGGATTGCAAGGGACAAAATAGGTCCTCTGGAAGACCAGAATGGAAAGCCATGTGTGGAGCCAAAACAGATGAGGAAGATCTTAAATTAATTATTTGCATCTGTATTTACTTAGAAGATGGACACAGAGTCTATAGAAGTGAGGCAAAGTGGCATCAACTTCATGGACCCTGTACAGATTACAGAGGAGTAGGCGCTTGCTACCCTGAGGCAAATCAGACACGGACTGGTTAAGGATAGTCAGTGTGACATTGCGTGGTAGGTCATGTCTAACCAATCATTTAGAGTACTCTGAGGATGTTAACCAGGAAAGTGGATGAAAGCAAGGCATGGACTTTAGTAAGATATTTGACAAGGTCCCACATAGGAGACTGGTCAAGAAGCTTGACATTCAGGATGAGGTAGTAAATTGGATTAGATATTGGTCTTGTGGCAGAAGCCAGAGAGATAGTAGAAGGTTGCCTCTCTGACTGGAGGCCTGTGGCTGGAGGCATATGGCAGGGATCGGGGCTGAGTTTGTTGTTTGTCATCTATATCAATGGTCTGGATGATAATATGGTTAACTGAATCAACAAATTTGCAGATGATGCCAAGATTGAGGGTGTAGTGGACAGTGAGGAAGGCTATAGTAGCTTGCAGAGGGATCTGCATCAGCTGGAAAAATGGGCTGAAAGATGGCAGATGGGATTTAATGCAGACAAATGCAAAGTTTTGCACTTTGGTGGGACCAACTAAGGTAGGTCTTGCACAGTGAATGGTGGGGCACTGAGGAGTGTGGTAAAACCAAAGGATTTGAGAATACAGGTCCACAATTCATTGAAAGTGGTGTCACAGAGAGATAGGGTCGTTAAAAAAAGCTTTTGCACATTGGCCTTCATAACTCAACGTATTGAGTACAGGAGATGGAAAATTATATTGCAATTGTATAAGATGTTCGTGAAGCCTAATTTGGAGTACTATCTGCAGTTTTGGTCACCTGCCTACAGGAACGATGTAAGCAAGGTTGAAAGAGTACAGAGAAAATTTACAAAGATGTTGCTGGGTCTGGAGGACCTGAGAGAGATTTCAGAGGTATGCAAAATTACGAGGGGTATAGATAAGGTAAATGCAAGCAGGCTTTTCTTATTGAGTTTGGGTGGGACTACAACCAGAGATCATGGGTTAAGGGTGGAAGGTGAGAAGTTTAAGGGGAACATGAGGAGAAACTTCTTCACTGAGAGGGTTATGCGAGCGTGGAATGAGCTGCCAGCATAAGTGGTTCATCGAGGTTGATTTCGACATTTAAGAGAAATATGGATAGGGATATGGAGGGCTATGGTCCTGGTGCAGATTGATGGAAATAGGTCATTCAGCATGGACTAGATGGGCCAAAGGGCCTGTTTCTGTGCTGTGTTCTCGTTGACTCTAAGAATGCTGGTTGAAGGGAATGATCTCATGTACATCGACATTTTTACTTATTAATTCAATAACAAATTGTAAATACCTCTGACAAGGCCAGCACTTCCCTCATTACCGCCTGATCTACATGGCATGCTGGGCTATTTTTGGGGAGAAGTCAATGAAGGCCTAGGGGTAATTCACTGAGGGTACAATCCCAGCAGATGTCATTGTTGCCTTTTACAGGGTGGTTTTGGTGTTGTGAATTACATTGAAACAAGTAATTTTGTAAGCAATCATCAAATCATTCATTAAATGCATTTATTGCTTTGTTATACATGGAACAGGGGAAATGTTACTTCAGAATATCCTTGCTACATTGAAATGACAGTCAAAGTCATTACTTTATTATTATAATTTGCACCTACCTATTTGGAACATTTTGCCTTGCATGGATTCATTGTCCCTAGCCTGAGGACAGATTCTGCTTAACAGTTTCTCATGACAATTGTAATTGGCAGTTGTTCACCTTGCTGTACTCCAGCAGTTGCATGTTAGGGAAAACAGCTTTTTTATATCAATCAACTTAAAAAATTCATTTGCAGAAATTTCCTACGCTTCATAGTTTGGTACTATTGCAGATGAGAGTCCCTTTGCGCGATGACCGGAGGAGTAAATCAATAGAGGAGAGAGAGGAGGAATATCAGCGGGTCAGAGATCGAATATTTGCTCGAGAAGTAAGTCATAATAATTCCTTGAATAATTTTACTTGTTTTTTGCAAAGCTGGATATTTTATATAGAATAATAAATAGTGAAAATTCAGAACCTGACATAATGAATAGTTCTGGCTTTTTCAGTTTCCAATTTACAGATTTCTGATTTTCATTTGCCTTTGTGTGTTCTTTGAGACATTCAGCATTGATTTTCCTGCAGCAGCACATTTCTGCCAACAGAATGACATAACCTAATGGGTCCCAGTACCAGGATCAGTGATGTTGCCATCATGTTTGTGCTTGTAACCCTGACAAAACAGTGTTGTTTCTGACAGGAGTATGCTCCAAATATCTTGGCAGGAGGACTCTTTCACTCTCATCAGCTTTCCGTACTCTCCCACGTCAATCATGTTTTTCCAAAGGATTGTGTTCTTTTTTTCTAACTGGCACTAAAGCCACCCAGAACAATGCAGATCAGGGTTTCCCCCCCCAACATTATAGTAGCAGACACACTCACTCTCACCCATAGCTTCCAAGGTCAGGATGCATGTGCTGATGACTGTAACATGTTAGTTGCATGTTAAAGTGTACTGGGGGGGTTATCTCCAAGATGTTCACTAATCCCACGTGATCCTACATGCTAGAATAGCTCACTGTTGGCCTCAGATCCTTCACCATAGAGATGATGTTCCTCTTTGGGTTCACGATTCCAGAACAAGGTGTAGCCACCACCTTGTTCTTTGAACTGGCCGTTACTTGCCCTTTGCATCTCAGTAATGGGGATTTCCAAGTATCTGAGCTGTGATTGTGAATGAGCTATGTCATTCAGGTCTGTCAGTTTTGGGATCCTGAATTTCATGTTGAGGAGTAGAGTTTGCTTGTTTGTTGTTTTTGTTTTTGTGGGGTGGCTGTTGTACACCAGCTGCCTCACAGACTTTGACACAGCAATGTCTTCATCCATGCTGAGGAAGTCCAAAGCGACTGAGGCCAGGTTCTGGCGTACGGGTGTAAAAAATATGTGGGCATCTGTATCGGAGTCTATCAGCGTATATGTATGCCCCTCCCTTTACCCCTCTCCTTTCTGCCCCTTCTCTTCCTTTTCTTCCTCCCCCCCCCCTTTTGCTCGCTCACTCACTCCGCCCCTCCCTCCCCTCCCCTCTGTTCTTTCAGTGTCCTGTAAACTTCTCTCATCTTCCTTCAGTCCTCCTCCCTTCAACTTAGTTCCACTTCCCCTCACTAACACACAACTGTTTGCCCCCCCAGACCTCACCACTCCTTGCTTCCCTTCATCCATTACCTTCCCTTTTCTCTGGCCTTCTGCTCTCTTCTCTGAACACCTTTTTCTTTCTGCCTACTGTACTCTTCCCTTTCTCTCCAGTTCTGAGCAAAACCCCCATACACTGTCACTGAGTGGCAGTCCTGCAGCATGGGCTGTGTCAGGGTGATGGAAGGGCACTGTGACCTGCCCTAGGGTGGTGGTGTGGGCAGACGGTAAATGAAACCTACTGAGTGAAGATTGACCTTGGTGGTCCCTTCCCCCTCCGCCCTTTTTGCCTTTACTTGCTCCCATCCATCTTGGGCCCTCTCCCTTTTTTCTCCCACAATCCCATGTTCTCTTCCCCCACCCAATCTCAGTTGCTGAATGCCCAGATTGCAGTTTAGCCCACATCCTGTCTTCCAATACCTTTCCCTGAAAACCATGGGGAATCTTCAGTCTTTTGGCTGGTGCAGCTCCATGCCCACCAATCATGATCTCCTGGCCACTGTAGGTCAATTAATTAGCAGGCCACGAAAATGTACTGTATTTTAAATAATTTATAGCTATTTATAGCCATTTATAATAATGATTTAGATTAGGTATTTTTCTTTGGTCAGGCAAGAGTTCCAGGTGCTATTGATTTGAATGTGTAGAAAGGGATTAATAGAATGGCCAAAAATTTATCCAGCAGTTATTTTGTTAAACATGTAGTCATGAAGATAGGTTTTATTATATGGAGTAATATCATATCTATCTTCTGTAGTTTAATGATTTTGCAGTATGTTATTTGCAAGTGCTGTGAATGTAATATGGACAGAAATGAAAGCTATTTTCCACCCAGCAAGATACTGAAAACTGCAATCAGATAAATAGCAAGTTAGTGTGTTTTGGTTGTGTTGATGAAGACTGCAGGGGAACTCCCCCCTTCTCACCACATAACAGCATAAGGGTCTAGCTACACACAATGCCAAATCAAACAGCACTGTTCAGTTGAAAATAGGCTTAATCTTACAGCAAAATGGCACCAATTTGTTGTGTCTGGCAGGAGGTGTAACCCCTAATATAACCCAGTGGGATTTTTGTTAGTAAAAGAAATATCTTTCAATTGTAATCCTATCCATCCCTCCCTGCCTCCCAAAATAATGCCAACAAAGTATAGTGCCCAAAATGGTCTCCAGTGTGAAGTTGAACTTCACTGGTCTAAAAACCAACAACTGGTGTGCACTCTGGGAACAACTAGTTTTTAGTTATGCTGCTTCCTCTGAAACTGGGCTACTGAATGAGGCAGCGATCAAACTTCCATCTTTGTCAGGTCATTCCACAACACACTGCATTCTTACTGCTCACTCCACAGACCAATCACATGAGACCAAGTTTTCATCGACAATTAGTATTCTGCAGCCAAAGGTTGCTTCCAGAGGATCGTAGAGAAATTCACAGAAATTGCTACACTTTAGGGATCAATTTACAGGGCCAATTAACCCACCAACCCACATGTCTTTGAAATGTGGAAGGGGCCAGAACACCCAGATGAAATCCATCTGGTAATAGAGAGAACATGTAAGCTCCACATACAGTACCAGAGGCTAGGATTAAACCTTGTCCTTGGCACTGTGAGGCAATGGCTCTCTCTGCTGTGCCACCACTGTATTTATTTGTCTACACCTAGCATTTCTCCAGTGGTTGTTATGGATTTGGACAAGCATCATCTTGGACATAGCATTAGCTATAAGGAGCACATGGAAGGAGGCAGGGAAGATGACTATATCCATCTAGAATTTATATGGATAGCTTACTCATTTAGCGATACAGTGCAGAATGGGGCCTCCAAGTCACGCCCCTCCAGCAACCTTACAGCCCTGATGAACCCTAACCTAATCACGGGACAAATTACAATGACCCATTTACTTCCCACTACGTCTTTGGACAATGGGAGGAGACTGGAGTACCCGGGGGGAAACCCATGCATTCCCTGGGGAGGACATACAGAGATTCCTTACAGAATGGCGCTGGAATTGAAGTCCAAACTCCAGAATGCCCTGAGTTGCAGTAGCGTTGTGCTAACTACTATGCTACTGTGGTGCCCAATCTTCTTTATCTAAACAACTCTGGGGAAGCTGCCCATACTAAGGCAGTTCTCAATCAGATCTTTGGCCACTAGCAACCTCATGTAGGCTCACAGATGAGGCTCCACCATGTTATCCATGGAACTGTAGGTTGCAGGCTGTTGCCACTAACCACTGTTACATTTCAGTTTGCTGCTCACTTGACAGAAGTTGCCTACGCTCCATTCTAAAGAAGAAAAAGTTTCATCTACTTTAACCCTACAGAAGCAGGGGAATCAGGCACACGAATTTACCCATATTGCAAGAATTCCAAAGTGCAGCATTCATATTCTTATGCACGTGTCCTTACAAAGTCATTCCTGGCAACCTCTGTCATAAAGGACTCATCTCATGTTCTCCACCAACCTGCCAGAGTCCCACTGAGCACCTCTCCCATAAGCTGTATGACTTTGCTGTAGTTGAATTTGCTGTTTTTAAATGTATGAATGTGCCTATCTCCATGTCGCATTTATGAGGCTAGTTATTTATTGGATTTATAAGGGGAGCCTAATCATGCTACTCTGAAAATTTGAAGATCTTTATGAGCAATTTTAGAATGACAGGTAATGCTGTTTCACCTCTATTAAAAAGTAGCAAAGCAGTGTCTCAGCTAAGATTTTCAATGAGTGCCACAACAGATATTTATTAATATTATAATATTGAGGTAAAAGCCTAGATTGTTTATTTAAAATAAGATCAATAGTGTTCCGTTTGTCAAAAAAGGAAATAAACCTATCTGCAATGCTGCAGAATGTTTGAAGAATGTGCGATATATGATGATTTTCAGGTGCTGGAATAGCAAGATTATACTATTTAAAAATATATTTGACCCACAGTCATAAGATTTATAAAGTTCTCTCTTCTCTTTCAGTCTTCATACAATGGCTACTTAATGGAGAGCAGGTCAGTATCACGTGCATGGCACCTGTATATGTAGTTATTCTAATCTAAAGAATGTTGCAAACCTTCAGAAATATGTTTATTTTTGTAATACAATCAACAGACTCTCCAAAGAAGGCAGTTCTTCTATTTTGCAAAAAAGGAGGCAGCTTTTTAGGTATTCAACTATTTATTGGAGCTTTAGCTTCCTAAGCAGCAGTGCTTATGCCAATGCATGGGTGTTTGTTGTTGGATGGCTTTGCAGTATGTTTTTCATGGTTCTATGTACTCTTCCGTCATTGAGAAGTTTTTTCTATTTTGCTGGTCTATGTCTGAGTGCACAGGTTTTAACTTCCAAAACTCATTTGATCAATCAAAGTTAGTTTTAAATTTGACAATCAATTTCCAGTTGCTCATGATTTAAATCTTAATCTGCACTAAATAAAAAGTAGTAATAATTGCATTAAAATGTTTAATTTTGAGAGCTGGTTAGCTATAAAGGAAGCTGAGTGATCATTTTACATCTTAGAAGGTTAGCTAAACATGATTTCAGTATTATCCACAATGACAAATGAATTTGCATGTTACGGTGCAGCCACTTTTGATGAGGAAATATTCCACATTTTCCAATTTTTTTTCCAACTGTATGGTTCTCTCCCACCCATAAAATGACAAATATGGACCTTCAGAGGAACTCAGGATTGTGTGGAGATCATTGATAAGTGGGAAAACATTTTACTCCAATTACTTTGGGTATCCGTCCAAGACTAGAGTCCTAAGCAAGCATAGGAATAGGTCCCACAGCCCACTGTCTGCATCAACCACCTACTTACACCGATCCTATATGAATCCTATTTATTGTTCTTCTGACATTCTCATCACACCACCCCAGAGATTTTATCACTCACTGGCACTATGGGCAATTTACAATGGCTAATTAACCTACCATGCTGCCCATCTTTGGCGGGATGCAGGGGAGAAACTAAAATACCCAGGGGAGACCCATTAGGTCACACGGAGAACATGCAAACTCCATACAGAAAGTAGGGTCGAACCCAGGTCTCTAGCTAAGCAAGGTAGTGGCTTTACTATCTGCACCACTGTCGCCAACTACTGAGAGTGTTTCCATGTAATGGAATTGATGGATTTAATACATGAACAGTATAACTTTAAAAATATTCTTTGCTAGCTTTTATACTGTGGTCTGATTGTGCCTGATCAACATTGTGGAGAAATGTTTGCCTGTAATCCATGTCAACAATTTGAGGCTGTGCCTTAAGGTTAAAGTGTGTGTGCGTGTGTTCATAATTTATACTACCTGAATTTTGTTGCCTGACCTTGAATGCTTGTTTATTTTATTTTGACAAGATGGTTTAAAGTTAGACATCACACATGAAAATGGGGTACTTGCTTTATACAGATTGGATTCATGTACCTCATGGATTTGCAAATTTAGTATATAATCCCTGGACTAGATACCTGTGTTTGATTGTTGGTGTGTGTTTTTTTTTTGGTTTCTTTCAAAGCAATAGTGAAGTAGCTGAACATCAAATGTAGTGGAATAGTATAGCAGCCACATTATGGCAAAGTTTGTGTGGGATTTCTGTCATCCAAGTTAATATTTAAAGTGGCAAGAATGTTATTGTCAATAAATCTATTTTTTAAAGATAGGAAATTGTTAGAAACATAAGAAAAAGAAGCAAGTGTAGACCATTTGGCCCCTCTTGCCTGCTCTGCTATTTAATAAGATCATGCTTTGTTTTAAGTGTCTATTTTCCCTAGTAACCTAGATGTATCAAGGTAACTGAGACATTATGGAACAGGGCAATAGAATAGGACACTTCACAGTTGTGAGTTACTTTGAACAGGGCATGCCAGTGTGCCACTGATTAATATATCCATTTTTACAGAGGGAACCGAGAGTGCCTAAGCAGAGCTTCTAGCAGCCGTCAAAGCAGTACTGAGAATGAGCTGAAATCCTCTGAGCCTCGGCCGTGGAGTAGCACAGACTCTGACAGCTCAAACCGCAGTTTGAAGCCACCAGTAACCAAAGCAAGTAGCTTTAGTGGAATCTCCATACTGACTCGAGGGGACAGCCTTGGCAGCAACAAAAGTGTAAACAGGGTCTCCAAAACAGGTATGCATTTTGCTGAGGTGCTTGAATTTTATTTCCATGCAATCTCTGGGTAAATAAGTTGGTTTCAAGCCTTTTGCAGAAGTTCAAAATATGTATTTTTTTGTCCAGTCATTTTGAAGACCCTCATGCCATTTATGACAGACTGCCGTGCTTCTCAGGTCTCATTCATTGCACTTTTTATATTGAATGCTAACAAACTGTATTTGAATAGCTGGCACGAGGAAATCTGCAGATGCTGGGGTGGGTAACCATCTTATTTCTTCCTCCCTCACCCCCCACCATTTTGTGCTGTCACTCATGAGTTGTTCCTCCTTGAGAGGCCCTTGTTTTATGCTTCTACTTTTATGATTTTGTTATTTCTTTATTCTATAACCTTTGTTTTGAGGGGTCCTTTGATTGTAAGTACTTTCTTGGAGCAGTTGTTATCCTTTTAATGATTTCTGTAAGGAATTTCTAGTGTGATCAGTTGAAACTACAAAAAATGATAGAAATGTTTGGATTTTGAACTGAGGCAAAAACATTGTGTTTATTTATCTTAATCAGAATCAGGTTTAATACCACCGGCATATGTCGTGAAATTTGTTAACTTTGTGGCAGCAGTACATAATAAATATAGAAAATACTGAATTATTGGAGATATGTGTGCTGTATATTAAATAGTTAAAATAAGTAGTGCAAAGACAGAAATTTGAAAAAAAGTAGTGAGGTAATGTTCATGATTTCAATGTCCATTTCAAAATCAAATGGCAGAGGGGAAGAAGCTGTTCCCCAAATCACTTGAGTGTGTGCCTTCGGGCTTCTGTACCTCCTACCTGATTGTAACGGTGAGAAAAGGGCAAGTTCTGGGTGGTGGGGTTCCTTAATGATGATGCCGGCTTTCTGAGGCATCACTCCTTGAGGATGTCTTGAATACTATGGCGGCTAGTACCCCTGATGCAGCTAACTGTTTACAACACTCTGCAGTTTACTTCGGTCCCCCCGTACCAGACTGTGATGCAGCCAGTTGGAATGCTCTCCATGGTACATCTGTAGAAGTTTTCAAGTGTTAAAGGTGATAAACCAAATCTCCTCGAACTCCTAATGAAATATAGCTGTCTTGCCTTCTTCATAGCTGCATTGCTATGTTGGGACCAGGTTCGATCCTCAGATATTGACACCCAGGAACTTGAAATTGCTCCCTTTTCACTTCTGATTGCTCTATGAGGATTAGTTTGTGTTCCCTTGTCTTACCCTTCCTGAAGTCCACAATTGGCTCTCTGAGTGTTTTATATTTTTTACATGTTTATAAAATGAACAAAATTGAAATATGTTAGGACTCCTTCTAAGACTGCTTCCGTTGTAAAGGAAGACACAATTTTCAATCTTTTGCCAGTTAATACATTTCTAGAAAATCATACTTGAGTTTTTTTTTGTAACAATATATTAGCTATTTTTCCTTTTGTCACACACTTCAAATTTTGGCCTTATTATTTTGAAGTGCTATGAACTTGGCATATATGAGCAAGAGGAATGGAATAAGAAAAGTGAGTAGATTTTGATTGGGAGCTGTTTGTAAGTTAGTACAGCAGCCATTTAAAGCTTTGTAAGATCATTCTATCCATCTTGTAAGAATTGGAACTCCTGTTCTAGGTTTACCACTTGGAACTCCTGAATTAAGTTCATCGGGTTTTGTGCAAGCCTCTGCACAGCAGCCTGGAAGGACTGTCCTATCTAATTCTGTACAACAGCAGCAACTGCCACCCACTCCTCAGCAACAGCCAATGACCAATCATATGATGTCACAGGTGAGTCACCATCCAGTATCCCTTCCCTTGCCTTAGTGTTCGAGATTATTTGCCTGGGATATTTCATAAATTGCGGGCAAAACTTAACTGTGTTCAATTCAAAAAATATTTTAGATTGCCAATTTATGAAGAGATAGGAATGAACACTTCATAATATAATCATTTTATTGTCTCAGTATGTAATACAGGAAAATTTAATCCAAATGTCTTTAGAATTTCACTTGTGCATGAACATGGATCCCAAATTGTATGCTTATTGTTGGTTTATTTATTCTCCTGATATTGGGGAGCCTCAGTCAGCTTGCCTCTTTATTAGTGATGGTGGCAGATTTTCGTATTTTGTCACGGATGTGCTCAAGACAATAATGCAGCTGATCATCAATTTTCACACGCACCCTTGTTCTATTTATGAACAAAAATATGTTGTGGAAATTTTTAAGTTAAATGCCATTTCTAGTATAGCAAGACATCAGCAGAAGTTCCTAAATTATGTTAGTCTTTCACAGGAAGTCTGAATGGATAAATTGGTATTTAATCGGATTTGTTTTTGGTGTTCTCCATCCTGAAGGTGGTGCCTTTTGCTATTACACAGTTTCATAAGTCAATTAAGACCTTTGGTGCAAAAACAAATTACTGGAGGAACTCAGCAGATCAAGCAGTATCTGTGGAGGGAATGGGATCGGCGACGCTTTGGTTCAAGACCATGCATCAGGACTTGTCTCCATTTGATCTTTGGTGCATGTATGACTTATTTATGGGACGTCAGGACTGGGGAAGACGGTCAAGGGTGATCCAGTCCTTGCCTGATAACTCCAAGCCTGTACTTCTCCAGCACTTTTAACAATGGTGAGAAATGCTTGGTGTTTACTGTTCAGTGCCACACCAGAAAGCAATAGAAGGGTCCCTTTTGTTTGATGCTTTATTGTCTAGTAGATTAGATTAGTCATTATTGTGAAAGAGGGGACTTAGTTGCCATTTGTTTTGCACACTTACCTGTAAACTAGCAATTAAAGTACTTGTTGACATGCAGTTACTAAATGGATCAATGATGTTTGTGTGTTTCTGTGGCAGTAAATGGATTGCTTATCCAGCTTCATGTAAGATCTACATATCAAATTTCTCAGTATTTGATTATGAAGACTGAAAAATCCAGGGTGGAGGTCCGCCTCCGTCATACTGTCCAGACGTAGAGTAAGCTAAAGAACAGAGGCGGAGATGAGACACAAAGACATTGAACACAGCTTAGGTTTTTTCCACACCCCAAATTTTACTGTTGCGGTTTTGTATATCTGCCAACTCTAATCTATACAGTTTATTGACAAAATCGAAATAAGTTAAATTTCTGAATATTGGCAAGTACTTTTGATATACAAAATGCTTTATAACAATTCCTTGTTCTCTGAAAATGTCTCCACAAATACTATCCCCCCCTAAATCCTATATAAACATCAAAGATGGTTTGGAGTATGGCTTAAAGACAAGAAAACAAAAGGAGTAGACGTTGAGCTTGTTGCATCCAGTCACATCTAATTGTGGCTATGAGAAGTTTCCATAAAGGTCTCTGCTTGCTGCCTGCTAGTGCCAAGCATTGCACTAAACTTCCTCCTTTCTGACAGAGGTCAATGAATTATTCAAGTTGTATTCAAAATGGTTTCATTAAGGCCTTCCAGGTACTCAGCTATATTAACAGTTTTGGGGCTATAAGACTTGCAAAAGTGACCCAGTTAAAACATAAATGTCCCAATTTCTTTCCATAAATTGACCACCAAAGCTATTCTCTTTTGTCATTAACTAACCTGGACTTTGGACACTTGGCCTTCTTGACTTGGAAAACCAATAGAATTTTAGAAAGAGAATCCCATGTCTGCATCCTTACCAGGGTCTGTCTAAGAACTCTTTTGTCAGTTAAAAGTAGGGGTTCCCAACCTTTTTTATGCCATGGGCTAATACCATAAAGCAAGTGATCCATGGGACCCCATGTTGGGAACCCCAGGTTTAAAGGAATCTGGGTGAAAAGTTGTTAGAGGATGTTTATTGGCAGAATATGTTTTAACTAAAGCTGATTAATAGAGATATGCAACGTACAAATCCCTCAAAACCTTGATCTATTCGTGTGTAGAACCCTTGATGCTGGAGTCAGACCTTTTCTCCAGTTTTCAAGCAGGTTGCCACTACTAACAATAATAGGCTTGTGAATGCCCACTTACCTCTTAATTTATGGCTGCCACTGTAGGGTTAGTAAAGTCGATGTAGAAGACTTCAATTGCAGCTTTGGTGATCTTCCTTTCCTTTCTCGACATAGAGAACTACAATTACGAATCTCCTGATTGTGACACCAAGCATATGGACGCATTAACAATAAATTTGCAAGAATTTGCCTGAATCCATGTAACATTTTACCACTAAGTTAAGTTAGTCCCTCATTGGGCTGTAAAGTTACAGCCAGAAAAAGTCCATTTGCATTTGATTGTTGTTTATCATCATAACATGAAAATTCTGCTGCAGCAGTTCCAAGTTAAGCTTGGCTGGGAAAAAACAGGTGTATAACCTGAGACATTTTGAAAGTATGTGCAGGTAGACGTGTGAAGAGTTACTACAAAACTTTATAGGGCTCTGGCAGAACTCATAGATCAAGGGTTCTCAATCTTTTTTATGGCATGAAGCCTTACCATTAACAGGGTCCGTGGACCCTAGGTTTGGAACCCCTGTCATAGATAGTGGGTAGAGTATTATTCCTCATATAACTATTCTATGCCCATTATCAAAATAAGGCAAAACTTAAGTGATACAAAAAAGCTATAAGTCTAGCGATATATCAAAATATCATCATAGTCGCTACTTACAGTGCATTAGAGTTTGTATGATAGCAGCAGTTTTTCTTCAGCTAACTTGGTTGTATACACTGCTTCCATTGTTCCTTTTACTGTATAGTTAGAGCAAGACCATCAGCGATGCGACTGGAATAGGTTTTGTGTGTTTTTTTTGTCATGTGACACAAAAGTTCCTGTAAGGCCATGCATGACCAAGCAATATTATCTTTAGTAAAATGTATAATTACAGCACTGAGACCTTAATTACACTCAGCTCTATAGAGTAAGTGCATATTGCTCATTTTGCCGCATCCCCACCCACTCCAAAGAATCCCTGCCCCATGTCTGCTCAAAATGGAGAAAAGGGCATTTGGGATGGCACAAGAAACTTCCAAGTCCATGCATCATGAGTGCACAGAAGCCCAATATAAATAGTAGTGAACCACTTCTCAAACTAAACACACACCCATCTTGTCAGCCATTTCCTGCCACACTTGCATCAGAGATTGCAGGGCCCACAAATTGCCTCAGAATCCATAAGTGATTTGCATGGAGTGGAAATCAATTATCATAAATCCTGAAAGACTGCCTAAGAAGTTGTTACTAACTGTAACAAAGTTCCATTGAAAAGTATGTGTTTGTTTATTCATCCTAGGACACCACAATGAAGGGGAATGGTTGCTAAGAGAGCCTGTTGATGGTGGCAAAGGGTAGCTAGGCCCATCCATAGGAACATGGGTGTTTCCAGATTTATAAAGCTGGTTCATTACTTCAATTTGTAGGTTGTCTCCTTCTTTTCCTCTTTATCCCTTTGATTATAACATATCTTTCATTTTCTCTACCCTGCCTTCTGAAAACCCTGTAATTCTTTGCTATTATCTTTCCTGTTCTCTTGTCCCAGGGTTGACCCATAAACAATTCTACTGCTTATCTATTTGCCTTTTTTTTAGCATCTTCCAAAACACTCACTGAGGTACATCACAGTCTAAAACAGCAGCCTCAGTTTCCTGAATCCATTTTTGTCATGTCTGACTGATTACTGCTTGCAATTTGCATTAAGAACTGAAGATTTGTTCTTTGAATTACTATCTAGTATATTCGTATAATTCAATAACTCTGCTAACATTGATGGTACCACCTTCACTGAGATATGGCTGAGGAGTATTGATGCCTTTTCCTTCAGTGTCACGTCTTTATGGTTATATATTCCACCACCTGTCCTGCTCAAGTCAGATTGATGGTGGGGTTGTCCTTTTTGATGTGCATTTTGTTCTTTTTCACACCCTGGCAACAGCTTCTCCCATGAATACTTTGCATTATTTCACTCATTGCTTCCATTTAAAATGATTATTCTTCAAGGTATCTTAATGTTTCTCATGAAGGTAGAATCTGCTTTCCACACCCATCCTCTACATCAAGTGGCTTTACAGTTCAATCTCCATAACTTTTAATTTGTTATCCTCAGTTCCTCTTCAAATCCCTTTCCATGAATAAGCTTTTCTATAATTTGCTACATTCACAGCCACCATTTTACATGCTTACTCTATTGTTGCCATGACTGCCACTGATAATTCATTAATCTCTGATTATTTCCTTATATCACTGTCCAACACCATCTTTCCTACATCTTTGGGGTCCTCACTGGGGAGGAAAAAATATCTCGCGTAACTGATGTCTGTCCTTACAAAATTCCCAACTTTTTAGCCTTTAGTCCAGAATTCATTCTGGCACTTCTCCAATTATCAATCTACTAAATCACATTCTATTTACAGACTTTGATGCCCTTGTCCCTATTAAAGTCACAATTCTCTTGTGCTGGTCATTTCCCCCAAAAAGTGGTAGGTTGTTGCTTTGATGTCCATGCATTAATAGTGGTTGTCCAATGAATTTTAGTAGGGGATTGGAGGATTTTGACTCAACATTGAAAGAAATGTCATCTTTCTTTGCCAAGTTGCTGAGGAATTTAGAATCAATCACGTTCTTTTGGCAGTTTCGCTTTTGCCCTTTGCAATTGTGAAGATTGCAAAGGAGGGAGATTTTGACAAAGTAACCTTGGTATGTTAGAAAAGTACAATTTATAGTCAGTCAGTATATACTTAGCCAAAGTGTATTGGTGGTACTAATGGATATTGTGTCCATTGGCAGGAGCACCTATCAAGGGAACCATGCTGTCCTAGATGATAAAATTGCTTGAGTGCTTTTGATGGGTGCAACTGGCATTGCTGACAATGGTGTCCACAACCTTTCCCTACTCCAAGCCAAGGCGACTTGCCCATGTGGTGACCCCATAACATAATTGGCTTGGGACACCACAGCAGTGATGATGTTGAAAGCCAAACAATGATAACAAGGCTTTCTCTTAAGTTGATGATTGTTCATCACTTATGAGGGGTGAATGTTGCCTACCATTTGTTAGTCATGATTGGATAAGCTGAGACTATGAAAATTGACCTCCAGCAATTACAAGATTTGCAGCTCAGTGGTTAAATTTCTGGGCTAGTATCTGAACCAACCAGACAATCCAGAGATCCAATTTTAAATATCAATAGCAGCTACAAGATTTAATTTCAGTTAATGACTTGGAGTGTTATTAAAGACCCATCAATCTAACACCCATTGGTGTCTTTCAAGGGAGGAAATCTGTTATACTCACCTAGTCTGGCCTGCATGTGACTGCAAACCTGCCTATATGATTGATTTATATGCCCTAACAAACCATTTAGGGGATGGGCAGTATATGCCAGCCTTGCCAGTAATGCCCAGGTGCTGAAGAATAAATTTTAAGGAAGACACTTTATTCTAATTTATTCAGTGACATAGCGCGGAGTAGGCCCTTCTGGCTCTTTGAGATACTCCCAACAAACCTGATTAGTCCTGACCTAACCTCGGGACAATTTACAAAGACTAATTAACCTCTCCTATACATCTTTGGACTGTGGAAGGAAACCGGAACACTTGGGGAAAACCCACGCATTCCACAGGGAGAATGTACAGACTCCTTATGGATGGTACCAGAATTGAACACCCTACTCTGGTGTGTTGCCTTTATGGCAGTTATTTAGTTTATAATATTTTCGCTTAGTAATTCATTTGTTAGTATTTTCTAGTTAGAATTAGAATTGTTTAAAGTATATTCATTGCCTGTAAAATATATCGGCATGTGATGACGTCACATCCGGTTTCGCCGCGTCTTGTGGGAAAATACCAGTTTGGGATCGACGCAAGGGCGGGGGCTCGCACGAGGGAGACCAGAGCAAGAAGTTGTTAGTGAGCATTAGAAATCACAGTGAGAGCAACGCCTTTTCACCATACGTTAATGTGAAGAGTGAACAGTAAATGGTTAATCTTACTGCGACCTTGTTTTCATTGACTACGGTTTATCTTGGCGTTTAATTTGGCATTTCTATTACACCTGAGCAAGAACGCTACAGTGAAAGAGCAGCATTATCAGGTGTTTCAAGTGCTGCAATGTCATCTCAATCCAGCATCAAGTCAATGCCACCCAGCGACATCAAGTAGGGCATCATCAAGTAAGGCCGCCCAGGCGAGAGCTAAAGCAGATGCCGCCCACGTGCGGGTGGGCTACGCCAAGCGAGCAGCAAAATTGAAAATAGAAGCGGCCGCCAAAGAAGCCGAAATCCAGAAGGAAAAGGCTGCCAGAGAAATGGAAGCGGCCGCCAGAGAAGCCGAAATCCAGTTGGAAAAGGCAAGGATTTCGGCAGAGTTAGAAGTGCTGGAGCTAGAAGGAGAAGAAGAAGCTGCCAAGGTGGAAGCAGAGTACATAGAAGAAGCTGAAGGAATGCATGATCTGGCCGTCGTAAGATCTTCTTCAGAAAGGACCAGATTGGAACGCACAAGCGACTATGTCCGATCTCAAATAGACAGGAAGGCTCGTCCTTCCTCTCCATACGTATTTGATAATATCCCATGTCATGAGGAACCTCAGAGAAGCCCGATTGCATCACATCCATACGAGGAAGACAATTTACCCTCGCAACTCCGCGATGAAGTCAAGAATGAAAGAGCTGACGACAAATACTTCTCGACACCAAACTTACAAGATTTGGGGAGAAGATACGCAGAGGTCGAATTCAGGACAGCAAATTCCATAAGAAATGTACGCCCTCAGTCATATACGCGCCAACGTATTTCCCCAGCCCGCATGCCGCTTACAGTTGATCCCATGATGCAGTATTTAGCACGACGGGATCTCCTCACTTCGGGACTGTACCAGTTTGACGATAAAATTGAAAATTACCGTGCATGGTACTCCACATTCACCAACGCTATCGACGGAGTCCAGCTCAGAGCAACCCAAGAGTTGGATCTTATGGTGAAATGACTGGGAAAAGAATCATGCGAACAGGTGAGACGCATACGTTCAGTGTACATCAACAAACCCGAGCTAGCCTTAAGCAAAGCATGGGAGAGACTTTGGGAGGGCTATGGGGCCCCCGAAATTATCGAAGCGGCGCTATATCAACGGCTGGAAAACTTTCCTAAGGTGTCAGCCAAAGATTACATTAAGTTAAGAGAACTCGGAGATTTACTCATGGAGATCCAAGGCGCCAAAGAAGATGGCTACTCAGCTGGTCTAGTATACCTAGATACTCCATCTGGGATTAGACAAATCGTGGACAAACTTCCATTTGGGCTGCAGGACAGGTGGCTGGCTGTTGTCTCAGAGTACAAGGAAGACCACGATGGTCGATTTCCTCCCTTTAAGCACCTCACTAGGTTTGTGTGCAAGGAGGCGAAGAAGTGAAATGACCCTAGCCTCATGGGTCCAGGAAGCAGTACGATTTACACCAAGCCAGGTAGATCCTCTTCGAATACTTTCAACATTGATAAACCCGTCTCGGTGCTTAAGTCTTTACAACTAACCACGACCCTAGCAAGAATTGCCCATTGCATAACAAACCCCACCCCCTCAGAAGATGCAGAACGTTTAGGGAAAAACCCCTTGAAGAGAGGATGGCCCTTCTCAAGGAGAAAAGAATATGTTTTAAATGCTGTTCCTCGACCTCTCACTTTGCTAGAGAGTGTACGATCGCCGTGAAGTGCCCGGATTGCGATAGCACTAATCACGATGGGGCCATGCATCCCGGCCCGTTACCGCAAACTGACAACGCTCCTTCACCCCCACAACAGGACGGCGGGGAGGAAGAAGCTCACTCCAGGACAACAGTTGTCAGCTCGAGTTGTACAGAAGTTTGCGGTCAAGCTCAGTCAAGCCGTTCTTGTTCAAAGATCTGCCTCATTAAGGTGTACCCTAAAGGAGCCAAAGACAAGGCCATCAAAGCCTATGTAATTCTGGACAATCAGAGCAATTGCTCACTAGCCAGTCCAGAGTTCTTTAAATTGTTCAGCATTGGGAGTGAGCAGTTCCCATACTACGTTAGAACTTACTCAGGCAACGTGGAAACTCATGGAAGGAAGGCAGAAGGCTTCCTTGAGTCCCTGGATGGTAAAGTCGTCATCTGTCTCCCTCCGCTCTTAGAGTGCAATGAAATCTTGAATAACCGCACTGAGATCCCGACGCCAAGTGCGGTGCTACACCAGCCACATCTCCACCACATCGCCAAACACATCCCAGAACTGGATCCAAAAGCAGAAATACTCCTGCTATTAGGAAGAGATGTTATCCGGGTGCACAAGGTTAGGCTGCAGGTCAATGGACCACACAACGCCCCCTTTGCGCAACGCCTGGATCTAGGCTGGGTGGTGATAGGAGAGGTGTGCCCTGGCAATGTACACAAACCGACGGTTAGCACACTCAAGACCAATGTGCTAGAGAGTGGCAGCCATTCAATTTTTCAACCCTGCACAAGTTCCATGTGTATCAAGGAAACACAACAAGGTGTTAACAAGCGCAAAGTAACTGACAAGACGCTGGGTCAGTCAGTCTTCGTTCAAACTGAGCACGGTAATAAACTTGCTCAATCAGCTCAAGATGCCATTTTCTTAAAAACAAAGGACACCAAGGTCTTCAGAGATGAAGCAAATAATGGGGTCGCCCCATTGCCTTTCAGAGAACTACGCCAGTGCTTGCCAAACAACAAAGGGCAGGCAGTCAAGCGGTTCACGCTCTTGCAAAAAACCCTGAAAAGGAAACCTGAGATGCAGCAACGCACCTGATTGACCCACGAGGTACTGTGCACCCTAATGGCAGAGGTCACAGCCATTATAAACGCACGACCACTCCTACCTGTGTCTTCTGACCCAGAAAACCCCTTCATACTCTCGCCATCAATGCTCCTTACGCAGAAGGCAGGAGCTCCCCCTCCACCAGGAGACTTCTCAAACAAGGACTTGTACACAAAGCAATGGAGACAAGTCCAAGCTCTGGCAAATCGGTTCTGGTCTCGCTGGAGACAGGAATATCTACCTTTGTTGCAACACAGACAAAAGTGGACAGAACCCTGCAGGAATCTTGAAGGTGGAGATTTAGTCCTGCTCAGGAACAAGCAAATCACCCGCAACAGCTGGCCAGTGGCCAGAATCACTGCTACATTCCCTCGTGGGGATGGACACGTCAGGAAGATTGAGTTGAAGACTACCGACCAAGGCGATGTAAAAATTTACCAAAGGCCAGTTACAGAAGTCATTCTACTTCTACCTAATGACTGATTTAGAGACTAAGTTTTGTATTATGTTCATTGTGACCTTACGAAGGTCAAGCGGGGAGTGTGTTGCCTTTATGGCAGTTATTTAGTTTATAATATTTTCACTTAGTAATTCATTTGTTAGTATTTTCTAGTTAGAATTAGAATTATTTAAAGTATATTCATTGCCTGTAAAATATATCGGCATGCGATGACGTCACATCTGGTTTCGCCGCGTCTTGTGGGAAAATACCGGTTTGGGATCAACACAAGGGCGGGGGCTCGCACGAGGGAGACCAGAGCAAGAAGTTGTTTGTAAGCATTAGAAATCACAGTGAGAGCAACGCTTTTTCACCATACGTTAATGTGAAGAGTGAACAGTAAATGGTTAATCTTACTGCGACCTTGTTTTCATTGACTACGGTTTATCTCGGCGTTTAATTCGGCGTTTCCATTACACCCGAGCGAGAACGCTACATCTGGAATGCCCCGAGCTGTAATAGTGTTGCACTAACCACTATGGTACTGTGGCACCCTTACTTTACCTTGCATAGGTTAGGTTTCCCCTTCATCAAAAGTCAGACTTCCTTTTAATTCCCATTGATGCCTTCTCTTTGAAATGTTGCTTTAATGTAGAGGGACATTTTTCTCATTTATCTCCAGCCTTCATCTCCTGTACAAGTTAGGTCAAGTCTTTGATGAGATCGAACACTAGTATTTTGGTAGAATGCAAATTGGTGAGTGGCTATTGCTCAATTGGATGGAGTTTGATAGGACATTGGAGTCAGAGATGTACAACACAGAAGCAGGCCCTTTGGCCCATCTAGTCATGCCAAAACCATTTAGGCTGCCTACTCCCATCAACCTGCATTGGGACCGTAGCCCTCCATACCCCTACAAAACAACTTCAGTATAATGTCCCATCTCCTGTACTCAATACATTGATTTATCAAGGCCAATGCACCAAAATCTTTTTTTTTTACAACCCTATCTACGCATGACACCATTTTCAATGAATTGTGAACCTGTATTCCCAGATCCCTTTGTTTTACCATACTCCTCAGTGCCCTACCATTCACTGTGCAAGACCTACCTTAGTTGGTCCTACCGAAGTGCAAAACTTCGCACTTGTCTACATTAAGTTTCATCTGCCATTTTTGAGCCCATTTTTCAGCTGATGCAGATCTCTCTGCAAGCCATGATAGCCTTTCTCACTTTGCACAACACCTCTGATCTTGGTGTCAACCACAAATTTGCTGATCATCCAGATCATTGGTACAGATGACAATCAACAAAAGACCCAGCGGGGGACAACACGTGATGACGTAGGATCGAGATGTAGAAATCCAGCTCTCCCGTTTAAAAAAAAACAGTAAAATAATACTTAAGTGAAGAAAAGTTAGTAAATACCTTTTAAAAATTACTTATAAACTACTCAGGATTGTCTTAAGATATGCTTCCTAAACAGAAGCAGAAGAAAACTACTACTTTGAAGACAACACAAGTTGGAAAAGAATCAAGGCCAGCTGCCATGAAAGAGCCTCGGGCTCAAGTGCAATTTACCTCCGGCGATACAGAACAGGAAACTGCAGCAACATCAACTGTTTCCAAAAAAAAAGAGCAACAGGAATTGCGCATGCGTGAAGGAAGGGGCATGCGCAAACACGAGCAACCCAAACTACAAATCCCAGCTATGATCGAAACTGAAAGTGAATATGAGGTAGAATCAGATTCTCTGGATAAATCAGACGAAGATGAAGAGACAAACAAAGAAGAGCAACAGGAAGAGGTTGGAGGTGATATTGGAGACATTAAAAAAAACTTTGGTGCAAATAATGCATAAATTAAATCCATTAAAAGTAATTAAAAAATATATTAACAATATGAAGAGTATGTTTGATAAAATGATGAAAAGACAGGACAAAATGGACAAGAAAATTAAAAACTTGGAAGAAACAACCAGAGACACTATTGATAGAGTGAATAAAATGGAAGATAATATTTCTGCCTGGACATTACAAAGAAAACTGTTGTTGGAAAAAGTGGATGTACTTGAAAATTTTAGCAAACGAAATAATATTAAGATTGTTGGACTTGAAGGTATTAGAGGGAGAGGATCCAATAAATTTTTTTCAAAAATGGATTCTGGAAATTTTTGAAATGGAAGAAGGAACCCAGTTAATTGAAATTGAAAGGTCTCACAGAGCCTTAAGATCAAGACCTCAAGTTGATCAAAACCCACAATCAATCTTGATAAAATGCTTAAGATATCAAGACAAAGCAAATATCCTGAAGGCGGCTGCCCAACGTGCCAGAAAGAGAAACGGACCATTGATGATGGAAGGGAAAATAGTTCTTTTCTATCCTGATATAAGTTATGACCTTTTGAAGAGAAAGAAGGAATTTAACCCAGTGAGAAAAGTTTTATGGGAAAAAGGTTATAAATTTATATTGCACCACCCGGCAACCCTGATAATTTTTTTGGATGACGGAAAAAGATGATTTTTTTTTTACTGAATATCGGGATGCGGAAGAATTTGCACAAGAACTCCCAAATATTCGCTAACCACAGCCAAAGATTTAAAAGTGAAATGGATTAAAGATGAAGACAGGGACAGTGAATGGAGTTGATAGATGTTTAAGGACAAAATAATATTTAAATATATTCTTAATTATATGATACAGGGGAGAAAGGTAAAAATTTGAGAAATTTTAATCGAGAGTAGTGATATTATTTTTTCCTTTCTTATATATACTTTTTTATGTTACGGGGGAGCTGGGGGAACTTCAGATCGATTGCTACGGGACTCATGTGTGTAATCATGGCGATTGCCATGACCCGTACAATGGAGGGGGGGTAATGTGTTTTTTTTTATTCACAACGTTAGTAGGGGGATATTTTGTTATTTTTTTCTTTATAATTATTTTTCTTTTTCTTTCTTTGCCTGGACAATCGGGGGGAGACACATAGCAACATGGAGAATTTTAAAAAGATTCCCCAAGGTACTACGAAAGTTGTAAGGTTAGGTATTCCTATAGACTGGAGTAACCCTGTTAAAAATAATGACTAATTTACTGAATTTTTAAAATTTTAATGTTAATGGGCTTAATGGACCGGTGAAAAGAAAAAGAATTTTAACATACATTAAGAAAGTGAAAATTGATGTAGCTTTTTTGCAAGAAACACACTTAACAGAGATAGAACATCAGAAATTAAAGAGATTGGGTCGGAAATGTTATTGCAGCTTCATTTAATTCAAAAGTGAGGGGAGTTGCAATTTTGGTTAATAAAACTTTACCAATTAAAATACAAAATGTATTAATTGATAATGGGGCGATATGTAATTATACATTGTCAAATTTTTTCAGAACTATGGACTCTTATGAATATTTATGCACCAAATAAAAATGATGTAAAATTTATACAAGAGGCCTTTTTGAATTTGGCTGACACATGTGACAAAATATTAATAGGTGGAGATTTTAATTTTTGTCTAGACCCAGTTTTAGATAGATCAACAAAGGTTGTTACAAAATCAAAAGTAGCAAAATTAACTTTATCATTGATGAAAGATTTAAATTTGATTGATATATGGAGAAGAATTAATCCAAAAGAAAGAGATTACTCATTTTATTCAAATAGACATAAAACTTATTCAAGGATAGATTTTTTCCTATTATCAACGAATATTCAAGACAGTGAAAAATATGGAATATAAAGCAAGAATATTGTCAGATCATTCCCCCTTGACAATGACAATGATGGATAAAGAGGAATCAATTTACAGATGGAGATTTAATTCAATATTATGAAAACGTCAAGATTTTTGTGATTTCATGAAAAAGCAGATTCCGTTTTTTTAGATACAAATTTACATTCAGTTGATGATAAATTTATAGTATGGGAAGCATATTTGAGAGGCCAGATGATAAGTTATATTTCTAAAATTAGGAAGGAATATATGGTAGAAATAGATCAATTGGAAAAAGAAATTACAAAATTAGAAAAAGAATCTCAAAGATATATGACAGAAGAAAAATGAAGACAACTTGTTAGCAAGAAGTTACAATATAATACACTTCAGACATATCGAACAGAAAAAGCAATTATGAGAACTAAACAGAGATATTACGAACTAAGTGAAAGATCACACAAGATTCTTGCTTGGCAGTTAAAAACAGACCAGATTTCCAAAACAATAAATGCAATTAGAACAAGTGTAAATATGATTACTTATAAACCTTTAGAAATTAATGAAACTTTTAAGAATTTTTATTCTGAACTGTATCAATCAGAATCACAAAATGATAATGTCGAGATAGAAAGGTTTTTATCACAAATAACTCTTCCAAAATTGAATTCCGAAGAACAGAAGGGAGTAGATATGCCTTTTACATTAAGAGGTCTAAGAAGCTCTAGGATCACTTCAGAGTAATAAATCCCCTGGAGAAGATGGTTTTCCTCCCGAATTTTATAAAAAGTTTAAAGATTTACTAATTCCTCCTTTTATGGAGTTAATATACCAAGCGGAAAGAACGCATAAACTTCCAGAATCTTTTTCGACAGCTATTTTAATGGTATTGCCAAAAAAAGATAGAGATCTTTTAAAACCAACATCATATAGACCTATTTCTTTGTTGAAAATAGACAATCAAATAATAGCAACAATTTTATCAAATAGATTATCTAAATACTTACCAAAATTAATACATATGGATCAAACAGGATATATCAAAAATAGACAATTGGCAGATAATGTAACTCGGTTACTTAGCATAATTCATTTGGCACAAAAGAGGGAGGAAATGAGTGTGGCAGTTGCCTTAGATGCAGAAAAAGTATTTTATAGATTGGAATGGGATTTTTTATTTAAGTTATTGGAAAAATATGGATTAGGAGTATCTCTTATAAAATGGATTAAAACTTTAAATACTAATCCCAAAGCTAAAGTAGTGACAAATGGTCAAATTTCAACATCATTTCAGTTAACAAGGTCAACTAGACAAGGCTGTCCATTATCACCTGCTTTATTTGTGTTGGCGATAGAGCCATTAGCTGAATTAATTAGAACGGACCCGGATGATATGGGTTTCAGAGTTAACCAGGAAGAATATAAGATTAATTTATTTGCTGACGATGTTTTGCTTTATTTAACAAACCCATTGTATTCGCTGCGTAAATTATCTTCTAGATTGGAAGAATATGGAAAAATATCAAGCTACAAAATAAATTGGGATAGAAGTGAAATTCTACCCCTTACTAAAGGAGATTATAGTCAATGTCGACTAATAACTCAATTTAGATGGCCGATAAATGGTATAAAATATTTAGGTATAAGAGTTGACAGTGATATAAAGAATTTATATAAATTAAATTATTTACCATTATTGAAAAAAATTCAAGAAGATCTTGATAAATGGATGACGTTACCAATAACATTAGTAGGCAGAGTAAATGCTGTAAAAATGAATATATTCTCTAGATTACAGTATTTATTCTAAACACTACCAATACAATTACCGCAGAAGTTTTTTCAAGAGTTAAATAAATGTGTGAGGAAGTTCCTTTGGGAAGGTAAGATGTCAAGAATATCGTTGGAAAAATTGACATGGAAATTTGACCTAGGAGGGTTACAACTTCCAAACTTTAAGAGTTATTATAAAGCAAATCAACTTAGATTTATCGCATCTGTTTTTTTGATGAAGATAAACCGGCATTGATTAGAATAGAATTAGATAAAATAGGAGAAAATATACCAGAAGATTTTATATATAAGTGGGAATCTAAATGGATACGGGAAAAGAAAGAATCTCCTATATTAAAGCATTTGATTGATTTATGGGATAAGATAAATGTTGATGATGAGATAAAGAAATCTCTATTTGCAAAGAGACCTTTAATTCAAAATAAACTTATTCCTTTTACAATGGATAATCAACTTTTATACAATTGGTTTCAAAAAGGGATTAGATATATAGGAGATTGTTTTGGAGGTATATTAATGTCATTTGATCAATTAAAGAATAAATACAAAATATCAAACAACATTCTTTTTTGTTATTTCCAATTAAGGGCTTATTTAAGAGATAAATTGGGTCAAACAATGTTATTGCTGAAATCTAATGAAATAGAAACTAATTCAAAAAGGAAAAATTAAAAGATTTATTTCTTGTATAGTTTGATTCAAAAACAGACAATTAAACAAGGAATTCATAAGTCAAGACAAAAATGGGAAACTGATTTGAATATTAAAATTGAAGAAACAAGTTGGTCAAGACTGTCTTGACAGTATGACAAATACAACAAATGTCCGATTAAGATTAGTGCAATATAATTTTTTACATCAATTATATATTACACCACAAAAAATAAATAAATTAAACCCAAATTTATCTGATCAATGTTTCTGATGTAATCAAGAAATTGGTACTTTTTTACACTCTACTTGGTCTTGTTTTAAAATTCAACCTTTTTGGACAAATTTAAGAATTTTATTGGAACACAACTTCCACATAATCCAGCATTATTTTTACTAGGCGATATTGAAGGGATAAAACCAAAATCCAAACTGAATAAACATCAGAAAGAATTCATAAAAATTGCATTGGCAGTAGCCAAAAAGGCTATCGCAGTTACTTGGAAAGCAGATTCATACTTAAGTATAGATCATTGGAAGAATGAAATTTTTAGCTGCATTCCACTTGAAAAAATAACTTATAATTTAAGAGATAAATATGAAATATTTCTGAAAATTTGGCGCCCTTATTTACAAAAGATAGGATTAAATATATAGGTGCTCAGAAGATAAAATTATTGGTTATCTAGGGAAAGAAATAAATATATATACTAAAGCTATTATGAACTCCATGGAGCATGTGGGGATCTTCCGATATCCAGGCACTCTTTCTTTCTTTTCTTTTCTCTTTCTTTTTTCCCTCTTTCTATAGGGATATGTTAGGGGGGAGGGGGGGAGGGTTGATAATTATTTTTTATAATTTTTTTTTCTTTCTGTAACCTATTTGAAAATTCAATTTTAAAAAAATTTTAAAAAAACAAAAGACCCAGCACTGATCCCTGAGCACACCACTGGTCACAGGCCTCCAGTCAGAGAGGAAACCTTCTACTGCCACTCTTGGCACCAAGCCAATGTCTAATCCAGTTTGCTACCTCATTCTGAATGCCGAGTGACTGAACCTTCTCAATCAGCCTCTCATGCAGGACCTTGTCAAGTGCCTTACTAAAGTCCATAGAGACAATATCCACTGCCTTGCCTTCATCCACTTTCTTGGTAACCGCCTTGAAAAACACTGTAAGGCTGGTTAGACATGATTTACCACGCACAGAGCTTTGCTGACTATCCTCAATCAGTCCATGTCTGTCCAAATACTTATATATTTGGTGCCTTAGAATGCCTTCCAATAACTGTCCCACTACTGACATCAGATTCACCAGCTTATAAGTTCCTGGTTTATGTTTAGAGCCTTTGTTAAACAATGGGTCAACATTGGCTATCCTCCAATCCTCTAGTACCTTATCCTGACGCTAAAGATGATTTAATTATCTCTACTAGGGCCCTGGCAATTTCTGTACTTGCCTTCCTTAGGGTCTGAGGGAACACTTTCACAGGCCCTGGGTATTTGCCTCGGTAGTAAACATCTCCTCCTCTGTAATCTGTACAGGGTCCATGAAGTTGATGCGGCTTTGTCTTGCTTCTATGGACTCGCTGTGTCTGAGTAAATACAGATGCAAAGAATTAATTTAAGATCTCCCCCATCTGTTTTAGCTCCTCACATGGATTACCATTCTGGTCTTCCAGGGGACCTATTTTGTCCCTAGCAATCCTTTTGCTATTAATATACCTGTAGAATCCCTTAGGATTCTCCTTCATCTTGTCTGCTAGAGCAACTTAATGCCTTCTTTTAGCCCTCCTGATTTCTTTCTTAAGTGTTCTCTTGCATTCCTTGTATTCCATAAGCACCTCATTTGTTCCTACCTGCCTGTACCTGCACCTCCTTTTTGCTCTTATCTCTTGAAAACTAAGGATCCTGACACTTGTTATCTTTACCTTTTATTCTGACAGGCACATAGAAGCTTTGTACTCTGAATTTTTTTTTTGAAGAGCTCGCACTTTCCAAGTACACCTTTGCCAGAGAATCAGCCTGTCCCAATCCAAACGCACAAAATGCTAGAGGAATTTGGAAGGCCAGGCAGCATCTATGGGGCGGGCGGGGAGTGCAGTCTCTAATTTAGAATGTCAACCCACAGACTAAACCTATCTTTTTGCATATTTACTTTGAAGCTAATGGCATTGTGCTCATTAGATGCAAAGTGCCCCCATACACAAACTTCTGTCATGTGCGCTGTCTCATTCCCTAATAGCAGATCAAGTCTTGCACTCTGTCTCGTTAGGACTTCTACATACTGATGAAGGAAACTTTCCTGAATACATTTCTCAACATCTATCCTATCCAACCCTTTTGCAGTATGGTAGTCCCAATCAATATATGGAAAAGTTAAAATCACCTACTATCACAATCTTTTGTTTCTTGCAACAGTCTGCATCTCTTTAACAAATTTATTCCTTTAAATTATAATAATATTTATTAATATATAATAATATTATTATAATAGTTATATTATAAATCCCTAGGACTGTTGGGTGGTCTGTAATATAGCCCAATTAACATGGTCAAACCTTTCTTATTTCTCAGTTCCACCGATAACGCCTCACTAGTCGAGTCTCCAGTTTGTCCTGACGGAGCCCTGAAGTGACATTTTCCCTGACTAGTAACGCCACCCCTCCTCCTTTAATCCCTCCCGCTCTGTCACATCTAAAACAATAGAACCCCACAATACTGAGTTGCCAATCCTGCCCCTCTTGCAACCAAGTCTCACTAATGGCAACAAAGTCATAATTGTAAATGCTAATCCATGCCCTGAGCTCATCCGCCTTTCCTACGACACTTCTTGCGTTGAAATGTACGCAGCTCAGGATACTAGTTGTACAATGCTCAACCTTTTGATTCTTGACTTTGATCTCTTACCAACATCTGCCTCCACAACCTCTCCACTAACTGTTCTGGAACTGTGGTTCCCATCACTATCAACTCTAGTTTAAACCCCACCATGCAGCATTAACAAACCTTGCTGCTAGGATATCAGTACCCCTCCAGTTCATGTGCAAACCACCCCTTCTGTACAAGTCCCACTTTCCCTGGAAGAGAGCCCAATGATCCAAAAATCTTATGTGGCCTCCCTCCTACACCAACTCCTCAGCCATGTGTTAAACTGTATAATCTTCCTAGTTCTAGCCTCACTAGCACATGGTACAGGTAGCAATCCTGAGATCACATCCCTGGAGGTCCTGCCCTCAGCTTAGCACTTAACTCCCTGAACTCCCTTTGCAGAACCTTGACACTCTTCCTACCCATATCATCAGTACGGATGTGGAACACAACCTCTGGCTGTTCACCCTCCCACTTAAGAATGCTGAGGACTCAATCCAAAATGTCCTGGACCCTGGCACCTGGGAGGCAACATACCATTTGGGAATCTCGTTCTCACCCATAGAACCTCCTGTCCATTCCTCTAACTAATGAATCCCTATCATCACAATGTTCCTCTTCTCCCTTGTATCCCTTCTGAATCACAGAGCCAGGCTCAGCACCACTTCCCCCTACCCCCCCCCCCCATATATTAAAAGAACATTATCCAAAGTGGTATATCTGTTGTTGAGGGGGGTGGCCACAGGGGTACTCTGCTCTGGCTGTTTAACCCTTTTCCCATCCTGACTGACACCCAGTTTCCTGTGTCCTACATCTTGGGTGTAATTACCTCTCTACCTGTCCTATCTATCACCCCTTTAGCCTCCAGAATGATCTGGAGTTCATCCAGTTCCAACTCCAATTCCTTAACATGGATTGTTAGAAGCTGCAGCTGGATGCACTTCTTCAGTTGCAGTCTCCAGGGATACTGTAGGTCTCCCTACCTTCCCAGATCTCACAAGTGGGGCATTCAACTCTCCTGTCTGGCATCTTTATATGTGCTCAGCTCAGACAGTAGAGAAGGGATGGAGCGAAAGAACTTTATGTAGAGCTTTGCTTTTTTTTTGCTTTCTCTGACTGAAGCCTCGAAGAGCTAAAGCCTCAAGATCACCACTAACTGTCCACTCTAAGCCTCTGGATCAGCATTCTGACTCTGTCCACTCTGATGACGGCCACTGTGTTTGCTGCTGCCTTTTAATTTGCTCTTGCTAATCAATCTCAAATGCAGATTGGTCACTGGTCAGAGCTCTATTTATGCTGCTGTAATCCAACGCTACCTTTTTCTACTTGGTCAGTGGATGTGATTGAAATCCCCTTCTCTCAAACTTCTGACGTCCGGATTGATTGCTGGTCAGAGCTCAGTTTACAGGGATAAGTTTTCTCTTGGCTTTTCTGAGGATAAGATGTACCAGAGCAATAATCAGTATTATTGAGTAGATATCAGTGTCAGCACTGCACCAGAAGAGCTTGGCTAATAGCATAGAACTCCAGTACGCAAGTCATCAGCACTTAAAGTTCATTTTGGTTGTAAGACATTTTGTGTAGATATCAAGACTTGGGACTCATAAGACTGCAGTATTTCTCTTGATGCTAATGCATTCTCCTTGATGTTTATATATGATCTCTAACACTTCTTTTGTATATGTTTACTGGGTTTTCTTTTCACCAATTTAATAAGCAGACTCGAATATAATGGCATTAGCACCTTACCCTGCTACTGATTTCAATGCCAGCACGGATCAGAACTTTCAGTGTCACCCTGTAAATCTGTACTTTATGCTCTGATCCATTCATCTGAAGTTGATTATCAATTCTCTCAGAAAGACTGCACTTTGGAAGGGAATATCACCTATTTGTGGCTTCAGAGGGGATCTGAATAGAAACATAGAAAACCTACAGCACAATACAGGCCCTTCGGCCCACAAGATTTTGCCGAACATGTCCCTACCCTAGAAATTATTAGGCTTACCTATAGCCCTCTATTTTTCTAAGCTCCATGTACCTATCCAAAAGTCTCTTAAAATACCCTATCGTATCTGCCTCCACCACCTTTTCTGGCAGCCCATTCCACGCACTCACCACTCTCTGTAAAAAAAAACAACTTACCCCTGACATCTCCTCTGTACCTACTTCCAAGCACCTTAAAACTGTGTCCTCTTGTGGCAACTATTTCAGCCCTGGGGAAAATGCCTTTGACTATCCATGACTGAGTTTGCTGATCAATGCCTCTCATCATCTTGTACACCTCTATCTGGTCACCTCTCATCCTTCATCGCTCCAAGAAAAAAGGCCGAGTTCACTCAACCTATTCTCATAAAGCATGCTCCCTAATCCAAGCAACATCCTTGTAAATCTCCTCTGCACCCTTTCTATAGCTTACATTTTAGTTGCTGTTCTGTTGAGGCTCTATCGTAATGAATTGATCTGTATGCAAGACAACCTTTTTAATGTACCTAGATATGAGACAATAATAAATTAACCTCTTTCATAAAAACATAGAAAACCTACAGCACAATACAGGCCCTTCAGCCCACAGAGTTGTGCAGAATATGTCCCTACCTTAGAAATTACTAGGCTTACCCATAGCCCTTTATTTTACTAAGCTCCATGTACCTATCTAAAGGTCTCTTAAATGACCCTATCATATCTGCCTCCACCACCATTGCTGACAGCCCATTCCATGCACTCACCACAATCTGCATAAAAAACTTACCCCTGACATCTCCTCTGTACCTACTCCCCAGCACCTTAAACCTGTGTCTTCTTGTGGCAACTATTTCAGCCCTGGGGAAAATGCCTCTGACTATCCACACGATCAATGCCACCTTTATCAGGTCACCTCTCATCCTCCATCGCTCCAAGGAGAAAAGGCCGAGTTCACTCAACCTATCCCCATAAGACATGCTCCCCAATCCAGGCAAAATTTCTCAGTAACTTATTAAATAATCTGCAAATTAGAAATACAATTAATTGTGCTTGATGAGGTAAGAAAAGATCATTATAAATCATGTATATGTTGGCTATACAAGATGTGTTAGAGGTATACAAGATAGTAAGAGGAATAGATGGAGTGGACAGACTGTGCCTCTTCCCCAGGGTACCACTGCTCAATACAAGAGGACATGGCTTTAAGGTAAGGGGTGGGAAGTTCAAGGGGGATATTAGAGGAAGGTTTTTTTACTCAGAGTGGTTGGTGCGTGGAATGCACTGCCTGAGTCAGCGGCAGAGGCAAATACACTAGTGAAATTTAAGAGACTACTAGACAGGTATATGGAGGAATTTAAGGTGGGGGGGATATATGGGAGGCAGGGTTTAAGGGTCAGCACAACCTTGTGGGCCGAAGGGCCTGTACTATGCTGTACTATTCTATGTTCTATGGCTATATATCAGATTTTCAGCTATCCTGACCAACATTGCACCCCTTTTCAAAAAGGATGACCTAGTTAACAATAGACTTGGCAGTCACAAAATTGCCTGAGCCTGCCATGCCAAAATAAAGATTGAGTTAACCTGGAATGATTTGAGGCAGGCAGCATGGATCTTAAGAGGACCAAGTTATTTTTCGTGGAACCTTTAAAGGAAATTATGAAGTGTTAAAGTAAAGGAAATGTAGTGGCAATTGCGTCTGTGAATGTTCACAGCCTTGTGTGCAGGTAGATTTTGTGATAGAGGCTGTGGCAACATGGATCAAAAATTAGTTGATTTGAAAAGGGGGGTTGACTAGAATACTTTTTATGAATGTTGAAGAGATGAACATTATTAACTACCAGTGGATCATTGCTATTTCTAGCTAATGTAAATGAAGTCATTCTTGCATATGCAATTGTTTTTTCCAAACATTAGTACCCACACTTGTATGGTACTTTAAAAAAAATCACTCAGGAAAAAGGATGAAAATGTGTTATGGTGGATTTAAATTTCATTGTAAGGCAAGGCCATGGATATTTACCAGCAGACTGATCTGATGATTAGCATCTAGTTTTAGGTAACAGCAGTTACTGCTGTTCCTTGGTGTTGGCTCAATAAATACATGGTGAGGCCTGAAGCCAACTGCTGGATTCTCCAAGGAAGATCTTTGTCCTCTAGCTGGAGACAGCAGAACTGACTGAAGTTTTGTGACATTTGGGCAGGGTTGGACAGAAGTGTAGTGATGCTGTGCTTGCTGAGTTTCCCATTGCCTCCATTGCTCACCTCATTGCGTGATCTCTGGGTTTGAAGAACAGATGGTTGCCAGGTAACCCAGAGTGACTTTGACAGCTAGGTGGGCCTTCTGGCTGATTCAATGGCTTGTCGGTTACTGCCTGATTAAACAGGATCTTGCACCTCAACCTCTTCAAGATGCAGCTTCCTGCAGAGCCTGTATAGTTTGTCCACTTCTCATGGACTCTCTACCCACTGCCCTGATGTTCTGGCTGCCAGCATTGGCAAGGAAGATGTGATGGCAGTGTATACCAGTGAGGTGTGTAGGCAGCTGGCAGATCTGAGAAGGGTAAGCAATAGGAAATATTTAAGAACCTCTGATACTCTATCAATATTGGTAGCTACCATGGCCTGTGTGTAGTTAATTGTAAAGTAGGTAATCAGGATTCAAATTCATGAGCAGAGTGGTGGATTTGAACAGGTAGGTTTCAGATGCAAAGAAATGTGACATTTTTGAAAGGAAGAAATATAAATGAACTGTTAAATGTTTAAATAGAGAAGAAGAACAGAGACACTAGGACACGGTGTACCAAATGCTGATCTTTCCCCCCCCCCCCCCCCCCGAAATAGATCTAATTTTAGCTTTTATAACTCAGGCACAAATAAATTAAAAGAATCATTAATCAAAAGAGTGGTTTAGCAGACCCTGACCTGCCCTACCCCAGTCTCCCTCTGAAGTATTGAGGTATATACTGGATCAGAACTTGACTAGTTCCAGTGATTTTGCATGGTGGAACAGTCTTAAAAGAATATGCTCAATCAAATATTTGATATCTTAACCCCCTTTAGCTTTTAAAGAAACCTTTTGTTCCTATGTGATTGTGGAGATTGGACTTAACTGAAAAATTGGCAAACTTTCCTTGCAATAGGTAACTCAATGTTTTACGTCTTTCAAATGTGACCTTACTTTTGCAAAATAGTTAACTTATAAAAGATTTTAAGTTAACATTTACAGCATATTGGTTTGTTATTTTGGATATCAGTTTGGTTTAAGGACCCTCTAGGTTTGCTATTCTCTATTCAAAACACAAATTCTGCAGAAGTACTGTCTACATCTCATTAAGAAGATACAATCTTTAGAAAACAGCTGTGTTATTATCCATTTGTAATTTTCAAAAATTTGATTAATAACTTGTATATTTGTTTTGCATTTGCAAGCCACCTCCATGAGGTCTCACAATGTAACACTAACTTCAGGCTTTTTCAGTGGTGGCTGGACACAATATGCTGGAGAAAGTCAGTAAGTCAGGCAGCATTGGATGTTGCCTGACTTGCTGAGTTCCTTCAGCATCTGCAGAATTGCTTTTCATGATTTTCAGTGGTGGGGATTGGTGGTCATTACAGGGCCATTCCATGATGTTTTTGAAGACAATTTGCACTTGATCCAAAAAGATTAATGGTAACTTATGGGGGGGATAAACAATGCACACCATTACTTAAAAGAAAATAAGTATTGGTCTGACTTCTAATATTTTTGATTATTGTGCAGAGATGATGATGATGACATTAACCTTGTGTTTCTTTTTTTTTCCAATACTTTATCTGTGTTGTTGGCTTTCTTAGCCCTTGCCATCTTTGCAGCCCTCTGCACAGCCAATCCAGTATTCTGCGACCTCTTGTCCCCAAGTTCTCCTGCCAGTCTCGCCTCCCCAGCAGTACACTATGGTACATGTTATTAGTTCTGTATGTTTAGTTTTGCCTGCGTGTGTCAATTTGCATGTTTCTCTGTGCTGTCATTAAGTCTTTCACAAACAGTATTATGGTTGAATGTGTTAAGAATACCATTGGATCAGAAGGAAGTGTTTGGGTATATAATGGCCTCTGCCATCTGCTTCCAGTGATAAACAGAAGCAGTGATAGGACCAGCAGACCTTTTCTGAGAAAGTTGGTTTCCATTTTTTTTATGCCTGTGATGTTTTAGTGGGAAAAGAGACATGAACGTCCATATCCAAATTAATTGCTGCCTTCACATGGGGGAAATGTTTATATGAAATTTAATTCTGTCTAGTTCTACAAAATTAGTAATGTTGTTTTTACCTGCTGAGATGCAATGTGGCAAAAAGGACCTGTGCTGCTTTCATCACTGCTCGTTATCACAAGCCTACAATCTCCATTAATAATCTCTTGTTCTACTAATTGATATTGCAGACCATATAAATACATCATTAATGAATCAGCATTTGCACTGCTGAAATGAATTTACCAGTAATTCTGACTTTGTAGCTGTTCAGATATGCTCTGGTTGAAATCTCACACTGTCATATTGGATAACTGTTCTGGCCATCATGGTATTTGGTCACATAGACCCTGTGTGCATTAATTACTCTGAGCTAAGCTATTCTTTGCCAGGCCTAAATTTGTAGGAATAGATTCAACATCCTGAACTGGGAAGGGGAAAAATTGACACGGCTTCCTGCCTTGGATGACAATCCTAAGTGCTGGCAACCATCAGAATAGTAATGTAAATGCAGCCCAACCCATCATTCTTTAACTTGTTACATAGAATGTAGAACTTGTAACTCCAACATCCTCTATACAGTCCTACTCAAAGACAGCCACTTGGGTGAGGTATTGTAGTATGACTTAACAGCTTCTTCAAAAGAGATATATAGTTCTACACACTTGACTTTTGTAGTGATTTTCTGTTTTTCCTTAAACATTAATGATATTTTTCAAAATCTCAATGTCATTAATCAAATTGTGCATCAAATGCATAAAAATACATTTACAGAATAGTCACATGGAAAATGTAGAATAAGTAACAAGCAACAACAAGTATAGTGATTTGCAGATATCTTTCAGCATCTTGCCACAAACCTGTGGGTTTATTATTGGGAGGACGTGCGAAACTCTGCTGAGGGACCCAGGGTATTTATTTAATACATAGCATGCCCAAGTTAAAAATAAAAGTTTATAAGTTACAATTTCATGGGAATTAACAAGTTGATTCCTAATAAAACAGACGTATGCTGTTTAGAATGCAAACATTTATACATTATTGGCATATCCCAAATTAGAATCTGAAACTGCCTCTCAAACTAATTTGCTGTGCCTGTGCTCTAAATTCAGTAAATAGCAATCAGGTGACCCAGATATAGTAGTCAGGTGATGGTACTATTGTTTGTTTAATATGATCTCATTCAGTCACTGAAGTTCTAATCAGATTGCCGGATGAGTAAAAGTAAACCCTGATGAACCACTCACAGGTGATATCTGTCTAAAATAAAAATAAACCTTTATTTTTAATATCATTTAATCCAAATCAGAAAGATGGGTTATGAGTTGTGAAACTGTTGTACACAGAACTGGGTTAGTCAGTAGCCTCTCACTTTACAACCTAGATCGGAGTTCAGATCCAGGCCACACTAATGGGTTTAAAAGAATCTTTTCTTTTACGTGAAATGACTGAGCTGTCTTTATCTTGCCTGCATATCAACCCTAATGCAGTACCAAAATATAATTTTGATTGGGCATAATGGTGGTTATTGTGTCGAAAAGAAAATAATGTAGGATGCATTGCCCATGAAACATGGTTGTATGGTGACCAAATTAAAAACTTCAAGCAACTTTGCATTGAGTGTAGGAGTGAGAAGTTATGTTGTCATTGTATATGACATTGTGGCGGCAGCTGGAATATTGCCTCCAGTTTTGGTTACCCTATTACAGAAAGGATGCCATTAAACTGGAGAGTAAAGAAGATTTGCTTGAATGTTGCCAGGACTCCAGGGCCTGAGTTATAGGAAGAGATTGGGCAGACTAGGACTTAATTCCTTGGTGTCTTGGAGACTCAGGGGTGACCCTATCAGAGTGTAAAAAATGATGAGGACCATAGATAGAGTGAATACACATGGTCTTTTTCCAGGGGAAAGGAAATCCATGGACATAGGTTAAAGGCAAGAGGGAAAGTCTTAATAGGAACCTAAATTACAGCATTTTCACCCAGAAGGTGATGAATATATGGAACAAGCTGCCAGTGACGCAGGTACAATAACAACATTTAAAAGACAGGCACATAGTTGGTAGGTTTAGAGCAGGAGTTCCCAGCTTTTTTTATGCCACAGACCAGTAACATTAAGCAAGGCGCCCAGCATGAACAAATTGGGTTGAAGGGTCTGTTCCTAAGATGTGGCCATCATTGGTAAGAGCAGTGAATGTAGTGGAATTGGGTTTTCAAAAAGAATTTGTTAGGATGCTGCACAAAAACAGTTGTTACTTAAAATATGCACTCAAATTATTTGAAATAATTTTATTATTATGGATAGAGTATTGGCCAAAGGGTAAAAAACCATAGGGGAAACAAAGTTTTTGTTTCCCCTAAGTTAAAAGTCATGTGCTGCAAGAATCATTACTGGGAAATATAGCAAAATGAATAGCAACACAGTATAAGTGAAGTGTTAAGGAACTAGTAAATTTTGGTGGACACAGAACTCGAAGTACTGGTATGAGAAATACAGAAAAGTAACATGCAGGTGCACCAAGTAATAAAAATGTGAATACAGTGGATTCCGGTTAATTGGGATACATTGGGACCAGTACATTTTGGCTCGAGCAATGTGGCTGTCCCAGTTAGCCGAAGTTTCATGAAAATCATTAAAAAGGTATTTTTTTAAAAAAGACAAACAACTGAGTAAAAAAATTGTGTACTTAAATAAAATACAGAACAAATTAGGAAACTACCAATAACTCTCTGCGTAAAAAAAAATAAAAAATAAAAAAAAACTTACCCCTAACATCTCTTCTGTACCTACTTCCAAGCACCTTAAAACTATACCCTCTTGTGCTAGCCATTTCAGCCCTGAGAAAAAGCCTCTGACTATCCACACGATCAATGCCTCTCATCATCTTAAACACCTCTATCAGGTCACCTCTCCTCCTCCATCGCTCCAAGGAAAAAAGGCCGAGTTCACTCAGCCTATTCTCATAAGGCATGCTCCCCAATCCAGGTAACATCTTTGTAAATCTCCCCTGCACCCTTTCTATGGCTTCCACGTCCTTCCTGTAGTGAGGCAATCAGAACTGAGCGCATACTCCAAGTGGGGTCTGACCAAGGTCCTAGATAGCTGCAACATTACCTCTCAGCTCTTAAACTCATTCCCACGATTGATAAAGGCCAATGCATTGTATGCCTTCTTAACCACAGAGTCAACCTGCATAGCAGCTTTGAGTGTCCTATGGACTCAGACCCCAAGATCCCTTTGATTCTCCAGACTGCCAAGAATCTTACCGTTAATGTTATATTCTGCCATCATATTTGACCTACAAAAATGAACCACCTCACACTTATCTGGGTTGAACTCCATCTCCCACTTCTCAGCCCAGTTTTGCATCCTATCAATGTCCTGCTGTAACCTGACAGCCCTCCACACTATCCACAACACCTCCAACCTTTGTGTCATCAGCAAATTTACTAACCTATCCCTCCACTTCCTCATCCAGGTCATTTCTAAAAATCATGAAGAGTAGGGGTCCCGGAACAGATCCCTGAGGCATACCTCTGGTTACTGACCTCCATGCAGAATATGACCCGTCTACAACCACTCTTTGCCTTCTGTGGACAAGCCAGTTCTGGATCCACAAAGCAATGTCCCCTTGGATCCCATGCCTCCTTACTTTCTCAGTAAGCCTTGTATGGGGTACCTTGTCAAATTCCTTGCTGAAGTCGATTTACACTACATCTATTGCTCTACCTTAATGTGCTTAGTCACAACCTCAAAAAATTCAATCAGGCTCGTAAGGCACAACCTGCCTTTCACAAAGCCATGCTGACGATTCCTAATCATACACCTCTCCAAATATTCATAAATCCTGCCTCTCAGGATCTTCTCCATCAGCTTACCAACCACTGAAGTAAGACTCACTGGTCTATAATTTCTTGGGCTATCTCTACTTCCCTTCTTGAATAAGGGAAAAACATATGCAAACCTCCAATCCTCCGGAACCTCTCCCGTCCTCATTGATGCAAAGATCATCATCAGAGGCTCAGCAATCTCCTCTCTTACTTCCCACAGTAGCCTGGGGTACATCCTGTTCGGTCCCAGTGACTTATCCAACTTGATGCTTTCCAAAGACTCCAGCACATCCTCTCTTAATATCTATGTGCTCAAGCTTTTCGGTCTGCTGCAAGTTATCCCTACAATCACCAAGATCCTTTTTCCATAGTGAATACTGAAGCAAAGTATTAATTAAATACCTCTGCTATCTCCTCTGGTTCCATACACACTTTTCCACTGTCACACTTGATTGGTCCTATTCTCTTACACCTTATCCTCTTACTCTTCACATACTTGTAGAATGCCTTGGGGTTTTCCTTAATCCTGTCCACCAAACCTTCTCATGGCCCCTTCTGGCTCTCCTAATTTCATTCTTAAGCTCCTTCCTGCTGGCCTTATAATCTCCTAGATCTCTATCGATAATTACCTTTTTTTTTAACCTTTCGTAAGTTCTTCTTTTCTTCTTGACTAGATTTACAACAGCCTTTGTAGCGGTTCCTGTACTCTACCATCCTTTCCCTGTCTCATTGGAACGTACCTATGCAGAACCCCACTCAAGTATCCCCTGAACATTTGCCACATTTCTTCCCTACATTTCTCTGAGGACATCTGTTTCCAATTTATGCTTCCAAGTTTTTGCCTGATAGCTTCATATTTCTCCTTACTTTAGATGACTGCATCCTCCAAATCCTCATTTTCGTTACATCATTCAGGATGATTGTCGATGCCTTAATTCTTTATAGTTCTAACGTGTTGAAGTAGTGAAATTGTTTCATTTTCATTCCAGTCTGTTTCTGGAATATCCAAGCCTGAAGGCTTGAAACCACAATGAACAAAATAGTTCTGAATTGTCTTAATGCTTGTTTCTCACCAAGTATCAATGTCAAAAATCACTGTGTTTTGAATACATAAACACACAACTGACACTATTTTAAAACTGTTCACTCTAATCACAGTGTAGTGTCTATGGCTGTTCATCAACAGTCTCCTGTCCCAATTGGGCAGCATAGTATTCCAAATAAATGGAGGGAATCCAGGTTATTCTCTCAATTATTGTTATTTTTGTGTTGTCCCAAATGAGCAGTTGCTCCAATTAACCAATGGCCCAATTAATCGGAAACCACTGTATTATGCTGGCCATTATTGCAAAAGCCTTTGGATGCAAATATAAAGAAATCTGCTTTATCATAGAGTAGGTCTGGAGTACAAATGTATAGATTTGGCCTGTGTACCCGAGGAAGGATGCTTGCCTTGGAAATGTATGGGTTAAATTTACTAAATTGGTTTCTAGGATGAGAAAACTGTCCAATAATGAGAGAGTAGGTGAGTAGAATTGCACTGATTAGAATTTAGAAAAATAAGAGGTGATCTAATCAAAAATTGTAAGTTGAGACACTGTTTCCCAAGTTTGGAGTGTCTCCAACTGTGGCGTAATTTTAGAATAAGAGAAACTGACCAGTTAGGACTGAAGTCCAGAGAAATTTCTTTGCCAAGTTTCACAATTCTATGAGTATTCTTTACCATAAAGGGCTATAATTACTTCATTGTTGAGTATGTTCAAGGCTAAGTGATAGCAGTTTGAACACCAGGAATAAAGGGATAATGGGATAAGATGGAATATGAGCTTGAGATGCAGGATGACTGCAACTCTTTTGAATCGGAGTACAGATGTGAAGGGCCCTTTGACCTACTCCCTATATTTTTTTCCTCACTCTTACTCCATCCAGTTATATTTTCTTTCTCCAGGGATACTTGATGCCAATATTAGGTGTTGTCCACAGCATCACAAAGAGGAGGGAACTGATGATGAATTTGCCATGCTAATGTGCATGTTTAAATGTAGATTAAATTATCAGCACCACCATTTTTTGTTAATTTGTATACCTGTAGATAATTTCTCAAGGAATACTATTAATTGCATAAAAAGGTACATGGAAAGTTCTTGTAACATGGGAGTTGATTCTTCAAGATAACATAAATTGGACAGGAATGAGTCTGATGTGAAATGATTTTGGCAATTTCTTTCTTCCAGCTTCTACAACAAAAATTGTCCTTGTGTTTCTCTTGCTCCCAGAGACCATAGTAAACCTGATGTGGGAACAAAGTGTATTACACTTAGGTGAGCAGTTTTGAGATTGCAGTGAAGTTCAAGGAGAGTTCCTCTGCTTCTAATCAGGCTAAAGCAAACAAGGTCTAAACTCTTATTATTGCCCTCCCTCATACTGGTAAGCAAGGAAAAGTTCATGAGTGTGCAATGCTCGCATTCAGATGAGAATTCTTAATAGCTTGCAGAGAATATCTAATGTTGCAATCAGCACTTTGCCAGAGTGTGCAACTGCATCACTTATTAACAAACACTTCATGAAGAGTACAGCTTTAACTTGCATATAATCACTCTTCAAATTTGGTAGCAATAGTTTGAGGCATAGGTGTAATCCTCTAGCATAGGTAGAATGAGGCCTAAAGGACAACAGTATAAAACTACATTGGGTCTCCTTGAGATAAGGGTTAATGGTGTAGTATTACTGGGCTCCCTTCAGACAACTGCACTGTTGGGACATTTAATAACACAAAGACTGCAGTCTATATCAACATAATTACCATGGCACAGGAGCAGAATTAGGCTGCTTGGCCCATCAAGTCTGCTCCGCCATTAGATCATGACTGATTATTATCTGTCTCATCCCCTTTCTCCTGCATTCCTGAAACCTTTGATGCCCTTACTAATCAAGAACCTATCAACCTCCGCTTTAAATACCCCAGTGACTTGGCCTCCACAGCCATCTGTGGCAATTAATTCATCAGATTTACCACCCTCTGGCTAAAGAAACTCCTCTTCATCTCTGGGATGTTCTATTTTGAGGTTTGCACTCTGGTCCTAGACTCTCCCACAATTGGAAATGTCCTCTTCACAACTACTTTCTCTAGGCCTTTCAATATTCAGAATGTTTCAAGTTCAGGTTTAATTGTCATTCAACGACACACAAATACCTATGAATACAGCCGAACCAGACAGCATTTACTCCAGGGCCAAGGTACAAAACACAGTGCCAACAGTCATGCATATACAATCATAGAAAACTGCAACACAGAAAGAGGCCCTTTGCCCCATCTGGTCATGCCAAACCATTCAAGCTGCCTAGTCACATCGACTTGCACCCAACCCATAGCCCTCCATACTTCTACCACCAATATACCTATCCAAACTTCTCTGAAATGTTGAAATCTACCCCACATCTACCACTTGCACAGGCAGCTTGTTGCACACACTCACCACACTCTCGGTGACGATTTCCCTTATGTTCCCCTTAAACATTTCAAGTCTTATCCTTAATCCATGACCTCTCGTTGTAGTCTCACCCAATCTTAGTGTAAAAAGCCTGCTTGCATTTACCCTATCTCTGCCCCTCATAATTTTGTGTAGCTCCATCAAATCTACGCTCAGTCTTCTGCTTTCTGGGGAATAAAGTTCTAACTTATTCAATCTTTTCTTATAACTCAGGTCCTTTGGTCCTTCAGTCCTTGCAACATCCTTGTAATTTTTCTCTGTACTCTTTCAGTAAGATTTAAACCTTTCTTGTAAGTACGTGACCAAAACTGCACACAATACTCCAAATTAGGCCTCACCAGCATGTTATACAACTTTAAACATAACATCCGAACTCCTGTACTCAATACTTGAGGCCAATGTGCCAAAAACTTTCCTTGTAACCCTTTCTAATCGTGACACCACTTCCAGTGAATTATGGATCTGTATTCCCAGATCCATTTGTTTTGCAGCACCCCTCAGTGCCCTACCTCTCACTATTTAAGACCTATCCTGGGTGGTCCTCCCAACTGTACTCAGTACTTTGATCTGTGAAGGCCAATATGTCAAAAGCTTTCTTTATGACCTTATCTCCTGATATACCACGTTCAATGAATTCTGGACCTGTATTTCCATATCCCTTTGTTCTACTGGACTCCTCAGTGCCCTACCACTCACTGTGCAAGACCTGCCCTTGTTGGTCCTTCCAAAGTGCAACACCTCACACGTGTCTCTGCATTAAATTTCATCTGCTATATTCAGCCAATTTTTCCAGCTGGTCCAGATCCTGCTACAAGCCCTGATAGCTTTCCTCACTGTGCACTACACCTCCAATCTTGGTGTCATCCACAGATTTGCTGATCATCCAGATCATGGATACAGATGGCAATCAACAAAAGACCCAGCACTGGTCCTTGTGGCACACCACTAATCACAGGTCTCCAGTCTGAGAGGCAACCTACTACCAACCTCTGGCTTCTCCCACAAAGCCAATATCTAATCCAATTTACTACATCGTTCTGAATGCTGAGCCTTCTTGACCAACCTTCCATGCAGGACATTGTCAGGTGCCTTGGTGAAGTCCACATCGACAACATCCACTACCTTGCCTTCATCAACTTTCCTTGTAATTTACTCAAAAGATCTATTAGATTGGTTAGACATGACCTAATATGCACAAAGCCATGCTGACTATCCATAATCAGTCGCTGTCTATTCAAATACTCGTATATCTGGTCCCTTAGAATACCTTCCAATAACTTTCCCACTATTGATTTCAGGCTTACTGACCTATAATTTCCTGGTTTATTCTTGGAGTTTTTCTTGAACAATATTAGCTCTCCTCCAATCCTCCGGTACTTCACCTGTTGCTAAGGATGATTTAAGTACCTCAGGTGCCCCTGCAATTTCTGCACTTGCCTCCCATGGGGTGGAAGAGAATACCTTGTCAGGCACTGAGATTTATCCACCCTAATTTGCCTTAAGACAGCAAACACCTCTTCCATGGTAATCTGTATTGGGTTCACAACCTCACTGTTGCTTTGCCTCACTTCTATGGAATACAGATGCAAAAATTCCATTTTAGATCTTTACCTTTTCTTTTGGTTCCACGCATAGATTACCATTTTGATCTTCTAGTGGACCAACTTTGTTCTTTGCAATCCTTTTGCTCTTAATATATCTTCAGAAGCCCTTGTGATTCTCCCTCACCTTGTCTGCTTGTCTCCTGATTTCTTTTAAGTGTTCTCTTGCATTTCTTACCTCCAAAGTGGAGAAACTGTCGCTGCTTGGCCTTAACACTACTGTGTGTTGCTGGATTCTGGATTTCTTAACAGAGAGACCACAGTCAGTCCATGTTGGCAGGAACATCTCTGACTCAATCACACTGAGCACTGGATCCCCACAAGGCTGTGTGCTTAGCCCATTGCTGTTTACACTGCAAGGAGAACCTGATCATTAAATTTGCTGATGATACCGCAGTGGTGAGGCTCATCAGCAAAAAAGATGAAACAATGTACAGAGAGGAGGTCAAACACCTGGAGAGCTGGTGCAGTGACAACAACTTGATGCTTAATGTCATCAAAACCAAGGAGGTTATCGTCAATTTCAGACGGTCTCAGCCTGAACACACACCCCTCAACATCAACGGCTCCACAGTGGAGAGAGTGGCAAACATCAAGTTCCTTGGGGTGCAGATCTCGGGTAATCTCACCTGGTCCAGGAACACCACTGGGATTGGGAAACGAGCCCAACAGAGATTGCACCTTCTGAGGAAGCTTAAACAAGCATCACTCCCCACTAACATCTTAACTACATTCTACAGAGGTGTGGTTGAGAGTGTGCTGACCTTTTGCATCACAACCTGGTACTCCAGCTGCAGTGCTGCCGACAAAAAAGCCTTGCAGAGGGTGGTTAGGGGAGCAGAGAAGGTTTATCGGTGTCTCCCTACCTTCTGTCCAAGACCCCTTTCAGAGTCGATGCCTCCAGAAGACACAGTACATCATTAAAGACCCCTCACACCCTCTCCATGAGCTGTTTGTTCTTCTGCCATCAGGTAAACATTACAGGAGCATCAAAACTGAAACCACAAGGCTACTAAACAGCTTCCTCCCGCAGGCAGTCAGACTGCTAAATAGCTGCTCTACCTGACTCTGCTTTGGACACTTTTAACTTGCACTGGACACTTCTAACTTGTTTTTAACTGTATTGTTATGTTTATTATTTAGTGTTGCGTTTGTTATGTTATGATTGCACTGCTCCTGGGAAACGCTGTCTCAGAGCTGAGCTGCAGAGCTGATGTACGGTTAGAATGACAATAAGGTTTTTGAATCTTGAATCTTGAAATACCTCATTTATTCCTACCTGCTATGCACCTCCTTTTTTTCCTTAATCAGGGCCTCAATATCTCTCAAACCAAGGTTCCCTAAACCTGCTATCCTTGATTTTTAATCTGACAGAATTATACAAACTCTGTACTCAAATTTCACTTTTGAAGGCCTCCTAGTTACTAAGCACACCTTTGCCAGAAAACAGCTTGTCCCAATCCACACTTGCCAAATCCTTTCTGATACCATCAAAATTGGCCTTTCCCCAATTTAGAATCTTAACCCGAAGAACAGACCTATCTTTTTCCATAATTACCTTGAAACTAATGCAAATGTTCCTCTACACAAACTTCTGTCACCTGTCCTGTCTCATTTCCTAATGGGAGATCAAGTATTATACACTCTCATGGGGACTTCTATGTACTGATTACATTTGATAAACTCTATCCGATTCAGCCCTTTTGCAGCTTGGTAGTCCCAGTCAATGTTTCTTGCAACAGCCTGCGTTCTCTCTACAAATTTGTTCCTTTAAATCCCACGGATTGTTGGGTGCTGTATGATATATAGACCCATTAAAGTGGTCAGACCTTCCTTATTCCTCAGTTCCACCCATAAAGCCTCACTAATTGAGTTCTCCAGTCTGTACTGCCTGAGCAATGCTGCGATATTTTCCTGGACTAGTAACTTCACCACCTCCTCCATAATCCCTCCCGTTCTATCATGCCTAAAACAACGGAATCGCGAAATACCAAGCTGCCAGTCATGCCCTTCCTGCAACCAAGTCTCACTAATGGCTACAATATCATAATTCCAGGTGTTGTTCCATGCCCGGAGCTCATCTGCCTTTCCTACGATACTTTGTGCATTGAAATATACACAGTTCAGAACATTAGTCATACCATGCTCAACCTTTTGATTCCTGACTTTTGTCTGAGGTCTTAACAACATCTATCATCACTGCAACCACTTGACTATCTGTTCTGGCACCCTGGTTCCCATCCCCCTGCAATCTAGTTTAATACCCCCTCCCCCCCAAAATCACTGGGCAGTATTAGCAAACATTCCAGTTAGTCCCACTCCAGTTTAAGTGCAAACTGTCTCTTCTGCACAGGTCCCACCTTCCCTGGAAGAGAGCCTAATGACCCAAAACTCTGAAGCCCTTCCTCCTACAGTTCAACATGTATTAAACTGTATAAATTTCCTATTACTGGCCTCACTAGCACGTGCAATCACAACCCTTGAGATCCTGCCCTTTAACTTATCACCTAACCCCCTGAACTCCCTTTGCAGAACCTCATCACATTTCCTACCTATGTCATTGGTACCTACATGTGAAATACCCTCCCACTTAAGAATGGTGAGGACTCGATCTGAGATGCCCCAGACCCGGGGAGGCAACATATCATTGATGAATCTTGTTCTCATCCACAGAACCTCATTTCTGTACCCCTAACTAATGAATCTTCTATCATCACAGCTCGCTTCTTCTTCCCCCCCCTTCCCTTCTGAATCACAGAGTCAGACTCAATGCCAGAGACCTGACCACTGCGAATTTCCTCTGCTCAGTCATCCATCCCAACAATATCCAAAGTGGTATACCTGTTGTTAAGCAGGATGGCCATGTGTGCTCTGCAGTGGCAGTTTAACTCCTTTCACCCTCCTCACCATCATCCAGTTTCCTGTGTCCTGCACTTTGGGGGGTGTAATTGCTTCTCTATATATCTTGCACATCACCCCTCAACCTCCGATGGTCTCTCATTTTGTTAAGCAGCCACATGTACAGCACCACATCAAAGACCTCCTGAAATTCCAAGTAAAAGAAACATCCATTGATTCTCTTTTGTCTATTCTGCCTGTTATTTCCACAAAGAATTACAATGGCAAGATTATCAGGCAAGATTTCCCCTTAAGGAAACCATGCTGACTTCGACCATTTTATTGTGTGCCTCCAAGCATCCTGAAACCTCATCCTTAATAATGGACTCTAACATCTTGCCAACCATTGAAGTCAGGAGTTTTCCAGTCCTCCAGAACCATTCCAGAATCTGGGGATTTTTGAAAGATCATGACAAATGCCTCCATAATCTTTTCAGCTCCGTCTTTCAGAAGAGGGTATAGTTCAACTGGTCCAGGTGATATATCTGTCTTTTGAACCATTCAGCTTCCCAAGCACCTTCTACTTACTTATAGGGATTACACTCACTTTGTCCCCAACACTTGAATTTCTGACTTGCTGCTGTTTCCACAGTAAGACTGATCCAAAATGCTTAGTTTATCTGCCATTTATTTTTCCCCCATTATCAGTGGTCCAATGTCTATCTGTCTGTCTTTCTTTCTTTCCTTCTTTCTTTATCAATCTTTTTATTAATTAAAAAAGTACATATGTATAAATAAGAGAATTATCTCAAATATCTATATCGATGACAATTCATATAAAAGGTAAAATAAACATCAAGATCATACATAGTATTAATCTAATAGTATATAATAATAAGATCATCTATTCTCTTATCATTCTATGAAAAGAAGAAAAAGAAACTTTTATAATTTTTATATACATAAAAAACCCCACTAAAGAAAAAAAAGAAAGAGAAAAAAGGAACTGGGCAGCCCATACTGAGAGTAAAAACAAGAAAAAAGAGAAACTTTCTGATCAAATCCAAAGTTTTGAGAAAGTTACTGGAAGAACAATAAATCAAACCATATGAAAATATTGAGTAAAAGGTTGCCAGGTTTCTTCAAATTTAAAGGATGTATCAAATGTCTGACTTCTTATTTTCTCTAAACTTAGACAGGACATAATGGAAGTAAGCCAATAAAAAACAGTAGGTGGATTAGAATCCTTCCATTTAAGCAAAATGGCTCTCCTGGCCAATACAGTTGTAAAAGCTATCATCTGTTGAGTGGAAACAGGAATATACCCTGCTTCCGGTGGAGTGATCCCAAAAATTGCTGTAAGTAAATTTGGTTGTAGGTCCAAATTCAAGACTATTGATGAAGTTTTAAAGACATCTTTCCAAAAAATATCTATCTTGATACAAGACCTCAATATTACATCTGTCGCAAATAGGATTAATATTGGGAAAGATACGGGCTAATTTATACTTCATCTATTTGTGCCCGATATACTTCCTTGAACTGTATTAAGGAATGATGGGCACAAATAGATGAAGTATTTACCAAATGAAAAATTTTATCCCATTGATTATCTGAAAGTGACTCTTGAAATTTCAATTCCCACGCACCTTTAATTTTATCGTTTATCAGTCCTTTTTGAAATGGTTTAACCTGAAAAAGAGTATCTATTGTATTGGGTGAATAAGCAGAGGGAAAATTTGGAAGTAAACTATGTATAAAAAAAAAACTAGGTAAAAAAAAAAATTCCTAATTTGTAAATATCTTTAAAAAAGTGTGCATTGGATAAGTCATATTTGTCCACTAACTGAGTGAAAGACATTAAACAATCCCCCATAAACAAGTCTAAAAAAGTTATTCTTTTGGTTTTCCAAATTAAAAGGTCTGATTGGAAATTGATGGTTTAAAACAAAATTAATATGGATTTTACTGGAAAGAACAAAGTTATTAAACTCAAAAAATCTACGAAACTGAAACCAAATTCTTATGTATATTAAATAATGGGTTTGAGGTCTCAAATACCAATCTTAGAAAGCAAGAAAGGAAGAGGAGCTCCCAGTAAAGAGGCCGTAGAATACCCCTTCACTGAGTTTTTCTCCAAATCCACCCATGAAGGGCAGTCATGTATGTCTGAATAATGAATCCAAAATGAAATATATTGAATATTAATTGCCCAGTAATACATTCTAAAATTTGGCAAAGCCATACCACCATGCTTTTTTAATTTCTGCAATAGAGCTTTACTCAATCTAGGATTTTTATTATTCCCAATATAAGTTAAAATTTTAGAGTCTATTCTATCAAAAACAGTTTAGGTACAAAGGAAGGGATTGCTTGGAATACATATAAGAACTTCAGTAACACTATCATTTTAATAGCATTAATTCGACCAATTAATGATAATGTCATAGAAGACCATTTAGAAAGTATTTGTTGCTTGTATTCAATTAATGGAAGAAAGTTATATTTATACAGGTCCTTAAAATTTTTGGTAATTTTAATACCAAGATAAATAAAGTTATTTTTAGCAATGCTAAAAGGAATTTGATCATATTGATCCAAGTAGTTATAGGAAAAACTCACTTCTGTGCAAATTTAATTTATATCCAGAAAAACTACTAAGTTCAGAAAATATAGATAACGTAGAAGGAATGGATTTCTTAGGATCAGAAATATAAACTAACAAGTCATCTGCATACAATGAAACCTTATGCACTTTATCTCCTCACTTAATCAACACGGACAACTTTTTATTACCTTCTGTTGGTTTTTAAAAGCTTCCCAGTCCTCTAGGTTCCCACTAATTTTTGCTATATTGTATATCTTCTCTTTTGTTGATGTGCTGTCTTGTCTTCCCCTGTCAGCCACAGTTGCTTGATCCACCCTTTAGAACACTACTTATTTGGGATGAGCTAATCCTGCATCTTTAGATGCATCCAATTTCAGATTTCAAACTGATTTCACCCATTCAAACCGCAGGGTAGTTATCGTAGTATAATCATTGTTTTGCTGTCTGGTGGTGTAGTGGGATCAGCACTAGACTTTGAGGCAAGTTGTCCAGAGTTTGAATCTGCCCGGCTCCTTGAATGCTTTCCATTCGTGCTAAGTTGAGTGTTGAGCTAGCAACTCGGCCTCATAAAAAACAGACAAAATGCTAAAGAAGCAGCAAGGTTGCAACCCGATGTGTCACAAGGTGTAGAGAGGAATAACAACAATGATCTTTGTCTACGAAGGGTTCCTTTACCTTAAGCTGTATAATCAAACCTAGTTCATTACACAACACTCAATCCAAAATTAGCTTATCCCTAATGGGCTCAACCACAAGCTGCTCAAAAAAAAGCCATCTCGTAGGCATTCTAGAAATTACTTCTCTTGGGATCAGGCATTAAACTGATTTTCCCATTCTACCGGCATATTGAAATCCCCAGTGATTATTCCAACATTGCATTTTCGACATGCCTTTTCTATCTCTTGTTCTAATTTGTACCCCACATCCTAGCTCCAGTTTGGAAACCTGTATGCAACTCCTTTTAGTGACATTTTACCTTTGCAGTTTTTTAACTCTACCCATAAGGATTCTAAATCTTCTGATTTTATGTTACTTCTATCAATTTGGTTTCTCTTTTCTTAAAAAAAACAAAGCCACCCCATCCCCTTTGCTCACCTGCCTGTCCTTTTGATACGATGTGTATCCTTGGATGTTAAACTGCCAGCTGCAAATTTCTTTTAAGTACAACTCGGTGATACCCACAACATCATACTTGTTGATTTTGAAATGCACTTCAAGATCATATACCTTATTTTGTATACTGTGCATTCAATTATAACACCTTCAGTCCTGTATTCACCTTTTTCACTTTTGCCTCCATGTAGCCTCAAATGAAATTCTAATCACCCCTGAAACTAGGAAACCCGCATAATCACAGGGAGTTCAATGTATATTTATTATCAAAGTACATATATATGTCACCATATACTACACTGAAATTGATTTTCTTGTAGGCATTCACAGAACAAAGAAGTACAATAGAATCAATGAAAAACTACATAGAGACTGACAACCAGTGTGCAAAAGAAGGCAAACTGCAAATACAAAAAATATAATAATAAATATGTAAATAAATAATTCTCTGTTAACACGAGTTGTTGAGTCCTTGAAAGTGGGTCCATAGGTTGTGCAATCATTTCAGTGATGAGCTGAGTGAAGTTATCAATGCTGGTTCAGGAGTGTGATAGTTAAAGGGTAATAACTTCTTAATCTGGTGGTGTGGAGCCTAAGATTCTTATATCCTTTCTGATGGTAGTAGTGAGCAGTGTTGGTGATCCTTGATGATGGACCCCCACCTGGGAGATCGCACAATCACTCAGTTAGTACTGGATTGAACTCAGACTCCTGAACATGAGACAGCAGCATCACCTGCTGTGCTACCGTACTGTCCGCAATAAGGAAGTAAATCAAAGAAATCTGCTTAATTTCACAGGTCTTGATAGACTGTGCTATTCATGGCTTTCATCTTTTAGCTGCATCGATATATCTGCATCATTCATATTAGAAATTTATCTTGGCTAAATAGCAATCCTTGGAAATCAATAGAGCTGAATAACAAGTAGAGCGTGTAACAGACTCTACAACTCATGTTCTCAATATTTATTACTTATTTTTTTTGTAATTGCAGTTTGTTGTCTATATACATTGCTTTCTTTTCCATCTTTGTGTGTAGTTTTCATTGATTCTATTGTATTTCTTTGTACCTACTGTAAATGCCTGGAAGAAAATTAATCTCATGAATGATATGCACACATTTTGATAACTTTACTTTGTACCATGAACTTGAACTATGAACTTGGAATTTTGACAATCATAATGCCACTCTGCACTTCCATGTGAGCCAATTATCCCTTTTTAGTATATTACAACAAATATTAAATTCATAATTGTAGACACTTGTTTACACTTCTTGTCCTTTAAGTATTGTGCAAATGCCAAAATTGTGGCTACTAATGTTTCTACCCCTTGTGGTTTCTTAGCTCCACTCCAACTGATACTTGTTCTTGATTTTCCAAGATCAGATCCTTTCTGTCCAGAGACTTTGTGATCATCCATCATCAGGCCTAAACCACTTTAATATCATGTCTATTTCTTCAAAAAGTTAAGTATTCTGGAATATATAATTCATAACTGTGCTCACTTTGCAACCAACTATCCATAATTGCTATGAGATTAATGTTAATTAATTACCTTATGATCAAAGCTACATGCATTCAGCCAAAAAGCATTCAGTTTAGACTTGTAACCATTTTACTTACTGTCCTGACTGTAATTGGAGGTAAAGTCGAACATTTGTGTGGTCTGTATTTTCTTGACAGTATTGTTGCCTATTTCAATACGCTGAGTTACTTCCTTATATTTTTCCTTAAGCATTCCACATTTACCTTTACAGTAATCTTTCGACCACTTCTCTCAACTGCTCCACCCTCCCCTCCCCCTTATAATTGCACTAAATGCAGCGGATGCAGCACAGTTCTGGCAGCTCAAATTTGCATATCTGGGTAACCTCACAACTCAGAATGTCTGTCACTTGCCATTATTGTCAATCCAGGCAATCAACCCAGATTCAGTCAAAAGTTCAGAAGAACAAACTTGGATAAGGTGCCAGGTTCATGAAGGTGCAGCATAGGACATGTGCTAAATAGATTGTAATAGAGAGAGCCATGTGATCCTACAACCAACACATCAGTTCAAGGAATCTGTAAGAAGATCCTGTCCACATCAATGATGAGGCCCGGCATTTTGGCACTGGAGACAAGGTTGAAGCACTTGACGTGTTTAACCAAAAGCCACATTTAACCAGAATTACTGAATAATGGTCTATCTCTGCACCCTCCTGAGATCCCCACTGTTACAAAAACAGACTCCAATTAATTCATTTAATTCCATCGATATCAAGAACCAGCTAAAAGCACTGGATACAGTAAAGGCTACAGGACCAGACAGCATCCCAGCTGTAGGACTGGAAACCTGAGCTCCAGAATTATCTGTACCTCTAGACAAGTTGTTCCAATGCAGTTATAGCTCAGGCATCTACCTGACAATGTGAGAAATTGCCCAGATACGTTCCGTTCATATAAAGCAACAGAAATCCAATGTGGCTCATTGACACCAAATTAGTGCACTCTTAGTCATCAAGAGAATGATGGAAGCTGTCATCAATAGTGCTATCAAATAACACTTAACAATAACATGCCCAGTTTATGTTTTGCTGGGATCATTTGGATCTGGAATGAGTGCTGCATTTGCAACTTGAAGCTTAACACCATCCAGAGCAAGGCAACCTGCTGGAGTGGCTTATGACCCACCACCCTAAACGTTCACTCCCTCTGTCACCAATGCACAGTATCTGCAAGTGTGAACCATCTACAAAGTAGTACTGCAGTCTTTTCACCAGGCTACTGTGGCAGCTTGTTCCAAACCCAGAACCTGTAGCAGCAAGAAAGATGACGGCAGCAGTTGCGTGGGATCACCACCCCATCTGCAAGTTTCCCTCTAAGCTGCACATACTCATGTCTTGGAGGTATGTGGCCACTGTTTCACTGTCCTTGGGTCTAAATCCTGGAACTCCCTCCTGAATAGTACCGTGAGAGCACCTTCACTTGAAGAATTGCAGCCATTCAAGGTGATGACACCACTGTCTTCTCAAGGCCATTTAAAGATAGACCAATAAATTGTTAGCAACGAGTGCATCCAAAAATGAATTTTAAAAAGGCTACACTTCATTTAGTTTAAAACCTTGTTCATAGTACTAGTTATTCTGTTAGCCAGGAAACTGGTCCCAGCTCGATTCAAGAGAAGCAGATCACAACAGAACTGCTTCTATTCCCCAGTGTTGGTGCCACTGTCCTATGAATAGAAATCCACCCCTCATTTCAGACTTTCAACCACACATTCAGTTCTAACTGTTCCCTCTTGCCAATGTTCAAGAGGCTTGGGTCCTAATCCAATGACTTTTACCTTTTGTAGATACAGTCTCACTGGCTCTCGGCTCAGCCTTGGACAATGTTATTACCTACATCAGGCCACGGTTTTTTGACTGCAGCTCTGTTCAGCATCATCATTCCCTCAATACTAATCAACAAGCTCCAAAACCTGGGTTTCTGTATCTCCCTCTGCAAATAGATCCTTGACTTCCTCACAGGGAGATCACAATCTGTGTAAATCGGAAATAATAACTCCTCCTTGGTGACTGTGGAGACCATTTTAACTGGTTGCATTGCTGTTTGACATGAAGAGGCCACTGCACAGGATCGGAAAAGGCTGCAGAAAGTTGTAAACTCAGCCAGTTCCATCATGGGCACTAGCCTCCTCAATATCCAGGACACCTAAAGGCAATGCCTCAAAAAGGTGACATCCATCATTTAGGACTCCCATCCCCCAGGACATGCCCTCTTCTCATCGCTGCTATCGAGGTGGTACATAAGCCTGAAGACCAAGCACTCAATGTTATAGGAACAGCTTCTTCCCATTTGCTATCTGATTTCTGAATGGACACTGAACCCATGAACACTACCTCAGTATTTTCCCCTCTCTTTTTGCACTACTTAATTATTTTATATATACTTATTGTTGTAATTAATAGTTATTATGTATTGCAATGTACTGCTGCTGAAAAACAACAAATTTCACGACATAGTCTAGTGATATTACACCTGATTCAGATTCTGGTTCTGCTTTTTAATTTGGATCCCAGCTGGTCATATTTCTTTGGCAGAACATCCTTCTACATCCTATCTATGTCTCTGGTTTGCACATCGATCACAACAACTGGATTTTTCCAGGAGGGTTAGTGGCAATTGTCATCTGAAGCAGAATTTAAACCAATATACTGGTACATTAATGCTACTTCTGTGGCATGGCTTTGGAAGATGCATGCATTCCACTGATTCAGCCCTAAAGATTTAATCACTGTGAAGGATTTCTTACCCTTGTAGGTTAAGGCCCTTCCTCATGGAAGGGGAGGGGGGGTTGGAAGTCACTCTGTTTGGCCAATGTCCCTTGTGGCTGTGAAATGGTCTCAGGCTTTGGGGCCTCCTCTGTGGTGGCTGTAAGAGTTGACTCTGGGACTGCAGGAAACAGTTCTGAAAACTCAGGACACCTTTCTTCTGGATGTGTTGGCATCCCAAACAGTGCATGGCAAGCTGCTCAATCTGCTGATTTATCTCAAGCCACCAGACAAAGCTACGAGCCACATCTTTCATTTTGACCACACCTAGATGACTGGCCTGTAACTCCTCCAACACTTTAGCTCTGAGTTTGGATGGTAGAACAACTCTCAATTCCCACTTAAGGCAACTATTCAAGGGCAAGTTCCTACTGACATTGGTAAAAATGTGGGAACTGGAATTTCTGCTGCACGTTCTCGCCATTTTGAGTTGCCATATACAGTGGCATGCAAAAGTTTGGGCACCCCTGGTCAAAATTTCTGATACTGTGAATAGTTAAGTGAGTAGAAGATGAACTGACTCCAAAAGTCATAAAGTTAAAGATGAAACATTCTTTTCAACATTTTAAGCAAGATTAGTGCATTATTTTTGTTTTGTACATTTTTAGAGTGAAAAAAAGGAAAGGAGCACCATACAAAAGTTTGGGCACCCCAAGAGATCTGAGCTCTCAGATAACTTTTACCAAGGTCTCAGACCTTAATTAGCTTGTTAGGGCTATGGCTTGTTCACAGTCATCGTTAGAAAAGGCCAATTTAAAAGATTTATAAATACCCTGACTCCTCAAACCTTGTCCCATCAGCAGCCATGGGCTCCTCTAAGCAGCTGCCTAGCAATCTGAAAATTAAAATAAATGATGCCTGAAAAGCAGAAGAGGGCTATAAGAAGATAGCAAAGGGTCTTCAGGTAGCTGTTTCCTCAGTTCGTAATGTAATTAAGAAATGGCAGTTAACAGGAACGGTGGAGGTCAAGTTGAGGTCTGGAAGGCCAAGAAAACTTTCTGAGAGAACTGCTCATAGGATTGCTAGAAAGGCAAATCAAAACCCCTATTTGACTGCAAAAGACCTTCATGAAGATTTAGCAGACTCTGGAGAGGTGGTGCACTGTTCTACTGTGCAGCGATACCTGTACAGATATGACCTTCATGGAAGAGTCATCAGAAGAAAACCTTTCCTGCATCCTCACCACAAAATTCAGCGTCAGAAGTTTGCAAAGGAACATCTAAACAAGCCTGATGCATTTTGGAAACAAGTCCTGTGGACTGAAGAAGTTAAAATAGAACTTTTTGGCCACAAAGAGCAAAGGTATGTTTGGAGAAAAAAGGGTGCAGAATTTCATGAAAAGAACACCTCTCCAACTGTTAAGCACAGGGGTGGATTGATCATGCTTTGGGCTTGTGTAGCAGCCAGTAGCACCAGGAACATTTCACTGGTAGAGGAAAGAATGAATTCAATTAAATACCAGAAAATTCTGGAAGCAAACATCACACTGTCTGTAAGAAAGCTGAAGATGAAAAGAGGATGGCTTCTACAACAGAATAATGATCCTAAACACACCTCAAAATCCACAATGGGCTTACCTCAAGAGGTGCAAGTTGAAGGTTTTGCCATGGTCCTCACAGTCCCCTGACCTAAACATCATCAAAAATCATAGACTTCAAAAGAGCAGTGCATGCAAGGTGGCCCAAGAATCTCACAGAACTAGAAGGCTTTTGCAAGGAAGACTGGGCAAAAATCCTCCAAACAAGAATTGAAAGACTTAGCTGGCTACAGAAAGCATTTACAAGCTGTGATACTTGCCAAAGGGGGTGTTACTAAGTACTGACTATGCAGGGTGCCTAAACTTTTACTTTGGGCCCTTTTCCTTTTTTGTTATTTTGAAACTGTAAAAGATGGAAATAAAAAATTAATCTTGCTTAAAATATTAAAGAAATGTGTCATCTTTAACTTTATGCCTTTTGGAAATCAGGTCATCTTTTACTTGCTTAGCTATTCACAGTAACAGAAACTTTGACAGGGGTGCCCAAATATTTGCATGCCACTGTAGATCTGTGGGGTCTTTTCTGGTTTCCCTTTGGATCATCTCTGCTGTAATAGAGAAACTTTTGATTTGCACCGAGGAGTGCCTCTTTTATAAATTTTTCAGTATTTCCTTTAACAAGGGTAAATGACTTCTTGAATTCAATCTTAAAATTGTGTCCTCCAAGAATCAGAGCCATCGCTGCATTCGTGCTGCTGTTAGTGGAACACCCTTCTGTGGATTGAAAATGGACACCAGTGGTTGATGATCAGTAATGAGGATAAACTCTCTCCCATAAAAGTACGTTTTACGCCGCAAACCAGTTTCAAGGCCTCTCTGTCAATCTGTGCGTAATTTTTCTCTGCAGTGACAAGGGAACGTAATGCAAAAGCTATGGGGCCGTTAACTGCCATCACTCATAAAATGTGACATGGCTGTATTATACCATAAGGCAAGGCGTCACAGGCAAGCTTCACTTGATGACTTGGATCATAATGTGTGAGTACATTGTCCAGCTTTGCCGTTTTATTTGCCTTTCGGAAAGTCACCTCACACTGCTTTGTTCATTGTCATTTCCTCTCGATCTGTAATAACGAGTTCAAGGGGTGAAGCGTATTAGCCAGGTTTGGCAAGAACCTGTTATAGTAATTGACACATCCTAAAACAGACCGCACCTATGGCACGTCCTTTGGCCTTGCAGCATCCACCACTGCTTGAATTTTCTCAGCACTGTTGTGGAAGTCCTGTATGTCAATGGTATGACCGCAGTAAGTGATGCTTGGTTTAAAGAATTCACACTTGTTGCGTCATGCTCTTAGCCCATAGTCCTCTAATCTTTTTAACACTTTCATGAGATTTTGGAGATGTTCCTTGTCATCCAGGCAACACTGAGTGCCTGGGCAGTCTTGCAGCACCTGTTCTATAACTTTCTGCCAGAGTGCAGTTGAGATGGTATTCCAAAAATAAGCATATTTTATAGCAATAAAACCCTTTCTGAGTGTCGATGATGAAGCACACTTTGAACTCTTCTTCCATCCGGATCTGTAGGTAGGCCCCAGCCAAGTACACTTTGCTGAAGTGTTTTTCTCTAGAAAAGCTTTGCAAAGGTACCCTCTATCTTGGGCAGAGGGATTGATCTACTTTTAGTACTGGGTTGATGGTGACCGTAAAATCACCACAGATCCTGACAGAACCATCCTTCTTGGCGACTGGGATCACTGGCATTGCCTATGAGCTTCACTCAACTTTGGAAGGAACTCCTTCAGCCTCCATGCGATCTAGCTCACTGGCTACTTTATCACGGATGGTATAAGAAGCTGGATGGGCTTTGCAAAACTTGGCATGACATTCATATTTAACACTATTTAACCCTTGATATGTTTGAGTTTTCAAGTGCCATCCTTGAAAACTGCTGTGGCATGATCCACCTTAATTTGCTGTTGGTTGACTCTATTGCAGGGGATGTGTCATGCAAATTGTGGTTGGATCTATCTAAATCTCAACCAATCATGGCCACACAATGCTGGCGCTCCTGTTTTTACCACATGCAAGCACAATGTGGCTTGTTAGTTGTTGTATTTCACTGTTACAAATGTCATTCCCACAGGAGTTGTCTTTTCTCTGGTATAGTTTTTAGTTGGAAATCTGTAGGCTTCAGTTCAGTATTATGGCAAAGCCATTCAAACTCATTTGGTGTAATGACTAAATCAGCTGAGCCATGTTACTTGTGTCTTGTTAGTTTTCACATAGTGAATCTCAAGGCTACCCAGTCTTGTCACTCTCAGATTTTTCATCAACAGCATGCAGATTAATGCTCTTTTTGAAACTGCAAATTGACTTTATCTTCTTCTCTTCCCTGTGCAATCCATTTGTTTTTGTCTGTCCAACATGCTCTTTGTATGTGTCCTACTTTGTTGCATTTTCTGCAAGTTTTGCCTTTAATCCTGCATTTGTCTGGTGTATGTGAGCCTCTCCAACAGTGGTGACGCAGTTTGTTCAGCTAGACAGGTTTATGTTTAAACAGTGCAATTTTGTTCACACTCACATTCATTCCTGACTCAAGTGCATCCCTGCCTGCCGTTTCCATTGATACAGCCATTTCAACTGCTTTTAAATGTGAGTTGTGCTTCAGTTAGAAACCATTTTTGAATGTTTTCTTGTAAGATTCCACAAACTGTACAATCTCTCAGCATCAAGTCCATCACTGAACTGACAATGCTCAAACAATTTCTTCTGTTCGGCCATGTAAGCTGAAATGGACTCCACTACCCTTTCATTTTACTTATGAAACCTAAAGCGTTGTCTAATCAACAATTGTTTTGGTTCTAAATGCTCCTGCATTACATCCAAAATATCTGTAAAATCATTTCAGCTGGTTTGTTTAGAGCAGTTAAATGTCTAAGCAAACTCTATGTTTTTCCACCTATTACGCTCAGTAACACTGGCACTCTCTTTTCATTGACTATGCCATTTCTTCAGAATACTGCTCAATTTGTTCAGTATACATTATCCAGTTATCTGTTGTGGAATTCAAAGTGTCTATTGATAGAGCCAACCACCTCTGCTTTTTTAAAATTATTTTTATTATTATCACCCGGTAATCACTGTTTATGAACCTGTGAATTTTGTCCATTTTCTGGCTTTTTAAAAATTCAAGTCTTCCTCTTCCCCTTCCAAAGGAAAAAAAAATGTGCTGCATTTACAAGTAGATAGTCGTCTGTGTTTCATTTTAAAACTACCTTGTAACCACTGTTGATTTGTAACTCCAGAAACTAAATGAAAGAAAAGCATGGGAGCTGGGAAGTGTGTTTTTCTTTAGTGTGATGCTCACATATGATGTGGTGGCACAATGATGTATACTGTACCATTCACATACTTGTATATAACCAGTAATGAATTCTGTAAACAAAGAATGCTTACACAATATATTTACAATATTACTCAAATATTACTGGTATTAAATACACTACAACTGTCCTTAAAATGCTCACCCTACAGAGAGATGACACCTGACCAGTTTCATTGTCTCATACCAAATTCAGTATGGTCTCTCCTCTAGTTGGTACATCTATATATTATGTCAGGACTCCCTGCTGCATATACCTACAAATTCTATCCCATCTGACCTTTTGCAGTAAGGAGGTGTCAATCAATATCAGGGAAATAGCAAATTTTTTATTTTTGCACCTTTCCAAAATCTGCCTCACGATCTGCTCTGTAATGTCTGTGTTGCTATTGGCAGGGGGTCTAAAAAATGCTCCCAACAGAGTGATAGCTCCCTTCCAGTTTCTGACTTCCACCCACACTGACTCAGTAAATGATTCTTCTCTGTCATTCTTCCTTTTTGCAGCTGTGATACTCTCCCTGCACCATTTGAAACATCTAAACCTTGGAACATCCAGCAGCAATTCCTGTCCTTGTGACAGCCAAGTCTCTGTAATAGCCACATCACTGTGGTTCCATGTACTGTGACTCATGCTCCAAGTTCATCATAATTGTTCCTGATACTTCTTGCATTAAGACAGACATACTTCAACCTATCCAACTAACTGCAATTATGCCCTTTCCACTGCCTATTCTGCCCCACAGTCTCTACACGTCTCATCTACCTGAGTACAAACTGCCCCATTCTTTGACCTACCACTCTGGCTCCCATTCCTTGGCAAACTAGTTAAAACTCTTCCCAACAGCTTCAGCAAACCTGCCCACAAGGATATTGGTCCCCCTCAAGATCAGGTATAACCCATCCCTTTTGCACAGGTCACACTTTCCCCAGAAAAGATTTCAATGATCCACAAATCTAAAATCCTGCCCCCTGCACCAATTATTCTGCCATACATTCATCTGCCAAATCATCCTATTTTTGTCTTTACTGGCTCATGGCACAAGCAGCAATCCAGAGCTTACTATCCTCGAGGTCCTGCTTTTCAGCTTCCTACCTAGCTCCCTATATTCTCTCGACTTCTGGCTGCTCACCCAATTTGAATGCTGAGGAACCAATTTGAGTCATCCCTAACCCTGACCCTGAGGGGTAGGGAAGGCAACATACCATCTGGGAGTTTGTTTCACATCCAGAGAATCTCCAGTCTGTTCCCTTGACTGTTGATTTCCCCCAGTACTACAACTCTCCTCTTCTCCCACTACCCTACTGAGCCACAGAGACAGACTCTGTGCCAGAGACCTCATTGCTGTGGCTGTCCCCTGGTAGTTGTTCCTCCCAACAGTATCCATAGTGGTACACTTATTGAGGGGAATGGCCACAGGGACACTCTGCACTATCTGTCTATTCCCTATCCTTCTCGTGACAGTCACCCAGCTACCTGCCACCCGCAACTTGCGTGTGACTTCCTCCCTGCAGCTCTTATCTATCATCTCCTCTTACTCACAAGTGAGCAAGTCTACACACATCAGACATAGAAGCAGAATTAGGCCATTTGGTCAATCGAGTCTCCACCACCATTCCATCATGGCTGGTTTATTATCTCTCTCAACTCCATTTTCCTGCCTTCTCCCCGTAAAATTTGATGCCCTGATTTATCAAGAACCTATCGACCTCCGCCTTAAATATATCCAATGACTTGGCCTGCACAACTGTTTATGGCAACGAATTCTACAGATGCATCAACTTCTGGTTAAAGAAATTCCTCCTCTCTGTTCTAAATGGACATCCCTCGATTCTGAGGCTGTACGCTCTGGTCCTAGACTCCCCCACTATAGAAAACATCTCAATATCCGCTCTGTACCTTTCAATATTCAGTAGGTTTCAGTAAGATCCCCCCCCCCCCCCACCCCATTCTATACTCCGATAAGTACAGGCCCAGAGCCATCAGTTGCTCCTCATTTGTTAGCCTTTTCATGCCAGGGATCATTCTCGTGAATCTTTTCTGAACCACTTCCAATGCCAGCACATTTTTGCTTTGATAATGAGTCCAAAACTGCTCTCAATACTCCCAAGTGCAGTTTGACCAATGCCTTATAAATCCTCTGCATTACATCCTGGCTTGTGTCTTCTCATCCTTGCAAAATGAATGCTAACATTGCATTTGCCTCTCTTACCACCAACTCAACCTGCAAGTTAACCTTTAGGGAAACCTTCATGAGGACTCCCAAGTCCCTCTGCACCTTTGTTTTTTTAATTCTCCCCATTTAAAAAAAATAGTCCATGTCTTTATTCCTTGACCATGCACTTCCCTACACTATATCCCATATGCCACTTCTTTGTCCATTCCCCCATCCCAGTCCTTCTGCAGACACCCTGATTACTCAGCGCCGCCTGTACCTACATTATCTTCATAAGTGCATCTACCCAGATGCAGTTCTCACAGTCATAGCAATCAGATCTTCCACATCTTGCGTGAAGAGCACACCACCGACCTGGGATCCATTCTCACTGCTCTAGTTAGGCACTAATAAAGAAGTAAAGAAAAACTTGACAAAAACCACAACCCATCCTCTGTCTCTCCTCGTCAAATCCTCCTGAGCCAAAGCCTCAGCTCCCCGCTCTAACTCTATTCCACTCCAACAATGGCCACTCTGCTTAAAACAAATTACTTTTTACTGGCCCTTGCCAAATGCCTAAAAATCAAAGTTATCTCAAGTCCTGGAGAAGACTGGACAGGTCCCACTCACTTTTTAAATCTGGAGCAGAATCAGCAAGCAACAGCTTCCGAGTTTTCAAACTCCGCTTTATAGTGCAGGGGAGAACTGCAGTTCCTACGTGTAGCATTGTAAACTGTTGAGGAATCTACAATTTTTGTTTTTAAAAAGCTTTTTACTTTAGACAGTTGTTTGGTGTTGCTGTTAAGTTTATGGCAAAAGATTGTGGCAAAACCATTTCTGAATTCCAGGTGATTGTCAAATTTTAGTGATCCTCGAGCAAATGCCGAGATCTTGAAGAAATTGCAGATGAGATTTACTAGGCTGATACCAAGATTTTAAGCTGCTAGGAAAGACCAGAGTGAGTTGGGACAATTGTCAGGAGACATGGGAGTTTAAAGTTATGGAAAGTTGAGGTGAGAGAAATTGAGAAAAATATTTTTGTTGGACATTGTATAGGTAATCAGTGAACATAAGTATAAGATTGTTATCAAGAGAACAAGGGAAGAAGTTAGCCTACTTATTTTTCAAGTATCTTCTAAAACAGAAGTGGATAACATTGAAAAAGAAGAAAAGGGTGTGTTGGGAGGACAAGGTTTAGTGGATAGCCTCTCGTTTGACAGATCAGCACAGGTGTGGTAGGCTGAATGGCCTCCTTATACAGTGAAATTCTGTAGAATGTACCTTCCCTTTCAGTATCTCCAGGATTAAATTCACAAACTTGTTAATTTGTGTTTAAACTGAATATGTAGGAGCAGCAGAATATATTATTTGTAGCATAATTCTATGTTTCTGTATTTTTTTATCGTATCAATAACCAATGTTCTAATGTTGCTTATACTTTGTGAAAATGAAGTGGGTCAAATAAAGCAATAGATTCCTATTGTCTAAAAGTATACAATCAGACCTATTATTCTAGTTCTGAAGACGAATTTTGGATAATTCAATTTTTCTATGCAATTAGCCTGAAGATCTTGGCAATCAATTTGGACAGATGACTCTCAGTCGCCAGGGTTCTGCCGAAGCTCCTGAGACTACCTCTGCTGTATTTCAAACACCGGTGATGTCCCAACAGCCTGGCTACATCATAGCTTCACCAGGGCAGTCTCTCTCTGCTCCTCCGTATTCAACATCGGGACACCCCACTCCTCAGCAGGTGCTTCAGCCTCAGGGTTACATTCAGCCTCCCCAGCAGGTATCTTTTTATTCCACATTTTCTGGTGTTTGAAATGTAAGAGCAATTATTTGGTTCACATTGGTATTGTATACAATGATACAAATATCATCTGCATTTCCCTCAGTCAGGGTTTTCAGGTGAGTCTGCAAGTAAATATATTGCATGGTATACTAAAAAGGTCCTAGTTTTCATTTCTGACTTAGTGATCTTGGCAATAATAATAGTACTTTAATTATCTCTGGTGAGGCGAGGACCAAATTGGGCCCAAATTCTACTCCTAAAATTATCCAGCACCTCTTGCTGGAAAACAGATTTGGGTAATTGTTTGAGAACAGGTTCAACAATCTTTGATAATTTCTCTGGTCAAGTAGTCAACTGAACCTTTCTATCAAGGCTCATTCTGATCCTAATGGACAATTGCTTCTGTTAAAGCATATATTGCTGTTATTCTGCTCTTCTGGTTCTTTACAAGTTTGACCTGACAGGAAAATTGCTTCTGGTTTTCCATGTCAAGTTTATAATTTAAATCAAAGTTCAGACGCTGCTTGACATTGGAGCCAAATCTGCATATTTAAAGAATACCTCATCAGCTGAAGGCAGGTATCCATTTAATATTGAAATTGGTCAAGGCAGGAAAACTCTCCAGTATGTATATTTTAGCTGGTTCTCCCTGCTTTTCTGCAGGGTCAAAATAGATCTTAAAACTTCTGTGTTGGAAAAATTGAGTTGTATTTAATATTGTAAATTTATGATACTTACCACTTCTACTAGACTTTAAGATTTTTTAAGTTTCTTAACTATCTTGGTAGAGACTGGTTGGATCATTTGGTTTAACTCTTGCACCTGAGCTTTAATTCAACCCAAGATGATTGTGTTGAAAGTCTTCTGTATCTGCTGCATGCAAGGTTTCTATGTGAAGTGCTTTTTCAAAACCATTTGTGCAGGACAATCTGATGTTGAAAGCAGCATCTTGTATTTTTTAATCATGCTTTTAAAGATAACTATCCCAAGCAACTTAATAGAGTACTTTTAAACACAAATTTGATACCAAGCCATATAAGGTACACAGGCAAATGACCAAAAGTTTGGTCAAGAGAAATAGGTTTTAAGAACCATCTGAAGGAAATATAAGACCTTTGCATACAGGAAGAAAAATAATTAGTTACAGTATATTGTAACGACATCTCACTCAGAAAAATGAGAGAGCAAGTTATGCAAATTGCATTATTTACTGTGTGATAGGCTGAAGAATGTACTGTAGAGAGAATTTACATGTTTGTAAATACTCAATCTCAAACTCTGATGCTCTTGTCTTTAAACTGTATTTGTGCATATGGATGGTGCAACCTGGAACAGGTGGGCAGCCTCAGATGACAAACACCTCATTCCTTAGAAGTAAACTGTTGTAGTTCTGTTCAGCAGGGCAAGCTTGAAAGCATGGGGTTTGTGGAGATTGGAGGAGGATGCAATTCTTGTGGTACGTAGTCTATTTAAAAATATTTTTTGATATTTATGAATCTATTCAAATCCATAACTAAATTACAATGATTGCGTATATCTAACCAAGTAATTGTCTTAATGTGCTCATAATGTACCATGTGCTCTCTTCACAGAGCAAGACGAATGTACTCATTCAACACTGAAATTGGGGCATACAATTTACCAAGTAACAACCATCAACATCTCTGTTTCAGCCAGACACTAGCACACGTGCACAGTATAGCGGAAGTAACTCATTACATTGAGCGAGTTATGGCCAGATGCCCAATGTGGTGTATGCCCTTCATCAAGTGCTCACTTTGGGGCCTGCCTTAACACAGAGACTAGCAGAACACAAAAACAGTTTCACTTTGAAAGGATAATCTGGATCCTGCAGAAGTTCAGCACCTAAAAATGCACTGTCATCTTCCACATGATAGAGATGAAATTACAATTGTCTGCAATGTAGTTTGTAAAAGATCATGTGAGTTGTTCCTGCTTTAGGGACTGATTATTCATGACTATATATTAGAAGCGCATTGTTCATAGGAGTTTCAAATTGCAGTCAAGCCTGCTTCAATAAGTTTGGAGTCCACTTAAAATTAGTCACGAGGGAAGGATACATTCAGCCCATGAATGCCCACTGATCTATGTTCAGACAGACAGCAGACATCTTGAAATGCTGCCCTGCAGGGCATGTGAAGGCTGCAGCAGAAACAACTGAATGAGCACAAAGGATGTGCTGTCGTTGAAAGTATTGATTGTTGCAACCAAAGCAGTAAAGAGCCTTGGCAGTGATCCAGTTAGTTATTTCCAGATATGTACAGCAACTCAACTGTATTCCCTACAGCTTATCAGTTAATTGTGGAATCACCTACTGTGCGACTGAACTGGGAGTCAAACTTACTAGCACTGTCTATGTAGAAGCAGTATCAGAAATTTACAATAAATAAAGACAAAGACATTAAGCAAGCCCATTGAATGGTTTATTGCCACACAACTGAATAAAATGTATTCACTAATAATTTTGCAGTCTGCAATTCTTCATTGTGCAGATTAGGTGGAGAAGAGCATTAAGCAGCTTCCATTTAATACTGCACCTTCAATATAATCATTAAAAAAAAAGTTCAAAGGCAACTTGAGGGAAGGTTATTAAATAAAATGTGATCCTGAGCCACATAAGGGAAAATGACTGAAAGTCTGGACAAAGAAATTTTAAGAACTTCTTCAAAGTGAGGGACTTAAGAGAATTCTACAATTTTAGGATTTAGCACCTGTAGCTGCCATTGCAGGTGGAGCCATTAATATTGGTGACAAGGAATAGGAATTGGAGGAGCACATTGAGAATTATAGGGATGGAGGAGGTTGTAGAGGTAGGGATTGAAAAAGCCATGGGTGGCTTTGTAAATAACATTTTAAATTGGGCATTGCTCATAACTGAGTAGGTCAGTAAGTGTGGGTGTGATGGGTGAATGTGGGATTTGGTGCATGGTAGGTCAAGATGAGCAGTGTGTTGGATGACCATGGAGGATAGAGATTGCCTAGAAATATGTTGAAGTAGGTATGGCAAGAGGGTTGACCTTAATGTACATGTTTAAGTAATGCTACTGAGTGGCAGCAAGTTATTAAGAAATAGAAAGCCAGGAATATATTCTTTGGGACCTGCAGAAGTGAGAGTGTGTGCCTGGGAAGTGAATCCCTTGCTTAGGGCTTATTTGGTTGTGTCTGAATAGACAAGAATGGGATCAGGCAACTTTGTTCCTATCCAGCTGGATATAGAGTGGATTGAGGAAGACTGGTAGTCACCTGTGAACACAGCTGCAGGTAGCTCGGATTGGGAAGGCTTAAGTGGCTAATTTTGCCACAATGACAAGATTAATGGTATTAATATTGATGGTAGTCTAATGGGAAGAATCCAGCAGTGAAGTTCTGGGAAAGATGGCTGCGAATCCAAGAAGCTGCAACGTGTTCAGGGACAGAGAGGAAATGGAGGCTCAAGATTTTGAATAGACAAAAAGATTAAGGGGATTTTGAAGAGAGGGGAAGTACCTTGGGGGAGAAAAGATGGATACAGTTTCTTGAGAATAAATTCAGTGGAGAGGCAGGTGAGTTCAATGGACAAGTTGAGCTTGAAGAGAGTATTAGGGGGATGGGAGTGGAATCAGAAAGATCAGCATGTATGACAAATGTAACCTTAGGTATTTGACCTGATGGGTTGTGATGAGGACAGTTAACTTCAGTGCTCCTTACGCTTAATTTTTTTTAAAGTTTGAAGCATAGCAGCAAAGAATGGGATCCTAATATCATCTTTGCCAAGTTCCAAGTAGCACCATAGGCAGCAAATGGCTTCCAGCAGGTACAATAGTCTCAATGCCAGTTTTAGTGTTGGAGCAGAAGTGCATAAAGTGGCAAGGGGCAAATACAGTGTCCTGGCAGGCAAAAAAAGGATATAAAGAGGCTGGATCCTTATAATGCCTGATGAATGACAGGAATTCCCCTGCTAGGACACAAATACATTTTACTCTAGACCTTGGATATGTATATTAAAAGCAGAGACTTGTGGAATACAGGCAGCAACTGCAGAAAGTGAGACACAGTCCACATTTTAGATCAACTTTGTTGCATCAGAACCCGACCATTAAAATTGAGGGCAGCAGTGATTTTCTTTTGCTCATGTAGATAGCTGAAGGGTTCCATGGATTAGGTAGCAGCGCTTCTCGGTATTATTGTTGCTCGAGAACTTTTGTGCACTTTTCCTCAACATTCTTTGGGTGACGATTATATCTGCTGAGTCTTGTACAATAACTGTGTCCCTATTCCATCACAATATATTTGCCAATGACTGGTTCATGATGTTCTCTGACAGAAAGTTCAGTGAACTTTCCAGATATTTTAAAATCTTTCCTTAACCTAAGAGGAATAACAAGCCTTAGTTTCAAAATTGACTCCAGTTACTGAATCGCACATGATTATTACTAATATAGCTTTAAGATACGCAAAGTAGCACACATTTGTTACCTTGTTCTGTTCTTGGAGCAGCCATGAAGTTTGAGGTATAAGCTTGATTCTTTCAGGTAGTAGGAGTATGTTGAAAGCTCTTAAGAGAATTTTAATGACATCATTTCTACTTGCAATATCAACCATGTGGCTGTTAGGCAGATGAAACACCAGCCCCAGGTTCACTTCTCATTGCACGTTATTTTGAAATAAAAGATCTTCACCGTAGAAATCTTGGGAGTTCTCCCCCAGCAGCCCTTTGAGAATACCACCACCCAGACAGCAGAGGTTCAAGGCGATAGCTTATTTCCAACTTCTAACAGACAACTGGCCTTGCCAGTGATCTCCAGGCATTCAGAAGAATTTTTTTTTGAGGAGGTCAAACTATGCAAACTTGCCTGCTTGATTTGATGTTGCAGATGATTCAGAAGGAAAACTTTAATGAAAATCATTAGTGCTTTAATGCTGAACTTTTTGAGCTAGAAAGTCATTAACATAGCTCTTTAAAACAATAGGTTTTGTTGGATAAAGTGGTGAGCCAGTTTTGCCAGCAGTTAAGGGCACCTCATCGCCCTTCAGAAAGTCTACCTCCTTTTCAGCAGTTTTTCGTTTGTTCTCACTAATGCTTCTGCTGTAAAGCTCTACTAAATGACTTCAACAGCTGAGTTACACATAATATTTGTCACTGGTTTGAAAAATGGTAAATGTTTATGTACTCTGAGAACTCCAGGTTTTACAAAACTCCCTTTCCCTTGAAATTGTTTTGTTTGAAGGGCCAACACTCAAGCTACATTCTCATCCTCACTCAGATTTGTGTTCTGCAACTCAAGTACAGCCACACTGTGTACTTTAGCTATTTTGTCTGTGGAAACCAGGCTTACATTGACTCTTAGCTTCATAACTTCAGGACCATTCCAAGCCACTGAAGCTGATCTCTGCCACACTTCATGATTTGCTGTTCACTGCTTTATTGGGGAGGTCACCCAAGCTCCACACACAAGGAGCAGGTACTTCATCAATTATTTTTTTTCTTCCAGTCCCCAAGAACAGGCAGTGTGGCACAGACATGTCTACATTGCAAGCTTCCCCATGTACAGGTATTGTACAGTGACTGCACTCATGACCCTTTCAGAGACCTCCCTGAAATATCCTGCCAGGAGCAGTGATTGTACAAAGGGACTGTGTAGAGCATTCCTCATGTGGTCACTGTCCTGCACCAGTCTGGTTGTTCTCACTCTTGGGAGCATGCATTCATTCTGTAGCAATGCACTCTGAAGAATGATGCTTGTACTGTGGTGTGTCACTTGGCTGCAACATTGCACCTGAGGGTCTACATGCTGACAATTGTAAGGATTTCCAAAGCATGAAGAGAAAATATCCCATTGAAACCAGCACTGTCAGTTTCAGTGTGGCATCACATGGGAACCCAACAGCTCTTTCCCTTTTTCAGTTAAATTCTCAGTGTGACTACAAATCTGTTTTAATGCCAAAAAAAAACATGAAACATTTTCTCAAACTCTATCTTCGGGCATGTTTCCCATCTATTTGCTAGTACTACCTCTAAAAAAAAAGTAGGGCAACTGAAGTCCTGAGTGCAGTGCTGGAGTTCTTACACGGGCCACTGATGCACGATAGTTATTCATTACAAATTTTGTAAAAATTCTCTTGACAGCATTTTATTGGTTTTCTTTCTGTTTCTTTTGCCAGTAGAATTCTTAATTTTTGGTTGTTTCTTGCACTTAAATTACATCATACAGTGTATATGATTTAATATAAACAGAGTGGAAAGTGCTTGAGGACCAAAACTATAGGTGTTATTGCACCTTGGGTGTTACGGCCTGGATTGTTGTCTAATTTCAAACTGGGATCTGTTAGATCACGTCTAACACCACGTGGTGTTATAGGAAGAAAAAGTCCATGTGGTGTTCGACTAGGACTAGGTGTAGAATTAGAGTAAATTATATTATCCAGTAAACAAACTGTGAATCTCTGAAATACCTTAAAAAGAGATGTTTTGCTTTGAACTTGTTTGCTGTGTAACCAAAACTATGTAGTCAGCCTTGATGTGGATTATGTAGTCTGAGTTTGCTATTTGCTATGCATGTATCCTAAAAATGTAGAAGACAATGGTGTGTTAATGAGAGGTAGCTAAAGAGATGTAGATTAGAACATGATTAAGTCACAAAGTATTAAGAATGTAAACTTGCTATTTCTAGAGAATGAAATCTTAAGAATGTAGAAGACAATGGTGTGTTAATGAGAGGTAGCTAAAAGATGTAGATTAGAACTATACGGTGGTACGTGTAATACGCAACTATAGATCGATTACATATGCTAATGCAACTGGACCAGGAGATTGCTATAAAAAATGCTGTGTCCAAAGGATCGGTGGGCAATCAGCGACTAGCTCAATGACTGTCTCAGCTTTGATTTGCAAATTAAAGTTTAACCCTTCTTGAAGAATCTTCTGCATCTCTTGGTCATTTCTGGGGCACGAGAAACCACGACAATCGCTCCACATGAATCCAGATGTGCCAAAAGGCGCTTCTCTTACTACCCCAGCTTCAAGACGAGCTGCCGTAGAGTTGTGCTGTTCACCGTTTGAAGGATTGTCACTCCTATAAAGGTGAAGCCTTTGTTGTGCCAGTTTCTTCTCAGCCACAGTTTCTCAGGTTGTTGTGTCAGGATCTCTTGCACGTAGAGCATCATACATTTATCCCTGTGGGCATAAAGTCTCAAATCAGCAGCAGTGGCTTCATCATATAGCAACAGTATTCCAAGCTGCCAGCTGTTATTACATGGATGTGAGGCAGCACTGGTTGATCAGATCAGGCTAATTTCTGCACCCATGACTGCTTAACAGAGGAAATATGTCTCCACCTGGATGCTTACCAGATGTTCACTGTTATGAAGGTGGAGTTGCCACCTCCACCTTCATAAGATTTTGCAATCTAGTTTATGCAGAAGACCTTGATTAGTAACATTAATTTAATTGATAAATTCTCTCCATATATTTGACAATTCTACATTTACTCTAATCTTTACCTCGCATGCTGGTGTTTTGCTATTATGTACAATTAATATTGCACTCTTTAAAATTGCATCTGTAGTGTCCCCTTTATTGTGACTGGCAGTCATTTAAGAAACTGCTACTTCACTTGATTTTGCACTTGATGTCAACAAGCTCTCTAACCCTGCTTTTCTCATGTCATTTCCCATTTGATTTAGAGATAGGGATTCCCATTTGCAAGTTAAGGATCCAGTACCATTTTTGCTTTCCACATAAAATCAGCTGAGTGACCATTAGTTTTATCAGATCAATTTTATAATCCCAGACTTGCATCTATGATTTGGTGAATTAACAATAAAAAATACAGAGTCTTTTTAGAAAGAGCAAGCTTTTTATTGCTTCATTCAGATTCTTGATAAAACTATTAGTCTGGGAAGCCTGGGAACTTGGGTCCTAAATCAAATTGTAAATGTTGAATGGTATTTTTGGCAAGTGATGAATAAGGTCAATTGATGAGTAGAAGAGTGGGAAAAATATTTCCCCCCCCCCCAAGAAGTTTTTCCTGATTTATTGTTTTACAACATTGAATCACAGTAGATTTAATTTGGCTTTTTTGACACTCATCAACAGAAAAGACTCGTGTCAGAGTGAAAACAAATTTCTATAAATTGGTCTAAAATGTTACAATTAATAATCGATTATTTTGTGCTTGCATAGTTACTTATCCCCTTCAAGTCAGTACTTAGTAGATACAACTTTGGCAGCAATTACAGCCTTGAGTCTGTGTGGATAGGTCTCTATCAGCTTTGCACATCTGGACACTGCAATTTTTCCCCATTCTTCTTTACAAAAAACTGCTCAAGCTCTGTCAGGTTTCATGGGGTTCGTGAGTGAACAGCACTTTTCAAGTCCAGCCACAAATTCTCATTTAGATTGAGGTCTAGACTCTGATTTGGCCACTCCAGGACATTAACTTTGTTGTTTTTAAGCCATTCCTGTGTAGCTTTGGCTTTATGCTTGGGGTCATTGTCTTGCTGGAAAACAAATCTTCTCCCAATTCACAGTTCACTTGCAGACCGCATCAGGTTTTCCTCCAGGATTTCCCTGTATTTTGCTGCATTCATTTTACCCTCTACCTTCACAAGCCTTCTAGGGCCTGCTGCAGTGAAGCATCCCCACAGCATGATGCAGCCACTACCATGCTTCATGGTAGGGATGGTATGTTTTTGATGATGTGTGGTGTTTGGCTTATGCCAAAAATAGCGTTTAGTCTGATGGCCAAAAAGCACAATTTTGGTTTCATCAGACCATTGAACCTTCTTTCAGCTGACTTCAGAGTCTCCCACATACCTTCTGGCTAACTCCAGCTGATATTTCGGACATTTTTTTCAGCAGTGGCTTTCTCTTTGCCACTCTCCCATAAAGCAACAGTTGTATTCAGAGTCTTTCCCACCTCAGCCACTGAAGCTTGTCACTCCTCCAGAGTTGTCATAGATCTTTTGGTGGCCTCCCTCATTAGTCCCCTTCTTGCATGGTCACTCAGTTTTTGAGGGTGACCTGCTCTAGACAGATTTACAGCTGTGCCATATTCTTTCCATTTCTTGATGATTGACTTAACTGTTCTCCAAGGGATACTCAGTGACTCAGAAATTTTCTTGTATCCATCTCCTGACTTGTGCTTTTCAATAACTTTTTCATGGAGTTCTTTTGTTTTCATGGTGCAGCATTTGCTACATTCAATTGAAACATCTTAACTCCACACAGGTGATCTATATTTAACTAATTGTGTGACTTCTGAAATCAATTGGCTGCACCAGTGATGATTTGACGTGTCCTGTTAAAGGTGGTGAACCCTAATGCAATCAATTATTTTGTGTTTTATATTCGTAACTAATTTAGATAACTTTGTAGAGATCTGTTTTCACTTTGACACGAAAAAATCTTCTGTTGATCAGTGTCAAAAAACCTAATTAAGTCCACTGTGATTCAATGTTGTAAAACAATAAAACATGAAAACTTCCAAGGGGGGAGTTGAATACTTTTTGTAGGCACTGTATTTCTGTGTATATCATAATAATCAGTTCCAGAACCTATCCACAGTAACATGTGATCATCATTGAAAATGAGGCAATCATTGAGCATTTCACAACATATAGTGCAGGATGAATGTCACAAATTTTTTTTTAGCCATGTTGTATGTATACAGTACTTGAAGTAAACTAAATGGTCTATTCCATTATACTGCTGTAAAACAAAGGACCAGACGCTTCTGGAAGTGCAAATTTGAAACTATGATGAGGTTTGAGCCATAGCTAAGGGCTTCAGAAAACTTTGGGGTTGAAAAGAAAGAAAAGCAAGCTGCATATGTGGTCTGGAAATAGACCAATTCATTGAAGTTATAGAGAGTGAAAATCTTGAGTTCTTTCAAAAGGTAACCGATCCACTGTGGACATTTTCATCATTCACATTTATTGTACAGTTGTATTTCTTGTTACTGTTAAAGAATAGCAGTGGCTTTAGTCTGGTATGTGCAGCAATATCAACATTTCATAGTCCTGAAGGCCACAGCAGAAATAGAAACAGAAACATAGAAAACCTACAGCACAATGCAAGCCCTTTGCTCCACAAGCTGTGCCGAACATGTCATTACCTTAGAAATTTCCTAGGCTTACCCATAGTCCTCTATTTTTCTAAGCTCCATGTACCTATCCCAAGAGTCTCTTAAAAGAACCTATCATATCTGCCTCCACCACCTCCACTGATCCAAGGAGAAAAGGCCGAGTTCACTCAGCCTATTCTCATAAGGCATGCTCCCCAATCCAGGCAACATCCTTGTAAATCTCCTCTACACCCTTCATGGTTTCCACATCCTTCCTGCAGTGAGGCGACCAGAACTGAACACAGTACTCCAAGTGGGGTCTGACCAGGGTCCTATATAGCTGTAACATTATCTCTCGGCTCTAAAACTCAATCCCACAATTGATGAAGGCTGATGCACCATATGCCTTCAGTCAACCTGATTTGGTTATATATAAATAGCTGAATTTGTTGTCAGTTAATGCTGAATTGGCAAGGATAGTACCAGCAGCTTGTATGTAATGCAAGTGGTCTACTGGAATTTGTGCAAAATGCATGGCAGTTTATTTTGCATGTAAATGATTTAGAAAGGCTTGTCTGACATTGTTTGGCCAGCCATTTAAAGTTATTTATTGAATTTCATTAAGATCTCTTGGTTAAATAACTGACACTTTTCTAGCACCCCATTTACTATTGACTTTTATATATTAAAATAGACTCTGGCATGTTTCATTGCGTACACAAAATAGTCTCTGGTGGAACTAAAAGCTTACATTCCTGAGTATCATCGATTCACAAATGTGTGATGTTCTTTTGACTTTCTAGATTGAGAATAGTAATTAATTCCCTTAAAGTAACAGTCTCAAAAGTCAACTGGATTATTTTGTTCCCTTTCTCTTTTTGCAGATACCAGTCTCATATTATCCCCCTGGGCAGTACCAAAGTTCCAACCAGCAGTATCGTCCTCTCTCCCAGGTTCCTTACAACTCTCAGCGCAGTCAACAGCTGCCTCAGCCAGCGCAACAAACAGGTTAGTGAAGTACATTGCTTACAAACTTAAGATAATTTGAAAAGTTCCAGCTGACATAGATATCAAAGCATTTGCTCTGAGAATGCCTCCCAAGCCCAAAACCTGTACTACCAAGAAGGACAAAGGTAGCAAGTGCATGGGACCACCACCACCCGTAGGTTCCCCTCCAAGTTGCACATCATCCAGGAAATATTTTGCCATTCCTTCACTATCACTGGTTCGAAATTCTGGAACTCTTCCCCAACAGCACTGTGGAAGCACTGTCACCAGAAAGACTGCTAGTGTTCCACAGGGTGGCTCAGCACCACCTTCTCAAGGCAATTAGGAATAAGCAGTAAGTGTCAGTGGTGCCCATATCCAGAAAGATTAATAAATAATAAAAAACCCTTAGTCACACAGAAAATTTTCATTAAATCACGTTAACCTCTAGAAATCAGCTGTTACTCTTCAATAAAGCTATTCTTCAACTTTGTTGATGTGTATAAATGTATATGAAGTTGTTCCTCAGTCTTTTTATTGAGCTTTCAGTGGCCACTTTTTTCCCATTCATTTTCTTCTATGTTTGGAGTCCTTCATACTGTTCCATGGAGAAGTCTTGCCTCAGTGTCATTTTGCAAGGAAAAATCATGTGTAACAACTTTTCCTGATTGTGCTTCTAACATTTGCAATTTAGTTTACTATGTGCAGTTCTCACAAATGATGCAACTTCTCACCTGATGGTCCTGTGCAAAGTGTTGGCATGTCCTGATTTTTCTTCTCTTGTTGGGAATGCTTATCTAAAACTTGCCATGGCTATCATATTGCACAGTGTGTAGAAAATGGGGCCTCCACTGTTGGGATTAATCATGATCAGTGCTTCAAGTGTCTTTTAACCCATGTAATGGTTACCAAAAATTGTTTTCTTTTTCCAGCCAGGAAATCACCTCTGATGTCTTTAAAGAACTTTGGAAGAATAATTCCACCAGAGTTCAGAAAATTGCACACATCAGTGGTTATAAGACACCAGTCTCACGGCACACTATTGCAATAATAAAGCTCAATGTAACAGATACATACTTTTATTGCTCCAATATTAGTGTTTGCTTCAGTGTCTCAATGAACAAACTAAGTCTTTCATAAAGGAGTTGTCCCAGGGGAACAGCTTCCCTGCAGTTTAAGGGTTAGTCTATTTGCCAGTATATTTGACTAGGTGATTTAGCAAGCTTTTCTGATTGACAAATTTCTTTAACTAAACAGCAGCTTTTGAAAAATGAATGCCGTTCCATCGGGAAGGACAAAGCTGTTGTGTGAAGAAGCCGTGTTGTTGCTTCTAATGGTCAGATTTACTATCAGTGTATATGTTGAAAAACACAGTTCAGTCCATGTTCTGAACTTATACATTTAGCTGTGGTATGAATGACAGCATTTGTTTGAGACAGTGGGGTAGACTTCCAGCTATCAGGGTATAAAATCTGTCATATTTCAATTATGGAAAAAGATGTGCCCACACCTGTGACAGACATCCTGTTTGCTGTGCCAGTTTATTTCTGAACAGTAATTGGAAATCAACCTCAAGGTCTGCAGTGTTGCAAAGCAAACTTCCTGAAAGTGTGCTCCTTATATTCTCTTTATCATCTTGTGTATCTTTGTGTTGTGCTGATAGGATTTTATTTATTTAGTGTTTTTTTTTAACTTCCAATAAAGGTAATATTTTCAGAGATATCTATTGACTCTGGTATCAGATACAGAAGTGCTGTTGTGAAGCATAAAGATAGCTCAGCTGAGCCAGTGCCTTTTCCTACTTGATGCCCACACCTGGATTTGAAAGACAGATCACTGAGTGGCAATCTGGAGTCAGAACACTGGCTGATCTCTTTATTTCCCTTTAACCCAGGCATGTGAGGCTTAATCATTGGCTTAAATCACAAACTCGGCACATGTTTGATTTCATATCTCATTTACTAGCTATAAATCTAATGCATCACCAGAGGTGTTTTTTTTAAAAGGAGGTTGTTTAATTGCAGGTTAAAAAGTAAGTACACCATTTCTGTAATTCCTCCATACAGGAGAGGAGCTATCATTGGACAGTTTATACTAATGAATTGGACATTCATTTTTCTTGTTACTGTTCCTATCTATCTTGTGGTTTTGTTGGTGCTGCCTTTATATTGTGACCAGTGGTCCAGCTCTTAGTTATTTTATTACTTTGGAACCTAGGTTTACAGGGTGTGATACCAAACCAGCAGCAGACCTATCAGGGGATGATGGGTGTACAACAACCTCAGACACCAGGCTTGATGAATAGTCAGCGAAACAACCTGGGAAATCAGATGCAGGGAATGATGGTCCAATACTCATCTGTTCCATCATATCAGGTAATGATTCTGTTGTTGAATATTAAATGAGATGTTCAGAAGAACTACATTTTCGTATTGTCTTTTTATCACTGAGGTCCAGTAAGTAGATTTGTTATTGAAGCATATTTTCCAAGCAAAGCACTATTTTCCTGTTTGGATTTGTTCATTCCCTTCATGTGCATGTCCTCAAAATCAGAAAACACAAGGAGGTGCTTCTGATTAGGTTGGTAAGTGTGGTTTGTAGTGCTGCTAGTGCAATGATTAAATAAAGTTTCAGTGGGCATAACTGTTCTTTGTGTACGTCATCGAAACATGCAATGTCAGGATTGTAGGATGATTTATGAGCATCTATAATGATTCAGCTTTTTACTCAAGTTTATGTGACGTAAAGGTTTGAACTAATGTTCAGCTGAGTCTGCTCGTACAACTCCACTGCCTCCTTTTTACTGGGGATTTGACATTACACTCATTGAACATGTCCAACAGATATCTTAAAGAGTCAGCAAATGATTTAGAACTTGGGGAAGATAGAGGCAGGGTAGTGCAGTGCAAAAGAGACAGAGAACAGTTTAGTTTGTCACCAGCTCACATTACATCTATCTTGATTATAAAATGGAAATGTTCATCAGGGTGTTATTTGTGGTGAGAAAGAGGAGAGTTAATGACTCAGGCATTTCACACATGGTTAGTATAGCCCACATTTTCTGTTCCTATTTCAGATTTCCACATGTATGGTATTTCACATCCTCTTTTAGGAGTTCTGAGTTATGTGTCTGTATGTGCCCTTCTTGAAGGCCATTGCCTCTAAGTGAAACCTTTTCCCTAAAATCTCCTCAACCTTTATCTCAGAGCCACTTTCTCGTTTATTTTGTTTGCAAATCATTTTGACGTGTAATTGGATAATGGGGCAGTACACCCTTTTTGTATGCTAGGTAATCTACTTCCTTAGTTATAAAACATGAATGACATTTTGAGACTTAAGTATGTGAACACAGATTCAGATGTAGGTCATTCAACCCCCTCATGCCTGCTCCTCCATTCAGTGAGACCCATGGCTAATCTTATACCTCAGACCACTTTCCAACGTCAACCCCATAACCTGTAATTCCCTGATGTTCAAAACTCTATCAGTTTCTCCCTTGAATATACTCAGTGACTAAGCCTCCATAGGCCTCATGGGGAGAGAATTCCAAAGGTCAGTCACCTGGATGAAGAAGTGTCTCTCCATCTTTGTCCTGTTGTGACCACTAGCTTTAGATACTCCTGCCAAGAGAAGCATAATCCCCACTTACTGTGTGTTGAGCCTTTAAATATTTTCTATGATTCAATGAGATCTCTTCTAAATTTTCTAAACTCTAGATAGGTCCTCTCAAGGCCCCAGCACCTGTATGACCAAACATAGGTAGTGTTAATAAGCGACCAGAGGAATTATTTACATATTTCCCACTGGGTAGTAGAATCTCTCTTTAATCATATGAATGCCTCTCAGTTCCAGTGACCCAAGTCTGGAGTTTGCACATTCTTCCTGTAACTACAGAGGTTTCCCTTGGATGTTCTGATTTCCTGTCATATCCCAAAGATGGGACCTGATGGGCCAAATGGCTTAATTCTGTTCCTTTATCTTATGGTCTTGTGGGTAGGTGGATTGCTGTAAACTGCTGTAAATTGTCCCTAGTGTGCAGGTGAGCAGTAGAATCTGTTGGGGAGTTGATGAAAATGTGGGGTAAATAAAATGGGATTAGTATAGGATTAGTATAAATATGTGCTTAATGGTTAGCACAGATTCAGTGGGCAGAAGATCCTCTTTCTGTACTGTATTTACTATGGCAGTCTACCAAAAATGTCTCTTGTCAACTGATTTTGTTTTATTATTTATCACCCAGGTGCCAATGTCCAGTGATTCTCAAGTAGTTGTACAGCAGACCTACCAGCAGCCCGTCATGGTACCCAGTCAGTCTGTGCAAGGAACACTGCCTGGTGGAGGAGTGCCAGTGTACTACAGTGTAATTCCACCATCCCAGCAAAATAGCACAAGGTAAGAGATTGTTATCTAGCAAATGCACCAAGTTAGGACCCATATTTTAGGAAGCATGTTGCCACTCATTCACACGGCTGAGACATAATTTCTAATCTACAATCAGAATGACTTTTGGAGAAATACTTTGATTGTACCTGTTTCTCTTGTACTACACTATAGTTTCTGTATTTAATGTTGAATTAAAACTAACCAGCACAGAAAACCTGAAGCAGTGCCTTTGAATAAAGGAATAGTGAGAGTTATGAAGGTGGATTCTCTGCAATACAATGTACAAAGGTCAGTTCAGTATCGTGCACTTTCAGGAATATCTCGCAAATCCATAAATATTATCTCTTCACATCATATTGATGCTGGAGATACAACAGAGATCATGCACATACTCTGATCTTGGACTCATTAATTTTATGTGGTTTTCCAAGCAGCCATGGGTATTATGACTAGACTTGGTTTTCTAATGAACTGAGCTCACTAGTTATTAAAGCTACTTAGTGGAGATCCATAGGATTTCTAGCAGAAGCAGTGAATGCATCTGACCTATGTGGCAGTGTCACTCTCCACAAAATCAGCATGCCCCTGAAGTATATAGGGCATATCCCAATCACAATAAGTAATGTTGGGCTTCTACATAGAATTGAATATACCACAGAGTTTAGAAACTATACAGCACAGGCAACCTCACATCCAGTGCTTACTCACTGGCAGGGAGAAGCAACAATCCCAGCCATTTAGGCTCTCAGTACAGGTGCAACTTTGTCCAGAAACCTAAACATACAAATTATCCTACAAACTCTGTAAATTTGACATATACAGTATATGAATGCATACTCTGAAATTGTCTTCATTATGATTCAGTCTTTGTGGTCTTCTCCTCAAATATGTCAAGCTGTTATGGGATCTTCAACTGCTGCTATATTTTACTTGAAATGTAGCCATGGGCACTTACAAAATGTTAACCCATAACTAAATCCTTAGCCAAACAGTGTGGAGCAATTCTACCATGCTGGGAGCCCACGTTCAAGGTCAGCTTGAAACAAACCAGATTGGAATTTCACCAAAGGTTTGTTTCAATGAATGATTAACACTGTGTTCTAGGAGGCATTGTAGATCCTCATGAATCCCTTCTTTGCCAATTGAAGGAGGATAATAAAGGGCATTGCTTTTTCTTCGGAAAACATAAAATCATATGTAAGGATGTACATTGTATATTGCACTTCCTATCCTAATGTATTTTTTGCTTTGAGAGAATTTATAGATCTCCTATGTTGCTGGTCATGGGGTAGCCCTGGACCTGAACATGCCTTTTAATGCTTACTGCAGCCCTAATTCAGCCTGAACGCAATAGCATTTTGCTCATCGCTGTAATGCAGCAAATCTACTGCAGCAATATTTCATAGGTTAAAAAGAATTGCACACTGTACTCATGCTGGAGAGTACAGGTCTCTCAGATACTATATTGGCAGTATTTACCAACCACTTTTTGAAACTTGCTTGAGGTGTAAATAACTTTGCTCTACTCTGGAAAACCTCCTGTTTCTTGCTACTGAATAAAATATTGTTTTTCCAACTTGCAGTACCGTGGAAGAGTCTTAGACGCACATATGTACAGGTAGCTAGGAAGTGTAAGACTTTTGCACAGTAATGTATTTATTAACGTGGAGCGAAGAGCAAGTTTGTTAATCTGGCGGGAGCAAAGGATGTTGAGAATGGCCAGGGTGGAGCGACCCGGGAGGGGTGTTGGACAGACAGGTAGCAGCGAAGGAGTGCCAGGAGTGGGGGTTGGCACTGGTGTAAACACACCCAGCCCTGAGAAAGCAGGCAAGGTTATTTGATTCCAAACAATTGGTTTATTGATCATTACAGAATGCCTCTCTAGTGGTTCCTGCTCCCTCCCCTTTCTTTTCCCCTTTTCCCAACCATGATTCCCCTCTCTCTGCCCCCTTCCCACTCTCAGTCCACAATAAAGACCCATATCAGAATCAGGTTTATCATCACTCACATATGTCATGAATTTTGGTTTTTTTTGCAGCTGCAGTACGGTGCAATACATAAACTTGCTACAATACTGTGTAAAAGTCTTAGGCACCCTAGCTATATATAGGTGCTTAAGACTTTTGCACAGTATTGTACATGGTGACTTTTGTATTGTTTGCTTAACATGCTAAGATCAATCCTGACCTCCTCTTATAAAGATAAAGATTAGTTTTATATGCCACATGTATAACAAGACATACAGTAAAGTGTGTCATTTGCATCAAATCAGTGAGGATTGTGCTGGCAATCCATGAATGTCACCACACTTATGGCGCTAACATAGCATGCCTACAATTGACTAACTCTAACCCGTACATTTTTTTTATTGTGGGAGAAAACTGAAGCACCAGTGGGGTCATGGGGAGAATGTACAAACTCCTTACAGGCAGCAGTGGGAATTAAGCCCTGATCTTAGAGTCAGTGCTGTAAAGTATTATGCTAATTGCTACGCTACCATGCTGCCTCTTCCCCATCTACATGCTATCCCTCTGGAAAAGTATCCACAGATAGACTCATCTTTCACATGTGCACCAATGACACCCAGCTCCACTTCTCTGGTCCCTCTCTTGATCCTCCAGTACCTTTCTTTTAGCAGGTGGCTAACTTGAAATCCAGTTTTTGACGAGTTGTGATTGCTGCAGCTAAACATGGAAAACTTTTAGCCATTAACTTATTCCCCTCGCTGGTTAATGTCCCAGCCTGTAACCATGGTGTCCTATTTGACCCAAGCTGATCTTTAAACCTCCTTAACTACTTTGTCACAAAGTATTCCTATTTACACCCCTTAATGTCAATCATATATCCTGTACTCAACCCATGAAATGCTGGAACCCTCATTAGTGCTTTTGTCACCTACAGACTGCATTTTCATTTGTCTTCTGGCTAGCCTTGTTTACACCCTTTATAAATTTCACTGATAAACTGTTGTTTGTTTCTATACCACAGCAACTTCTCTGGAACTTTGCTTCTTCTCAGTTATTTACCTAATTTTGATACATTTCCCTTTGCCTGACGTGTTATGAGAATTCTTGGTTCTTGAAGCTGCTGCTGGTGCACCTGTGTGCCAGTGAAGTTGATCCGCTGTCTTGCACCTTGAATGGCTGTTTATTGCCAGTCTCTGCCTCACAGACTGACTTCTGCTGCAACATCCAAGATCAGTATTAAACTGCCTCAAGCATGCCACTTCAGCACTGCGCAAATATTAATCCCATTACTGTTACACAAGGTTTCTTCAACTCAAAATTTTCATTTCACAAGTTATTTGAACTGCTGAATGTTTTCTTTTCTTTCTACTGCTCCAATTTCAGTTGTTTTTGATAATTGTTTTGTCTGGTGTTATGTGAGACAGATTGTACTGATATTTTCTGGACATTAAAGTTCCACAGAAAATGGGTGGAACCAGCAAATAACAAGTTGCTACTTTGTCACTTAAGTGCTTACAATTTATTTCCTCCAGTCTTTCTGTGCAGGCCAATTATGGCATGAACTTTGTTTTGTAGTTGTGCAGGAGGTGGTGATAAACAATTCCCAGTGCATTTTGCACACAGAATTTGTCCGTAGTAGATGGTATTTATTTAATTCATTTAAAGTATAGGTGCAATTTGTAATTTAAATTCCAGACAGCGGTAGGCCTGTAGGATGGAATTTATTGTATTAATTTCCAATATTAAGAAAATGATTAAATGGGTAAGTTCAAACATGAGAAAATCTGCAGATGCTGGATATCCAATCAACACATACAAAATGCTGGAGGAACTCAGCAGGCCAGACAGCATCTATGGAAAAGAGTACAGTCAACATTTCAGGCCAAGACCCTTCTTCAGGACTGGAAAATAAGATGAGAAGTCAGAGCAATAAGGTGGGGGGAGGGGAGGAAGATGTGCAAGGTAATAGGTGAAACCAGGAGGAGAGATGTCTCACCTATCACCTCCCACCTTGTACTTCTTCCTCCCCTCCCCTCAACTTATTGCTCTGACTTATCTTATTTTCCAGTCCTGATGAAGGGTCTCAGCCCAAGACATTGAAGTTTGCTCTTTTCCTTAGATGCTGCCTGGCCTGTTGAGTTCCTCCAGCATTTTGTTAATGGGTAAGTTCAGTGATTTTCTTTTTGATTTTGAAATTGTATAAAATTTGTGTTCTATAAATGTTACTGGTAGTTACATAGAGTGACCTAAGGATTAATGAATTTGGCAGCTCAAAGCACCATGATGATCATGATTAGATTGGTTTATATGGTCGTTTTTATGGCGTGTGCTGATTCATAAATTGCAGTATTTGGGGGGAAAATTGGTAACAATGGATAATTGGTTACTTGAGCCAACCATGGATTGTTTTTTGCCCCTTTAGACGTAAGACTCTTTGCAGGTGTGATGTGATGACCTGAGGTGTGACACTTTTAAGGTGTGGCTCCTCTGAGGCCACACTTACAGGTGTGACACTACACACTTGTGTTGCACACGTGCCTGTTGCTTATATAGATAGATTATGTGAGTTGATCTGTGTAACAGCTGCTTTGTATAAAACTAAACTGGGCAAAACTTTTTCAGCCAATCGGTTGGATTCCTTCAGCCACCTGGTCCAGAGCAGTACCAGATGCCTCAATCTCCCTCTCCTTGTAACCCAGCGCAAATGCAGCAACAATATACAGGTTAGTGCATATTTACTCTCGCACATGTTCAGATTAGCATACATCAACTTGGCAAAGCATCAGCAGCTTTTAGTGCTCGCACTCTGATAGGGATTTGTAAAATCATGTCTGTACTTTTAACACTTTGCTGTTTATACCGAGCATAATTTGTCACAAACATGGCATAAACTATAGACTTCCCTGCAAAGGTTTTGGTGGCAAAAACGGAGAATTAAGAAACCCCAAGCACAAATATATTTGTGTTGTATGAATGAATTGAAATAGTCAATATGATAGCATTATTCTGTTTGAAGACTGATCCAGGACTTTGGGACACTATCCTGGGGAGAATGGAAGGCAAATGCCCTTTAACCATACTTAGTCTAATTGTTTTCATAAGTTCCATAGCTTTATAAGTAATGAACATTCTAAGCTGTTCAAAAAAATCAGAAAATACTAGGAAAACTCAGCAGGACTGGCAGCATCACTCTAAGATGAACTGTCTGTTGTTCTGCATACAGGCAGTTTTCTTTTAATTCTAAGCTCTGTTGGAAATTAACATCTGGTGGCAACAGGTCCCAGAAATGTGCTCCAAATAAAGAGGAGTGGATTGTGGATTGGGGATGAGGGGCAAGTTAAAAGAGAGTCTTAGAAACTCAAGGAGATTTCATTCCTCGTGTGCAGATGTACTTGCTTGCCACCTTTCATACAGTGCCACTTATCAGAGAGTCTGATCACTGTTTCCTCTCCCTGCATCTCCCTACCAACTCTATCCCTAAGGCTGTCTAACTGTGGCCTTGTCCCTGTGGCTAACCCTCCCAGTCATTGTGAAGGAAACTAAACAAAATACTGAGGATGAAATCCTACTGTTCAGCTTTGGTAGGTCCTGTGCTTTCTGGATTCTCCTTTCACCTTGCCTGCCCAGAAGTTAAAACTGTGTGATAAGGAATAAGAAACAGCTTGACCATCCGAATTTTGACTGACTGAAATTGTTATGGCTGCGGGACTCTTCAGCTGTTCAGTAGGAAAGTTAAAGTTCATGGGGAGCAGGCAGGAAATTGGAGTTGAAGCCAAGGTCAGATCAGCCATGATCTGATTGAATGACAGAGCAGATTTGAGGGGCTGAATGTACCTGCTGCTGCTCCTTTTTCTTATGTTCAGTCCTGATTTTAGAGATTAAAATGTCATCCCTACAAAGCATAGTAATAAATAGTGTTCTGTTCAGCCAACAACGAGGACACGGAGAGAAACATTAAACAAAACCAGAACTACTTAAAGTCAATTTCCTAAGGAAGTGCACCAAGAATATAACTATGCTGTGGATGGTTAATAAGACTAAATTGTGGAAGAAAGAGCACAATTAACAGAGGATGTATTTTTAATTTTTAAAAAATTAACAGAATGACCAAGTGAGGCTCAATAAATATATGTTGATATGATTAAACAGCAATGCTTAAACTCTGGCTGTCTAAACAGAAGTGTCCTAAACTTCCTCCAGTGTTCCCTTTTTATTCCAAATGCTTGTGGATTTGAATGATAGGTCTGCCAATTGCAATCATGTGGCCTTAACCTTGTAAAGGTTGGCAGTTGCCTTTTCATCTCAAAGTAATAATACTGTTAAACCTAGAGTAGTTCATAAATTAGCTGTTATGCTCAGTGATTCTGTAAAGTGTGAAGCCAGAAATATGGCACAGTTTTGTTGGGTAATAGTGGGGAAACTGGAGGGAATAGGAGAGGGGAATATGCACTTTTAATTGCAAAGAACTATTTTTTTCCAAAAATGTGACTGTATCTTAATGCAATACAAAATATAACCAGAGGAAATGCAGACGTGAAAATCCACCAGCCTAATAAGTGAGATGCTGCTGAAATTGGAACCTTCTAATTGATGAACTGGAAAACCCTTATCTCATGAAGTTCATCAATGAGGAATAAAGTGATTTTGTGACATTCATGAGATAAACTCTCTTGAAGTATTTCTGGCATCTCGGTTCTGAGTCTCTGTGGTACTATCATGTGAATGCATAAGTTACAGGCGTCAGCACCTACTGCCTTTTAATTAGCTGCAGAGATGCATGCCCTCCAGTTTTCCTATGTATCAGTAAATGAATCTTTTGTTATATTGCTTAGGATGATTGCAATCGCAAATTCTCTTTAGATTTTGGCTGGAATTTACACAAGCACAGCAGTAACTTAATTCTGGGACATTTTTATTCGAAAATGTAACAGTGTATGAACAAATAACAGCATTATTAATGCGCAAGTTGGCAGACAACATAGGAATTACAAATCACTGTTAGTTTCAAAAAAATAGTATTTTGCGCTTAACCTACCCGTGATTTTCATGAGGTTGTAATATTAATTATGCATTAAACTAGTAACAGAAAGTTTTGTAATTTTCAGTATAATTAAACCTACACCACCATGTTAGATGTTAATGATTGCCGATTAACTTCTCTTGCTTAGAATGTAGTTATAAGCATCGACTCTCATTTCTTTAGGCTGTGAATAGTTTCAATATCAATTTCTATTTTGTTGCTTCAAATATGTCTTTTTCTACTTATGCCAAATCTATACCTTTTCCTCTGTATGTGTATCTGTTTTGGCCTTAAATTTGCTCCCACTAAATCACCCACCCTTCTCATCCCTTCATGTTTATTTCTCAATGTTTTAATCTCATTGGATAAGAAGATATACTGTTGATTCTGTTCATCAAGGTCCCAGATGCCCAGTTGACCTCGCTGCGCCGTTATCAGCTTGCATTTCCAATGATGTTGTAGCAAAACTAAAACCAAAACATGTACAAACAGGTCTATCTTGGCATCCAGCAAATGCCCTACTTCAGCAAAATCTGGGCTGTCTTCTTTATTTACAGTTTTTGTGTACAGGAGTCTGCAATAGTTCAGTGAAAGATGCTCTGTAGTTTGTCATATTGTACTTGTACTGCACTGAACTTGTCCTCTAGGACAAAATTGAAATCAGGATTAAAGTGAGTGGTTGTCCTTATTTACTAAGGATCTAAAGTATCCTAAACTGCAGAAGCTCATCCATCTTTGACTTGACAATTTCACTAATTTAACCGATATTGCTCTTCAACTTAGTGTTCCCTGATTCCAACAGAGAAGAGACTTCATCATCGTTCGTTTCAAAAGTCTTGGAGATGCTCTTACATTTCATCGCGTTCCCGGATGTTTACACCCTGTTCATTGCACTCTAACCAGACACTTGAAATTGCTGGCTTTAAAAGGATTGCAATGAACACTTACAAAAGTGCCTAATGTACTTGGATTATAATAAGTGGTATCCTTTTAGAGAGTTCGAGTAACAGATTTTAAGTCTCATTAGTTTCATATATAGTCTAATACACATCAAAACCAAATTTAATACTTTAAAATAAAAGCTTGGGAAACTGCAAATGTTTGAGATGATTTTCAAAATCAACCACTTAAGCTAGAGCAAATCAGTAAGATATTGTAACATGAGATTTTACTGTTTTGGTAGGGCAGACAATGTGACTGGTTTTGCAGATTTTATTTAAGTATAACTAAATCAGGCACGGTAATAAAATCAATTGTATCTGAACTGTGCTGACACTGATTTCTTTTGGGTGGTATTTTGTAATAGGAAGTACCTTCAGATCCTAAAGAGGTAAGTATATTTTAAATGAAGATTCTCAAAGTGGAATTATATGTACGTGATTTACTACCTAATACTGACATGTTGCTTTAACTTTGCACAGGTAGTAATCAGTTTGTTTTGTCTCCCCACCTCAGGTGTACCAGCACCCAGTCATGGAGTTGTGGTTATGCAGCTGAGTGTACCTAATGGCCCTCAACCCTCTCAGCCTCCCTTGTTACCGCAGTGGAACCAGTGCAAATACTATAGTGTGGAGCAGCGAGGGCAGAAACCCACTGAGCTCTACAACCCTGATAATCCCACCCAGGTATCCAATTAATTGTTTAATATATGTTGTAGTTCATGCTGCTATCTATCAACTGAGTCAGTTATTCTAATTTTGTACTGATTGTACAGTCAGCCCTCCTTATCCACGAGGGATTGGTTCCAGGACCCCCTGCGGATGCCAAAATACGCAGGTGCTCAAGTCCCTTATATAAAATGGCGTCGTATTTGCATATAACCTACGCACATCCTCCCGTATACTTTAAATCATCTCTAGATTACTTATAGTACCTAATACAATGTAAATGCTTTGTAAATAGTTGTTATAGTGTAATGTTTAGGGAATAGTGACAAGAAAAAGAAACTGTACATGTTCCTCTCACTCACAACACAAGCAGTGAACAAACGAGATGCGAGGCGAACAGTGATCAAACAACGAGTAAAACTTGTAACACCTGTACAGTAGTTGTTACACTGTCTTGTTTAGGGAATACAAGGACGCTTTAGAGGAGGCCCAATAACACTAAAGTCAGGAACTGTTGAGGTTGAGGGCTGAGGATCTTCAAGCGTTGAACGTCCAGACTTCAGAATTGCAGATGCTTTAGTTAGAAACATAGTTAATAGGAAGCTGTCTCTTTTTCTTTGCATCATCAAACAAACCTTGCAGTTGTTGTAGGCATGTTGTTATCCCTCAGGTGATACTGAGGCTTCGTTCCATTGAAGGATTGTTGTCGAGGATCATATCCTTTAACACTTGTGCCTGTTGAAAAACTTCTGCAAATTTTTCAAGTGTCCAAAGTGATGGCTCTGCCTCCTCTAAATCTTCATCATCATCATCTTCTGTAGAGGATTTCAGCAGATCTTTGAGTTCCACGAATTTCAGCTTCTTTCTGCTTTATTGTGCAAATGCTTGATTCGTTCTTACCGACCTGAAGGCCCACTTCGGAATGCAACATGCCACTTTTCAAAGGATCTAAGATTTCTACTTTATTGGCAAGAGATAGCACTTTATGCTCTCTCTTAGCTTTTGAGGAATTGCTTTGACCACCTAATTGCTTTTTAGGAGCCATTTTTTTCACAGGAACAAAGTAGCGAATGAACGAGACGCAAGGTGAATAATGCTCAAGCAACAAGTGCTAGAAGAGCGCTTCAGTGATTTTAAGAGACTTCCAGATTTTCTCCTACTTCCTGCATGTCAAGGTGTTACCTGATTTTAGCACCAGGAATACCTGGTCCTAATTTTTAGAAAATGTCCCCTTATCCTATCCTGTACAACTGGGAGAAACTGTTTCTTTCATATTCTATCAGTTGCTAGTAATTTATTGAAAACTTCATTAAAGTCATTATTTAGTATCCTAAATAACTAGTTTTGTGTAATTGCTCTACATTGCTCTTACGATTTAGTTCTGGGAAGTCCAGCTATCACTCTTATAAGCACATACTGCATCCTCTCCATGACTAGTCTCTACTTCTTAGGAATGTAGTCCCCGGAACTGCTGGTGTTGCTCCAGGTGTGTTCCAACCAACATTTGATAACTTCCATCCACTCATACTCCAATCTCTTCTATGCAAAGATCAAATTCACAAGACCATAAGACAGCCTTTGTCCTGACGAAGGGTCTCAGCCCGAAACGTTGACTGCTCATTTCAACAGATGCTGCTCGACCTGCTGAGTTCATCCAGCTTGTTTGTTTGCCTTAATTTGACCACATATCTGCAGTATACTTTGTGTTAGCCTTTGTAATGATTTTCTGCACCTGTCTCTAGCTTTTTAATGATCCATGTGTATGAACCCTGGATCTGTTTGGTCAGGCACTCTTTAGAGCTTTTCACCATTTAGAAAGTGCCCTTTCTTTTGGTTTTAGACCTCGAGTTGATGACCTCACATCTGTCTACATTGAAATCTCCATTGGCTCAATCTGTTAATTTCTCTTTAATGTAATGTTGCCACCTATGCTACTTACAAAGCTACCTACTATGTTAATGGCAAACTTGAAAATGTGGCTTTCTATCCATTGTCAAGTCATTTACCAATACAGTGAATAGTTGATGTTCTTTGTGGAACTTCATTAGTCACATTCTGCCACCTTGAGCATTATCTGTACTCTCCATCTTCTGACGCTCAGTCAGCTTGCAATTGCCGAAGTCGTGGTGGGCAGCAGTGTTCATGTTTCTAGACTTCTACCGTGCAAGGGCGGAACATGTCATGATACGCGGCATTCATATCAGATAGGCTTTACTCCTGGATGGTGGAATTCATTTGCTTCTCTTTAGCTAGAAATTAACAAGGATTGTAGGTTCCTGATTCTGCAGCTTCACATGACATTAGATAATACATTTTGAAATCCTTACAGACCTCTTGTACACAGTGTTTGGATTGTAAACGGTTACAATAACAATACTACTTAGAAATGATGTTATTTTTCAATTCTCTTTTTAAAAGATTAATATTAATAAGTTTTGAACAGGTTTCCTAAAATGTCTTATCTATTTCAGTCTGTCTCTGTTATAATTTTATTAATAGTAAAACAATGAATACACATAAATAAGCAACAGGACTCATCCTTTTTCCTTAAAAAAAAGTCCATAACTATTGTTAATAGTTCGTTAATCAATCCATAATCTCTGGTTAAATTTACCATGGCACACAGGAGGATTTTTTACAAGATTATTGCCAATTTGAACACACAAAAACATTCACCACTCCTGGACTAGACCATTGACATCCACAAACAATGTTTCTGCTGCCTGAACCACTCTGGCGGCATTTCGTGTAAATAGCAGATAGAGCCTCCAGCTTTGTTGTGGCTTTACTGTTTGCTGGAAAACCCAGCAGCAGAACAAAAGGAGGAGGAGGGCAGGAGGAGATTTTGGACAGGCAACCAGAGAACAATTGATTGGATTGCACTTTCTATGAACATGGAATAGATGGCTTTATTGCCAAGTTTGCAGATGATACGAAGATTGGTGGTAGGGCAGGTAGTGTTGAGGAAACAAGTAGGATCCAGAAGGACTTAGATTAGGAGAATGGGCAAGAACGTGGCAAATGAAAGACAATGTTGGAAAATGCATGGCCATGCACTTTGGTAGAAGAAATAAATGTGCGGACTATTTTCTACATGGGGAGAAAATCCAGGAATCTGAGATGCAGAGGGACTTGGGAGTCTTGTGCAGAACACCCTGAAGGTTAACTTGCAGGTAGAGTCAGTGGAGAGGTAGGCAAATACCATGCTAGCATTCATTTCAAGAGGTCTAGAATACAAGAGCAAGGATGTGATGCTGAGTCTTTATAAAACACTGGTGAGGCCTCACCTTAAGTATTGCGAACAGTTTTGGGACCCTCATCTTAGAAAAGATGTGGTGGCATTGGAGAGGGTCCAGAGGAGGTTCACAAGGATGATTCCAGGAATGAAAGGAATATCATACGAGGACCGTTTGATGGCTCTGGGTCTTTACTTGCTGGAATTCAGAAGGATGAGGGGGATCTCATTGAAATCTTTCGAATGTTGAAAGGCCTGGACAGAGTATATGTGGAAAGGATGGTTCCCATGGTGGGAGAGTCTGGGGCAAGAGGGCACAGCCTCAGGATAGAGGGGAGCCCTTTAAAAACAGAGATGCGGAGAAATTTCTTTAGCTAAAGGGTGGTGAATTTGCAGAATTTGTTGCCACGTGCAGCTGTGGAGGCCTGGTCATTGGGTGTACTTAAGGCAGAGATAGATAGGTTTTTGATTGGACATGGCATCAAAGGTTACGGGGAGAAAGCTGGGAACTGGGGTTGAGGAGGAGAAAAAAAAAAGGATCAGCCGTGATTGAGTGGCGGAGCAGACTCAATGGGCCAGATGGGCTAATTCTGCTCCTGTGTCTTATAGTCTTATGGAACCCAATCTCATTTCATTGTTCCTGTCTTGCCTGCCCTCTTGAGCTGACCATCCCAATACTTGACTGCAGTGACAACTAAAACTCAAAATACCATGATTAAACATCCAACCGTGCTGAAAAACAAATAAACACCAATTAATCACCCTTCTATATTCCTTTAGTGCTTATTCCACCCCCTCCCCACTGTGTTTGCTCATATTTGTGTTCCTGAACAGTTCTCCAACATTACTGGTGCATGTATGTTGCATGTAAGGTTTTAGAGAATGAACTTGTAGCTCTTGATTTAGGAAGTCCAACTGTCAACTACACCCTGCCCCAATGTGGAAGCAGTCTTGCTGATGGATAACAGCACGGACACTGGAGGAGGTGCAACGTGAAATCACAAATGTTGTTTATTCTGAAAGGGATAAGTAGATTTGCATGTCACACAACCAGTGTCACGGTTCTCCCAGTGTGACGCCTTGGTAATGCTTATAATTTGTTTAGGGACATTTCTGAAGTGCTCCTTTGAACACTATTGTCTAGAGCTATGCCAACAACAATCGAAACTTATGTTTGTAAGCAGATCTTGCACAGCAGAAGAGCTTTCACTACAGGATATTGGCTGGCTTTTGCTTGTGATGTAACACTGAACTTGACATTGTGCAGTCAAATTCTTTGTGATTGTTGGGTCGATGTGCAATGGGTGCTTCACCATTTCCGCACAGGGGAAGGTAGACTCCAAGATCTTAATAAAACCATGTACTGGATTCCCCATGTTCCTTACTATTAGATAAATGCTTCTGGCACACTAGCCAAAACCCAGCTGCCCATCAGCCGCTTCTTGAATTCTTCATCCCAAGTCCACACTTTCAGAACTTTGGAGAGCAGGCACCTTCACTGGCGATAAGCCACTTTCACCCAGTGCATACAGATCTTGGTTCTCAGCTATGCTTCGTTGTACACCAGGTTTCTGTGGGTGCAAGTATCGCATCAAGTGACAGTGTGTCTTCATTTTCATTCTCTTCTGAACAGCATCTTACCAGGTTGGATCTCTTGGCTATTTGAAAGGGGAAGTGCCCAAGACTAGAAATGTGGCAAAGTGAGAGATGCATCTCATAACAGTTGTAAATCAGAACAGTCTGTGGGATGAGGGGACAATGATGTGTGAGAAAATGGTATGCAGTTTTCTTCTGTTGCCATGTACTGTGTAGTGGGTTTGGTTGATATAGCTGTCATGGTTGAATTGCTTACGGTGTAGCTGGAGTACTGATAAGTACAGGAAGATGTCATTGGTTCAGCCCTGGTCCTGATTGATGATGATTTTTAGCTGATTGGTGAGGCTATACTGCATGGAGCAGTACAAGAGCAAGTAGTGACATTGGTGGGAGATGAGATTTTAGCTGCCTTGATCAGGCATGTGAGGACATTGAACTTTCTTCGGCCTGCATCTATGGCCATGAGGTTTCACACCTTGCATTGATCTCATCAGCGTATGCTACTACCACTGATTTGATCTAAGACTTTTTGGCCATTTGTTGTTTGAGGAGCTCTTCCACCTTGATTATAGGGGCCTTCAGTGCTGCATCTGAAAATTTAAGTGCTCAGTATTGACCGTGCCCTGGAACTTCATCCAAGTAGTTGATAAATCCTCTGGATTGACTTGTACGTCTGCTTTCACTGACTGCATACTAGAGTTAAAGGCAGTACTACTGGCTTGAACTGTTGGGATGCACTAAAGCAACTAAAAGCATGGTTAATGTTTCCTGATTACTGAAATCATGATAATGAGCAGCCAGTACATATTTAATAGTGTTGGACTCCATAGTATTGGATATCTTGGCTAAATCCCATTTCATTTTCGGCTGCTATTGAGTTTAACCCCCAAGATATCATTGAGAGCATTTGTTCCAGTTTTGTTTTTCAATCAGTAAATAAGAGTTAATAATTAGCATATCATTAACATGTTAATGTTGATATACAGTACAAGTTTGCAGGGTGGTCGTTTTCTCTGCAGCTAACCATCTGCTAGAGCTCGTTTGCAGAAGTTGACTGAAAGTCACAATAAAATTAACTTATTAATAGTGGAGACATCCTTGACCTCGAGTGGAAAATAAAATTATATTATTTCCTCCCCGCCTTTGGGGCCTTGTATTAATGTAATAGAAAGCGGTCATTAACCTTATTCCAAGCTCTTTTAAAACACTATCCAATTAGTTTGATCTTCCTGCTCTGTCCTTAGTCCTGCAGATTTTCTCTTTGTCATCACGTGTCCAGTAATGATATACGTAATTTTGTGTCTGAAGCTCATTAGGAAGAAACTACAGTATACACCTTAGTATAGCAACAATAAAAAAGGAGAAAAATGGAGTGGTTAAATAGTTTAAAACCACACCTGTGTTTCTGGATTGTTGAGTTTTTTTCTCTCAATAGTCTGCGCCAATATGGCAATAGAAAAATTAACTCAGCTGCACTACTGTTGTCTCCGCCAGATAGATTAGGACTATAATGTTCATCACCTTCCCTCCTTTTAAGGCACACAATGCCAAACTCCATCAGGTACTATTGAGAATAAGGTTTTGCTCCATTTATGTTCTGGGTCAATGAAGTCCATTATTTTAAACTGGCATTTTCTAATCACCATAATATATCATAGGCACAATGAAATTAAAGGTCCGATCAGCTGGACTTCCTGCATCTTTTTTGCAGAAGTTTGCTTCTTTAGCACCTCTGATGCTGATCATGTTCTAATTATAACAGTAGGCAGGGCACTTCTCCACAACAAAAGATAATAGCACATGAGCCTCTGACGAAACCTGTAGTATAATTCTGAGCAAAATATTGCATCACAATATTGACAGAGGCCAACGGAAAAGTCAGCCACCCATCTCTTCAGCCAGTGAAGGTCTATTGGGAAAGTCAATGGTAATATTGGCTAGTCATCCTTTCAGCACAGTTTGGTTTACAAAATTATATAGTTACTGAATACACAGCATAAAAAAGTGGAGCAAGAAATAACACCACTTTTTCATAGTTACAGTAGTTATTCCACATATTTTGAAGCACTACTTGAGATTTCTGTACTCTAGAATAGTGGGGCTAGATCTGGATAAAAATGTTTTTTTTTAAACTTGAAATTGGTACACATGTCCTTTCGCTATTCTGCATATGTAAAATCAACATCTCTCTTTGGGTCTACTAAAAATAAAACTTTCAGCGAATAAATATTCACTCAGTGGTCACTTTATTAGGTACAGGAGGTACCTGATAAAGTGGTCACTGAGTGTATGTTTGTGGTCTTCTGCTGCTGTAGCCCATCCACTTCAAGGTTCAATGTGTTGTTCATTCAGAGATGCTCTTCTGCACACCACTGTTGTAACATGTGGTTATTTGAGTTACTATTGCCTTCCTGTCAGCTTGAACCAGTCTGGCCATTCTCCTCTGACCTCTCTCAATAACAAGGCATTTTTGCCCACAGAATTGCCACTCACTGTATGTTTTTTTTTTGTTCTCTGCACCCTTTTTTGTAAACTTTAGAGACTTATGTGTGAAAGTCCCTGGATATCAACAGTTTGAGATACTCAAACCACCCCATCTGGCACCAACAATCATTCCACAGTCTAAGTGACTTAGATTACATTTCTTCCCCATTCTGATGCTTGGTCTGAACAACAAATGAACCTTTTGACCACGCCTGCATGCTTTTATGGATTGAATTGCTGTCATGTGACTGGCTGATGAGATATTTACATTAATGAGGTGTACCACTGAGTGTAAAACCTCGCAGCCCTGTATCCTGAAAATTTAAGAGTCTTTCCTTCAAGTTAGCTGCTGGCCTGATCATCTTCTGAGTGACTGACTGTAAAAGCAGTTATTTTGGATAATAAATTTAAAAAAATACATCAACGGGAGTCTCTCACATCGCTCTTATCCCACTATACTTGGTGTTGTAGCTCTCTCAAGGAAAAACTTCAAGTTAAAACTTTATCAAGATGGACAAAATAGAAATATATTGCAAAATAGATTTTCATGGAGAAAGATGTTTTTAGAAATCTATTCCCCTGTAAATTATGCTTTGTGAAGTTATTACTTTCCCTTTTTTCCCTTTTTTGTTATTGAGGCTGTAAATGTGTTTATGGCTTCGCATTTTACACATTTGTCTAAGCCAGTGGATCATTTCTGAGGAACTGACAGCTTAACTGACAAGCACAAGCTGTAATTAGGACATCTAGAAGGTTATTCTACAGCTTTTAATTGAAGTATTAATTTTTATGACTGTGATCTTATGTTGAAATAGGATATCTCAGATTTGTTGAAGGACTTGACTGGAGATTTTTTTTTAATTAACTATCTTGTACACTACCTTCAGGCTGCTGGATCATTTCATTGTGAAGCCAAAATCACCAATTCACATGTTTGTATTCTTCCACAGTCAGTAGACTTGACATTATGATTTTTTACTAGTTTCTCCAGCTTCTGTCAGTTTAATTTCAAATGTTAAAACATTGTTTTCTGTACTGAACAGTTGAACTTAATAAGATGACAATAGATTTTGTCAGGTTTGTAACAGTTGCATGATCAACTACTTTTTTTTATATAAATATCATGAAACCTTGTACTCATGGAGTATATGCAATGGAATGAGGCACAGATAACAGTTTTGTCCAGAAATTAATGCACAATATTTGAAACTTTGAGACAGGAAACTAGAACATTCACAATACCAAATGCAGGTATCACAAGAAGCAGAGTTAAGTGGCAGGGGTTACTAGTCAAGGACATGCAGACATAATTCAGATACCATTTTAAAACTGATTACTCTATCTTTTTAATCGTGTTCTGATTTGATATTATTTAAAGTTAAAAAGACAATTGGAAGTTTTAGGAAACAGTTAATTTCCATTGCCTTATGTTCTTCAGTATTAAAACGTAACTAATACAGGTCCACAATCCCATATCCAAAATTCTGAAATCCAAAAAGCTTCGAAAACCGAAGTTTATTTCGCCAACAGCTGACGTCACTCAGGTGTGACGTGGCAGCACTAGCAAAGGCTGCCAGACGTCAGTTGTGGCTCAGTGTTCGTACTGGTTACACTTGCATTTGCTGTTCGCTGATATTTTGTGTTCACTGTTGACTTTGTGTTTAATTTCACTGTGAAAATGTCAAAAAGAGCTGCAGATACCCCTATGGGTAACAACAAGAAAAAGAGAAGGAAGCATCTGTCATTATCAATGATGCAGAAAGTGGAGTTATTGCAGAAGCTTGATCATGGTGTGTCTGTGTGGCATCTTACTGAAGAATATGGTGTCGGAACTACCACTGTATATGATTTAAAGAAACAGAAAGACAAGTTACTGAAGTTTTATAGTGACAGTGATGTTCTACATTTATTCCAATAAGTCATTTACTATGTGTTTGATTCGGTTCGTTTGAAGCTGTATATTTTTATGTTTTATTGAATATTTCTGTGGGAAATAAAATTTTCTTGTCATTATTCCCTGAACAATACAGTATAACAACTATTTGCATAGCATTTACATTGTATTAGGTATTATAAGTAATCTAGAGATGATTTAAAGTATACGGGAGGATGTGTGTAGGTCTGGAGCTCCGCCAGGCCCCAAAGTCCACCCACACTGAGACAGGTTAAATAAGGGACTTGAGCATACATGTTTTTTGGTATCTGTGGGTGGTCTCGGAACCAATAAAAAGGGATTCTGAAATCCGAAAAATTCTGAATTCGGAAATGCAGCTGGCCCCAAGGATTTCGGATAAGGGATTATGAACCTGTACTTGCATTGAAAAGGTCTGTAGGACAATATTGCAAAGTTTTAACTTAAAGTTATTTATCTGTGATGTTTGCTGTTTACTTCTGACATTTTTTCCTCAGGTCAACGCACAACTAAATAGTCCTCTTAACTCGCCAACCCAATCTCCAACGCCATCTCCAGTGACGAACGTGACAAACGTCTGTCCTGGTCTAACACCACTGCCACTTATTGCCCAGTTTTCCAGACCTGTGGGTCCAGCACAAGGTGAATAACTCTTCAAATAACATGTAAAATGGGTTAAAATAATATATACTGATTCTTGTAATACAGAGAACATTTAACTATTTAAATGCTTGTGACAATTGTACCCTCTGTTGCTTTAGTATTGACAAAGGCAATGAATCCATTGTAGGGTTAAAAGCACTGATGCAACTGTACAGTATGCTTGACAAACATTTCAAGATTGTACTTTCATCTCCCTCCTTCCTAATGTGAGTGTACACACACACACACACACACACACGCGCGCGCGCTTGAGCGCTCGTTAAGTACATTGCTTCTATCTTTTGTCTTATCCAAACATCTTGCTTTTAATCTAACTCTATTTCTGGTCAAAACAAAAGCATTCTGTCCATGCTACTATTTTTCCTCATCTACCATGTGCTCAAGGTTAATAAGTATTCTAGCAACACACACAAAATGGTGGTGGAACACAGCAGGCCAGGCAGCATCTATAGGAAGAAGCACTGTCAACGTTTCGGGCCGAGACCCTTTGTCCAGTCCTGATGGTGCGTTGGCCTTCATCAACTGTAGGGTTGAGTTCAAGAGCCAAAAGGTAATATACAGCTGTATAGAACCCTGGTCAGACCCCACTTGGAGTACAGTGCTCAGTTCTGGTCACCTCACTGAAGTGGATCAAATCATGGTTGGACAATGTGCTGAAAAACTTGAGTCTCAACATGGACAAGATAAGGGATGATTGTGGACTTTAGGAAGGTGCAGTCTGACCAATCCTCATTGCACATACATGATTCCTCTGTGAAAAGATTTACGAGCACCAAGTCTCTGGGAGTGCACGTGATGGATGATCTCACCTAGTTCCTCAACACCACCTCTTTGGTCAAGAAAGCACAGCAACGTCTCTACTTCCTGAGGAGATTGAGGTGTATGAGGCTCCCCTCCCCCATTTCAATAAATCTTTACAGGAGCACCACTGAATCTACATCGCCGTTTGGTACAGGGATTACGAGGACTACTGTACATCGCCGTTTGGTACAGGGATTACGAGGACTACTGAAGGGGTCATCAGGGTCTCTCTTCCACTCATTAGAGATATTTCTCAGGAGTGCTGTGTACGCACGGCCCTTAGCATTATCAATTACCCCTCCCATCGATCCGACAATCTCTTTGACCCTCTACCATCAGGCAGGAGGTACCATAGCATTAGGACAAGAACTGTCAGGATGAGAAACAGCTTCTTCCCCCAGGCTGTAAGACAACTGTACTCCCTACTACCACCCAGATCTCATCACACATGAAGCGGCAGTAATATATACTGTTTACTTTTTAACTTGTATCATATAACCTTTTTATTTGTGGTAATATTACTTAAGTGTTGGGTATGTTTGTTATATTTGCTATGCTATGCACCTTGCTCCAGAGAAACATTGTTTCTTTTGGTGATATACATGTGCACAGTTGAATGACAATAAACTGAACTTGAACATGAGAAACACAATTTCTTTAAATGTTCTAATTCCTGGCCTGAGCTTCTATTCTCTGTCATACCTTTCGAGGAAAAAAAAAACATATGAAATAGAGATGTAACTCCTACAACATATAACTCTGAGGTCTTTGTTTCTAGTCTACTCCAGAGCCTCCAACTCAGCAATGAGTTGATGGGTTTGTGGAAGGGCCTACTACTTGGCTCAGTTCCCTTCTGTGGGGACGTCACGTTTTTAACACTCCCAAGTCATTACATAAAATGCAAATATTCTTTTATGGAATTTGAAACAGATGGACTTGCATAGAACCATAGAAAACCTACAGCACAATACAGGCCCTTCAGGTCACAAAGTTGTGCTAAACATGTCCCTACCTTAGAAAGTACTAGGGTTACCCATAGCCCTCCATTTTTCTAAGCTCCATGTACCTATCCAAAAGTCTCTTAAAAGACCCTATCGCATCCGCCTCCACCACCGTTGCTGGCAGCACATTTCACGCACTCACCACTCTGCGTAAAAAAAAAACTTATCCCTGACATCTCATCTGTACCTGAAACCTGTGTCCTCTTGTAGTAGCCATTTCAGCCCTGGGAAAAAGCCTCTGACTATCCACACGATCAATGCCTCTCATCATCTTATACACCTCCATCAGGTCACCTCTCATCCTCCAACGCTCCAAGGAGAAAAGGCCCAAGTTCAGCCTATTCTCGTAAGGCATGCTCCCCAATCCAGGCAACATCCTTATAAGTCTCCTCTGCACCCTTTCTATGGTTTTCACATCTTTCTTAACCACAGAGTCAACCTGCGCAGCAGCTTTGAGTGTCTTATGGACACGGACCCCAGGATCCCTCTGATCCTCCACACTGCCAAGAGTCTTATCATTAATACTACATTTTGCCATCATATTTGACCTACCAAAATAAACCACCTCACACTTATCTGGGTTGAACTCCATCTGCCACTTCTCAGCCCAGTTTTGCATCCTATCAATGTCCTGCTGTAACCTCTGACAGCCCTCCACACTAACCACAACAGCCCCAACCTCTGTCATCAGCAAACCTACTAACCCATCCCTCCACTTCCTCATCCAGGTCATTTATAAAAATCACAAAGAGTAAGGGTCCCAGAACAGATCCCCGAGGCACACCGCTGGTCACCAACTTCCATGCAGAATACGACCCGTCTACAACCACTCTTTGCCTTCTGTGGGCAAGCCAGTTCTGGATCAACAATGCAATGTCCCCTTGGATCCCATGCATCCTTACTTTCTCAATAAGCCTTCGATGGGGCACCTTATCAAATGCCTTGCTGAAATAGATATACACTACATCTACTGTTCTACCTTCATCAATCCTCAAAAAATTCAGTCAGACTCATAAGGTACGACTTGCCCTTGACAAAGCCATGCTGACTATTCCTAATCATATTATACCTCTCCAAATGTTCATAAGTCCTGCCACTCAGGATCTTCTCCATCAACCTACCAACCACTGAAGTAAGACTCACTGGTCTATAATTCCCTGGGCTATCTCTACTCCCTTTCTTGAATAAAGGAACAACATACGCAAACCTCCAATCCTCTGGAACCTCTCCCGTCCCCATTGATGATGCAAAGATCTCCACCAGAGGCTCAGTAATCTCCTCCCTCGCCTCCCACAGTAGCCTGGGGTACATCTCATCCAGTCCCGACGATTTAACCAACTTGATGCTTTCCAAAAGCTTCAGCACATCCTCTTTCTTAATATCTACATGCTCAAGCTTTTCAGTGTGCTACAAGTCATCACTGCAATCACCAAGATCCTTTTCCATAGTGAATACTGAAGTAAAAAACATACAGTCGGCGTATCAGGCAGAAACCCTTCAGCAGAACTGAGTTTCAGCCCGAAATGTCAACTGTACTTGGCTTGCTGAGTTCCTCCAGCATTTTGTGTATGTTGCTACTGAGTCCATTTCTAGTTATGTCACTTTAGAGAGGGTGTGAAAATGTTGGAAAGCATACCATATAACAACTACAGCACGGAAACAGGCCATCTCGGCCCTTCTAGTCCGTGCCGATCACTTACTCTCACCTAGTCCCACCTACCTGCACTCAGCCCATAACCCTCCATCCCTTTCCTGTCCAAATACCTATCAATTTTTTTAAAATGACAAAATCGAACCTGCTTCTACCACTTCTGCTGGAAGCTCATTCCACACAGCTACCACTCTCATTTCTCATACAGGAGAAATTTACTAGAATGGTTCCGGAGTTGAGGGATGTCAGTTGCAGGATTAGACTGGAGGAGGAGTGATTATTCTCCTTGAGGCAAAAAGAGTTTGAAAGCAGATTCAGTAGAGTTTGCCAAGTTCATAAAGGATTTAGATGAGATAGATAGAGGGGAAATGTTTGGAGTCAAAGATGGTTGAAGGACTTGAGTCAAGGATTTATAGTATTACAAAAATCATTTTTAAGAGTTTATTCAGAAAATACTTATGATCTGGAACTTTCTGCCTGCAAGGGCAGTGGAAACAGGATCAATCAGGGCTTTCAAAAGGGTATTAGGTAGGTACTTGGGGGGGAAAAATATAATTTATGGGGCTAGAGTGGTTGGAGGGGACAACAAGATTGACATAATTGCTCCATTGGGAGCCAGCGTAGACTTAATGAGGTCCTTCTGTGCTATTATGATTCTGTGAACAACATTAGCATCACTCTTATCACATTCCGCTCCCAAACTTCCATCTACTTAATGAAAACTCACTAAGTTGCTTGAAATGTAGACTGTAAGTTGTCAGAATTGGGACTTGCAATGGATTTGCATCAGTGTGTCAGATAAGCACTAATTTTTCCAAGTTCATTCTCTTCAGAAGCTCATTATGGAAACTATTAAAGCAATGCTTCTCTACTTGTGGTCAAAGATCTGAGTAGCTAAAAAGACAATGCAAACTAATGTGAAGTATAAGTGTGATGGGAAGTAAATTAATGAACAATTTAAAATGATTAATGAAATGTTTCAGATGGACTTTTACTGAATCCTGGATTAATAAAGACATAAGATTTTTTCATGCAAATTATGCTGTTAAACACTTGAAGGTGTGTCACAATGCCCGCTATCTTAAATAGGAAAAGATAATTACTGTTGGAAAGTAAGCTGTTAACAGTGTTGTTTTCACATACATGGCTAAAAATATCAGATCCGGTTTAAATCAGCTATGTTTCAGTTATTGCCATCAAAAGTAGTTTGGATTGTCAATCTAGCCTTCCCTACTAAAAAGGAATGCAAGTGAACCTTGGAAGTAGAGTCACGATAAGATGCAACGTGGAAACGGGCTCTTCGATCCACTGAGTCCATACAGACCATCAACCACCCATTTTATTCTCCCCACATTCTCATAATCTCCCACCCATTGACTGACGTAACAACTAGTGTCCAGTTAACCTACCAACCCACATCTTTGACATATGAGGAAACTGGAGCAGCTGGGGAAAATCCATGTAGTCACAGGGAGAACAAACGTGTGATCTGCACGCAGACAGCACTGGAGGTCAGGGTTGAACCTGTCTCTAGAACTATAAAAGGCACTCTACTTGCTGTGCTGCCCTGTTTCTATTATCTAAGGATAGTTAGACCAAAAGATATTGCCATGTCTTGTCATGACCATCAAATAGTATCTGCCAGATCCCTTGGTCAAAAGAGCTAGAAACAGAAAACATTAAAATCATATGAAACAAATTGCATTGATGTTTCAAATGTGTTGGGGACACTTAAGCAAAATCAAGGTGTTTGTTTGCCTATATGACATTATACTTTGATATACTTTTGCAATTCCTGCTCATTATACCATACATTGACTCCCTTGTGATACTGTAAACTGGAGCTTACACGAGGAAATGATTAGTGTGTCAGCTGAGCAATCAGCCACAGCTGTTAGAAGCCCTTAATAGTCTGTGCCTTGTGAATGTTTCACTCACTCAAGGACCATAGCCTTTGTGGTCTGGGTTTAACTCCTGTTTCAGATCCAGGTTACAAATTTAAATTATTCAGTGTCCAGTGTCCTGTGCAAGGCAACTCCTCATTTTTCTATTTCTCTTCATTAGGTGATACTCGTTATTCTTTACTTGGTCAGCCTTTGCAGTACAACCTTCCAGTATGTCCACCTCCAGTAATCCATGGACAGTGCCAGTATTCAGCTCATCAGGTAAGGATTGAGAAAAGCATGAGGAAAGAGCTGTCCTCTGCAATATGTTTGCAGACAAACCTTTAAGTACTTCCCACCAAGTTCTGTTAGAATGGTGATAATTCCAATAACGTGAGCATTTGCACTGGAATCCTGGGGATGTGCTGATATTAGCACATGGAGTCCAAGGGACAACTATTGCTCATAAATCTCTATGTGAAGCAGTTCCGTTCTACTGTTCATGCTGTCTCAAGACATCACCTTTCTCCTACCAGTTGAACACTCCCTGAAGTTTCAATTATGTCTTTCTGGGGGCGGGGGGAGGAGCCTTTCAGTAACCTGTTCTGTAGATTAAAAAAAGAACTATTTGTATATTTTCCCTTGCCATTATTATTAATTCCTATCCTAAAATTTTGTGTTCTGTCTGCTTGAGAGGGCGGGTGAGTAATCAGCTGAGTGCTACTTGAACTATACAAACTCTTAGTAAATCTGGATCCCTCTGATGACTGCATGCCAATTCATTGTATTTCTTGTTGCAAGTTTAATGCTGCCATATAAACAGACTCCATTGATAATTTTTTTTATCTAAAGGGTCCATGCAGTACGAAACACACTAAACGAGGAAAGAAGCCAACCCTGAAATCTGCATCTACTGATCTTGGCACAGGTGATGTTGGTTAGTATCTAAACTATCATAGGTATTACATGAAGAATTTGCTGCATCTTCAAAGTTTGGGGTCTAGTACAAGGGAGCATAGCCTAAAATTTAGAGATGGGCTTTTCAGGAGCGAAGCTGGGAAATCTGAAATAATATTTGTGAAATGGCAGTTTATTTTAGGGCAGTTATAAATTGTTCTCAGGAAGTCCCTTGGGGTTGAGGATGGCTTGTTTCCACTCCAGTTCTGTGTATCCTGAGATGACAGATGAAATGAATTTTAGGCCTGCAGACTCTGTCACTTGTGGATCAGAGGCGCTTGTCAGAGTGGATGGCTGGTTTGAGAAGATGTGCTTTAGGTTAACCTTTAGGGTATCCTGCACAAGAATCACAAGTCTCTTTGCATCTCTGCATTTTGAATTCTCTCCCCATCTAAATAATAGTCTGCCCGTTTATTTCTTCCACCAAAGTGCATGACCATACACTTTCCAACATTGTATTTCATTTGCCACTTCTTTGCCCATTCCCTTAAACTATCTTTCTGCAGGCTCCGTTTCCTCAACACTACCCACTCCTCCACCTATCTTTGTATCATCAGTAAATTTAGCCACAGATCCATTAATCCCATAGTCCAAATCATTGGCATACATAGTAAAAAGCAGCGGTCCCATCACTGACCCCTGTGGAACCCCGCTGGTAACCGCCAGCCAGCCAGAATACGATCCCTTTATTCCCACTCTGTTTTTTGCTGATCAGCCAATGCTTCACCCATGCTAGTATCTTCCTGGTAACTCCATGGGCTCGTAACTTGCTGAGCATCCTCATGTGCAGCACCTTGTCAAAGGCCTTCTAAATATCCAAGTACACCATATCTACTGCATCTCCTTTGTCTACTTCAAAAAAATTGCAGTACGTTAGTTGGACAGGATTTTCCTTTCAGGAAACCATGCTGGCTTTGGCCTATCTTGTCATGTGCCTCCAGGTACTCTGTAAACTCATCCCTAACAATCGATTCCAACAACTTCCCAACCACTAATGTCAGGTTAACAGGTCTAGAGTTTCCTTTCTGCTGCCTCTCACCCTTCTTAAATAGCAGAGTAACATTTGCAATTTTCCAGTCATCCGGTACAATGCCAGAATCTATCGATTCTTGAAAGATCATTGTTACTGCCTCCACAATCTCTCCAGCTACTTCCTTCAGAACCCAAGGGTGCATTCACTGAACATAGTATACATAGAGCACAATACAGGCCCTTCGGCCCACAATGCTGTGCTGAACATGTACTTACTTTAGAAATTACCTAGGGTTACCCATAGCCCTCTATTTTTCTAAGCTCCATGTACCTATCCAGGAGCGTCTTAAAAGACCCTATTGTATTCGCCTCCACCACAGTCGCTGGCAGCCCATTCCATGCACTCACCACTCTCTGCATAAAAAAAAACTTACCCCTGACATCCCCTCTGTACCTACTTCTAAGCACCTTAAAACTGTGCCCTCTTGTGGTAGCCATTTCAGCCCTGTGAAAAAGCCTCTAATTATGCACATGATCAATGCCTCTCATCATCTTATACACCTCTACCAGGTCATCTCTCATCCTCCGTCGCTCCAAGGAGAAAAGGCTGAGTTCACTCAACCTATTCTCATAATGCACGCTCCCCAATCCAGGCAATCCTTGTAAATCTCCTTTGCACCCTTTCTATGGTTTCCACATCCTTCCTGTAGTGAGGTGACCAGAACTGAGCACAGTACTCCAAGTGGGGTCTGACTAGCATTCTATACAGCTTTAATATTACCTCTTGGCTCTTGAACTCAACCCCAATACACCAATACAAGGCCAATACACCCGTATGCTTTCTTAACCACAGAGTCAACCTGCACAGCAGCTTTAAGTGTCCTATGGACTCAGGCCCTGGGATCCCGCTGATCCTCCACACTGCCAAGAGTCTTATCATTAATACTACATTTTGCCGTCACATTTGACCTGCCAAAATAAACCACCTCACACTTATCTGGGTTGAATTCCATCTCCCACTTCTCTGCCCAGTTTTGCATCCTATCAATGTCCTGCTGTAACCTCTGACAGCCCTCCACGCTATCCACAACACCCCCAACCTTTGTCATCAGCAAACTTACTAACCCATCCCTCCACTTCCTCATCCAGGTCATTTATAAAAATCACAAAGAGTAAGGGTCCCAGAACAGATCCCTGATGCACACCACTGGTCACCAACTTCCATGCAGAATACGACCCGTCTGCAACCACTCTTTGCCTTCTGTGGGCAAGCCAATTCTGGATCCACAAAGCAAGGTTCCCTTGGATCCCATGCCTCCTTACTTTCTGAATTAGCCTTGCATTGGGTACCTTATCAAAAGCCTTGCTGAAATCCATTTACATTACACCTACGGCTCTACCTTCATCAATGTGTTTAGTCACATCCCCAAAAAATTCAATCAGGCTAGTAAGGCATGACCTGCCATGCTGACAAAGCCATACCGACAAAGTCGGCTGGTGTGGTACGACTCCCTTGTCCACTCGTGCCCCCCCCCCCCATACCTTCCCACCGATCTCCCTCCTGGCACTTATCCTTGTAAACGGAACAAGTGGTTCACCTGCCCTTACACTTCCTCCCTCACCACCATTCAGGGCCCCAGACAGTCCTTCCAGGTGAGGCGACACTTCACCTGTGAGTCGGCTGGTGTGGTATACTGCGTCCGGTGTGGCCTTTTATATATTGGTGAGACCCGACGCAGACTGGGAGACCGTTTCGCTGAACACCTACATCTCGGTCCGCCAGAAAAAGCAGGATCTCCCAGCGGCCACACATTTTAATTCCATGTCCCATTCCCATTCCCATTCTGATATGTCTATCCATGGCCTCCTCTATTGTCAAAATGAATCCAAACTCAGGTTGGAGGAACAACACCTTATATACTGGCTGGGTAGCCTCCAACCTGATGGCATGAACATTGACTTCTCTAACTTCTGTTAATGCCCCTTTTCCCCTTCTTACCCCATCCCTGACATATTTAGTTTGTTTTTTTCTGTCTCTCTGCCCATCACTCTGCCTGTTCTCCATCTCCCTCTGGTGCTCCCCTCCCCCTTTCTCCCTAGGCCTCCCGTCCCATGATCCTTTCCCTTCTCTAGTTCTGTATCCCTTTTGTCAATCACCTTTCCAGCTCTTAGCTTCATAGCACCCCCTCTGGTCTTCTATCATTTTGCATTTCCCCCTCCCCCTCCTACTTTCAAATCTTTTAGTATCTTTCCTTTCAGTTAGTCCTGATGAAGGGTCTTGGCCCAAAACGTTGACAGTGCTTCTTCCTATAGATGCTGCCTGGCCTGCTGTGTTCCACCAGCATTTTGTGTGTGTTGTTTGAATTTCCAGCATCTGTAGATTTCCTTGTGTTTGCTGTTTTACATGAAGGTTTATGGCAGAGCCTCTCTGGTGCTTTGTAAATTTGCCACTGGTCTTCGGCATTGTGGATATGCTATCTGGCCTGAGGGATGTTTTAAACCTTAATCTCTTTATACTTTAATGTAGTACCATTCTTGAGCTTGCTCGCCAGTAAACCTTATTGATAACAAAATCTTGCCACCAATTCAGTAAATGAACAATTCACTCCAGCTATGACCTTTGGACTGAGAGAAACATGTTAGTTATAAGTTAGAAAGAAGATTGTGGGAGGGATGGTTAAGATGAAGAGATACAGTGAGGCCAGGGTTGCTGTGAGGATAAGCTGTTAATAGAGGCAATTAGAAGCCGACAAAAAAGTGTGATGTGTTGCAAGCAGCAGGTTGGGATTTGCAGTTACTTGTTAATTTTTATTGCCCTCTCAACAAGTACAGGTACCAGTACAAAGGTTAAGATTTAAGATTTGTCACATTTACATCCAAAAATCAAAACATACAGTGAAATGCATTGTTTGTATCAACGGCCAACACAGTCTGAGAGCAGCCTTCAGGTGTTACCACGCTTCCACTGCCAGCTTAGCATGCCAACTTACTAACCCATACGTCTTTGGAATGTGGGAGGAAACCAATGCACCCTGAGGAAACCATCATGTTCATGGGGAGACCATACAAACCTCTTGTCCTGAAGAAAAGTCTTGGCCTAAAATGTTGACTGTTTATTCCTTTCCATAGATACTGCCTACTGAGTTCCTCCAGTATTTTGTGTGTGTTGTTCTGGAATTCCAACATCTGCATAATTTCTTGTGTTTATACAAACTCTTTACAGAAAGTGGTAGGAATAAAACAGAGATCAGTGATTGCTGCCGCTATAAAGCTTTGTGCTAACCACTATGCTACCATGCTGTCTGTATAGTATTAGGGAAAAACTCCTTCAGCAAACCTAGTTATCAGGCTGTCTTAGAGATTTGCATCCATGTCTTTGATAAAAACAGAAGGCAAACATCCTGCATAAATATCATGAAAGGAGTTTTAATATCTATCTACTGCATTCTCAGTGGTCATTACCATTACACGTTGTTTTAACATGTGTTTACTCCACTGGCAGTCTTATTCTCTATTTTAATAGTGTTAATCTGTATACCAAGAACTTCTATGCATTTTGAAGTAAATCAAATAAAGCTAATAAAATCAAGGATAGGAAAGGGTGTCAGTTCTGCTTTACAAGGGAATAGCCTATTTGCCTCGAAATAATAAGCACTCTACAAGAGTAATGTGGCTGTTTACATTATGATGTCATAAATTGCAGATGGAAATTTATCAATCTTCAGTCTACATACTCACAGAGCATAGGAGAATAGTATGGTTTCATAAGTTTTGTGCTTTCTTACTGCTGTGTGGTTTTAAATTCAATGACCCATAGCACTGCATTGCTGCCAGATCTTAGAATCTGTGGCCTTTCACTGAATAATTGTTGTGGGTGTTCTGTTAAATATATTCACGGTTAATTCTGGATAGCCTCCAACCTGATGGCATGAATATAGATTTCACCTTCTGGTAAAAAAAAATTCCCTCCCCCCTCCCCTCTTCTACTCCCCACTCTGGCCTCTTACCTCTTCTCACCTGCCTATCACCTCCCATAGGTCCCCTCATCCTTCACTTTTCTTCTATGTTCCACTCTCCTCTTCTATCAGATTCCTTCCTCTCCAGCCCTTTACCTTTCCTACCCACCTGGCTTCACCTACCACCTTCTAGCTGTCCTCCTTCCCTCCCCCACACCTTTTTTATACTGGCATTTTCCCCCGTCCTTTCCAGTCATGAAAAAGGGTCTCGGCACAAAATGTCAACTGTTTAATTATTTCCATGGATGCTGCCTAACCTGAGTTCCTCCAGCATTTTGTGTATGTTACTTTGGATTTCCAACATCAGCAGACTTTTTATGATGGTTAATTCTTACAGGGCATTAATGAACAGCACACATAGCACAATGTGGCACAAGTCTTATATGTGTTTTGCCATCAACTTTTGTCCCTCCGGGATATCTCCAGAATTTCATCTGTGATTTAAGACCTATCTGGAGTCATGCTACAACTACTCCAAGACCTGTTCATATGTATACCTCAGTTATGAAATGTGCATTTATTGAACTCTTCACATCTGGCAGGGTGAAACTTTGATACTGTTCAATAAATTTAACACTATCCTGTACAATGGTGATCAGCAGCTAATCTATCACTAAGCTATCACCATGACAGCTTGAGTCCACCACAGTAACAAGCTAAAACATCTTGGACAACACAGTAAATTTAAGCAACGCACACAAAATGCTGGTGGAATGCAGCAAGCCAGGCAGCATCTATAGGAAGAAGTACTTTCAACGTTTCGGGTCGAGACCCTTTGTCAGGACTAACAGAAAAAAGAGATAGTAAGAGATTTGAAAGGGGGAGGGGAGACCCAAATTGATAGGAGAAGACAGGAGGGGGAGGGATGAAGCCTAGAGCTGGGAAGTTGATTGGCAAAAGGGATACAAGGCTGGAAAAGAGGGGAGTATCACAGGACGGAAGGCCTTGGAAGAAAGAAAGGGAGAGGGGAGCACCAGAGGAAGATGGAGAAAGGGCAAGGAGTTATTGTGAAAGAGAGAAAAATATATATTAAAAAAATAAATAAATAGGGTGAGGAGGGGCATTAACGGAAGTTAGAGAAGTCAATGTTCATGCCATCAGGTTGGAGGCTACCCAACTGGTATATAAGGTGTGTTCCTCCAACCTGAGAGTGGCTTCATCTAAACAGTAGAGGAGGCCATGGATTGACAAATTGGAATTGGAATGGGACACGGAATTAAAATGTGGTTTCCGTTAATGCCCCTCCTCCCCTTTTTACCCTATTTATTTATTTTTTTAATATATATTTTTCTCTCTTTCCCTCTCACAATAACTCCTTGCCCATTCTCCATCTTCCTCTGGTGCTCCCCTCTCCCTTTCTTTCTTCCAAGGCCTTCCGTCCTGTGATACTCCCCTCTTTTCCAGCCTTGTATCCCTTTTGCCAATCAACTTCCCAGCTCTAGGCTTCATCCCTCCCCCTCCTGTCTTCTCCTATCAATTCGGGTCTCCTTCTTTCAAATCTCTTACTATCTCCTTTTCTCGTTAGTCCTGATGAACGGTCTCGACCCAAAACGTCAACTGTACTTCTTCCTATAGGTGCTGCCTGGCCTGCTGCATTCCACTAGCATTTTGTATGTGTTGCTTGAATTTCCAGCATCTGCAGATTTTCTCGTGTTTGCGTTAGTAAATTTAGTCTGCTTTACTGCCTTAAAGAGCAAGAACATTAGCCAAGTGGCAACATCAAGTCATGCTGTATCCCAGTTAGGACCCATATTGTTATTCCTTAAAGTTTCCTATACAACAGCTTCGATGGGTCAAGGTAGTGCCTCACTGCCACATTCTCAAGGATGTTACGAGTGGACAATAAATATTGGCCTTGCCAAACTTAACACTTCCAGAGAACAAATGTCTTCTTTTTTTTAAATGGACACGCTATTAATGGTTCCTAGTTCCAGGATGATGCACCATGATGGGTCTTGTGATGACTAAGCAATCTAATTCTAGAGGCATAGATCTGACTGCAGCTTCTTCCCACACTTTTTATATTGGGCTTTGAGGTAATGAGTCCGCTTTCAGAATTTGTGAGGATACACTGAGGTCAGTTTATGGCTAGCTCTCCCACCCCATGATTCTGTATTTATGTGGGGTACATTTTCAGTGTATTTTTAGAGCAGTTTCTTGCCCTGACCATTCATGAACTTTGTAGGAAAGCGAGTTTCAACAAATTGCTGCACTTGTGCTATTAGATCAAATTAAATTCAGTATGAAAGGTTTGGATGGTACTGATTGATGTAACTGATACTTTTCATTTGATTTTTGTCCTCAATCCAATCTACCTTTCTCTTTGGAAATATGATTTGAGTTGAAATCACAGTCCTTTATGTTTCACATCTTCTATTTAATTTAATTGGTTAAGGAGATCACCTGTTGTACCCATCATTAGGCACAGTTCCAAATTGACCCCGTTAAACAGTTCACATCTGTCAATTTGTGATAAAAATATTTGCTGCTTGAAGGGAGAGCAATAGTAGACAGACCACAAGGTGTCTCACCATTTGAGATAGTTTTTCTCCTTGGCTGCTGTTCTGCCTTGTCCACAAGAATTTTCACCATTCTGAGTGTGTAATTTATTGGAATGTTTAAATGAAGTAGATGAATAAAGAATTATAAAGAAAATATTTTCTTCATCAGAATGCTGCTATCTCACTTACTATTTTGCACTAAAATTGAACTGAGCTGAGATGTCCTGACGAAGGGTCTCAGCCCGAAACGTCGACAGTGCTTCTCCTTATAGATGCTGCTTGGCCTGCTGTGTTCCACCAGCATTTTGTGTGTGTTGTTTGAATTTCCAGCATCTGCAAATTTCCTCGTGTTTACAATTGAGATGTGTAGTGCATTTCTTTGACCAAGGAAGAATTGAAAATCTGGTTGAATGGTGCGACAACAACAACCTCTCACTCAACATCAGCAAAACCAAAAAGATGATAATTACTACAGGAGAAAGAAACCGGAGGTCCATGAGCCAATCCTTATTAGGGGAACAAAGGTGGAGTGTATCAGTAACTTTAAATTCCTTGGCATTACCATATCAGAGGATCTGCCCTGGAACCAGTTCATAAGTGTCATCTAAAACTTCAATAATTGCACAGGGGAGAGTATCCTGACTGGTTGCATCATGGCCTGGTGTGGAAGCACCAATGCTCAAGAATGGAAAGGGCTACAAAAAGTGGTAGGTGCAGCCCAGTTCATCACAAGCCAAGCCCCCACACCATTGAACACTCTTACAAGGAGCACTGCCACAAGAAAGCAACATCCATCATTCAGGCCATACTCTCTTCTCACTACCACTATCAGGCAGGTGGACAAAATCCTGAGGTCCTACATCACCAGGCTTAGAAACAGTAATTACCCAACAACCAGCATGGATAACTTCACTTACCTCAATGTGAACTGACTCCATAACCTATAGATTCATTTTCAAGGACCCTGCAATTCATGTTCTCAGGGTTATTTATTGACTTTATTATTTGTATGATATCTTCTTTTGCACATTGGTTGTTTGTCAGTCTTGGTTATGTATAATTCTTCATAAATTCTGTTGTACTTTATTTTCCTGTAAATACCTAAGAAAAAATGCCCTTTCATAGTATTTTGATGATACACAAAATATTTGCTATCATTCTGGGGACACAACAGATTGCAGATGCTGGAAATCTGGAGCAAAAACTGCAGGAGGGCTGGCAAAGGGTTTTGATTTGAAACACCAATGGCCATTTCCCTCCGTACTGTAGATGCTTCCTAACCCGTTGAGTTCCTCCAGCCATTCTGGAGTTGTGTACCTTCCACCCAAAGGGAAATGCTCATAGTAATCATAACTGAACTCCATTTCTCAAATAAGTGTTTAGCATTCCTGCCATGCAGAGATTTGTGATTTTGCAAATTAGAACTGTGTGTGGCAGCTTCAGCTTTTAAGTGAGTCCTGGGTAGGATGCCAATTGTGCTCTAAAGTTTTGATAGGATGAATGATTTTCAGACAGACAGACATACTTTATTGATCCCGAGGGAAATTGGGTTTTGGTACAGCCGCACCAACCAAGAATAGTGAAGAAATATAGCAATATAAAACCATAAATAATTAAATAATAATAAGTTAATCATGCCAAGTGGAAATAAGTCCAGGACCAGCCAATTGGCTCAGGGTGTCTGACGCTCAGTATTACATCTTGGTGGAATGAGTCTCTGGCTGAATGTACTCCTGTGCCTAACCAGTACATTATGGAGTGGATGGGAGTCATTGTCCAAGATGGCATGGAACTTGGACAGCATCCTTTTTTCAGACACCACCGTCAGAGAGTCCAGTTCCACCCCCACAACATCACTGGCCTTACGAATGAGTTTGTTGATTCTGTTGGTGTCTGCTACCCTCAGCCTGCTGCCCCAGCACACAACAGCAAACATGATAGCACTGGCCACCACAGCCTCGTAGAACATCCTCAGCATCGTCCGGCAGATGTTAAAGGACCTCAGTCTCCTCAGGAAATAGAGACGGCTCTGACCCTTCTTGTAGACATCCTCAGTGTTCTTTGACCAGTCCAGTTTATTGTCAATTTGTATCCCCAGGTATTTGTAATCCTCCACCATGTCCACACTGACCCCTTGGATGGAAACAGTGGTCACAGGTGCCTTAGCCCTCCTCAGGTCCACCACCAGCTCCTTAGTCTTTTTCACATTTTACATAGAATACTGATACAGAAGCCTTTTCCTTGACTGTGATTACTGTGTATAAGTTAAGTTGTTCTAAGACTGAGCCCAACAACTTTGCAGCCAAGCTGACCTGGTCTGTAGGTAGCAGGTATGTGAACCTAATTTAATACAATGAATAACAGTGGCTAATAGGCAATTTTGTCTCTTGGAGCCACTTAACATTTTTTTTTGTTTGTTTGTTTCAGTTGTCGGCCGAATCTTAGAGGTCACGGATCTTCCTGAGGGAATCACTCGCACTGAAGCAGACAAACTTTTCAGTCAACTTTCAATGTCTGGTGCCAAAATCCAATGGCTCAAAGACTCTCAGCATCACAGCAATGGTTCTGGGGACTGTAACAGAGTAACGGAGAACTCAAAGAATGCTGGTGATCTAGCTGCACTTTATACTATTGTTGCTGTGTTTCCCTCAACCATGGCAGCTCAAAATGCAACTATCAGACTGAATAATTCAACAAACAGGTTTAAACTGCGAACAGCCAAGAAAAGCTATGATCTTCGCATTCTAGAAAGAGCCAGTTCCCAGTAGCCAATGGATATTTGAAAATTACTTTTTCTTCTCTCCTTTGAATGACTGTATTGGCTTTGTTTTACGTCAGCATTGTTCCTGTAGTGCATTGTTTTGTCCAGATATCACTTTAGGCATAATTAAGGAAAGTTAGTGATCAGTTGGAAAAAAAAGTTTGTTTTTCCCCTAAACTTCCATTTTACACACCCACACAACCCATGTGTATTTTTTCTGTTGTGCAAACGTATTAGAAGAAGCTTATTTAAGTGACACAAACAGTTGACTGTGTATGGTCACGACAAATTTTATTTAACCTGTTTTTTTTTTGATTTTAATTATAAAAGTTTGTCTGCCAGTCCAGACTCTCAATATCTTCTTTGTTTTAAGCTGTCATTTATTTGCAAGGTAGTACTCCTTATCAGATATACTATTCACAGTACCTATAAAAAGTATTCACCACCCCCCTCATAAGTTTTCATATTTTATTGTTTGACAACTTTGAATTACAGTGGGTTTAATTTGGCTTTTTTTGACACTGTTCAACAGAAAAAGACTCCTTCACTTTAACACAAACAACTCACTACAAAGTGATCAAAATTAATTACAAAAAAGAACACAAAATAATTGATTGCATAAGTATTCAATCCCTTTGATATGACACACCAGATCATCAATGGTACAACCAGTTGGTTTTAGAAGTCATGTAATTAGTTGAATGGAGATTTGTTTTTTGGAGACCTGTGTGCAGACAAGGTGCTTCAATTGATTGTAGTAAAAAATGCACCTGTGTCTGAAATTTCCAACTGCTGGTGAGTCAGTGTCCTGGCAAAAACTGCACCATGAAGACAAAAGAACACTCCGAGGGATATTCAGTGACTTGGAAGTTTTCTTGTATCCATCTCCTGACTTGTGCTTTTCAATAACCCTTTTTGTGGAGTTGCTTGGAGTACAGTTAAATCAATCATCAAGAAATGGAAAGAATATGGCACGGCTGTAAATCTGACTTGGAGCAGGTCACCCTCAAAAACTGAGTGACCATGCAAGAAGGGGACTAATGAGGGAGGCCACCAAAAGATCTATGACAACCCTGGAGGAGTGACAAGCTCCAGGGACTGAGATGGGAAAGATTGCATATGCAACAACTATTGTTTGGGTGCTTCACCAGCCACAGCTTTATGGGAAAGTGGTAAAGAGAAAGCCACTGTTGGGGAAAAAAAACTCATGAAATCTCAGCTAGAGTTAGCCAGAAGGCACATGAGAGGCTCTGATGTCAGCTGGAGGAAGGTTCTATGATCTGGTGAATCCAAAATTGAGCTTTTTGGCCATCAGACTAAACACTATGTTTGGCATAAGCCGAACATTGCACATCATCAAAAACATACCATCCCTACTGTGAAGCATGGTGGTGGCTGCATTATGCTGTGGGGATGCTTCACTGCAGCAGGCCCTGGAAGGCTTGTGAAGGTAGAGGGTAAAACGAATGCAGCAAAATACAGGGAAATCCTGGAGGAAAACCTGATGCACTTTGCAAGAGAACTGCGACTTGGGAGATTTGTTTTCCAGCAAGACAATGGCCCAAGCATAAAGCCAAAGCTACACAGGAATGGCTTAAAAAAAAACAAAGTTAATGTCCTGGAGTGACCAAATCAGAGTCCAGACTTCAATCCAATTGAGAATTTGTGGCTGGACTTGAAAAGGACTGTTCACTCACAATCCTCATGCAATCTGAGAGTTTGAGCAGTTTTGTAAAGAAAAATGGGGAAAATTGCAGTGTCCAGATGTGCAAAGCTGATAGAGACCTATCCACACAGACTCAAGGCTGTAATTGCTGCCAGAGGTGCATCTACTAAATACTGACTTGAAGGGGGTGAATACTTATGCAATCAATTATGTTGTTTAATAACTGTAATAAATTTAAACCAATTTGTAGAAATTTCTTTTCACTTTGACACCAAAGAGTTTTTCTGTTGATCAAAAAAGCCAAATTAAATCCATTGTGATTCAATGTTGTAAAACAATAAAACATGAAAACTTCCAAGGGGGTGGTGAGTATTTTTTATAGGCGCTATAGATAATGAGTTAAGCATTAAAATCACTCCAAGGCACTTCACAAAGACAAGGGGCAATAAAATGGAGTTTCAAGGTGACAGAAATGTGGATTAGGATTTTAGCAGTGAGGTGTTTGATGTCTGAATTAGATTAGCTATAATACAGAGGTTGGGTTATCACAGTGGCCATATATAAAATGAAGTTCAATACTGATTGAATTAAATGTCATAATGTTATCAGAACTGTCACAATCTGAGCATTTGGTTCAGGAATGGGTTTTAAGTTAAGGATGGGAACCCTGGATTTGTTCAATCCTAGGTTCACATAAAGGAACTTAACTTTTCAAACTGATAGCTTAGAGGTGATCAGGGAGTTGAAAGAAATTACTAAGACAGTTGTAATATGCATAGAGAAGTTGATCCTCATTCAGAAATCCAAGTATTGAGTACAGGAGTTGGGATGTTATGTTGAAGTTGTATGAACTGTTGAGAAGAATCTGCCCATTATGTCGCTGGCATTCAGGGCAGCAGTGAAGGTCCTCCATCTCTGGTTGTGTTCAGGGCTTCCTCGCGGTTATCACTACTGTCAGTCATGCAAGTCCCAGCTGGAGACTCAGAAATACTATCGCACTCAGATGTAGAAGGAATCTTCATTGATGTTTCTGTAATAATTTTGTTTTATCAGTCAAGTTTATTAGCCCTGTGCTGAACCTGAGAACCTGGAGGACCAGTGGACCACTATTAATCTGTCCTTTATCCTTTGACCTGCTTGGCGTAGGTGACCCTATGGAGAGCCAAGGCATAAAGCCCTGCCTCCGGCCAGCATAGCTCTCTGGGTCATTGAGGCACACAAGCCTCCAAACCTTACAGCAAGGTTGTGATCCTTTTGGAGGATAAGCTGTTGGTGACACCCAATTTGGAGTAATGTGTACAGTTCTAGTCACCTACCTACAGGAGAGATAGCAATAAGATTAAAAGAATGCAGAGAAAATGTACAAAGATGGTGCTGAGACTGGAGGACCTGAGTTACAGGAAAAGGTTGAATAGGTTAGGATTTTATTCCCTAAAGCATAGGAGAATGAAGGGAGATTTGATGGGCGTAAGGTATACAAAATTGAGGATTGGGTGAGACTAGAACTGGAGATCATAGGTCAAGGAAGAAAGGTGAACTATTTAAGGGGAACATGAGGGGAAACTTCTTCACTCAGAGGGTGGTGAGAGCGTGGGACTGGCTGCCAGCAGCAGTGGTGGATGCGGGTTTGATTTCTGTATTTGGATACAGAAATTTGGATGAGTACATGGATAGGAGGGTATGGAGGGCTATGGTTCAGGTATAGGTCAGTGGAACTAGGCAGAATAACACTTCAACATGGACTATAGGGGACGGAGGGCCTGTTTCTGTGCTGTAATTTTCTATAACTATGCTGACTATTTAACTTATATTGGCAATGGGGCACTTTCACGCAAACTTTAGCATTTCACTGAAATGTGAAAGTTGGAGTTTAAGTGTCTATGACTGCCACACTGCCCTGATTCCCATAGGTGTTTGGATTGTGGGTGTCCTTCCACAAGCCATCAACCAGACATCCCAACTCTCCACTATGTACCAGGAGTCACTTCCCGTATGAAGTTTATGATCTTGCACCCACACAAGGCCCTATTGACTACAGTACAGCATAGAAAAGACCACATTCTGAGCACTTGTAAAGCCTTTTGCATATGTACAGCACCAGCACTTCAAATACAGTGGGTTCTGGTTAATTGGGGCAGATTGGAACCAGTGAATTTTGGCCCAATTAGCTGAAGTTTCAGGGAAATGGTTAAAATTATGTATTTAAATGAAATACAGAGCAAATTGGAACACTAATAATGCTACAACAGTGCCATGAAGTTGTGTATTAGTTCTTAATAGTTATCGATGGAGGAAATTGTCCAGTGTACATTGCAGTGTATAGAGTGTCCAGAGAGTGGTAGCACCTCTGGTGAAGGGGTTTGTCGTGTGCATTCTGATGCAGCTCACTCACCTTTAGTCCCCACCAAACACTTAGCTCTCACCTGTAGCTCCAAGTAGCCGTTTGCATGTGACAGCAGATACACCTCAGTACATTGCTTTGACAGGCGAGCTAAACCAGGTGAGGGTAGCTGGCAGGCCTCATGCCTCAGTGAAAGAGGGACACGCCTGTCCTAGCTTGTGAAATTAGCTCTGGTGGACTACACGGATGAGATTCAATGGCCAAGAACACAGTTCAGCAATGCTTTCAGGAGAGCAAAGGGCATGATAAGGCACAGAAATAGTCGAGGTCATCAACTACAATCAAGGAAGACCCCAATTGTGATGACTACTCATAGCATTTGACCTGGACTTCCGAGGTCAAGAGAGTGCAACTGTCCCAGTGCAATGGCATTTCCAGTTTCAAAACTTCCGCACAGGTTTCACTGTCATCGTCAGGTACGACAGACAACCAACACATTGCCGTGTTCTTTTGATTGAATATAAATGAATAAAAATTAGCACAGACACCTAGTGTAGATAGTGGACTGCCTTCATACGATATTTGACAATTGCATCCTCCAAATCTTTATTTTTACTTCCATAGTTCTTAACCTGTTGAAGTAGTGAAATCATTTCATTTTCATTCCCAGCCAGTTCTGACATCTCTAAGCCTGAAGCTTGAAACCGCAATGATCAAAACAGTTCTGAATTGTCTTACTGCTTATATCTCAATATCTATCAGTGACAATAAAAAGAATAGCTGCTTTTTGAGCACAAGCGCACACAACTGATGCTATTTGAAAACTGGTCCTTCCAAGTACAGTGTAGTGCTAGTGACCACACAAGTGCATGTGACTGATGCTAGTTCGAAAATTAAGTTTCAAAAGGCACATTTAACGTCAGATTAAAGTATATAATATAGATCCTGAAATACTTCTTCGCAACCATCCACAAAAACAGAGGAGTGCCTCAAAGAACGAATGACAGTTAAACGTCAGAACCCTAAAGTCCCCCCCCCCTCCCTCCCACGCGTGAGGGCAGTAAGCAATGAAACCCTCTTCCCCCACCGGCAAAAAAAACGGGATCAGTACAGCCACTGAGCCATTAAGCGTGCAGCAAAAGCAAAAACAAAGATACAGACTTGCAGTACTCCAAAGTCTACACATTCACCTGTTATTTGACATACCACAGGTTCTCACTCTCTCCCTATAATAAGGCAGAAAGAGATGTCTCCGTTTCACAGCGAAAGGGGAGACATAACGAACAACTCGCTGGTTTGCAATGTTGAAAGGCCATTGCGTCAATTTTTCAGAGTTCTGTGCCCAAAGATGTTCCAGCTCCCACGACACACCAGTCTCCAGAGCCCCAAGATCCTCAGCCTCCAAAGACAAGCCGAACTCTTAGGCTGAGCCCTTGGCATGTCGGATAATGGCCAGTCATGCACCCCGAGAGTGGGTCCCATTTCCACAAAGAACTGAAGTGGCACAGTGTCCCAAATAAACAAAGGGAATCCCAGCTATTTTCTTGATTTGTTTTTTGTCTTTAAGAGTTGTCTCAAATAATCAGTTGCCTGATGGACCAATTAACCAGAATTCACTGTATTTGAAAGCATTTTTCATAACTGACTTTAACAAAAAATTGAGGGAACATGATTGCTGCACACAAAATAGAAGCAGGAGAAGGCCACTTAGCCCTTCAAGCCTATTTTACCATTCAGTATGATCACGGCTGACCTGTCCCAGGCTCCAGTTCCTCTTCTCTGTCAGTTCTTTTTAGCTCCCAATTCCATGATCTTTAAAAATATTAATCTCTTTAAATCCCCCTTCCCAGTGATCCGACCTCAACAACCCTTTGGAGGAGGTAATTCCAGAGATTCACCTCCAAGAGAATACACAGCTTAGTTTCAAATAACCAGCCGCTGATTTTGTATCTATGTCTCCTTGTTTGAAACTGCCATTAGCAAAAGCATCTCAACACCTATATTGGCCTCCCCTTGAGGTCTAATCTGTTTTAATAAGAGTACCCTTCATTCTTTGAAACTCCAGATCCAACTATTTATTATTTCATTATTATTAATTTAGAGATACAGCACAGTAACAGGCTCTTCTAGCCCAATGAACTTGTACCACCCAATTACACCCATATGACCAATTAACTTATTAACCTGTACATCTTTGTATGTGGGAGGGAACTGGAGCACCCAGAAGAAACCATACAGTCACAGAGAATTTACAATCTCTTTAAAGACGGTGGCAGAATTGAATCATGCTACCATGCTCATGCTTCTGAATTGCTCACAATAGGGCAACTTATATCAAGGAATCAGCCAAGATAACCTCCTTTGCTTGTGACAACACTTTAAGTAGGGAGACCAAACCTGTACACAGAGTTACAAGAATCACCCCTTGTAATAATAATCAGGGAGGCACAGAGATCACCTCTAATTATCAACAAGTATCTTCATTGTCTCAACAGAAGAACACATCAACTTACACAACCAATACATGTGTGCACACCTACTAAGTTTTCCTGACCTTCCATGAAGAGTGAAAGAATAGAAAAAATATTACCGGTTCAAAATGGAGTTTCTACTGATGGCTACATGCTTCTCGTAGTCCCATTTTGAATCTTCACATGTTTGTGGGGTCCTCCTCATGCACAATGGTGCTTGTTCTACAGAGTTACCACTGCTGCTTATTTAGAGCTCCTGACTCATAACTGGTGGATCTCCATTCCATTGGCTCAAAGTCAACTGACCTACCTCTGTCACCTTCTTACTGGCTCTAGTCAAGGGCTACAACACTATGGTTTCTGCCCCCACCCTAGCCTAATTCCTTTCAGCTCTGACTGGTTCAAACCTGGTGACCTAACCAGTCTAACGAGATTACAGCTCTCTTCTCTGGTAAATCTCATCTGAGAATGGTCTCGGGTTTAGTAGGTCATTAGCTGAAGCTCCTGTGTCCACGTTCAATACTCTGATTATATTATCTCCGAGCAAGAATCAGTTCAGAGTTCACAAAACAGGGCAAAGACAATTGGTTTGTCTGCTCCCCCATCCTTGATTCATTCAAATCCACTGATTTGTAGACTCTGATTCTTTCAGGCCAACACCAGTATCCAGGAGCAGTCTCAGCAACACCTTGTGTAATTATAACAATACTTCACTATTTCTAAACTCCAATCCTCTTGCAATGAAAGCTAATTTTCCATTTACCTTCCTAATTACTTGCTACATCTGCATACTCAAGTTTTTTTGTGATGCATGTACACAACACGTAGACCCCTCTGCATTCTACTCATTTGCAGTTCATCTGTTGAGATAATCTGCTTCTTGTTTCTTCTTACTGAAGTGCTTGACCTCTCACTTTCTGACAAACTCAATTTGCCAGGATTTTGTCTCACTGAACCTATCTGTATCCGGTTGCAGCATCCAAATAACCTCCTCATATCATGTCCTTCCACCTATTTTCATGTCATCAGTAAAACTGAATACCTCACACTCTGCCCCCCTCCTTCAAGTTATCAACATAAATCATAAATAACTGAGAACCAAGAATTGATCCGTGGCATTCTCCTAGTTCTGTCTTTCTATTCGGGGTGGGGGGAGCATTTATTCCAACTGACTGGCTTCTATGTGACAACCAGTTTTCAACGCACATTAATCCTCTTGCTATTGCAGCTCGGTGCACTGGAGTTCAATCCCAGCATCCTCTGTAAGGCGTCTCTGTACACCATCCCCATAGGACACGAGTTTTCTCCAGGTCCTCCAATTTCCTCCCACAGTCCAAAGACATACCAGGTAGTTTGATTGATTATTGCTAATTGTCCCACAATTAGGTTAGGGTTAAAATGGAGTTGATTGCTGAGTGATGCGGTTCGAAGGGCCGGAATGGCTTATTCCACGCAGCATCTCTAAATAAAATAAATAAATCCATGAGATCACATCTTGTGCACCAGCCTTTTATGTGACACCTTATTGAATAACTTTTCATCTGTGGGTTCCAATCTTTCTGCATTGCTTTATCCTTGAAGAACTCTTCATACCTTTGTAGCTGCCCTTAATTAAGTTGATGGCACTGGCTTTGGACCCAAGGTGTTTTTCCTCAATCTATATTGAATCTGGAATTTGACTATGATGTGACACTACTCCCTAGAGGGGTTCTAATTAATCCTACCTCATTACACATGACCAGATCAGTCAAACATGATTGCCCATTTATAAATATGTCTGATTCCATTAAACTTCTCCAAATGACATCCTATATCTCCAGCATCTTCAAAACAGCAAGTATTAAGCTCACTGGCTTATAGTTTCCTCCATTTTGTCTCCTTCCCTTCTAGAACAAAGGCATCATGTTCATGGTTTTCCAGTCCACAGCTACCCTCCCAGTTCTTAGAGAGTTTTGAAAAACACAACCAATGGTTCTTTCTCTGCAGCCATTTCCTATAAATCCACTGGGTACAGGCAATTGTGTCCTGGCAACTAGTCTGCCCCTAGTCCCCATCAGTTCTAGTGTTTTGTCCCTCATGACAGGCATTGACAGACAGACATACTTTATTGATCCTGAGGGAAATTGGGTTTCATTACAGCTGCACCAACCAAGAATAGTGTAGAAATGTAGCAATATAAACCATAAATAATTAAATAATAATAAGTTAATCATGCCAAGTTACATGTTATTCCCTCCTACTTGATTCTATAGACTATAAGACACGAGAGTGGAATTAGGCCATTTGGCCCATCAGATCTGCTCTGCCATTTGATCATCATTCCCTCTCAATGTCATTCTCCTGCTTTCTCACCATAACCTTTGACACAATTTCTAACTGAGTATCTGCCAACCTTCAATTTAAATTGCCTCCACAACTGTCTGTGGCAAGGAATTCAACATATTCACCACCCTTTGGCTAAAAAAAAATTCTTCCTTAACTCTGTTCTAGAGGGATGTCCTTGAATTTTGAGGCTGTGCTTCCTGGTCCTAAACTCTCCCATTATAGGAAACATCCTCCCCACGTTCACTCTATCTAGGCCTTTCAGCACCTGTATTCGGTAAGTTTCCATGAGATCCTTCCTCATTCTTCTAAACTCCAGCGAATACAGGTGCAGAGCCAACAAATGCTCTTCATACATTAATCCTCTCATAACCATTATATCTGCAATTCCTCTACTGTGAAGACTGATGCAAACTACTGATTTAAATTACTGCCATTTCCTTGTCTCCATTTTTAATTCCCCCAGGACTCTTACACACAGATACCCTCTTCCCTCTTCACCGTTGTGTAAATGCAGGAGCTTTTGCTGTTTGTCTTGTCAGTTTTCTCTCAATATCAATTTGCTCTCCCTTATTGGCTTCTTAGTCTGTTGCTGCTGGGCCCAGAAAAATTCCCAGTCTTCCACTCTACCACTGGCTTTTCCCACTTTGTTTGCTCTAGTTTTTGATTTAGTACAGTATTTTCTTTCACCCTCTTTCTAACAGGGATAAATTTCTGCAGAATGTTATAAAATAACTGCTTAAATTCTTGCTAGTGCTCATCTACTAACTTTTCCTTTAGTCTATTTTCCCAGTCAACTTGAGACAACTCTTCCTTCATATATTTGTAACCAACCTTAGTTAAATTGATAACACTTGTTTTGGACCCAAGGTGCTCGCTCTCAATCTATATCTGGAATTCAACCAGATATAGATTTGCTCACTACTCCCTTAGAGGATCCTTAAGGACAAGATCTCTTATTAATCCTACCTCATTATGCATGACTAAACTATCTAACATGCTAATATTTACTCTAAGAAAAGTTCCTGACACATTCCACAAATTCCTCTGCTGCAGTACCCTTGCCACTTTGATTTGTCCAAACAATAGGCAGATTAGAATAACTCAAGAGAATTAGAGGTCCCTTAATATTGTACAGGCTTCCAATAAAGTAATTGGCAGTTGTTCACATAAAAGCATTGAACAGCTTCGTGCAGTCAATAAGACAGACTGAAGGAATTCACAAAGAATTTAATGTATCAATGTTTCAGAGTTTTGCGGTTTAGGGAGAAAGTACCGAGGTCAGTTTGGAATGATGGTTTTACAGAAGCCACAAGACTCCTTGTTCCCTTCTTTATTCAGTGCTGGAAGATGGTCAAGGTCAATGAGGGCATCCACAGGTTTGAATGCAGTTAGGACGGGGCCGGGGTGGGGGGAAGAAACATTATGTAGATGCTAGAAATCTGAAATAAAGCAAAATATACATAGCAGGCAATGTAGAATCTATGATAGTGATCCTAATGTTGTTCAACTTTAATGTAATTTGTGAAAGACCTTAGACCTTAGCACTGATACACGGAGCACTCATTTGTAATACTCAGAGAGAGAAAAAATACACCAGACCTTGGCTAGGCTGTGATCTATAAACCAGATTTTTGAACATTTAATAGGCAAATGATCCTAAAGCCAAGCCAAATATTTGCAGAGAAGTTACAGATAAATATTCTTGGAGCCAAAGATAACAGTGTTTATTCTGCATTAACTCAACATAAAACAGATCCTTAAGAAGTTCTTGTGCAGTTCTTTGCTGTACTTAGACCCAGATATCTACTTGGCTGAAACAAAACAGCTCCAAAAACCTTCAGACAGTTAAAAGCAGCATTTGTCATCAATACAGTAACACACCGATAATCTTGCCCACAGGATTTAAGTGGTGCTGAACTGGACTGCTGGAGGTTAATCCTATTAACACTTTTACTGTTTTTATACTTTTATTCTGGTAAGTGTAAAGGGAGCAAGGATGACCAGAAGACATAGGAGCAGAGTTAGGCCATTCAGCCCATTGAGTATGCACTGGCATTCCATCATAGCTGATTTACTTTTCCTCTCAGCCCCATTTTCCTGCCTTCTCCTCATAACTTTTGATGCCCTGACTAATCAAGAACCAATCAACTTCTGCTTTAAACATACCCAATGACTTGGCCTCTGGGGATGATGGGTAGATGGAACTAGGTGGGGAGAGGTGGAACAGAATCTAGGTGATTGGTGGAACCAGATGGGGAGGGGATGCTACAAATGCAGGGTGTGAATGCATTACAGTTTGAGCAGAAAGGCAACTTCGTCACTCAACAACTTTCAAGACATTTTCTATTCCTTCAGAGATTTTACCATGAGGCTCCCCACCATCATTGTTCTCTATTTCTTAAACTTTAGGTTTGTTTTACTATTCAGAACATTTCCAATGATTTCATCAGCATTTAATGTCACTGTAACCAAACAGTGCTTGTTAACGTACATTGAGATCATCACTAAAAAGCTTTCCCAAGGGATTTTCAGCACTCCTTCCATCCACTAATTCTATCACATCACCACTTGCCTTTACACACACAAATCCTTCAAAAACTGCTTCTCTAGATGACCCTTCAAAATGACAAGAGGCTGTAGTTTTTGCCAACCACGTCACGGTGTTTCAGTCTGCAACTGCTTCCATGCGCATGAAATGTTCAAAGTTGCTTCTTTGATGGAGTACTTTGACCGAAAATCTTGAACTTTCCCTTTGTAGTTCATCAGATAAAATCACACCAATACAACATTTTTATATATTGTAACAAGCCTGGATCTGTAGGCTGAATTCAACTTGTCATGCTTGCAGGGAGTAAAATAAGAAAGATATTTCCATTTACAAGTTCTGGAGGAGGATGAGCATGGCAGTTATCTAACAAAACCACAACAGTCCTTTATTTCTGTAAAAGTCCTTTTGCATGTGCTACAACAAGATTCTGCATTTATGCAGGAATCACTTTAAGCTTTACATTCAGCAGCCAACTCAATGCATAAAAGCACACGCAGTCAAGAGGTTTTGTTGTTCAGACCAAACATCAGAATGGGGAGGAAATGTGATCTAAGTCACTTTGACTGTGGTATGATTGTTGGTGCCAGACAAGGTGCTTTGAGCATCTCAAAATGTTGATCTCCTGGAATTTTCATGTACAACAATCTCTAGCGTTTTACAGAGAATGGTGTGAAAAGCAAAACAGCATCCAACGAGCATCAGATCTGGGAGGCAAAAACACCTTGTTAAAACAAAGGTCAGAAGAGAATGGCCAGACTGGTTCAAACTGACTAACTCAAATAACCACAAGTTACAACAGTGGTGTGCAGAAGAGCATCTCTGAACACACAACCCATTGAACCTTGAAGTGGATGGGCTACAACAGCAGAAGATCACGAACATACAGAAATACCCTCAGTAGCCACTTTATTAGAAACAGGAGGTGCATAATAAAATGGCTACAGAGTGTATAGCCAACAGGGAGAAGAGTAATACCTTTATAACACTTGTGGCATTCACATACAGAAGCATTGTTTAATGGTCATTGGGTTGATCAAAGCCATGGGTAATTTCATCATTTGCAGCAGCTGAGGTTCTGAGTGAGGACAGTGCCACAATAATCCTGTTTCATCAGCATTGTAGATTTACTGTCAGACCTCATTCAACAGCTAAATTTTTTTAAATGTATCATGAAGTTCCTCTGCAGCTTTCATAACAGTAGATTCCTGTCACCGGGAAGACAGATGTCTTCAAATCCCTTGCCAAACCTTGAAAGGAGTGAGCCGTCTTTTGAGAACAGGCACGCGGCTCGGTAATTTTTTTTCATAAAATTTCTTTGTTTTTGCCATTTGCATTCCCCTGAGATATATGTACCCTTTGATATCAAGAAAGCAACGTTTCCCAAATACCAGCTGAACAAAAGAAAACATGAAACGCAGAGCACAGAACAGTACAAACCATTACAGGCCTATATAAACCTACTCCTTGATCAATCTAACCCTTCCATCCTACACAGCCCATGGCCTCCATTTTTCTATCACCCACATGCCTGTCTAAAGAATCTCTTAAATGTCCTTAATGTATTTGCCCCTATCACCACCCCAGACAATGCATTCCAGGCACCTACTACTCTGTAAGAAAACTACCTTCAACATCTCCCCTAAACTTTCCTTCACTCACCTTAAACAGATATCCTCTGGCATTGGCCTGGATAAAAAGTGCTGAGTGTCATCTCTATCTACACCTCTCATAATCTATCAAGAGCTGGTCATTGACTTCAGGATGGGGTTGGTACACGTGGCCTTGTTTATGTCAATGGTGCCGAGATCCTAGGAGTGGAAATCACCAATAGCCTGTCCTGGTCCAACCACATCCAGGAAAGCTCACTAGTGTCTCTACTTCCTCAAGAGGCCAAAGAAATTCAGTATCCCCACATTGGCTCTCACCAGTTTTTATCAATGCACCTCAGAAAGCATCCTATCTGGATGCATCACAGCATGGTACGGCAACTGCTCTACCCGAGACCATAAGAAACTGCAGAGAGCTGTGGACACAATTCAGCACATCACGCACACCAGCCTGCCTCCCACTGACTCTGTCTACACCTCGCATGACCTCACTAAAGAAGCCAACATTATCAAAGACTCCCACCTACTCCAGGCATTCTCTCAGGTCAAGTCAAGCCAAGTCAACTTTTATTGTCATTTCGACCATAACTGCTGGCACAGTACATAGTAAAAACGAGACAACATTTTTCAGGACCATGGTTTACATGACACAGTACAAAAAACTAGATTGAACTACATAATAAAAAAATACAGAGAAAGCTACACTAGACTACAGACCTACACCGGACTGCATAAGATGCACAAAAACAGTGCAGACATTACAATAAATAATAAACAGGACAATAGGGCAGTAAGGTATCAGTCCAGGCTCTAGGTATTGAGGAGTCTGATAGCTTGGGGGAAGAAACTGTTACATAGTCTGGTCGTGAGAGCCCAAATGCTTCGCTGCCTTTTCCCAGAGGGCAGGAGGGAGAAGAGTTTGTATGAGGAGTGCGAGGGGTCCTTCATAATGCTGTTTCCTTTGCGGATGCAGCGTGTAGTGTAAATGTCCGTGATGGCGGGAAGAGAGACCCCGATGATCTTCTCAGCTGATCTCACTATCCGCTGCAGGGTCTTGAGATCCGAGATGGTGCAATTTCCGAACCAGGCAGTGACGCAGCTGCTCAGGATGCTCTCGATACAACCCCTGTAGAATGTGATGAGGGTGGTGGTGGGAGATGGACTTTCCTCAGTCTTCGCAGAAAGTAGAGACGCTGCTGGGCTTTCTTTGCTATGGAGCTGGTGTTGAGGGACCAGGTGAGATTCTCCGTCAGGTGAACACCAAGAAATTTGGTCTCTTCTCCCTCCTCCCAGTGGGCAGAAGATACAAAAGCCTGGAAGCACGAACCAAAGGCAGCCTCTATTCTGCTGTTGTTGGACTATTGAATAGACCCCTTGTACTGAAAAATGGACTCTTGAATCTACACACAGTGACCACTTTTTTTTAGATATCTCCTGTACCTAATAATGTGGCCACTGGGTGTGTAATCATGATCTTCTGTTGCTGTAGCCCACCCACTTAAAGGTTTGATATTCACTGAGAGATGCCCTTCTGCACACCACTGTTGTAACATGAGGTTATTTGAGTTACTGTTCCCTTCCTGTCAGCTTGAACCAGTCTGGCCATTCTCCTCTGACCTCTCCAAGGCATTTTCACCCACACAACTGATGCTCAGTGGATTTTTTATTTGTTTTTTTGCACCATTCTCTGTAAACTCTAGAGGTCGTTGTGTGTGAAAATCACAGGAGGTCAACTGTTTCTGAGATTCTCAAACCAGCCTGTCTGAGACCAACGGTCAAAGTCATTCAGATCACATTTCTTCCCCATTCTGATGGTTGGTGTGGATAACAACAGAGCCTCTTGACCATGCCTGTGTGCTTTTATCTTCTCACAAACAAGAGAAAATCTGCAGATGCTGGAAATCTGAGCAACACACCCTCCTGCCAGAGGGTTTTGGCCTGAAACATCGACTGTGCTCTTTTCCATAGATGCTGCCTGGCCTGCTGAGTTCCTCCAGCATTTTGTGTGTGTTGCCTTTATCTTCTTGAGCTTTTTTGTGCTGCATCGGATCCAGAGTAACAATTATTTCATTTTTCTTTACACTTGTGCACTGGAAATGACAGTAAGCAATCTTGAATCTTGAATTGAGTTGCTGCCACGTTAGATTAGATTAGATATTTGCATCAACAAGCAGTTGTACAGGTGTCCCTACTAAAGTGACACTAAGTGTGTCTCGCTGTGGCCTTGCGCCTGTCTACCTGCACTGCGCTTTCTCTGTAACTGTTACGCCTCCTGGGATCTCCAATACACCAGTTCATCTGCAGTAGAGTTAGGAAAGGCTCTAAGCTCAGCAGTGCAGGCAGGGCAGTGGGTGGTGTGCTGGGCCACAAGGTTGTTTGGTTCTGTTTGCAAAGGAGATTCATTCCATGACATTAATAGAACGTTGCACGTGCTTCACAATTTCAAGTTTAGCACGGTGATTGTAATTCCGAACACACTCAATCCCCCATGGTGCCCACCAGTCCCAGAAATCCCCCACTGCACCCATGGAGACTACATGCATGGACAGGCAGAGCCCGGTTTCTGTGAATCTGCCAGACTCAGGGGATCCCCTGAGCAGCCCACCCCCTCCACACTGGGTGACTGAAGATCAGGAGTGTGGAGGCTGAAGTGCAGCCAGAGCTTGAGAAGCAGCCCCTTCAGAAACTCAAATAGGGGCTGCAATGTCTTACACTCTGTAGTTACGTGAAACACTGACTCTTCCAGCCACAGAAATAACAGGTGGCCTAAACCAGCTTGAAAGCCTGTCACACGGTCCACCCCAAGTCCCCAGTGTGAAGGGGGACGACTCTCACATAAAGAGACCTCCACGATGTCCACCACTGGGAGCCCTGAGTCTTCCTGAAGGCAATGCCCCAGTGGAAAAAATAACATTGCCATCTCACTGGTGTTGGACACCAGTGGCTCAGATTTGCACGAGGAGGTTCCCCAAGTCATGAAGAAACAAGCCTCACAGCCGGCATAATCCCACAATCTTCCTTTATTTTGCATTTCATTGGAATGTCATTGCGTCACATACAGTCCAGTTTCCAGAACTGACACCTCTTATCAAGGTCTCAAGACATTTTGGCTGTTTCCAAGTGTCCGTTAGTCCACTTCTGGGAAATTTGAGGAAGAAAAAGGAGGCAAGACTGTCAAAATCTCTGCACCTCCATTTCAGAGCTCACGTCCACTCTGTTAATGTCAGATGCATAAGACCACTAGGTGGTACCGTGTACAAGAGTTTATGGTGAATATTGCCTAGATACATCATTGCCTCCACTGATGTGTTTACCAAGCTAAAGTACGAGTCCAAGTATTGACAAATGAGTGGACCTGAAATATTCAAAAAGGCACAGCATCCCAATGCAGAAGGAACGCTATATTGGAATGAGTTGCTCCTCACTGACTCTGTTTATTATCAAGGCCATGTCAAGATTTCCACAGAAGAACACTTTATATGTGGACACAAAGTAGTAGTTTTGAATAGATAAAGGGTGTGTAAATATGAAAAGATAGAGTTAGGTTAACTGCTGGTTATACAGATGGAGCCCCATCAGTGTGGTGGGTGTCCTGGGCTCAGGTACTTATAGTCACTTGGTCATTTAAGGAGCCTTTTTGCATCTTTTAATGATCATACACACCATCCGGTTATCCCATACATCTCAAAATACTAGCAAACTTAGCACCATGTCCAAATCTACATGGGGACTGAGGAACAGTCCACAAGTCCCGACACACATGAACACAAGAGCTTCTACAGATGCTGGAAGTCTTGAGGAAACAAAATGCGGGAGAAACTCGGCAGGTCAGGCAGCGTCTATGGAGGGGAATAAACAGTTGACGTTTCGGACTGAGACGCTTCATCAGGACCGGGAAGGAAGGGGGAAGAAACCAGAATATGAAGGTGGGTGGAGGAGGGGAAGTTGTAATCACCAAGCCACCCTTTTCTTAAAGACATTCACAATATATTCTTTCCCCCAGGCGCGCCATTTTCCTCCTGCATCCTCAAAGCATGTGGGTCAGTGGGTTAATTGCCCCCAAATATATAGGTGAGTGGTAAAATCTAGCGGGGGGGGGGGAGCTGGCGGGAATATAAGGAGAATAAAATGGTATTACTTTAAATGGATGATCAGTGCACGCTCAAAGGGATGAAGGGGCTGTTGTATCTGTCTATGGCTAGGCCTTCAGATGGGTGTTAGTTAACTAACAATTCAAGTCACACTGGAGTTTACTGTCATATGCACAAGTGTGTGTATGCACAGGTGCAATAAAAAACTTGCAGCAGCCACATCGCAGGCACACAGCGTCAGATAAACAACACTCACAAGAAAAAGATAAATTATACACATTTTACAAGGAAGAACATAATTAGAAAACAAATCAATTTTAATGCGGAGTCATTGATGTAATTACGGCGCTACCAAATTGTGTTAGCTCAAGAACCAACTGGCTGAAGGGAGGTAACTGTTCTTGAACCAGTTGGTGTGGAAATTCGGGCTTCTGTACCTCCAGCCCGATGGTAGCTGCAAGAAGAGTGATGGAACGTGAAGACTTTGGATAAGCAGGCTGTCTTGTACCGTAAGCTTTCACAGGGCATAAGATAAAATCACAAACTGTCTGGGAAGCTGTGGTTAACCAACGACATTTGTTGATTTGTAAAAGGCAAATGTCTTTTGAGAATGTACAGAAGGCTAAGGAAGTGCGTTGGTGCCACATGTTTGGATTTCTAAATGGCATATAAACACTTAAAATGTTCATGAAATAGTTGATAAAGTTAACATTAATGGTGTAAATGGTGTAAATTTGAGCAAACTTGGCGACCTTTTATTCAATATTTTCATATGATCTAATTCTTTTTATTTTTTCAGTTAATCTTTTTTTTCTTCTCCGCAAGGTTTTAGATTTGACCAGAAGGATTTTTCCTTTTTTTATATTGTATCCTCAAAATGGACTGCCCAGTCCCCTTTTTTTTTTGTTTTAGGCTAGTTTAGTGGGGGGGGGGGGGGTTTCTCTCAATAACAGAAATGTTTGAATTTTTTTTTCTATGAATTGTTAAGAGGAGATGTGGTTCTTTTTTTGCTTTATATTAGCTTAATACTATACATGATTTTGACAGTTTCTTTGTACTATTATTGAAATATGTATTTGAGATAACTTCTCCTCTGACTTGTACTTATCCTTATTTTTTAAATCAATAGAAAAAGATTGAAAATGAATGGTGTAAAAGGGAACAAAGTGAAGCTAGTTAAAATCAAGATAGCAGAAAATATTGCTCAATGAATGTTCTTTGAATATTGAAAATAAACGCGCAAGTACTGTGTGCATTCTGGCTGCCCCATTATGCGAAGGATGTGGAGGCTATAGGGAGGGGCAGAAGAGCTTTACCAGGATGCTACCCGGTTTAGAGGGCATGTGCTACAAGGAGAGGTTGGGGAAACTTGTATTGTTTTCTCTGGGCAGCAGGGGCCAAGGGAAGAACTGATAGAAGCTTATAAAATTACAAGAAGAATAAATAGGGTAGGCAGAGAGAAACCTTTTCCAGGGTAGAGATGGTAAATACTAGAGGACAGGGATTTCAGGTGAGAGAGTAAATGTTTAAAGGAGATGTGCGAGGCATATTTTTTACACAGAGAGCAGAGGTCCCTGGAATGCACTGCCTGGGGTGTTGGTGGAAGCAGATGAAACAGTGGTGATTAAGAGTCAGTTAGACAGACACATGAATATGCAGGAAATGGAGGGAGATGGATCATGTGCAGGCAGAAGGAATTTAGTTTAATTTGTCATCGCGTTCATCAAGACCAACTTCAAGACCTGTGTGGATGAGTACGTGCCTTCGACAACATACCAGACATACCCAAACCAAAAGCCAAGGATGAACCAGGAGATTCGTAGTCTGCTGAGGGTTAGATCTGTGGCATTCAAGACCAGTGATCCAGAACTATATAGGGTGATAAAAACAATTCCGATTGATGACAGAATGCGATGCACATCAACTCTGGCAGGGTCTGCAGGCTGTTACTTCCTACAAAGCAAAACCTAATATCATAAATTGCTGTGATGTTTCTCTCCCAGATAAGCTCAACGGCTTGTATGCACAATTTGAAAGGGAGAATAAAACTACACCTGTGTGAATCCTTGCAGCATCTGGTGACCCTGTAACCTCTGCCTCGGAGGCCAATGTCAGAACATCTTTCATGAGGGTGAACCCTCACAAGGGTGTCAGACCCTGATGGTGTACCTCGTAGGGCTCTGAAAAACTGTGCCAACCAACCGGCTGGAGTGTTCAAGGACATCTTCAATCTCTCACTGCTGCAGTTGGAGGTTCCCACCTGCTTCAAATGGGTGTTTATCATACCAGTGCCCAAGAAGAGCAGGGTGAGCTCCCTCAACATCTATCGCCCAGTGGCACTCATATCTACTGTGATGAAGTGCTTTGAGAGGTTGGTCAAAGCCACAATCAACTCCTGCCTAAGCAAGGACCTGGGCACACTGCAATTTACCTTTCACCACAACAGGTCTACAGCAGATGCAATCTCACTGGCTCTCCACTCGACCTTGGATCACCTGGGCGATAGTAATATCCATGTCAGGCTGCTGTTTATTGATTGCAGCTCAGTGTTCAATGCAAGCATACCCTCTGTTCTAATCAACAAGCTTCAAAACCTGGGCCTCTGTACCTCCCTCTGAAACTGGATCCTTGACTTCCTCACCAGGAGACCACTGTCTGTGCAGATTGGAAATAACATCTCCTCCTCGCTGACAATCAACACTGGCGCACCTCAGGGGTATGTGCTTAGCCCACTGTTCTACTCTCTCTGCACCCACGGTTGTGTGGCTGGGCACAGCTCCCATGCCACCTATAAATTTACTGATGACATACCTGTTGTTGGCAGAACCTCAGATGGTGACAAGGAGGTGTACAGGAGTGAGATAGATCGACTGGTTGAGTGGAGTCTCAACAACAACCTTGCACTCAACGTCAGTAAGACTAAGGAACTGACTGTGGACTTCAGGAAGGGGAAGTCAGGGAACACACACCAATGCTCATTGAAGGATTAGCAGTGGAAAGTTTCAAGTTCCTCAGTGTCAACATCTCAGAAGATCTAGTCTGGACCCAACACATTGATGCAAATACAAAGGCACAAAAGTGGATATATTTCATTAGGAGTTTGAGGGGAATTGGTATGTCACCAAAGACTTGCAAATTTCCACAGATGCATTGTGAGAACATTCTAACTAGTTGCATCGCCATCTGGTATGGAGGGGTCAATGCACAGCAGCTGAAAAAATGCTGCAGAAAGTTGTAATCTCAGCCAGCTCCATCATGGGCACTCGCCTCCACAGCATCTAGGACACCTTCAAAAGGGGATGCCTTGAGAAGGTGGCATCCATCATTAAGGATCTCCATAACCCAGGATATGACCTCTTCTCGTGGATACCATCAATGAGGAGGTACAGGAGCCTGAAGACACACACTCACCATTTCAGGAGCAGCTTCTTCCCCTCTGCCATCAGACTTCTGAATGGGCATTGAACCCACGTACACTACCTCACTGCTGCAGCAAAATAAGATATTGCATGACATATGCCAGTGATATTAAACCTGATTCTAATTCTGTGTTTGGTACAACATCAAAGGGCCTATTTCTGTGCTGTTCTGTCCTAGGTTCTAAAGCAGTGATGGGCTCTGGTGGAGATGGCTGGGACCATTGATCTTTCCAAAGTACACAATGGCTTGGATTTGCAGAGACTGCACACTATCATTTGCATTTCACCAAAAATTGGGAGTGAAGTTAACAGTGAGGAGGCCAGTCAGGGCTGACTTATTAATTGCTACAAAGCAGGAAGGCATTCAGTCCATCAGGTCCATACTAGCCCCAGTACCTTTCCAACCTGTTTTCTCACATGCCCATTTTCTGATTCTTTACCTGCTTGTCTACACTAGGCGGGATTTTCAGTTATTAACCCACCGACTCATGTCTTTGGGATGTGAAAAGAATCTGGAGCACCCGGGGGAACTCCATGAGGTCGGAGAGAATGGGCCAACTCCACACAGTCATGGTTGAACCTGGGTCATGGAGATGTGAGGTAGCGGCACTAACTGCTGCATCGTCTATCGCTGCTGAAAAGGCGTGGGTAATTTCATTGGCTGGTGGATGTCAGGATTTTTAAAGTAGAAAAAAGTGCTGGGACTTTCATAAAGAGTGGGATTACATTTACCACCTCTGTGGGAACTATTCCAAAATGATAACGCATTTCGATAATGTGAAGGCATTTCCACTGGGTTAGTAACTAACAGACAAAATCATGTCACAGTAAACAGGCAAAGAGAATGGTTGAGTAGCAATCTCTGCAGAAAGGATTGCTGGCTTATACGGTCTCTGTGTGATTGTGTGTATGAGAGTGAGTGTGTTTGTGCATGTGTCTGTGCTTGTATGTGTGTCACTCTGTGTGTGGATGTGTATAAGTGTGTGTGTGTGTGTGTGTGCACACCTGTGTCCCTGTTTTTCTGTGAGTCTGTGTGTGATTGCATGTATGCATGTGAGTGTGTGTCTATGTGTGTGTGTTTCTGTGTATGTGTCTCTGCCTGTGTGTGGTATAAATATGTATGTGTCTCATTCTGAGTCTCTGTGTGTATATTTGTGTGTTTGCATGTGAGTGTGTGTACTTGTATGTTGTACGCATGTCTGTGTATATGTGGCTGTATGTGCAGTGTGTATGTATTTGTTTGTATGTGGGTATATTTGTGTATATGCTCACGAGTGTGTGTCTCTGTGTTTGTGTGTGCAGTGTGAATGTGTGTATGTACGCAGCATGAATGTAAGTTTGTGTGTATGAATGTGTGTGTGTGCCTGTGCTTGTGTGTGCAGTGTAACTATGTTTGTGAGTCATTGTGTGTGTCTGTGCTTCTGTGTATGAGCGTGTATATGTTTGTGTGTGTGTTTGTGTGTCTGTGTGTGCCTACGTATATGTCTCTATGTGTGTGTGTGTCTGTGTGTGTGTATGAGCCAAACCTACAGGCTCACTTTCAAGGACTTAAACTCACGTTCTCAGTATTTGTTCTTTATTTGTCCAGTTTTGTGTGTGTGTGAGACAGTGGTAGTGCAGTAATCGGAGATGTTAATTTACAGACTGACTGAACAAGCCAAATTAGTACCATCAATATTGAAGATGCAGTTCTAGAATGTACAAGTCTGATTCCTCCAAATTTTGAGGAACTGATGAAGGAACAGGATAGCTTCAGTCTGGTATTGTACAACGAGGAGGGTTAGATAATAAGCTTGTAGAATGGTCCTTGGAAAGATTCCCCATACTTGATAGAGTGTTTACATTGCATTCAGTGTGGTGTGGTTCAATCCGACACCAGGGTTTTCAATCCAAACAAAGTATGAGAGAACAGAGTGAACTGAGAATATACAGTAAAGGCTGTGACAGTGGAGAGGCAACACTAAAACACCGACAGGAAAACTGATCCAACTATTGATTATAGGAGAACTTAAAAACTATATTAAATCCAAGGAAGAGGCTCATAAAGTTACCAGAAAAAAACTGGAAGCTGGGGATTGGAACATCTGAAATTTCAATAATGAATGATTAAGAAATTGATCAGGGAACAGACGGATAGTAGAATTTGAGAGCAAACTGCTTTATTATTGTCACGTGCCAAGGTATGAAACTGGCAAAAAAAATGCTTAAAGACAGACTTTAAGAGCTTTTTTAGGCGTGCAAAAAAGAGAGCAGATTCTTGTCCTTGACAGCTATGGGCAAGAGAGTTTATGCATAAGGAAAAGGCAGAGGAACTAAACAAATACTTTGCACTGGTTGGTCCCTGGTTCACAGCAGGGTTCCATTCCTGTGAACCATGTGCAACCTGAACGGTTCATAAGTCAGAAGTGTAACTACGAGCCGAGGTCCCAAATCGGCAGATGATCCTTACAGTTCCAAAGCTGCCGGCAAATCCATTCTGTTTCCTAAAGGTTTGCACATATGTATGGCTTGCACACATATGGGTGCTCAGACCCCTACCTGTCTTCATGAAAGCCACAGAAAATCTCCTAGAATTGCTGGTGGACCAAGGGCCCGGTGCAGAATTGGAAATAAAAGGAACTAGTGGTGAAGTAAATTTGTAAATTGACACTGGGTAGCAAATGGGCTCTGTGTTTACAGACAATAATAAGTCACTTTTGTCTGTAACTCACAAAAAGACACACAAATCACTCAAAATGGTAACCACATCTGATTGATAAGAAAGAGCAATTTCTACAAGCTTTGTTGTTCGCACACTCAGTGGCCACTTTATTAGGTACACCTGCTCATTAATGCAAATATCTGATTAGCAATCACGTGGCAGCAGCTCAATGAACAAAAGCGTACAGACATGGTCAAGAAGTTCAGTTGTTGTTCAACCAAACATCAGAATGAGGAAGAATTGTGATCTAAGTGACTTTGACTGTGGAATGATTATCGGTGCCAGACAGGGTGGTTTGAGTATCTCCGAAACTGCCGATCTCCTGAGATACACACGGGAAATGCAGCATTGCTCTCTATTGAATAGCAAGACAATAAAATCACGATTGAACAGAGTCCGCATGAATGTAGGAAAGGGAAATCAAATTTGACACATCTACTGGAGTTCTTTGAGGATGTATCTCGCAGTATAGATCAGGAGGACCAGTGGATAGAGAGAGATTGTATTCTCAGAAGGTTTTCAATAAAATTCCTCTCAGGAGGTTGTTGAACGAGGTTAAAGCACATGGTATTGAGGTCGATGCATTAATGTGGAATGTCCATCAGAGATTCCCAACATCCGGGCTATGCCATCTTCTCACAGCTACCATCAGGCAGGAGGTACAGAAGCCTGAAGTCCCACACCACCAGGTTTAAGAACAGCTTCTTCTCTTCAAACAGTTGGTTCTTGGACTGACTGGCACAACCCCTGATCACTACAGTCTAGCAGCACCATGACCACTTTGCACTTAAATGGAATTTGCTTTTCCTTGTTATAATTGCTTGTAAAATTTGTGCATAATCTATGTTTAATAAATGTTTTTTTCTTATGAATGCTGCTTATCTGATGCTGTGTGCCTGTGATGCTGCTGCAAGGAAGTTTTTCATTGCACCCGTGTTTAGACGTATTGTGTACCTGACAATAAACTCCACTTTGACTTTGAACCAGAGCTGATTAGAAGATGGAAAGTAAGAACAATCAGATCCCTCTCGAGTTGGCAGGCTGGGACCAGTGGAATTGGTGCTTGAACCCCAGCCGTTCACAACCTCTCTCAATGATTTGCCCGAGAGGTCCAAATGCAACATTTCAAAGTTTGCTGATGATATGAAGCCAAGTTGGAATCTTGGTAATTCAAGTGAATGTAGACAAGCTGAGTGACTGGGTAACGTCATGGCCGGTGGAGCAGAATGTGAAACAGTTGTGAGGTCAGTGGGTAAAACAAAAGCTGTGCAGTTTTACCAAGTGGTAGACTGGGAGGTCTTGATGTTCAAAGAGACCTGGGCTTCTTGGGGCACAAGCCATTGAAAGTGAACAAACAGATGCAGCAGGCAATTGGAAGGGCAAAAAATATGGTTGCCTTCATTGCAAAAGTATTTGAGTAAGACAGTAAAGATATCTTATAATATGGTTGCCTTCATTGGTACAGGAAAGTTATCTTACAGCAATTAATTGGAATATTGTGTACAATTTCAGCCTCCTTACCTAAAAAAATTATGTACTTGTTACAGAAAGGGTACAGAGAAGATTCACCAGACTTTCTGGCAACTCTTCTCTGAGGTGGTGGGTTCACTGTTTGTGGAGATGTTGAGGGACTGAGACTGTTTTCTAGAATTTAGAACAATGGAAGGAGTCCTTGCTGAGTCTTACAGGTTGGATATAGGGATGATGTCTCTCCCGGGATGAGGAGATTTACTTGGATGCTGCCTTGATTAGAGAGCATATCTTATGGGGTGTAGGGCTTTGCTCTGCAGAGTGAAGTGGCCTGATAGGAGATGTACAAGATGATAAAAGGCACCGATCGAGTGGATGGCCAGAGACTTTTTCCTAGGGCTGACACAGCTAATACCTGGGGACATAATTTTAAGGTGATTGGAAGAAAGTACAGGTGGGGGGGGGGGATGTTTTTTTACACAGAGAGTGGTGGATGTGTGGAATGCTTTGCCAGGGGTGGTAGTGGAGGCTGATGCCTTCGGGATATTTTAAAAAACTCTTAGGTAGGCAACCAATGAAAGAAAAATAGAGGGCTATGTAGGAGGGAAAGGTTAGATTGATCTTAGAATTGGTTATAATTTCGACATCATGAGTTTCACTCTGCTGCACTGTTCTATTTTCTATGAAATACAGAACTAGCAGCACAGTCTCAGAATGAGTGGCTGGCTATTCAGGATTGGGATGAGGGGCGATTTCTTTACCCAGACGTGGCCAAACTCCCCCCCCCCCCCCCCAGAGGGCTATGGAGACTCAGGCACTGGGTTCATTCAGAACAACATCGATACATTTGTGAATATATAAGGAATTAAGGTTTGTGGGGTTAAATAAAAGTAGCATGATCAAGATCCGTGGCGCAACAGGATCCTGATTCTGTTTCACATGTTTTTTTTGTGTCTGTGTGGATGTATACTTGTGTGTGTGTCTGTGTACCTGTTTTGTGTGTGCGTGCGTGCCCGCTTTTTCGTGTGTGCATGTGTGTGTGTGTGCACTGAGCTGGAGCAGACTGTAAACTAGTTCGGGGGCTGAGGTGACTGCTGGAAACCTGTTGCCCTCGCTCCCACCTCCAATCCAGGCGGCTTAGAAGTGAGTCGCCAGACCCCGGGGCGTTACACAAAAGCGGTCCTCGAGGGAAGGGTCCATTCATTGCAGCTTGGCTGTGGGAGGAGAGGAGCCGTCAACGGCTCCAATTACCCCCTGTCAGCCCGAGCAGTGTCTCCGTCATCTCCCACTGAGCCTACCCGACTCCCAGTGTTCGCTGGAACAGCCGCCGACCACATCGCTCAGCCCACCAGCCACGGACAGGGAGTCTCTTCCGCTCACCGGGGTAAAGAGAACCCGAAAACGCCTCGTTCCCGGCACTTCTTCTAATAGTCCAAGGTTTGTTCTCCGGGGAAATGCCGATTTACGAACTTTTTTTTTTGGGGGGGGAGGGGAATTGCTCTTAAACGGGTACCTGGGACGTGTGCTGAGTTTGAAACTTTGTAACCGTTTGTTAGCAGAAAGTGGGCGAACTTCGAAAGCGGTTTTGTGCAGTTTAGGAATGCAAATTGAATGGGAGTTCTCTGCCCCTCTGGAACCTGAGCTGATGTTTGTGAAGATCCGCATTTAGATGCGACCAGATCTCCTGACCTCCCAGCTCAGAATAGCCCTGAAGCCAAGTCCCTCGGGACCCTGGGTGTAAGGACTCATGTTCCTCATCAATAGTAAACTCGTTCCAGTAACAGGGCTGTGAACGCACGGTGCATTGCATCCTCTGGCGGGGAGCTCCGATACAAATCTGTCTCGCTGTCCCAAACATCAACAACCTGTTCGTTCAGCACCTTGAGGTGAGACCGTACACGCCCGTCCTTCGCCCCGTCGCAAAATTCGGCGACTGATTGAATTTGCAAGTTTCGGGTGTCCCGCTGCCAACTCGCAGGGAATGGACCTTCCTAAAAAAAAATGCTGGAAGCCAGATAATCCGGTTACCCTGACTCCCTCAAACCCTTTCTTTCACCAGAACGTTGCCTAGACATGAAGGCACAGGTTGAGCAGTCGAGTATTCCTTGCAGAGTAGGAGACTGAAGACTGAGATGATATTAAGTCATGAATGACTTAGATGGGGCGAATCCATTCAATATTTTTCCCAGGGTTGGGGAATAAAGAACTAGAGGACACAGTTATAAGGTGAGAGGGGAGAGATTTAATAGGAACAGAGCGGTAACTTCACCCAGAGAATGGTCAGTGCATTGCTTGAGGCAGGTACATTAACAGCATTTGAAGTGTATTTGGACAGATATATGGATGGGAATGGTTTGGAGGGATAAGGGTCAAATGCAGGCAAATGGGACCAGCTTAGAAGGGAATCTTGGCTGGCATGGACCAGATGGGCCAAAGGGCCTGTTTCTGCGCTGTATGAGTCTGTGAATCTATGACTCAACCCACCAACCCTTTCCCTACCATCACCCTGCCCCGCTGCTTCATAAAGACCACCCCCCCATCCTCAACCGCCCCACCCACCGCCAACACTACCCATCAGTTCTCACATTATGTTTACCCAGCAGTGAAAGAAAATCACCCAGGTACATCCCCTTCACAAAGCAGAAATCCAATCCATCTATTCACCTCTTAGCCTGCTCTCCGTCATCCGTGAAGTGCTGAGAGATCTGATCACCTCCGACCTGTGACCAGCTCACCACAACCCAGTCAGGACCACTGTCTCCAGACCCCACCCCGGGTCCAAAGTTGGGCCACAGAGCTGAACTCCAGTGACTGCCTTAACATCAAGGCAGTGTTTGACTGAGTGTGGGGTCAAAGTAGAGTCAGTGGGCATCAAGGATAAGACACTGCAGTGGTTGGAGTCACCTCCTATGTGGCTGGTGGTCGTGATTGATGAAGGTGAATCACCACAGCCTCAGGACATCACTGCAGGACAGTGTCCTGGGCCCAGCCATCTTCAAGGCGTTGAATTCAAAAGTCAGAAAGTTACGTCACAGCTTTATAAAACTCTGGTTAGGCCGCAGTTGGAGTACTGCATTCATTTCTGGTTGCCCCATTACAGGAATGATGGCGAGGGTGCAGGATGGGGTTACTAGGATGCTGTCCAGATTAGAAGGGATAAACTTGCTTTTTTTTCTGGAGTGTCAGAGGCTGAGGGGAGACTTACAATTTTGAGCGGAACAGATAGATATCTCTTTCCCAGGGTTGAACTGTCTTCTACTAAAGGGCATCAACTTAAGCTGAGAGGGAGAAAGTTCAAAGGAGATAGGAGGAGCAGGTTTTTTTACACAAAGAGTGGTGGGTGCCTGTGGTGGTGGTGGAAGCGTTTAAGGGGCTCACAGAACACACAGGGAATGGAGGAATCTGGGCCACGTGCAGGCAGAGGGGGCTAGTTTTATCAGATGTCATTAGATCAATTAGTTTGGCACGACATCGAGGGCTGAAAGCTCCTGTTCCTGTTCTGTATGTTCTATGTTCAGGCAGCAAAATACTATGCAAGACATAACGTCAATTTACTCAGTAAACAATGTATTGAAAGGGCAGGGAAAACTGTGGGAGTCGGCACCAACTACAACACCTCCCATTAAAAGCAGGATAATTTCTCCAGAAAGATCGGGTGACTGGAGGACAGTCCCATGTAAGTGAGGTGCAATCAGTCTTGCTGACAGCAGAGTGCTCACCAAGATTGACTGTATGGGATCCCTACGTCGTTTTAAGCAGCCTTCTCCCCATGGCTCAACCAAAGGTGTGGAGACTGTTGCTCTGACTGCATGCCGGATTTGAGGTCTGCTGTCTGGGGCACTATCAAGGTCGGAACTTGCAGGTGAGGAAGGAGAAAGGCTGAGGGAGGTGGAAAGCTGGTTAGACTCAGGGTCCTATCTCCCAATGTAGCCCAGTCCTAATCACACTGCAGGAGGAGCCACAGCAAGCAGGTGCCATGTTTATGAGGAGCATTGGAGTCTTAGTTGTGCTATTTATAGTGAGCTCACACATCTCTTGCTGGGGCCCGATCGTTTCAGATAGTGAAACAGCTGCTGTAGTTCCCCGCCAGCCCCACCTCCATCGCCCGATGTCTCACGCAGAAGCTTCAACGGATCGCAGTTCCTCTGCACGTCATAATACCAGATCCTCTCAAACATATTTCTCTCATAAACAGGCTGCCAACTCTCCAGTTGCCAGGAAGCAGAGTGAGAGGGAGATCGGTGGAGTGAGCAGTGGACTGACCCATTAACAAAGGTCTGTGTAATACACACTGCCAGAACAGTGGTAATGCCAAAACCTGCCCTTCACTCAGGGCTCAGAAGTAGTTCTTTGGTTTGAAATGGGAGAACTTAGTGCAATGATATAAGGCTCTGAGAAATCGCACGCTTCAGTCCAGTTAAATGTCAGGAAACATGTGGGACTGCTGTATCCAGGTTGTTTTTGGGATCTGATCTTGAGCAGCATTCATAACGCAGTTTGCAAATACAGCTGCCTGGTAATATATTTAAAGAAAACCATCGGCCAACCAAGGGTAGCATGGAGTATTTAATTCAACAATACAGATGTTGCTTCAGAGCCAATTCCCACCTAGCGGAAGGTGCCTGCAGCCACACGGCAACCAGCAAATCCACCCCCCCGGTGTCTCAAATGCCTGCTCACATGTATGGACAGTGCACAAGTTGGCCATTCATAACCTGTGGGGCAGGTCAGACCTAACGGGCAACGTTTCCTCTAACTTTTCTTTTTACAGCTGCATGGAGCAACCATTGTTCTGAGCAGGAAATTCTTATATGGCCTGAAAACTGTGTGGCACTTTAAATGTTTTCTTTGTAATGTGTGTACTATGAATATTTAGAATGAAAATTTAAAAATCATATTACTTTTTATTTATTAATTGAAGGGTATAGTCAAATACAGTACAAAGAAAATCTTTCACATTCTGTAAACTTTATAAAAATTCTTATTAGATTATGATTATTTTTGAAAGATTACATACCAAAAAGTCAGAATAGAGAGTTTTTCACATCAAACAGACACAAACTACAATTCACAACACAAGTAAACGATGTTAGGCAATCAAAACAACTGACAGGCACAATGACAAAAGTAAAATGTTTTGACTAGATGGCGCAGGTGTTCAGCGGGCTGGCGGTTCATTAGCAATGAGCTACCGACTTCCATTCTGTGTTTATTGTTACAATTTGTAAGAGTTGTAACTTGAAACACTAACAATAGAAATACATTGAAGCTCTAAAATGTTTCAAAGTAAAGAATGCACATTTATTACTTAGAAAATTTATGGATTATATTAACACATACTACTTCACAATTAGATTCACATAGATTTCAAAATCATATTAACATAATTTCAAAGTTATATTAATATTATATAAAAGAAAACTTTAGCTGTGCAGCAATAAAGGCTATGTGTGCAGGAGCATTTCAGTTACTGCACGGCCGTGCACCCGTGCAGCTCAGAAGGAACAGTGCTGATAGGGGCTGAGTGACTTTCTCCTGTTTTTAATGTTTGAGTCCTTGTCCTCCTTTCTCCCACCCTCTCAGCACTTTGGCCGTTCGCTCTGGAGACAGGGCCAAAGTGATAGCCTGCTGCACTCGTCCCCCATGGGCCCAACCTTGGCCACTCAGAGACCACACCACTGAAACCAGCACCTGCCCTCATTACGAGAAAAGCAGGTTCGAGTCACGGAAGCTGCCGATTCTGATGCGTGTCATCAGCTGTTTCCAAGACAACACACTTATTGCTGAAAAGTGCACTGGAACTAAACTGAAACGGTCGCATGTGGTGTGACATTGCAACACCCCAGTTTCTGGAAGTCTGGTCACAAATTCTTCTCTGGGCTCCCTCAAATCCAACAACCCCACCCAACAAAATTCCCCAGTTTGCTCTTTTCTAGGTATTCCTTGCCTGCCCAACCTATCGTTCGTGAATGTATAGGTTATCTTATCACCCGATTCCTGTGGGATAACCCTAACCTTCCTTCTTCCCAGTAATAAGATATGATTCTCTGCAATTTATTGGGTTGTGATCCACAAATTTCTATTATTTACCATCCACTCCTCACTCTGTTCTAACAGTGATAAAGGTCAGAGGGGAGGAGGTGAGGGAGCCACCTGCTGGTGATTTGACAGGAAGTCCAGGATCCAGCTGCACAAGGCAGGGTGAAGGCCGAGGTCTCTGAGTTTCTTGTCGAGCCTGGATGGAACTATGGTGTTGAATGCTGAACTGTAGTCCAAGAACAGCATTCTTACATAAGCATTTTTCTTCTCCAGCTGTGTAAGCAGAACAGGGGAACATCTTTTTTTCTGCAATCATTGTACCATGGGTTAATGTCACTTCAGTTCCCTCTAGACCACGGGTCGGCAATGTTTACCACTGAAAGAGCCAATATGGACCCATTTCCCACAGAAAAGAAAACACTGGGAGCCACAAAACCCGTTTGACATTTAAAATGAAATAACACTGCATACAACGTTTTTTTTGCCTTTATGCTATGTATAAACAAACTATAATGTGTTGCATTTATGAAATTGATGAACTCCTGCAGAGAAAACGAAATTACATTTCTGCATGCAACAAAAACATTTTGAACTCCGAAAAAAAGACGTTGGGTTGAAGGTTACTCCATAGGTAGCCTACCTTGGATTGAAGAATTAAAAGAAAGCACGCACTGGCGGGTGTCAGGCATTGGCAGTGGTGATGTATATTAATAGCGATAAAAAAACACGTTGTAGCGGTGTAGCACTACACGCAGCGCTAAAATAAAGACACTGCAGTCAAAGGTAACTTTATTCGAACTAAACAGCCTTGATTTAAAGCCTCCCTCAACCCGTCCCTGTGGGCACGGATGCTCCAAAAGACACGTACTCACAAACCCCCGTAGGCTATCTCCCTTAGCCGGAACGGTGGCTAATTGTGAGCCGGTTCGGATGTGCCAGGAAATGGGGTCTCCACGACGTTTTTAGATTGTACAAGATCACCATGATCTTCAAATTTCGAATTACATTTCAAAAACTAACAAACTATGGGGAGCCGCAGCACAGAGATGAAAGAGTCGCATGCGGCTCCGGAGCCGCGGGTTGCCGACCCTTGCTCTAGACAATGCATCGGTGAAGTGTTTGAGAGATGGTCACAGCCCCTTTGTGTACCATTAAATGGCGGAAGGAAACTGGACTATGGTGCTTCCCCACGGCAACATTACACTGAGTCTCAGTGTGTCCCTCAGCACGAACTCCTGGGGCATTTGGCAGCACTTTCTTACTTACGTCTCAGTGTGCCAGATGACCAGTAAATTTTGGGCAGACCAAAGGGCACCTTTCACTGAGTTCATGATTTTCTAGAAACGGCCTCACATTTACACAATGTAAACCTTTATTTTGGTTGGTGTAGAGAGAGGTAAGCTGTTATCTATGGAGCTTCTCCATTCTAGGTTAATCCATTGGTAGACTTGAGTGGTTCTTCCTTTAATTAATTCTATAGGCTGGAGTCACAAGGTGTTAATTCAGAGTTTGGATTTCCTTTGTAGAAGAGAGCTGCTTACGAATGGTGTACAGGTTTTCAAAACTGACACAACAACTGCTGGAGGAACTCAGTGGGTCAGGCAGAATCTGTGGTGATGGATGGACAGTCAACATTTCTGTTCGAGAGCCTTCATCAGGACAGAGAGTAGAGAGGAGATACTCAGTATAAAGAGGTGAAGGGGACCAGTGGGGCAAGAGCTGGCAGGTGACAGGTGGATCTAGGTGATTGGAAGATGGAGTGGGGGGAGAGTGGAGATAGTGACAGAGGCTGGGAGGTGAGAGGTGGAGGTGACGAAGGACGCAGATGGTGAGATCTGATAGAAGAAGAAGGTGGAACATGGAACCAAATAAGGGAGGTGAGGAGGACAGATGGGAACAGTGAGAGCGGTGTGTGGGTGATGGACAGATGGAGCGGGTGGGGGAGGGGACCCAGTGGGAGGGGTGTGTGGGTGATGGACAGATGGAGTGGGTGGTGGAGGGGACCCAGTGGGAGAGGTTTGTGGGTGATGGAGAGGTGGGGAAAGGGACCCAGTGGGAGGGGTGTGTGGGTGATGGACAGATGGAGTGGGTGGGGGAGGGGACCCAGTGGGAGGGGTGTGTGGGTGATGGACAGATGGAGTGGGTGGGGGAGAGGACCCAGTGGGAGGGGTGTGTGGGTGATGGACAGATGGAGTGGGTGGGGGAGAGGACCCAGTGGGAGGGGTGTGTGGGTGATGGACAGATGGAGCGGGTGGGGGAGAGGACCCAGTGGGAGGGGTGTGTGGGTGATGGACAGATGGAGTGGGTGGGGGAGAGGACCCAGTGGGAGGGGTGTGTGGGTGATGGACAGATGGAGCGGGTGGGGGAGAGGACCCAGTGGGAGGGGTGTGTGGGTGATGGACAGATGGAGCGGGTGGGGGAGGGGACCCAGTGGGAGGGGTGTGTGGGTGATGGACAGATGGAGTGGGTGGTGGAGGGGACCCAGTGGGAGAGGTTTGTGGGTGATGGAGAGGTGGGGAAAGGGACCCAGTGGGAGGGGTGTGTGGGTGATGGACAGATGGAGTGGGTGGGGGAGGGGACCCAGTGGGAGGGGTTTGTGGGTGATGGACAGATGGAGTGGGTGGGGGAGGGGACCCATTGGGAGGGGTGTGTGGGTGATGGACAGATGGAGTGGGTGGGGGAGGGGACCCAGTGGGAGGGGTGTGTGGGTGATGGACAGATGGATTGGGTGGGGGAGGGGACCCAGTGGGAGGGGTGTGTGGGTGATGGACAGATGGAGTGGGTGGGGGAGGGGACCCAGTGGGAGGGGTTTGTGGGTGATGGACAGATGGAGTGGGTGGGGGATGGGACCCAGTGGGAGGGATGTGTGGGTGATGGACAGATGGATTGGGTGGGGGAGGGGACCCAGTGGGAGGGGTTTGTGGGTGATAGACAGATGGAGTGGGTGGGGGAGGGGACCCAGTGGGAGGGGTGTGTGGGTGATGGACAGATGGAGTGGGTGGGGCAGGGGACCCATTGGGAGGGGTGAGTGGGTGATGGACAGATGGAGTGGGTGGGGGAGGGGACCCAGTGGGAGGGGTTTGTGGGTGATGGACAGATGGAGTGGGTGGGGCAGGGGACCCATTGGGAGGGGTGTGTGGGTGATGGACAGATGGAGTGGGTGGGGGAGGGGACCCAGTGGGAGGGGTTTGTGGGTGATGGACAGATGGAGTGGGTGGGGCAGGGGACCCATTGGGAGGGGTGTGTGGGTGATGGACAGATGGAGTGGTTGGGGGAGGGGACCCAGTGGGAGGGGTTTGTGGGTGATGGACAGATGGAGTGGGTGGGGGAGGGGACCCATTGGGAGGGGTGTGTGGGTGATGGACAGATGGAGTGGGTGGGGGAGGGGACCCAGTGGGAGGGGTGTGTGGGTGATGGACAGATGGATTGGGTGGGGGAGGGGACCCAGTGGGAGGGGTGTGTGGGTGATGGACAGATGGAGTGGGTGGGGGAGGGGACCCAGTGGGAGGGGTTTGTGGGTGATGGACAGATGGAGTGGATGGGGAGGAACTGGGTAGATCACGGGGAGAGAGAAATGGGAGCGGGGGAGGAGGTTACATGAAGTTGGAGAATTCAATGTTCATGCTGTCAGGCTGTAGGCCACCCGGGGGGGATAGGAGATGCTGTTCCACTAGTTGGTGTTCAGCCTCACATGGGCTGTGGAGGTGGTGAAGGACAGATAGGTCGGTGTGGGAATGGAGGGGAATTAAATGGCTGGAAACCAGGAGCTTCAGCTGGGGCAAAGTGAAGCGATCACCTAGTCTGCACTGGATTTTACTAATGTAGGGAAAACCACATAGGGAGCACTAGATGCAATAAATAAGGCCAGGGGGTCATGCATGTGAAATTCCGCTTCAGCTGCAAGGGCTGTTTGAGTGTTTTGTTTTTCATGAGTCCTTTCTGACCAATTTGCACTCAAATTTCATGAAGTAATTTGTTCCCTCTATTCCAGAATGACAGAGAAAGGGGCTCTGAATGATTCCAGTGCTCCACAGAAGGAGGAACAGCCTGGATCTCCGGTAAAAATGGCCACATTGTCTCATTGAGTTGATGTTTTGCTGATGGGAAGAGAGGGAAACTGGTTGGGATTCAAGGAGCTGATTAGGTAGGGTATATGCAGGAGGTATTTATGACAATGGAGCCAGATGTGTGCACACTTCTTCCTTCCAAAACCAATCGAAAGGGGTGAGAAAACAAGTTGAATAAGTTACAGGCCGATTTGTCTGTACCTTGCAGGAATAGGTGCCAAAATAGCCTTTAATGTAGCCTTTCTCTCTAGCTCATCCTAGGCCAGTGACATTAGTGTTTTCCCCCTTGGTTGGTTGTCAGTCCCCAACTTTACGATGAGATTGGGTGAGATCAAGCCACTCTTTGGTAGCACATGTATGGATCACCCACAGAATGGTCCCTAGGCAGGGACCCCTAGGCCTGCTGATGCAGGGGATTGTAAAATTCACCCCAGCACCAGTGACTGGGCAACAATGAAGGAATGGCATTGGAAACTACAGGCATTGGAAACTCAAGGGAATTCCTGAGTTTCCTGGCATGATGTCTTCTGTCAGAGGTAGAGTCACCCAATAAGCAATAGTGTGTGGGGTTTGCTCCAGTCTCCGTTCTTCTGTTCTCTGCTATTTCATTTATAGTTTCACTGTCTCTGAACCATCCTGCTCCCTGAACTCATTCTGCAGGACACTGTCACCCCTCCCGCCTATGTCATCAGTACCAATGTAGATCACAACCCCTGGTTGGTCACCCTCTCCCTTAAAAATGCTGTGGAGTTGATCCGAGATGTCCCTGTCACTGGAACCTGGGAGGCTTGTGTGTGGGAGGTGTGAATATGTGTGAGTGTGCGCATGTGAGATGTTTAGTATTGTCTACATCCCTATCTTGTGTGTGTGTGTGTGTGTGTGTGTGTGTGTACTGGACCCCCTGACCCTGGTAATGAACACAGTCTGCCTTCCACTTCTCTGTGCCACCTACTCAAGCAGGCTGCTGGCGACATGCTCCACGTGAGCCCAGCCCTGCTAACTCACCGCTCAGAGGTATGGGATGGGCTAGGGAGGCTGCACTTTGCCAGGATTTATGAGACAGAGGCGCGAATGTCATTCTGTTGAGTAATGCTCTGTCAGACTGTTCCCGTCCGTCACACAACAAAGTAAATAATCCTTTTGTCGGTTATTTTTGTCCCTGAAACTTGGTTCACATGCCCTTTGAAGTGAGCATGTGCCGGGGCGCAGAGCTCAGAAAATCTTCCCCAGCAGCAGTGTCGGGAGTTGGGGAGTGCCGTCGCAGACACTGTGTGCTCAGCAAGTGGAGCTGAACAGGAGTCTCTGGGGCCTTCCACCGAGATCTTTCATTTCCGTGGGGTAGGCCGCCTTGTGTTTACCAAAGGGTTGTCCAAGTGTGATCCCTGCTCGCGAGAGGCAACTGCCTTGGAATCGCAGTGCCGGCCAAGGCTCTGCGTCTGGAGAAGACAGGGACCAGGGAACATCATGAAAAGCGTGTTTCAGGTAAAACTCTGAGGGAGAGGCTCTTTGAAATCTCTTTGGAAGCAAGCACCCATTTCTGCGTGTTGCTACACGATACCTGGGTTCTTCCATCTCTTCCTATCCCAATATCCACCTCCTTTTCCCACAAGCTGTTTTTGAAGGCCTTTACATTCCACCTCTTCCCTTTCACTCGCTTCTCCCTCTGAGAAGAAAGATTTTGGTTAGGGTTCAGCTGGTGCTGAAGTTCCAGATAAGATGTCAGTGCAGGTCCAGCTGCTTCACCTGGAGACTTTTCCACAGTTCTCGTTCATCATTTCTTGCAATTGTGGGCAGAATCTGCTGTTCAGTTGCTCAAATGGGGGCAAGTGATGCTGAGGGTTGATGTATTTTGCAGATTGTGCAGCATCCCAGGTGAATATAGATCACCAGCAGAGAGGTAAACCAGCAGCAAGGTCTACTGGTATTGATCTGGCATTGATTATTATTCTCACATGTAGCAAGATTCACTGAAAGGCTTGTCTTGCATACTGTTCATATAGATCAGATCATTACACAGTGCTTTGAGGTAGAACAAGGTAAAACAAGAGCATGTATCACCAGTGCAAAGCTGGAAAAGACAGGAGAAGTGTAATTTCTCTTCTTATTTATCGAAGAGAATTAAAGTGCTGAAGTTTAATCCTCAGCATAAAGGGTGAGAAGAGACGGTGCATCAGTCACTGCTATGAGAGAAGAATCGTGGGGGAAGCAATCATCTTGCCAGCTGCACTCTACACGGTTTATCTTGCTGGTGTTTACGTCTGTGTTGATGACAACAGCTTGGATTCTGAATAAACTTTAGGGCATTAAGAAGGGCATGCTGTTGATGATAATTGTGTTGAGAGCCAAAAACTTATAGTTGGTGAATACACCAACTAGACTTTCTGTTGTCTAGCAAAAGTTTGTATACAGGCTTTATCAGCAGTCATGTGTGGTTACCAGTAACCTGGAGAAAGCAAAGTACCAGGATTGAATACCCAGAGCACAAATTTTTGTCCAATGTCATACCTCATTGATGTAATCTTTCCTTCAGAATAAACCTTGCGTGTTTATTTATACCCCTCAGCTCCCCAATTTGAGCAGCAGCCAAATTATGTGCTGAGGAATATTTTCCAATAACAGTTTATCCACTGCTTTATAAGTGACTGCATCTTGTGCTGGCTGGGAGAGATCAAGCCCTTGAAGACTCTCGAGACCTAAAGGTACTCAAGTTATGAGTTGGTATGGGGCATGTCCCCTAGAATTAGAGATGGGAAACATGGCTGCCCGATTGGAATTGTGCTATTGAACTGTCAGATGTGGAATTGGAACTTAAATTGGTTTATTATCGTCACGGGTACTGAGATAGTGAAAAGCTTATCGTGCATACTGTCCATGCAGATCAAATCCTTACCCAGTGCATTGAGTTAGAACAAGGTCAAAAAATAACAGAATGCAGAGAAAGTGTAGGTGCAAGGTCATAACAAGGTAGATTGTGAGGTCATCTTATCGTACTAGGGAACCGGTCAAGTGTCATACCAGTGGGGTAGAAGCCGTCCTTGAGCCTGGTGGTATTTTTGGACTTTTGTATCTTCTGTCTGATGAAAGAGGGGAGAAGAGAGCTTTACTGGGGTGGCGGAGGGGTGGGGGTGGGGCTTTGATTTTGCTGGACATTTTACCAAGGCAGCAAGAAGTATAGACAGAGTCCCTGGAGGGGAGGCTGATTTTCTTGATGTGCTGACCTGTGTCCACAATTCTCTGCAGTTTCTTGCAATCACGTGCAGAGCAATTGCTATACCAATCCATGATACGTCCAGTTAGAATGATTTGTACAATGCATTGATAAAAATTGCTAAGGGTTGATGAGGACGTGCCAGATTTCTATAGCCAACTGAGGACGTTTAGGCACTGGCATGCGTTCTTGGCTGTGGTGCCTAAATGGTTGGACCAGGACAGGCTGTCGTTGATGTTCACACCTAGAAGCTTGAAGCTCATCTCAGCACCATTGATGCAGACAGGAGCATTGGCACCATGCACGCGCCCTCCCCCCCGCCACCCCACCTGCTTCCTGAAGTCAATGACCATTCTTTGTTGACGTTGAGGGAAAGGTTGTTGTTATAACACCATGTCACTAAGCTCTCTGTCTCCTTTCTTTACTGTGACTCATCGTAGTTTGACATACAACCCACTGCGGTGGTATCATCGGCAAACCTGTACACAGAGTTAGAGCAGGCTCTGGGCCCCGCAGGCAGTTGATTAGGGGGCTGAGAGTGCAACTTTGTGGTTTCAAGAATAATCATGCCGGAGGTGTTATTGCGTGTCCTCGCTGGTTGTGGTCTGTTGGTCAGGAAGTTAGAGATGCAGAGGGTGGCGTTGGCCCCCAGGGTCTGGAGTTCGGTGATAAATTTCCTTGAGATTCTAGTGTTGAAAGTGGAGCTGTATTTAATAAACATTAGTCTGATGGAGAGTTCAGAGACGAGTGTAGGGCATCTGCTGTAGAGCTGTTTCAGTGGTAGGCAGTGGGCTGAGGTTGTTTGGAAGGCTGAAGTTAATACACTGACCAGCCTCTCAAAGCACTTCATGATGGTAGATGTCAGAGCCACCAATCATTAGTCATTAAGGCATATTACCTTGTTTTTCATTGGACAATAGTCATCTACTTAAGGCAGCTGGGAACTGCAGGGAGAGGTTATACATCTTCAGAGTTAGAAGTGTAATGTTTAAATTTTCACATGTTCAACAATACCGTTACTGGGGATATCTCTCTTAACAAAGTGTGTTGCATAACCTTGTCTGTAAAATGTGTACATTGGTCAGAAATAGCATCGGTATACCCCAACGGGTAAAAATCTGGGTCACCAAAATTTGTGCTGTAACTTTAGCTGTGTTGATTCTTGTGGGAAAACTTTAACCCATTTAAGAAAGGTATCCACCAAAATTGGTATATATTTGTGTCCCTCCCTTTGCAATGTGGTGTCCAGCATTATCAATCCACTCGCCCTGATTGTATTTTGCCATTCACATGCTGAACTTCAAGCACATTATGCTTTGCCTTCTGGCTGTTTATTTGCATTTGATAAGACAAACATGGCGAGCAGCATTCTGCGTGCCGCAGTCCCCGAAGAGATGTTGGATTGGACAGAGAGAGAGAGTTCAGAAGAAGTGAGTGGGGCACTCAGGACATTCTGCACGCTTCTGTTCCCAAGGAGATGCTGTATTATGCTAAATTTGGCAGGGGGCAATAAACAGAAGTTAGGTTTAAGTGGAGCAGTCATTGTTAGAGTGGGGAGTTCAGGCTTTGGCTCATAGAGGGTTCAGCAAGTAGAGGCAGGGGCTGTAGGTAGATATTTTTGTTCAATTCTTTCTTTCTTTTTGCACTATTAGAGCAGTGGGGATGCCAAGCAGGATAGCGGAATGCTCTTCTTCCGGGGTGTGGGAAGGCAGTGTCCCTGATGACTACCCCTGCGAGAAGTGCATCCAGCTGCAGCTTCTTTCAGACCGCGTTAAGGAATTGGAACTGGAGCTCGATGAGCTCCGGATCATCTGGGGGGGTGGGGGGCTGAGGGGTTGACTTACAGGATATACAGGGAGGTAGTTACACCCAACGTGCAGGATACAGGTAACTGGGTGACCGTCAGGAGGGGGAAAGGGGAGAGGCAGCCAGTGCAGCATATCCCTGTATACGTTCTTCTCGGCAACAGGTCAACCAAGCTAATCTAAAAAGCCATCTCATAGGCATTCTACAAATTTCTCCTCTTGGGATCCAGCACCAATCTGATTTTTCCCGATCTACCTGTGTATTGAAATCCCCCATTACTATTGTAACATTGCCCTTTTTACATGCCTTTTCTATCTCCCATTGTAATTTGTAGCCCACATCCTGGCAGCTGTTCAGAGGCCTGTGTACAACTCCCTTTGGACACTATTGGAAGGGTTGACCTGGCAGAGGAATGCCACAGTGGTCAGGCCTCTGGCTCTGTGGCTCAGAAGGGAAGGGGTGGGGTAAGAAGCGGATTGCGGTAGTGATAGGGGATTCCATAGTTACAGGAGCAGGTAGGAGATTCTGTGGATGTGAAAGAGACACGCGGGTGGCACGTTGCCTCCCAAGTGCCAGGGTCAGGGATGTCCACGGCATTCTAAAGGGGGAGCATGAGCAACTGGAAGTTGTGGTACATAAATGGTACCAATGACCTAGGTAGAAGGAAGGAGATCCTGAAGAGAGAATTAGAGTTGGTTAGAAAATTGAAGAGCAGAACTTCCAGGTTAGTAATCTCTGGATTACTGGCTGTGCCACACACCAGTGAGGGTAGGAATAGGATGACTTGGAAATGAATGACTGGCCTAGGAACTGATGGAGGGGGCAAGGTTTCAGATTTCTGGATCGTTGGGATCTTTTCTGGGAAAGGTAAGATCTGTACAAAAAGGACCGGTTACACCTGAACCCAAGGAGAACCAATATCCTTGCAGTCAGGTTTGCTAGAGCTTTTGGGGCGGGTTTAAACTAATTTGACAGGGGGGGTGTGAACCAGAGTGACAGGGCTGAGGATGGGGCAGTTGTTGTAGAAGTAGATGCAGTGTGCAGTGAGACTGAGGAAGGAAAAGCTGATGGCAGAGCAAAATTGCAGTCAGTGGATGAGTTGAAAGGTAACATGGAAGCAAAAATCAAAAAGGGTGATGAATACAGGACTGAAGGTGTTATATTTGAAAGCATGCAGTGTATGGAATAAAGTAGATGACCTTGTAACGCAGTTAGAAATTGGCAAGTGTGATGTGGGCATCACTGAGTTGTGGCTGAAAGAAGATCATCGTTGGGGTTTAACATAATCGAAAAGACAGGCTGGAAGGCAGAGGGGGTGGGTGGCTCTACTGGTAAAAAAATGAAATCAAAGCCTTAGAAAGAGGTGACATTGATGCAGAGTTCTTGAGGGTAGAATTAAGAAACCGCAAGGGTAAAAAGACCCTGATGGGAGTTGTACACAGGCCTCTGAACAGTTGCCAGGATGTGGGCTACAAATTACAATGGGATGTAAAAGGCATGTAAAAAGGGCAATGTTACAATAGTAATGGGGGATTTCAATACACAGGTAGATCGGGAAAAATCAGATTGGTGCTGGATCCCAAGAGGAGAAATTTGTAGAATGCCTATGAGATGGCTTTTTAGATTAGCTTGGTTGAGCCCACGAGGGGAAAGACAATTATGAATTTGGTGCCGTGTAATTAAACAATTGTGATTATGGAGTTTAAGGTAAAGGAACCCTTTGGAGACTGTGAGCATAATATGATAGCATTCACCCTGCAGTTTGAGGGGGAGAAGCTAAAGTCAGATGGATCAGCATCACAGTGGCATCAAGGAAATTACAAAGGCATGAGAAGAGCTGGCCATATTTTATTTAAAGGGCACACTAGCAGAGATGATGGCAGAACAGCAATGGCTGGAGTTACTGGGAGGTACACCCAAAGATGAAGTATTATCAGCGGAGGATGAGGGAACTGAGGCTGACAAGAGAAGTCAAAGACAGCATAAAAGTGACAGAGAGGACATGATATAGGCATCATTAGTGGGAAGGAAGAGGATTGGGAGACTTTCAAAAACCAACAGAAGGCAACTAAAAAAGAGAGAGAAAAAAATGAAATATGAAGGTAAGCTAGCCAATAATATGAGAGAGGATACAAAAAGCTTTTTCAGATATATAAAGAATAAAAGAGATGATAGTGGATATCAAACCTCTGGAAAATTACTCTGGAGAGGTAGTAATAGGAGACAAAGAAATGGCAGAGAAAATTTATAAGTATTTTGTGTCAGCCTTCACTGTGGAAGACAGTAGCAGACTGCCAGAAATGTGAGAGTATCGGGGGCAGAAATGAGTGTAATTACTATAACTAAGATGAAGGTGCTTGGAAGCTGAAAAGTCTGAAGGTAGACAAGTCACCTGGACCAGATGGACTACACCCCAGGGTTCTAAAGAGGTAGCTGAAGAGATTGTGGAGGCATTAGTAATGATCTTTCAAGAATCACAATATTCAGGAATTGTTCCTGAGGACTGGAAAATTGCAAATGTCACTCCACTCTTTAAGGGAGGGATGCTGAAGTTAGCATTCATTTCGAGAGGATTCGAACATAAAAGCAAGGATGTAATGTTGAGGCTTTATAAGGCACTGGCGAGGCCTCACTTGGAGTATTGTGAGCAATTTTGGGCCCCTTATCTAAGAAAGGATGTGCTGACCTTGCAGAGGGGTCAAAGGAGGTTCACAAAAATGATTCCAGGATTGAATGGCTCATCATCTGAGGAGTGTTTAATGGCTCTGGGCCTGTACTCACTGGAATTCAGAAGAACGAGGGGGGATCTCATTGAAACCTTCGAATGTTGAAAGACCTTGATAAAGTGGATGTGGAGAGAATGTTTCCTGTGGTAGGGGAGGGCTACAGGGACGTCCATTTGGAACAGAGATGACGAGGAATCACTTTAGTCAGAGAGTGGTGATTCAGTGGGATTCATTGCCCCAGGTGGCTGTGGAGACCAGGTCATTGGGTACATTTAAAGCAGAGGTTGATAAATTCTTGATTAGTCAGGGCATGAAGAGATACAGGGAGAAAGCGGGTGATTGGGGCTGAGAGGGAAAATGGATCAGCCATGATCGAATGGTGGAGCAGACTTGGTGGGCCAGATGGCCTAATTCTGCTTCTATATATCTTATGGTCTAAAGGGGAATTATAGACAAGTAAGCCTGATTTCAGTGGTTGGAAAGATGTTGAAGTCCATTATTAAGGATGTTGTTTCGGGGTACTTTGAGGCACGTGATAAAATAGGCCAAGGTCAGCATGGTTTCTTTAAGTGGCAATCTTGCCTGACAATCTGTTGGAATTCTTTGAGGAAGTAACAGGCAGAATGGACAAAGGAGAGTCAGTGGACGTTGTTTCTTTGGATTTTCAGAAGGTCTTTGACAAGTTGCTATTGATGCTACTGCTTAACAAAATTAGAGCCCGTGGTATGGGAAAAGTTTTAGCATGAATAGAAGATTGGCTGACTGGCAGGAGGCAAAGAGAGGGAATAAAGGGAGCCTTTTCTGGTTGGCTGCCTATGACTAGTGGTGTTCCGCAGGAGTCGGTGTTGGGACCATTTATTTTCACATTATACATCAATGATTTCGATGACAGAATTGATGGCTTTGCAGCCAAGTTGGAGGATGATATGAAGATAGGTGGAAGAGCAGGTAGTGCTGAGGAAGCAGGCTATCTGCAGAAGGACTTAGATTGGGGGAATGGGCAAAGAAGTGGCAGATGGAATATAATGTAGGGAAGTACACAGTCACACACTTTGGCAGAAGGAATAAAGGTGTGGACTATTTTGTAAAAGGGGAGAAAATGGAAAAATCTGAGGTGCAAAGGGACTTGGGAGTCCTCATGCAGGATTCTGTAATGGTTAACTGGCAGGTGTTGTCAGTGGTGAGGAAGACAAATGCAACGTTAACATTCATTTTGAGAGGACTAGAATACAAAAGCAAGGATGTAATGCTGAGGTCATATAAGGCTTTGGTCAGACTGCAAGAAGTATTGTGAGCAGTTTTGGGCCCCTTATCCAAGGAAGGATGTGCTGGCGTTCGAGAGGACCCAGAGGAGGTTGACGAGAATGATCCCAGAAATGAGAGCGTTACAAATGAGGAGTGTTTGACGGCTCTGGGCCTGTACTTGCTGGAGTTTAGAAGAATGAGGGAGGGGGGGATCTCATTGAAACCTATTGAATATTGAAAAGTCTGGATACAGTGGATGTGGAGAAGATGTTTCTTATAGTGGGGGCCACAGAACTGGGGGACATCCACTTAGAACAGCGACAAGGAGGAATTTCTCTAGTCAGAGGGCGGCGATTCTGTGGAATTTTTTGCCACAAGTGGCTGTGCAGGCGGGTATATTTAAGGCGGAGGTTGATAGGTGTCAAACATTACAGGAACAAGTCAGAATGGAGTTGAGGGGGATAATAAACCAGCCATGATGCAATGGCAGAGCAGACCCGATGGGCCGAATGTTCTAATTCTGCTCCTAGGTCTTATGGTCTTGTCCATCTTGGAAAGGTTTGGAAGCTGCTATTGGAGTAGCGTAGGTGAGTAACTATAGTGCATTTTGTATACAGTACAAGGTTCAGAGACAAGAAATCTTGTGCAACACACACAAAATGCTAGAGGAAGTCAGCAGGTCAAGCAGCATCTATGGAGAGAAACAGTCAACGTTTCGGGCTGAGACCCTTCAGCAGGATTCAAATTGCAGACATTGAGCACCACAGGTGGAAAGGTAGTGAATGTATCAAGGAGACTGTTCTTGTGTGGCTCGTCCAGTTAAGGATCTGATTAGTTCGGCCTGTGTTCAGTGCCAGGGACAGCTGGCGGCAGATGTCTGAAACGACAGTGGCACGAATGTTATTTGCAAAAAAGGAGGAAGGAAGGATATCCATTCCTGGCATTGGGAGCATTCTCAACTGATGCAATGGACAAAACTATTTTGTTAAAATTAATTTTACAACCTGTGTGGATGACTGCTCCAGATAAATGGTGCTGATTCTGTATGTTGTAGATAGGAAAATAAAGCACATTAATCATTTAACAAAAATCCAAAAGTGCTTTACAGCCATGTCACAAAATATTTTGCGGGAAAATGCAGGGGAGAATGAATGGCTTGGCGTAGGGAGGTGCTCTCTGGCAGTGCAGTGGGCGAAGTTTCAGCTTGTCAAGAAAGGAACTGGAGTATCATATCGAAACGAATAATTTGCAGGGATCAGAGAAGAACAAATGGGATACAGATTTCAAACAGGAGGCATGTTTATCACAACGATAAATTCAATGAACCTCCTAAATAGTGTCACTGGATGAAGATATGTGGATGAGTTTTAGTGAAAAACACACTGTTAGAAGAGCTTCACAAATCCACAGCTATCTGTTATTGGACACACACGGTGTAAGAATGAGTGAAAACCCACTCTGCAGCATACACACTGTCAATGTAAGAGTGTGTTACAACACTGTCACGTACACACTGCGTAAGAATGTGTTTTAACACACTCTGTCTCACACACGCACAGACACTCAGTGTAAGAATGTGTTATAACCCTCTCTCTGTCACACACACACACACTTAGTGTAAGAATGTGTTACAACACGGTCTCTGTCTCACACACGCACAGACACAGTGTAAGAATGTGTTATAACCCTCTCTCTGTCACACACACACACACTTAGTGTAAGAATGTGTTACAACACGGTCTCTGTCTCACACACGCACAGACACTCAGTGTAAGAATGTGTTATAACCCTCTCTCTGTCACACGCACACACACTTAGTGTAAGAATGTGTTACAACACGGTCTCTGTCTCACACACGCACAGACACTCAGTGTAAGAATGTGTTATAACCCTCTCTCTGTCACACGCACACACACTTAGTGTAAGAATGTGTTACAACACGGTCTCTGTCTCACACACGCTCAGTGTGTCAGTACCTTCAGTTGAACTTTGTCTTTTTGTGTGTTTTCCCCCCTAGCCGTCAGTCTGTGGTTTTGTATTGCCGTGTGCTTTTGTTTGTTTTCATGCCCAATGTGCTCCTGTCCCCGCTCCTACTCTACTCCGGCCCCTGTGTTACTGAGTACTCCGCCTCTCACCTGTTTCTCATTATTACCTGTATCGCTGCCACTTCTGTCTCACTGTGCTCCACCTATCAGCTGCCTCTCTGTGTATTGCTCAGTGTATTTCAGTCCTGTGTTTTCACCTGTTTGTTACCAGATTGTGCCAGTGAATTTTCCTGAGGCTTTCCAGCGTTCGTATCTGTACTCTGTCTGTCCGAATATCGACTCTGCCTGTTTCCTGATTCAGGTTTTTGGATTTCTCTGGATGTTTTGATCTCCGCCTGAACTTTGACGCTGACTTTGTTTGCACCTTGGAACTTGTTACCCAATAAATATCACAGTGTGCACAGTACTTGGTCTGCGATTGGGTTCCTGCTTCAGCACCGTGACACCGTGTAAGAATGTGTTATAACACTCTATCACTCACTGTGTAGAAATGTCTCATAACACTCTGTCACAAGGACAGTGTAAGAATGTGTTACAACACTCTCTCTGTCACACACCATGTCAGAATGTGTTTAACACACTCTGTCACATGAACACACACACACACACTCACTCACTCAGTGTATGAATATGTTATAACACTCTCATAAACACACTCAGTGTAAGAGTGTGCTATAACCCTCTCTCTGTCACACAGTGTCAGACCCTATTATAACACTGTCACACAGACACACTCAGTGTAAGAATGTGTTATAACACACTCTCTGTTGCACACACACACACACACACACAGAGTGTAAGAATGTGTTATGACTCTGTCTGTCTCATACACTCAGTGTAGAAATATGTTATAACACTCCGTTGCACCCATACTCTGTGTTATAACTGTGTTATGACTCCACCTTCAGGGAACATTGTCCTTGAGCACCAAGGTCCACAACCCAAGGCCCAAACACTCACAGTTGAAGTGGTACCTTGATCCAAGGTTCCTCAACACGACTGTCATGAACCCGCACAACACGCTGGATGAACTCAGCAAGTCGGGCAGCATCCGTGGAAATGAGCAGTCAACGTTTCGGGTCGAGACCCTTCATCAGGACTGAAGGAGGAGGGGGCAGGGGCCCCATAAAGAAGGTGGGGGGAGGGGGGAAAGTGCCAGGTGAAAAATCAATCAGAGGAAAGATCAAGGGGTGGGGGAGGGGAAGCAGGAAAGGTGAAGAAGGAATGTAAGGGGAAAGCACTATGGGTAGTAGTAGAAGACAGAATCATGAGAGAGGTGATAGGCAGCTAGAAGAGGAGACAGAGTGAAAGTGTGATAGGGGAAGGGAGAGGGAGGGAATTACCAGAAGTTGGAGAATTCGATGTTCATACCAAGGGGCTGGAGAATACCCAGACGGTATATGAGGTGTTGCTCCTCCAACCTGAGTTTGGCCTCATCATGGCAGTAGAGGAGGCCATGTATGGACATAGCCAAATGGGAATGTGAAGGAGAGTTGAAGTGGGTGGCAACCGGGAGATCCTGTCTGTTGTTGCGGACGGAATGGAGGTACTTGACGAAGCGGTCCCCCAATCTGCGTTGGGTCTCGCCGATGTAGAGGAGGCCGCACCGGGAGCACCGGATGCAATAGATGACCCCAACAGACTCACAAGTGAAGTGTTGCCTCACCTGGAAGGAATGTTTGGGGCCCTGAATGGTGGTAAGAGGGGAGGTGTAGGGACAGGTGTAGCATTTACACTTGCAGGGTTAAGTGTCAGGTGGGAGATCCGTGGGGAGGGACGTGTGGACCAGGCAGTCGTGGAGGGAACGATCCCTGCGAAAAGCAGAGAGGGGTAGAGAGGGAAAGATGTCCTTAGTGGTGGGGTCCTGTTGAAGGTGGCGGAAGTTGCGGAGGATAATATGCTGGATCCGGAGGCTGGTGGGGTGGTAGGTGAGGACAAGGGGAACACGATCCCTGTTGACTGCTCGTTTCCATGGATGCTGTCCGACCTGCTGAGTTCCTCCAGCGTGTTGTACGTGTTGCTTTGACCACAGCAACTGCAGTGTAATTTGTGTCATGAACCCAGCAGCTTGCTGAAAGGACGTTGAGCTTCTTGGGTTTCTGAGCACCTGAACTTACTAATCAAGGTCTTCATTGGAGTGATTCAGCCCCTTGTTTTTGGTTAATCTTGTCAACTTGATAGAGGTGGTCACGTGCTTTTGGTGTTCTGTGAGTATTCAAAGTTTGGACATTATGTCGTGGTGTCGCTCCTCTGGGGCTCTACTGGTATTCTCACTGTGGCCGGAGAGGAGAAGTTACCTTGTGGTGTCGCTCAGTCACTCCTCCGAGACTCTGATTCTGATGTTTAATCTCTTGTTTCCGCCTCGTCCAGGACATCCTGCTGTTCCTCTACACTTGAGTCCAGTCCTTCGAGGGTGCATCATGACACACACATACTGTTGGACTGTTATAACCCTCTCTGTTACACACACACTCACTATTGGACTGTTACAACACTCTGTTACACACATGCACACTCACACGCACACACACTCACACACACTCACACACACGCACACTCACACACGCACACTCACACGCGCGCACACACACACACTCTGTTAGGTGGTTTTAACACTCTGTTAAACACACACTCACCGTTGGACTGTTGTAATACTCTGTTACACACACACTCACTGTTATAACACTCTGTTACACACACATTTGGTGCAGGATTCTGCTATAACACTCTGAGGAGAGCAAGGGACAAAATGAGTCCGCCTGATGATCAGCGTGGTCACCTGAAATAGTGGGGGGGGGGGGATTTTACATGGATTTTTTGCATCTGTATTTATTGGAAAATGGGCACATTCTATAGAATGAGGCACTACAGTCATGAACTGTATCCATATTACAGAAGAGTAGGCGTTTGCAGTCTGCAGGAAAACTCGGGTGGATATGACCCCAGGATTTGATGAAGTGTTCCCTCAGACCTTGTGGCAGGCTAGTGTAGAAATTGCAGGGGCCTTGGCAGAGGTGTTTAAAAAGTTCCTAGCCACGGGTGAGATGCTGAAGGTCTGGAAAATAGCTAATGTTTTTCCATTATTTAAGAAAGGCTCTAAGAATAAACTGGGAAATTATAAGCCAGTGAGCTTGACGTCAGTAATGGGTAAATTATTTAAAGGTATTCTAAGGGACAGGATATATAAACATTTGGATATACAGGGCCTTATTAGGGATAGTAATATGGCTTTGTGCGTGGTAGGTCCTGTCTAACCAACCTTATAGAGTTTTTCGAGGAGGTAACCAGAAAAGGTGATGAAGGCAAGGCAGCAAATGTTGCCTACATGGGCTTTAACAAGGCATTTGACAGTGTCCTGCATGAGAGTCTAGTCACTTGGCATTCCGGATGAAGTAAATTGGATTCAACATTGGTTTAGCACAGGGGTCCCCAACCTTTTCTATGCCATAGACCCTTACCATTAACCAAGGGGTCTACGGACCCCAGGCTGGGAACCCCTGGTTTAGCAGGTCGATGCTGACCTCTCTGGAGGACTGGGACTAGTGTTGTGCCTCAGGGATCAGTGCTGGGTCCATTGTTGTTTGTCATCTGTATCAATGAGTTGGATAACAATGTGCTAAACTGGAATGACTCCAGGACTGGAGGTGAAGTGGATAGTGAGGAAGGCTATCAAAGCTTGTATTGGGAAAAATGGACTGAAAAGTGGCAGATGGAATTTAATGCGGACATGTGTGTGGTGATGCCCTTTGAAAGGACAAACCAGGGTAAAATTTACACAGTGAATGGTAGAGCATTGAGGAATGAGGTAGATCAAAGGCATCTGGGAATACAGATCTATAATTGCTTGGAAGTGGCATCAGATGTTGATAGGTTCGTAAAGGGCTTTTTGCGCATTGCCCATCATAAATCAAAGTATTGGTACGGGAGTTGGGATGTTATGTTGAAGTTGTATAATTTGGAGTATTGTGTGTAGTTCTGGTCACTTACCTACAGGAAGGATATCAATAAGATTGAAAGAGTACAGAGAAGCTTTACAAGGATATTGACAGGACTTAGGACCCGAGTTTTATGGAAAAGTTGAATAGGTTGAATTTCCTGGTCGCCACCCATTCCCATGTTGACCTGTCGGTCCCTGGCCTCTTCTGCAATGAAGAGGCCATTATCAGGTTGGAGGGGCAACACCTCGTATGCCATCTGGGTAACCTCAAAGCCTGATGGCATGAACAATTCATCAGTCTCCCAGTAATTTCTTCCCCCCCCCCCCCCACAATCACTTTACTCCTTGTCCATTCCCCATTCTGGTTCTACTCTCACCCCTTCTCTTCTCCTCACCTGCCTATCACCTCCTTCTGGTTCCCCACCGACCTTCCCTTTCTTCCATGGTCCACTGTCTTCTCCTATCAGATTCCTCCATCTTCAATCCTTCTCCTTTTCCACCAATCCCCTCCCAGCTTCTTACTTCATCTCCCATCCCCAACCCATCCACCTTCCCCCTCACCTGGTCTCACCTATGTCCTTCCCCTCCCCCCACCTTCTTATTCTGGCTTCTTCCCCCTTCCTTTTCAGTCCTGATGAAGGGTTTGAGCCCAAAACTTCGACCGGTTATTCCTCTCCATGGATGCTGCCTGACCTGAGTTCCTCCAGCATTTTGTGTGTGTTGCTCAGCCTGTCCAGACTCTCTTCGTAACTAAAGTCCTCTAATACAGATAACATCCTTGGCAGTCTCCTCTGTACCGCCACACGTTTCCAGTCAAAGAGGATGGTTCAAAATCCCAGGGATGCATTTTTAAGAAGGTTGCTTTGACAATTTGCATCACCTCACAATGTTGCTCTTGGGTGAAGGACTAGCAGCCCAGAGCAACATTGGAATGAGAGTAGGAGAGCTGTCCAGGATGGTACTCACCCCTCATCGAAGACCAGTGGAGGAAACTATCTCCTAATTATAACACTGCTGTTTGTGGGAGCTTACTGTGCACAACCCCTCATTACAAAGGTGCCTGCAACTACCTCATTGGCTGTAAAACAAGTTGGTAAATGCTGAGTTCGCTGTAGAAATGGAGGTTTTTCGCACCTCGATTGAGAGTCACGTCTTTTCTGCAGTAGGTGCAACAGTCCTGTGTGCATTGAATCAGGCACATCAGGTAGAGCTGTCGTCTCACAGCTCCAGAAACCCTGGTTCAATCCTGACGCAGGGTGCTGTCCCTGTGGAGTTTGTACAGTCTTCCTGTGGCTGCATGGCTTTCACCAGGGTGTTTTGGTTTCTTCCCACATCCCAAAGACGTAGGGTCAATGGGTTAATTGGCTGCTGGAAATTGTCCCTATTGTGTGGGTGAGGGTTACAATCTGGGGGGAGTTGATAGGATTGTGGGTTGATGGGAATGCTCTTAGGATGGCATAGACTCAATGGGCTGAATGGCCTCCTATGCTGCAATGAAAAATAAGGGAGGAGGAGTGCAGCAAAATAACCAAGCTCAGATTTAGGCTTATGCCTCCCACTGTGTCTACGCAATGCCACCCCAGATTAATTCTCCTTCCACAACTGATCGAAGATTTAACCTCAAGAGATACAACTAGAAAATGCTGGAAAGATTCAGCAGGTCTGGCAGCATCTATGGAGAGAGAAACAGTTAATGTTTCCAGTGAAGGTCTTTCCAGAGAAGACAAGTTAGTTTTAATCTGTAGAGATGCAGGAGACGGAGGGGGATGGATGGGAGAAAAGGTGAGGGAAGGGTTAACCAGGCCATTCCCATTTTTTGTGGATCCATTTGAAAGAGAGAGAGAGAGAGAGAGAGAGAGAGAGAGAGAGAGAGAGAGAGGAAGAGAGAGAGAGAGAAAGAGAGAGAGAGCAAGAGAGAGAGAGAGCAAGCAAGAGGAAGAGAGAGAGAGAGCAAGAGAGAGAGAGAGAGCAAGAGGAAGAGAGAGAGAGAGAGAGAGAAAGAGAGGGAGAGAGAGGAAGAGAGAGAGAGAGCAAGCAAGAGGAAGAGAGGGAGCATGAGAGACAGAAGAGAGAAAGTCAGTGAAAGAGAGAGAGAGTGAGGAACAAGAGAAAGATACAAAGAAAGCAAGAAATTCAAGGAAAGCTGTGAGAAGCAGGGCAGAGCTCCTGCTGAAACCACATGGAGGCTGTTGGAACTGCTCAGCTGATCAGGCGATGTCTATGGAGAGAGAAACAGGGTTAGTGTTGCAGAGGGACAGCCTACAGTAAAACTGGTCACTTCTGATTCGGGCAAAGAAACAATCTACCTTAAAAAGTTGAATATGATATTGAATCTGGAAGGGTGCAATTTTTTGATTTTCATGAAGCTAACTCAATGTAATTAACATAATGGAACTATTACATAGGGTGTTTAGTGTCATCACCAAAAGAACAGCAGTGGTTCAAGGAAGCCATTCACCACTGTCTTCTCAAGCAAACTTGAGAATGGGCGATAGATGAAGATTTTCTGAAAAGCTCTCCATTCAATCTAACAACCCAATCCTCCTACCTGTTGATCTCACTCTAAGCATATCCATAGGGATTCCTTCATGGGGATTGAGAGCTATGGGGAATTGTTACAGAAGAGGAGGATTTTATAAAGAGAGATTGGCTTTATTTGTCACATGGGCATTGAAACATCGAAACATATTGTGAAATGCATCATTTGCGTCAATGTCCAATAAAATTCAAGGATGTGCTGGGGGCTAGGTCACAAGTGTTGCCATTCCTCCAGTGTCACCATAGCATGCCTACAACTTATCAACCCCAACCCATATGTCTCTGGACCGCGGGAGGAATCCGGAGCACCCAGAGGAAGCTCACGTTGTCACGGCAAGAAAGCACACACGGAAGTGGCAACTGGCGCTGTAACATGCTGTAATACCATGCCGCCCCTCCTTGAGACCTTGGGTAACTCAGCTGTTATCTGGAAAGTCATTGATACAATCCTAAAGGAGGCACTTTGTTAGGAGCGTGTGGAGAGTTGGTCTGTCACCAAAGACTTGCAAATTTCTATAGATGTACCATGGAGCATTCTGACTGGCTGCATCACAGGCTGGTACGGAGGCTCCGTTGCGCAGGACCATAAGAGGACGCAGAGGGTTGTCGACTCAACCAGCTCCATCACAATCACAGCCCTCCCCATCACTGAGGACATCCTCAAGAGGCAGTGCCTCCAGAAAGCAGCATCTGTCACTAAGGACCTTCACTACTACCATCAGGTAGGAGGTACAGGAGCCTGAAGACACACACTCACCATTTCACGAACAGCTTCTTCCCCTCTGTCAGATTTCTGAACACTACCTCGTTGTTCCCCTTTTCTGCACAATTTTTAAATTTTGCAATTTATTGTAGTTTTATGTCTTTTGATTGTACTGTTGCTGCAAAGCAACACATTTCAAGTCATATATGAGACAGTGGTAGTAACCTAATTTCAACGGTACATCTGCAGAGGTTTATTGGAGTGCTGAGTGAGAGGCCGAGCCTCGTTAACCCCGTAAGGCAGATGCTGACGTGCCTTCCTTGTGATTTCATCAGTGTGCTGGGTCCAGGGCAGATCATCCGATATTGGGAACACTGGCCTGAGGCTACCAATTTACTCTGTGTCACCTTTTGCAATGCACAGTTAGCTCCCTGTGTAATAAGGAGATAAGACAAAGATGAGCTTTATTTGTCACATGTACATTGAAACACATACAGTGAAATGTGTCGTTTGCGTCAAATCAAATCAGTGAGGATTGTGCTGGGCAGCCTACAAGTATCGCCACACTTCTGGCGGCAAGATAACACGGCCGCAACTCACTAACCCTAACCGTACATCTCTGTATTGTAGGAGGAAACCCACGCGGTCACAGGGAGAACATACAAACTCCTTACAGACAGCATCAGGAATCAAACCGCACCTTATAGTTGCCGCTAACCACTACGCTACCGTGTCATCCTAAATAGATGTTCAGTGTAAAGCTCCTGTGTGCAAGGGCATGCAGTGATGGTGTAGTAGGGCGCTGTATAACTTGGATATCCGTCGTTCTGACTCCTCGTCTCTCTCCCTTAGATCCAGAAGCTGAAGTCGCTTTTTCAGAAGAAACAGAAAGAAACCAGCAAAGAGGAAATCCTCCCGCAGCAGCCAAATGGCGAGATTGTGAACACAGGGGGAGGGGTGGTCTATTATTACTATGAGGAGGACGAAGACGAGGAGGACGAAGAGGACAAGGAGGAATTCCCCCCACCAGAACCACCCAAGCCTGTTAATGACAAACCCCATAAGTTCAAAGACCATTACTTCAAGAAGCCAAAGTTCTGTGATGTGTGCGCACGCATGATTGTCCGTAAGTTATCTCTGTTATATCCTGGGAAACTGCAAACTGGTTTATTATTGCCACATGTATTAAGATCCAGTAAAATGCTTTTATTTACATGCCACTGATACAGATCATTCCATATATAGAGTGTTACACTTACAGAGGAAGTGCAGTGCAGAGAGATAACAAGGGGGAAGGGTCACAATGAGGTAGATCGAGAGTTCACTTCTATCGTACAAGCAATCCATCCTGGAGTCTGAAAACAGTGAGATAGAAGCTGACCCTAAGCCTGGTGGTACATGTTCTCAGGCTTCAGCCTGAGGGGAGAGGGGAAAAGAAAGAATGACCAGGGTGGGAGGGGTCTTTGATTGTGTCAGCGATGCTGGCGTGTCACACAGTCACACAGCAGGGCAACAGCCCTTCAAGTTGGTCCCGAGCAGCCCACACCCATTTATACTAATCGTGCACTGGTCCCTTTTTATTCTTCCCAAAAATTTCCATCAACTCCACCCAGCTTCCACTCCTCACCTACAATTTACGGCATGTCCTTGGTTGTGAGAGGAAAGCGAAGCACCCAGGAGAAATCCACACGGTCACAGGGAGAATGTGTGAATTTCACTCAGACAACACCAAAGTTCAGGATTGGAGTTGTGAGGCAGTGGCTATACCCTCTCTACCACAGTGCCACCCATAAACAGACCACAGTGTGGCTTGCTTGTAACCTGAAACAATCTTTTTCAATATGCACCTTTTCCTGATTTTTTTACTGAAAAATTCCAGGACTTTGAAATAATTCTCATTTGGTCCTGACTGTTCCTTGCCTGGGCAGGCAGCATTCTAAGTCCATGCTGTACAATGTGTTCAGACATCCTGAAGGTTTACCCCGACAGCCATCATAGAGTGTGCCCCTCACCCCCAGGAAACATTTGACCTCTTGGTTGAACCCACTGCCGGGTTAGTCGGCTTCAAGTGGACTCTCTGGGAATTCCAGCAAAGAAATGGCAGATCAGCGCAAGTTACTAACTGGATGGTGTGTCCGGGTGTCCTGCTGATCTCCTGACAAAGGTGTCGAAAGCAATTTAGAAAATACTTGAGGAAATTCCTGGTGACCCTTTCCATACAGTTCCACAATCATTCAGTGAGTGGAAGTCATAATCCCACAGTTTTGAGCCAGTCATCACTCCTGCCTGGTCCCCCCATATTGTTAGAAAAGACAATTGGCTGTCTAGTCTTCTCCTGTCTCCGCTCACTCCTGAGCCTCCCTGTTCTTCAGTTTTCTCTTCCACATGTCCCAGCTTTTACCTCCTGCTCCCTTACTCTGTCCCCATTAAACCAGTGATCACCCAATGTCCTCTTCTTGGCTCCCACCCATATGTCACCGGTTGGCATTGTAAGTCGTTCCTTTGCCTTGGGAATGGTCCCCGCTCCTTCCTTCCCTTTCATCCCGAGGATCCCTTTGACACCATGACCTTGGGATTAAAGTTGGTTTATCATAGTCACATGTGTGGAGATATGGTAAAAACATTGCATGCCATCAATACAGATCATTTCACTACAGCCACGCACTGAGGTGGTACAAGGGAAAACAGAATGCAGAATAGAGTGTCACGGAGAAAGTGCAATGCAGGTGCAAAACCACAATGTGGTATATTGTGATCTTATCGTATTTAGGGACCATTCAAGAGTTTTACGACAGCAAGATAGGTGCTACCCTTGATCCTTGGTGGTATGTTCTTTTAGGCTTCTGTATTTTCTAGCCAATGGGAGGAGGAGAAGAGAGAATGTCTGGGATGGATGGGGTCATTGTTGTGTCTGAGAAACACTGGTGGTTAAAGGTGATGAGCTGAATAGAAGAAGAGATGGCCCCTAAACTCCACAAGGTGTTTAAGCATGTGTTGGATCTGCACATTAATTAAATTCATTGTAGGAGTCTCAGGCTGGTGATTATCCATTCTATTCCTGCTGTGATTATCGTTAATGACCTCCCATTTGATTTCTCTGATGCAGAAAGGAATGAATTTAAATTTCTGCATGTAGCAAATTGTTCTTAAAATATAAAAACATCAGCTATACAGCATGGAAAAGGCAGTTAGGTCCAATCAATCCACGTCCGCATTTATTTGAGGTTTCTACCTTTTCTCGGGTTGCCTTCCCTTCCCTCTTCCCTCGTGTGTCCAATCTCTCTTCAAATGCAGTGGTGCAATTGCCCCAACTGCTCCTTGTTGGAGAGAGTTTCTCATTCTCAATGTTCTTCGTGTGAAGTGCAAAGAAGTAGGATTGTAGTAAGACTTCTTGACCACCCGCCCCCCCCCCCCCACCCCACAGCCCCCGGTGACCCTGTGATCTCAGTCTCTGAGGCCAATGTGAGAGCATCTTTCAGGAGAGTGAACTCACAGAAAGCATCTGTACCCAGCTGAGGACTGAAGACCTGTGCTAATCAAGTGGCCTGAGAGTTTACTGACATCGTTAACCTCTTGCTTTAGGGGTCTGAGGTACCCACCTACTTCAAGCAGGCATCAATGGTACATGTGCCTAAGAGGAACGTGATAACTTGCCTCGATGACTGTTGTTTAGTAGAACTTAGATCCACTGTGATGAAGTTAGTCACGAAGCATGCCAACTCCTACCTGAGGAGTGACCTGGATCTGCTGCACTTTGCCTACCGTCAACAAAGGTCAACAGCCTTTGCCATTTCACTCAACTCTGACAGTGAAGATGAACAGGCTCAGGATTTAACACTATTTCCCCCTCAAAACTCATCACTAAGCTCCAAGACCTTGGCCTCAATTCTCACCACCATGCAACTGGATCCTCAATTTCCTCAGTGGCAGACCCCAATTATTACAGATTGGCCACAGTATCTCCTCCACAATCACCATCAGAACAAACCACAAAGCTGTGTGTTTAGCCTGCCCTCCCTACTCACTTTCTTTTCGTGACTGTGAAGCTAAGCACTGTTCCAATGCCATATTCAAGTTTGCTGACGACACCACTGTTGTTGGCCAACTCATAGGCGGTGGTAATGGCAGATAGGAGGGAGATTGAAAATCTGATTAAGTGGTGCCACAAAAGCAACCTCTTAATGAGCATCAGCAGAACTGAAAAGCTGATTCACGACTGCAGGCGGATTGGTCCATGAGCCAGTGCTCATTAGGGGATCTGAGGTGGAGGGAGTCAGTAGCTTTACATTTCTTGGCATTAATATATCAGAGGATGTGTCCTGGGCTCATCACATAATTGTCATCATAAAGCAGGCATAACTGCGCCTCTACTTTCTTAGAAGTTTGTACAGGTTCAGCATGTTACCAAAATTTTTGGCAATTTCCATAGATGCAAGTGGAGAGTATCTTTTTTTTTTAAGTGCAGGGATGTTTATTAAGTGCGTTAAAAATCAACCTTACAAAATTAGTGAAAATACCAATATTTAGAAAAAGTTATCTATAAGAAAGCAATATTTTCAGTGCGAACTCCTGTCAGCCCCAACCCCTCCCCCTCCCCATATACAGATACAAACAACATAATGCATTTACACATCCCCATTACTAAAGAAATTGAACATCCCACCATGTATGGTGGGAAAGGTACCATAAACCCAACCTAAGTGCATCTGCTCAGTTTAGGACCCAGCAGACACTGGAGAATTGTTGGGAGACCACAGTATGAAAGAGCAGAATGCTCAACACAATTGCACACTTACAGTTAAGTACAAATATAGAATTACACTCGACTTTGGTGTCTGACTCTGAATGTAGATAGCAATGCCGGGGCGGTGGGGTGGCGGGGGGGGATAAGAGATGCTGGGTTAATTATGAGAATATGCTGGAGAAACCATTGAAATGATTACATTCACCACAGTAACAACAAAATGATAAAGGAATGTTTCTTCCTCATAATCCAATATTACTCTTACTAGGTGATATTGAAGGGATAAAACCGAAACTCAAACTAAATAAATATCAGAAAAAATTCATAAAAATTGCACTGGCAGTAGCCAAAAAGGCTATTGCAGTTACTTGGAAATCAGATACATATTTAAGTATAGATTGTTGGAAGAAAGAAATTTATGGCTGTATTCCATTAGAAAATATTACTTATAATTTAAGAGATAAATATGAAACATTTCTGAAAATTTGGTGCCCTTATTTACAAAAGACAGGATTAAATATATAGGTGCTCTGAAGATGAAACAATTGGTTATTTGGGGAAAGAAATAAATATATATACTAAAGTTATTACGAACTCCATGGAGCATGTGGGGATCTTCCGATATCCAGGCATTCCTTCTTTTTTTTCTTTCTCTCTCTTTTCTTTTCTATAGGGAAGTTAGGGGGGAGGGGTTAAGGGGAGGAGGGAAGGGTTATATACTTTTTTTTCCATACTTTACTCTGTAATCACTTAAAAACGCAATAAAAAAAGTTTTCAAAAAAAAAAGTTTATAGCTAATCAGGGAGGAGCGTTGTGTACTTAATATTTCAATAATATTTGAGTGATCTTGTAAAAATATGTGAATTGCATTTATCATCACAGTACCACGTGGCACGTGCGTGCCTTGCTTAAAATGAAAAATGAAGTTAAACCAGCATTCCCGGACTCCCATGTCTTTCTTTAAATTAATGTTTTGAAGTTACAAAACGTAACTATTATTTGAAAAAGCATTTGTGTTTTTAATAGCACCTTAACTCACAGCAATGATTGAATGATCTGTTTGTCTGATGTTCTTTCCCACAAACAGTTTAATAAATGATATCCTGTTCATGTAACTGAGGCGATGAAGAGCACTTGGTAAACACACACGTAGTCACACACAAACATTCCTTTATCATTTTGTTGTTAAAGTGGAGAGTATCTTGACTGGTTGTATTACAGCCTAGTGTGGAAAGGAAAAACCTACAGAAAGTGGTAGACACAGCCCAGTCCACCACAGGCAAAGCTCTCCCAACCCTTGAGTACATTTACATGAAGCACTGCCTTAAGAAAGCAGCATCAGTCATCAAGGACCCCCATCATCCAGGCCATGCTCTCTTCTCATTACCACCATTGGGCAGAAGGTACAGGATCCTTAGGTCCCACACCACCAGGTACAGGAACAGTCATTAACCCTACAAACATCAGGCTGCAGACTCACTTTCAAGAAAAATTGCAACTCATGTTCTCAGTATTATTTTTATTTGCATAGCTTTTCTTCATTTTCATGTTGGTTGTTTGTCCTTCTTTGTCTGTTTTTTTGTATTATTTTTGTAAAATTCTATTGTGTTTATTTTCCCTGCACATACCTGCAAGAAAATGAACCTTAAGGTAATATATGGTAACATTTAAGTGCTTTGATATTAAATTTACTTTGAGCTATGAACTTTAAAGTGTACAAGATTATGAAAGTACACAGCTTTGCCCAGGGTCAAAGCATTAGGTGATGTGTATTTAAAGTGAGGGGTAAAGTTTGAAGGAAATGTGCAGAGTAAGTTTACACAGGGAGCAGTGGGTGCTTGGACCCCAGGGTGCTGGTGGAAACAAATATGTATGACGGAGGCACTTAAGAGACTTTTGGATAAGCACACGAATATGCAGGGAATAGAAGGACATGGACATTATGTAGGCAGAAGGGATTCGTTTAGTTAGGCATTTAATTACTAGTTTAATTAATTTGGCACAACATTGTGGGCTGAAGGGCCTGTTCCCGTGCTGTACTCTTCTGTGTTCTATGATCATTGGGGAAGTTCCTTCTGAATTCCCGGCTGGACTCCTTGGTGATTCTCCTTTATTGATGGCCTCTGCTTCTGCTCGTCCCTGCAACTGGAAGCATCCTCTCAATGACCATCCACTCTATCAAAACCCCTTACAGGGTGACTCCTTGGCCTCCTTCTTTCCAGAGAAAGAGACCTAGTCTGCCCATCCTTTCTTGATCTGTAAACCCTCGTATTCCTGGTACCATCCTCATCAAACATTTCAAATCCTGCAGTTCTTCCAACTTCTTTTTTTTAATCTTTCACTTTTTGTTGCATTTTTTGCATGCCGTTTAATTCTAAATTCTTTCCTAATCCATAAATTTCACTGATGAAGGAGGGAGAAATTTGTTCCTGTGGTCTACTGATGCCTCGGTTGCCTCAGTCCCTCCACTGTGTCTTTGCTATCTCATGCTCTCAACTATCTTAGTAGTGGTGATGTTGGGAAGGTCTAGCCATTGGCACCTACTGTAGGAGGTTTTTCTTATTGTATCCCAGTTCATCTTTCTCCTGCACACTATTTCCCATTGTACACCAGTAGTTCATTACTGTAGTTTTTGATGGTTGTACACGTTGCTCCAGCTCTCCTCCGCCTAATGTGGTTGGAGTACCCACCACCTGTTTGGTCATTCTTCCTGCTCAACAAGGCACCAGAGCCCTCACTGATGGAGATCAGCAGCCTAACTCCAATGTGCAGGCTGCCGTGACAACCGCTCTGGTTGGGTATGGAGCTCCCCATAACAGGCTCTATCCAAAATGAGTCCTAATTTTTCAGCTGCACAGTGCAAGTGTTCAACTCTGGCTTGATATCAACAAAAATGTTCGTCCCCATGCTCCCGTGATGCAATTGTGTGAGAGATGAATGCATATCATGTGCAGGATGAAATGGTCTCAAGTTTATCTGATAAGTATTTGATGTCTCTTAAAATTCTAAAGCCCAGTTTTCTGCAGGTTCGGAGATATAGGAGATTCTATACATGTTTGAAATCTAAAGCAAAACATGCACATGCAAAATGCTGGAGGAACTATCACCTGCCAGCTTGTGCTCTTTCCCCTCCCCCAACTTCTGTACCCTTCCTTTCCAGTCCTGATCAGGGATCTTGGCCTGAAACGTCGGCTGTTTATTCCCCTCCATAGATACTGCGTGATGTGCTGAGTTCCTCCAGCATTTTGTGTATTCTGCACTTTCTGTCTCTGTTAATTGTTGATTAATGTGTGTCTTGCAGTAAATAACAAGTTTGGCTTGAGATGCAAGAATTGCAAAACCAACATCCACCATCACTGTCAGTCTTATGTGGAGTTCCAGAGATGTTTCGGCAAGATTGTAAGTCTGAACACTATTCCTCTTAACAATAAGCAAGGGGCAAGTATAGTGTGTAAGCAGCACTAGTGTACAATGGGCAATGGTGTATAATGGGAAAAAGTGTGCAGGAGCAATAGTGGGCAAGGTGGAATTGTGTATAGAGGGCAGAAGTGTATAGTGGGCAATATTGTGCTGGGTCAATTGTATACAGTGGGTAGTCATATACAATGGACAGTTGTGTACAATGAGCAGTTCTGTGCATTGAGTAAGATTATAGAGTAAACCAAACTGTAAATCTCACTAAGGGCAATAGAGTTGTAGTGTTTTAGGGGCAATCGTGGAGTGAGCGATGGTTTGCTGTGACATTTGTGTGGTAATGGCACAATGATGTGCAAGAGGGAATTGTGCCCAGTAGGCAGTTGGGTGCGATGGGAGTTGTGTGCAGTTAACTGCTGGTTATATTGACATCAGCCGTCTTTGGGGTCAAAGGAAGGGCAAGGTTCCTGGCTGTCTTTTCTGCCTCATCGACCAGGAGTACCGAGGTCAATTATCTGCCCTGTGTATTGAGATGTCTCACTGCAGAGGTCGGGGATTGAGTGTAAGAACTTCCAGATCTGATGTAATGTAGCAGTAAAGGTGTGACAAGACAAGACAGAATATATAACAGAAAGAATAGAGTCACTAGAAAAATGGTAAAAGGTCACTGTTAAAAACTTTTTAACTGAATGCACAAAGTATTCAGAATAAGGTAAATGAATGAGTGGTATATTTTGAGATTGAATGGAATTGACTTTATTTCCTACATCCTTCACATACATGAGGAGTAAAAATTTTTACGTTACGTCTCCATCTAAATGTGCAATGTGCGATGATAGTAATCTATAATAAATAGAATAGAACAGTCAATGTAATATAGAGTACACAAATCAGCTTGAGTTCATCAGTCTGATGGCCTGGTGGAAGAAGCTTTTATGCTGCGCTACCGTTTCCCGGATGGTAACAGCTGGAACAGTTTGTGGTTGGGGTGACTCGGGTCCCCAATGATCCTTCAGGCCCTTTTTACACACCTGTCCTTGTCAATGTCCTGAATAGTGGGAAGTTCACATCTACAGATGCGCTGGGCTGTCCACACCACTCTCTGCAGAGTCCTGTGTTTGAGGTAGGTACAGTTCCCATACCAGACAGCGATGCAGCCAGTCAGGATGCTCTCAATCGTGCCCCTGCAGAAAGTTCTTAGGATCTGGGGGCCATTCCAAACTTCCTCAACCGTCTGAGGTGAAAGAGGCACTGTTGTGCCTTTTCCACCACACAGCCGGTGTGTACAGACCATGTGAGATCCTCGGTGATGTGGATGCTGAGGAACTTGAAGCTGTTCACCCTCTCAACCCCAAATCCATTAGAGTAATGTTAATAGGAGTTATCCTGTCTCCATTCCTCCTGTAATCCACAACCTGCTCCTTTGTTTATGCAACACTGAGGGGGACGTTGTTTTCTTGACACCACTGTGTCAGAGAGATGACTCCTTCCCTGTAGGCTGCCTTGTTATTGTTTGTGATAAGGCCAATCAACGTAGTGTCGTCGGCAAATTTAATTAGCAGATTAGAGTTGTGGCTGGTGATACAGTCATGGGTATATAGGGAGTAAAGTGGGGGGACTCAGTACGCAGGCCTGAGGGTCTCCTGTATTGAGAGTCAGAGTGTTGGAGGTGAGGGAGCCCACTCTTACAACCTGCTGGCGATCCAACAGGAAGTCCAGGATCCAGCTACACAAGGCAGGGTGAAGGCTGAGGTTCCTGAGCTTCTTGTTGAGCCTGGAGGGAATCTTGGTGTTGAATGCTGAACTCCAGTCCAAGAACAGCATTCTCACATAAGCATCCTTCTTCTCCAGATGTGTAAGGACGGTGTGTATAGCAGTGGCTATTGCATCACCTGTCGATCGGCGAATTGTAGGGGGTCCAGTTTGGGTGGTAACATGCTGTAGATGTAGTCCTTGACCAGCCTCTCAAAGCATTTGCTTATTATTGAGTGACAGGATGCCAGTTGTTCAGACATGTTACCTTGGTCTTTTTGGGTACAGGGACAATGGTGGATGTTTTGAAGCAAGAGGGCACTCTACACTGGGAGAGGGAGAGAGTAAAAATGTCTGTAAACACACCTGCCAGTTGTGCCGCGCACACTCTGAGTACCCACCCTGGGATGCCGTCTGGTCCCGCAGCCTTGCGACTGTTCACCTGTTGGAAACATCTGCGTGTCTCAGAGATGACCAGGTTGTATCAGTGGCTTTCCTCGGAGGCTCAGAGCTAGCGACATCGAACTGAGCGTAAAAGCGACTTGAGCTCATCTGGGAGAGAGGCCGCGATGTTGGCAGCACCACAACGTTTGGCTTTGAAGTCTGTGATGGTGTGCAACCCTCACCACAAGTCACGTGTGCTATTCGTTGTGAATCTTGACTCAATCTTGTCCCTGTATTGTTTCGCAGCCTTGATAGCTTTGCGCAGATCGTAGCTGATTTTCTTGAGCTCCTGCTGATTGCTGGCAGCATAAGCTCTGCGTCATACTGTAAGTGCAGCTCACACTGAACTTATTGATCCAGGGTTTCTGGTTTGGGAAGACCCCGATCGACTTCTGTGGGACAACATCGTCAATGCACTTCCAGATGAAGCACGTGACTCTATCCGTGAACTCGGAGACATCCTCATCATGGAAGACATTCCAGTTGATGTCATCAAAGTTGATGTCCTGCAGTATGGAGACTGATTGGACAGTGGACAGTTTTAACTATGGCCACCTCTTGTTTCAGCTTCTGTCTGTACGTCAGCAAAAGCAGGATCGAAGCAGGATTTTCCAAAAGCTGGGCGAAGGAGAGCTTTGTAAGCTTTGCTGAAGAAAGTGTAGCAGTGGTCAAGTGTGTTATCTCCACGAGTGCTCACTTGGATGTGCTGACAGAACTTCAGACTTTCATTAGCGACGCTCGATTAAAGTCACCGGTGACGATGACTGGAATGATTCAATCACCATTATTAGGCACATGGTTGCAAGGTGAACAAAGCTTCAAATACTCAGGGGTATTTGAAAAAAAAATCTGCAGTTGCTGGAAATCTGAAATAAAAACAGAAAATGCTAGAAGTTCTCAACTGGTCAAGTCGCATCTGCGGAGAGAGAAACAGGGTTAATGCTTCAGGTCCAAGACCTTTCTCTGTGGAACAAGAAACAGGGTTTGATGAAGGATGTTTGATCTGAAACATTAACTCTGTTCCTCTCTCCACTGATTCTGCTTGACCTGCTGAGTATTTAAGACCATGAGACATAGGAGGGTGAAATAGGCTACTCAGCCATCAAATCTGCTTCGCCATTTGATCATGACTGATATATTTTCCCTCTCAGCCCCACTTACCTGCCTTCTCCCCATAACCTTTGACATTCTTACTAATCAAAAACCTATCAACCTCCGCTTTAAATATACCCAATGACTTGGCCTTCACAGTTCTCTGTGGCAATGAATTCCACAGATTCACCACCCTCTGGCTAAATAAATTTCTGTTCTAAAGGGAATTCTTTTTATTCTGAGGCTGTGTCTTCTGGTCCTAGACCCTCTCACTTGTAAACATCCTCTCTATGTACACTCTATCTAGGCCTTTCACTATTTGATAGGTTACAATAAGATTCCCCCCTCATTCTTCTAATTTCCAGTAAGTACAGGTCCATCAAATGCTCTACATATGTTAATGCTTTCATTCCCCAGGTAATTATCAATTGTGTTGGCACGTAGCCTAGTGGATAAGGTATCGGTCTAGTGATCTGAAGGTCACTGGTTCGAGCCTCAGCTGAGGCGGCGCGTTGTGTCCTTGAGCAAGGCACTTAACCACACATTGCTCTGCGACGTCACCAGTGCCAAGCTGCTTGGATCCTAGTGCCCTTCCCTTGGACAACATCGGTGGCGTGGAGAGGGGAAGGCCTGCAGCTTGGGCAACTGCCATTCTCCCATACAACCCTGCCCAGGCCTGCGCCCTGGAAACCTTCCAAGGTGCAAATCCATGGTCTCACAAGACTATTTATCATGAACCTCCTCTGGACCATCTGCAATGCCAGCATGTCCTTCCTTAGATAATGAAGCCCAAAACTGCTCACTATACTCCAAACGTGACCAATCCATTATAAAGCCTCAGCATCACTGGACATCCTTGCTTTTATATTCTTGTCATCTCGTATTGAAGGCTAACGGTACATATGTCTTCTCTTAGTTTTGTTTGACTTTATTCAAGGATACTTTTATTCAAGGATACTTGATACTTTGAAAGGTCAGGCAATATGGGAAATAAATTCTGATTGGCTAAGAATGATCTGGATATGGTGGTTCTAATAATAAACTGGTGTACAGCGGGAGTCAATAAGTGGCTAATCTGCCTGGTTTTAGGAAGGGCAGGATAATGAATTTATCAATGGGTGAATCACAACAGTGTGATCCCACCAACATTTGGTGAACTGTCTTCATGAGTTCCAATTTCTTTTCCGTCCAGCCCCCGGGTTTCCGCCGAGCCTACAGCTCTCCTCTCTACAGTAACCAGCAGTTCGCCTGTATCAAGGAGCTCCTGCCCTTCTGTAAGTGAACATTCGGACTCGTGAGTGTGTTGTGTGCCTGGACCTCCAAAGCATTTATTACAGTGGCCGATATCAGCATTAAGCAGCCCAAGCAGATTGTCAGGGCAGCTGACAAAGGGGGAATTATGTGCCAACAAACCCATGGGTACTCTGCAGTGTTACTCGTGAGCGTCTTGAAAACCTGTGTATTGTCCGTAAATCTGCTGGAGACACAAAAGCCAGTGGAGAGGTAAATTGTGAGGAAGGCAAAGAATTCATGAAAGGCTATAAACAATTCAAGTGAGTGGCCAAAGAGTGGGCAGGTGCAATATAGGGAATATGACATCATTGACAATGATAAGAAAAACAGTAAAGGCAATTAAATTATGTAAAGCTATTAAATATTGATGTTCAGAGAAATCTGGATACCTCACCCCATACAAAAGCACACAAAGTTTGCTTGCAGTTAGGGAAGTAGTGGGAAGGGGCAAGTCAAAGGTTGGTCAGAGAAACCTTTTGCCCCATGTTGGAGACCTGGCACTTAGCCTTATAAGCTGAACAAGTGCTACACCTCCTCCCTCATCACCATTCAGGGCCCCAACTAGCCCATCCAGATAAGACGACACTTCACCTGAGTCTGTTGGGGTCATCTACTGTGTCCGGTGCTCCCAGTGTGGTCTCTTGTGTATCGGTGAGACCCGACGTAGATTGGGAGACCGCTTCGCCGAGCGCCCACACTCCGTCCGCCAGAAAAGGGGGACACATTGGCCACCCATCTTAATTCCACTTCCCATTCCCATTTCGACATGTCCATCCATGGCTCCCTCTACTGTCGCAATGAAGTTAGGAGCAACATCTTATATTCCATCCGGGTAGCCTCCAACCTGATGGCATGAACACCGATTTCTCAAACTTGGTGCTCCTTCCACTTTTTCTTTCTTCCATGACCTCTGTCCTCTCCTAATAGATTCCCCCTTCTCTAGCCTTGTTTCTCTTTCACCAATCAACTTCCCAGCTCTTTACTTCGCCCCTCCCCCCTCCTAGTTTCACCTATCACCTTGGGTTTCTCCCTCCCAGCCCTTCGAACTCTGACTCCTCATCTTTTTCTCTCCAGTCCTGATGGAGGGTCTCGGCCCGACACATCGACTGTACTTTTTTCCATAGACGCTGCTTGGCCTGTTGAGTTCCTCCAGCATTTTGTGGGTCTTACAGGGGCATTGACGATGGGGCTACAATCTCATGAGCCCATGAATGCTAACTCACTATTCCTCTTATACACTATCTATTCATTGTAACTTACTGGAGAAGATAGGGGCTGGTTGGATGAGGAAGCCCCTCAATTATTGCAGAAGTGTACCACCCTGGAAGGTCACATGAGTGGATGCAGTGTAACAGAAAACATTGACTGTGAATGCAAAGAGTGAAAAGGCATTGCACTATTTATTCTTGAGAATATTTTTTTGTTATGAATAAAGTTTATTTTGATCATAAAAAGTAAAAAAAAAACTGAAATTAATTTTTGCGTTGCACTGTACTGCTGACACAAAACAGCAAATCTCACATTAAATGTCAGTGATAATACAGTCAGACAGACATACTTTATTGAGGGGAAATTGGGTTTTGTTACAGCCGCACCAACCAAGAATAGTGAAGAAATATAGCAATATAAAACCATAAATAATTAAATAAAAATAAGCTAATCGTGCCGAGTGGAAATAAGTCCAGGACCAGCCTATTGGCTCAGGGTGTCTGACACTCTAAGGGATGAGTTGTAAAGTTTGATGGCCACAGGTAGGAATGACTTCCTATGATGCTCAGTGTTACATCTCGGTGGAATGAGACTCTGGCTGAATGTACTCCTGTGCCTAACCAGTACATAAACCTGATTCTGAATCAATGTACAAGGATGATCCCAGAATTGAGGAGCCGATTAGGCCAGTCCCAGCTGATTGTGATGCTCTCTTCAGAAAGACAGGAGGCAGAGGGGTGACCCCAACAAGGCCTGGAAATTTTTGAAAGAGTGCAACAGACACTTCTGGGAGAAAAGATTCCACTTCCCATTTCCTTAGAGATATCAGGTTCCATGTGCGATAATCTGATATGGAATTCCAAAAGAGTAGGCAGAATATGGAAGAAACTACTTCAAGGCTTAGACCAGGAACATAATAAGATGGGATTGAAGGCTGATGGATGTGCAGGGGGTTGTTGGTGAGTTGCCATGAACAGGATGAGTGGGGGCTTGTGGGGTAAATAAGCGCCAATATGGTCCCATTGGACCAGTGATGGCCTGTCGCCCTGCTGTAAGTTCTGTTTAATTCCCTGTTTCTTCTGCCTCAGCTGTGGCAAATCGGTCAGACCCCGTCTATGAGACCCTCAGGACAGGAGTCGTGATGGCGAACCGTGAGAGGAAGAAAAACTCTGAGGACAAAAAACATGTGAGTGTTGGGCCCCATCTGAGGTGGGAGGGGGTGGTGGTGGGGGCAGGGAGGGGTGGGGGGGCTGAAGTTGTGCTCCCCTGCACCAGCAGCTCAGGCGTGTGCCGGGGGTCGAGGGAGCTGAAAGCTCGAGGCTCCTTGAGAGAGCCCTGCGTTTTCTGACAGCTGCAAAGCCAGCGGGGAGAGACGCAAGTGAGGCTTCTTCTGCATTAAAGTTCTTGCTCTTGCAAACTGCGCAATGGCAACTAGAGGCGCCTGAGCAGAAGTCACAGCAGCGACGGGGGAGCTGGATCTTGTCGACGTTGTTGAAAAGAACACTATTTTGTTCTTTGACCATCTGTGGCTCCTGATGTGAGGCATCTGTTTGTTAACTCTTGTGTGTGAGCTGCACAGACACACCCCCATCACCTCCTTCGGGTACCCTTCCTCCTTCCCTTTCTCCCATGGTCAAGTCTCCTCTCCTATCAGATTCCTTCTCCAGCCCTTTACCTCTTTCACCTATCACCTCCCATCTTCCTCCTCACCAATCACCAGCCAGCTTGTACTCCTTCTTTCCCCCCACCTTCTTATTCTGGTTTCTTCCCTCTCCCTTTCCAGTCCTGCTGAAAGATCTCGGCCCGAAATGTCGACCGTTTATTCCTCTCCATAGACGCTGCCTGACCTGCCGAGTTCCTCCAGCAACTTTGTGTGTGTTGGACTTATTCATGTCCTGAAGCTGCAGCCATGCAGGTGCCTTTGCCTCACAGCAGGTGGCAGAAACCTTGGGCTGACCCTCACCAATTTTTACAGATGCACCATAGAAGACATACAAGCCCATTGTATCACAGGTTGGTGCGCCAGCTGCCCTAACCGAGACTGCAGAAGTCTGCAGAGAACTGTAGGCACAGCCCAGTCCATTGCACAAGCCAGCCTCCCCTCTATTGACTCTGCCTACAGTCCCTGCCGCCTCAGGAAAGCAGCAAACATAATCAAAGACCTGGTCTCACTCGGGACATTCCCCTTCCCTCTCCCATCGGACAGAAGATACAAATGTTTAAGAGCACCAGGCTCAAGGACAGCTGCTGTCAGACTCTTGAATGGATCTCTCATACGATAAGATGGATTCTTGACTTCATAATCTTCCTCATGATGGCCCTTCTGCCTTAAAACGCCTTGTACTTTAAAACCACAAAGGGTTAGACAGAGATGGAGAGGGTTCTGGCAGAGAGTGAAATAGGTGATTGGGACAAGTACTAACAGTGACCTGAGGAAACCGACGCCGTGAGTGGTTGAGGTGTGGAATTCGGTCATTGGGGAGGATTCTGTCATAACGTTCAGAGGGACCTGGGTAAGTATCTGGAAGGAAGGGAGTCACGGGCTGTAGGAGAGAGTGGGTGAATTGCTCTTAGAGAGAACCAGTACAGACTCAATGGGCTGCATGGCCTACCTTTCTGCTGTAACTTTTCTATGGCCCCATGAAACTGTCCCTGAAGACAGTCAAACGTCAAATGCATATCAATGGCTTTAGCAGGAAAACTATTTACTTCCTACTATCGAGCACTGTTCAAGGACAGCTGTGGTCCAAACTATGTTTGGAGTCCTGTTGTCAGAGTGAGATGAGTCTCAGCTTCCTCCCACATCCCAAAGATGTACAGGTTGGTAAAATGTGGGTGAGGGGTAGAATTGAGGGAGGTTGATGGGAGTGTGGAGAGAATAAAATGGGATCAGTGTAAATGGATGGTTGATGGTCAGCAGAGTCTTGGAGGGCCGAAGGGCTGACTCCATGCTGTGTGACTGTGCTAATGAGCCAGCTCCAGTTTCAGGAGGGATCAGGTGTCTCCACCCCTGTGAGCAGTACTCAGATCCACCCTCCCTCCCCCTGAGCCCATGACAACGGGGTGTCTGAGAACTCCCTCCCTCGTTCCTCCCTCCTCCACCAGACCACAGAACTGTTGTTTTGTTTCAGTGCCTCTGGCAAAGCTGACAATTAGAGAAGGTGGCAGGGTGATAACTAGAGACACAGAAGGAGCAAATTTGGCCCATTGGATCCTCGCCTGCTCCCGAGAACCAGCTCCATTGATCTCACTCCCTGTTTTCTTTCCCTGTACGACTCTCCACCTTCCCATCAACCCCTCACCAGCATATCAGCCAATTAACACACTGATGCATGTGTCCTTGGAGCACCCATAGGGAACTCATGCAGGCCCAGGGAGAACATGCAATCTCTGTCTGCTGTGCCATCTGCACTCTGGAGCTGGATTGGAGGCATGCTCGGGCAAAGCCAAGTTAAGTCAGCAGGTGTCCTTCTCCAATGAACATTTATGGCCAAATGGTCTTTGAAACAAGTCAGTGGCTGCACAATAATGTCCTCAGGTTGCTCAGTGGGCACCCAGTGACCTATGGGCCTCCCCTATGGAGTTCACCAGAGGATGCTGATAGCAGCTTTTAATTTACATGTTCATTGGAGGGCTGAGGTGGGCACCTGACCTTTCGATTATCCGAATCCCGAATTCTGGATAGCAAGTCCAGTGACATAACCATGACTATGTTAATGTCCAATGGAGAGATCTTGGGAGATCTGCACACTGTCCTGCCCAGAGCTAGCTCCATCACTGTGAACCCTCATTGACAAGGTTGGGTAGCTGGTCTTTGCACCACCCATCGTGTTGTTCTTCAGAGGCCTCCTTCCTTCAAGTGTGCACTCATATTTGCCCTTGCACCAGCCAGGGCATTGGTGCAGAGGATCAGTGATGCAAGAACACCAGAGGGTCAGCATGCTCGCTCTGGGAGTTTGACGGGATTTGGTACCGTACGTCACCAATGATCCTAGCAATTTTCTACAGATGCACCGTGGAGAATATACCGACAGGTTGCAACAACATCCGGTATGGAGGGGCCACTGCACAGGATCAGAACTGCAGAACTGCAGAAGGTTGTGAACTCTGCCAGCTCCAGGGCACAAGGCCTTCCACTGCTGAGGGCATTGCCAAAAAGCGCTGCCTCAAGAACGTGGCATCCATCATTAAGGAGCCCCATTACTCAGGACGTGCCCTCTTATTACCACCATCAAGGAGAAGGTCCAGGAACCTGAAGACACACACTCAACATTTTAGGAACAGCTTCTTCCCCTCTGCCATCAGATTTCTGAACAGACAATGAACCCATGTACACTACCTCACTATCTTTTTGCTCTCTTTATCTTATTGTAATTGATATTTAATGTATTGCACTGTACTGCTGCTGCAAAACAGCACATTTCCTGAGACATGTCAGTGATAATAAACCTGATTCTGATTCTGAAGGGCCTGCTTCTGTACTACCCTATTACTCTGTGGCATTCATGACTCAGGTTTGAGAGCCAGCTCTTCGATGGTCCTGGCTCTGCTATCTCTCACTCGTGACTGCTCTGCGCATAGACCTTTCGGTTGCACCTGCTCCTCCTCTGCGCCAATACGTTCTGGTTGTGTGCCCAGAGTGTCGGTGCCTCTTCTCAGCCTCTCCCTCCCACTGGGCTGGTAACTCAGAGATGGGGAGGACCTGTGCCTCCTCCCCATCCCGGCCTGCTGGGAGAAAGGCATTAACTGTCGCCTTTGCCTCAACGGAAGTGCATGAACAAACTGGATATGTGGACCTTGAAGGACCTTTATTGGCCTCACTGGTGTTAGTATGGTGTTAGTAGTTACAATGATTTGGGAAGGGACAAGGAGAGGGGTTAGAGTTCTGTAAAGGCCAGAAAACATCCCACAAAAAACACACAGGCCTAAGATAGAGACTTTTGTGCATATACAGTATAGAGAACAGTACAGCTCAGGAACAGGCCCTTTAGCCTGTGATGCGGTGTCGATCTAATGATACCTAATCCCTTCAGTCTGCACAATGTCCATATCCTTCCATTCTTTGTATATCCAGATGCCTCTGGTATTTGCTTCCACCACCACCCTTGGCAGTGCATTCCAGACACCCACCACTCTGTGTATAAATAACTTGCCCTGCACATCCCCCTTGAACGTTCCCCCTCTCACCTTAAATTATACACTTAATATTAGACATTTCTACCCCAGAAAAAAAGATACTGGCTGTCTACTCTATCTGTGCCTTTCATAATCTTATTAACTTCTATCAGCTCTCCTCTCATCTCCCCACAACATGGAACTAGGCCCTTCAGCCCAACTCGTCCATATTGACCAAGTTGCTGACCTGAACTAACCCCATTTTCCTGTGTTTAGCCCATATCTCTCCAAACTTTTCCTGTCCATGTACCTGTCCAAATGTCTTTCAAATGCTGTACTGCTACACCTGTCCCTTCACCTCTCCTGGTACTAATCTCTGCAAGTTGCAGAGGTGCCACCCCCGCCCATTCACCCCCTCCCTCACCCCCATTCACGGCCCCACACAGTCCTTCCAGGTGAAGCAAATCTGTTGGGGTCATCTACTGTATCCAGTTTTCCCAGTGCGGCCTCCTCTACGTTAGTGAGAACCGATGTAAATTGGGGGCCTGCTTCGTCAAGCACCTTCACTCTGTCCACCACAGAAGTTGGGTTTTCCTGCTGGTCACCCATTTTAATTCTGCTTCCCATTCCCATTCCAACATGTCGATCCATGGCCTCCTCTACTGCCATGGTGAAACCACTCTCAGGGTCGAGAAGCAATACCTCATACTCGTTTTGGGTAGCCTTCAACCCTAGCAGCATGAACATTAATTTCCCTAACTTCAGGTAATTTCTACCCCCTCTTCTCCCTTCTCTCTTTTTCAACTCCCCATTCTGGCTCCCCGCTTCCCCCCCTCACCTCCTCACTTGTCCGTCACCTCCCTCTGGCTTCCCTCCTTCCCTTTCTCCCATGGATCACTCTCCTCTCCTATTAGATTCCTTTTTCTTCAGCCCTTTATTTTTTAAGTCATTTTAATTTTATTTAGATTTACAATGTGGAACTGGCCCTTGAGCAACCCCTGATTCAACCCCAGCCTAATCACTGGACAATTTACAATCACCAATTAACCTCCCACTGGTACATCTTTGGACTGTGAGAGGAAACCCATGCGTTTGCAGGGAAGACATACAGACTCCTTACGGATGGTGTCAGAGTCGAAGTCCGAACTCTGACACCCTGAGTTGTAATAGTGTGACACTAACCGCTGCGCTACTGTAGTGGCCTCATCTGATCGGATGTCATCTGCCCTGTGAACATTCAATAGCACTATCTGTGCCTGCCATGGTTACCAAGGGTAACGGGGAATTTGGTTTCGATTCCGGAGAGGGAGCCTGAGAAACGGCTACAGCATCCAAGGAAGGCAGCAGGCGCGCAAATTGCCCACTCCCGACTCGGGGAGGTAGTGATGAAAAATAACAATACAGGACTCTCTCGAGGCCCTGTAATTGGAATGAGTACACTTTAAATCCTTCAACGAGGATCTGTTGGAGGGCAAGTCTGATGCCAGCAGCCGCGGTAATTCCAGCTCCTATAGTGCATATCAAAGCTGCTGCAGTTAAAAAGCTCGTAGTTGGATCTTTTTGGTGACTCAAGATAACCTTTACATTTTCCACCTTCACCTCCTAGCTTCTCACTTCCTCCCCACTCCTCCTCACCTGGTTTTACCTATCATCTGCCAGGTTGTACTCCTTCCTCTCCCCCCACCTGCTTATTTTAACCTTCCCCCTTCCCTTACAGTGCCAGTGAAGGGTTTCGATCTGAAACGTCGTCTGGTTATGCCCCTCTGTTGATGCTGCCTGACCTACTGAGTTCCCTCAGCTGTAAAAGCCTCTATAGCTTCTCTGGCAGCTTGGCCCATGTTCCCACTGCCCGGTGTGGGGAAAAAGTTGCCCCTCATTACACATATTTCATTGGAGGGAGTGGGGAATTGTCGGAGTGTTGCTGGGTTTTCTGCAAGCCGAGAGCCAGATGAGAAGGGAGGTCTTTCCTCTGTGCTTCCTGGACTCTGAGCAGGGAACCCCAACACCTGATTCACCCCAGCCATCCCCAGCTCTCAGAGCTCAGGGGGCAGGGGAAGGGGGAGCCCCCACAGTTTGCTGTCAGCTGAGACCCCAGGTGCAAGGTTCTGGCCGTGGCTGCGGGAGCGCAATTTCAGCCCCAGGGTGTGCAAGTTCGTGGACTGGACGTCCCGGGTAACTCTGTAACTCTTTCCTGTGCTTTGCAGCCTGCGCAAATGGTTGATGAAGAACTTGATAGTTCCAAGCCCGGGGAAGAGCACGGGTCTGGAGGTAGGTGCTAGGGCAGCAGCTGCGCCACTTGTTGCGATCAGCGTGAGGAGTTTCCGGTAAAACGTGCCCTGCCATTGCCGCGGTATTTGCCCCAGAACGGGGCAAGGTTACACTGGTGTCTCCAAGCAATTGCCTGCTTTGTGTTTCCCTGAGGCCTTCCTGTCGGAGGGTACAGGTGTTGTCTTCCCCCTGCCAACCTGTAGCTGAAGCAGCCACAAAATTCAACTCAGCTGGGCAGGGTGGGGTGCACAGCAGGTGATATCTACTCATTCACCACTCCCCTCTCCCTCTTTTCCCTGTGCCTTCTCCCCCTTTCCCTCCTCCCTTTACCCCCTCTCCCTTCTCTCCCCTTCTCTCTTCACCCTTCCCCTCCCCCTCTCCCCTTTACCCCCTCTCCCCCTCCCTCTTCCCCCTTCTTTCACCTTCCCCCTCCCTCCCTTTCCCCTCCCCACCCCACCCCCCTCCTCCCTTTTCCCTCCCCCCTCCTTCCCTTCTCCTTTCCCTTCCCCATATTCCCTTCCCCTTTCCCCTCCCCCTTCACCTTTATCCCCCTCCCTCTCCCCTTCCCCCATTTTCACTGGCCCCTCTTAACATTGTCTTGGGACAGCTGGCAGAGACAAGGGTCCACTTCCGTCAGTCCTTCACTTCTCTCCCAACTAAAACTATCCCAACTCCAAAATGTTTGTGTGATCTGGGCAAAGAGAAGGAGGGGACCTGCCAGTAGTGTTCGCACCTCTTGGCTCAATGTGACTGGATACTCCTGGCCATGGCTAGATTTAGGGAAGGGGTGGGATTAACTAACCTTAAAATAATTACAGTCAACAGGAAAAGATGAAGGCATCTTGAAGCTGATGGTGTTCAAAAGGGAGGCAAAAGTAAGCAGAGCAGCGAGATGGTGCATCCGCATTAGCACTGGGTGCTGTGGGCTGGTCTCACCAAACCAGTAACTAGGGCTGGGTGAGGCCAACCTTACAGTGTTACCCAGACATCCATGTCTCCAAAACCCCACTGATGGAAAAGAAGGCATACATCCCAACCAGGGTCACGTTTTATCCTTTCAGTGGTGCTGGGAGGGCAAGTTCATCCTAATTATTTAGGGACAACTCGTCCTTTCGCTAGCTGCAGATTGGAAATGATTTCTGTCGTTGAATGGTTCCACAGTTGTGTTGGCTTGGGGATCTTTCTAATGAGCTGGGCTTTTAGCTGGAGATCTGAACACCGTGGAATTAACTGTGTTTTTGTTTCTTTTTTTTGTTTTTTTTTTTGCAGGTGGTGAGGCACCAGACAAAAAGGACAAGAGTAATCCAGAGGAAGCCAAGGTAAGTCTGGGACTGGGACACATTGGAGAGGCCAGTGGAATTCATTTTCATGGATTATAGAGGTTATCCAAGTCTTTCTGCAGAGCGGGGATTATCACCTCACCTCTCAATGTTGCTGATGAGTCACGTTAGGAGTATAATTGACATTTCAGGCCAAGACCCTTCATCAGGACTGGAGAAAAGAAAGATGAGGAGTCATATTTTAGATGGAAACTTCCTGCCCACCCCTTAATCGCATTTCCAACCTGAAGCTTCTTTCTGGTTTTCCCCTACTGAAGACACTGCAGAGTCCGGTGTGGACAACCTGTAGGTGTGGCCTGCCACTGGCACAATTCAACCACTGCTCCATGTGAAAGGGGTGCAGTGTGTGGCACTGAGGTCGAAGAGGGCTGCTGGGTGAAGGTCGCTGTGCGGATCAGGCTCCCAGCTACAGCTGGTGAGAAATCAGCACTTTGTGGGGAGTGAAGTTGTGGCAGAGATTGGGGAATGAGGGGGTTTGCTGAGTCAAGGAGATGGGGTGGCCAGAGGGATCAGAGGATGGGAGGCGTTGGGGTGGTGTTGGATCCCACAACACTGGGAAGGAAGGGCTGGTGGGCACTTTTGTGGGAGGTAACCAAAGGATAGAAAAAAAGTTTGGAGTCTTCCTCTGGTGTGGTCGCAGTCATGATGGTGTGGGGATGGTGTGTAAAGGCCATTTTCATGTAGATATTTGATCTATTTATGTTCTGAAGCAAACATTTTGACCCTTGCTTTCTCTATTAACAGAACAAAAAGCCACAGCCTGGAATACGAGGAGGCTTCACCCAGACTCACTACTTTGTGGCCTTGTACAGATACAAAGCCCAGGAGAAAGATGATCTAGATTTCCAGTAAGTCACACCTTAGCTTGTGGTCTACTTGAGAGGAGGTGGAGAGATGGACATGGACGAGTGACTCACTGCATTGACTTTAATTAATCCATGCAAAACATACAGTAGATTAGGTGGGGGAAAGGGATTTGGACTTTATTAAGGAAGTAAATATGAAGTCTGAAATAAAAGCAGTAAGTGCTGGAAATGCTCAGCAGGCCGGGCAGCATCTGTGGAAATAGAAGCAGAGCCAACGTTTTGGGTCAATGACCTTTCAATACAATCGCGCTTACCAGAGGGAGAGTCATTCTGCTTCTCACACTGTGCAACATGTCATGATTTCCCATTCAAACTTCTGAAGTTTCATTTCAGGTCTTCCACCTGAAATGTTCATCCTGTTTCTCTCTGTCATTCAATCCATCAGGTCCACACTAACTCTCGGGGCAATCCCATTAGTCCCAACTCCTCTCCTTATTCCCCTGTAGCCCTGCAACTCTCATTAATCTCCTCTTTGCCGCTCTCCACATGTTGTTGGGATGTGAACGCACGGGGTCAGAGGGGGAATGTGCAAACTCCACACATACACACAGAGTGCCCAAAGTCAGCCTTGAACCTGTACTCCTGAAGCTGTGAGGCTCTACCTACTGTGCCAATGGAGAATAAGGGACTGTTTGACCAACAGAAAATGCATCATTTTCAGAAGAGCAGTTAAATTGCTGTCCTGCTTTTCCCAAAGGCTGATTAAGCCAATTACCAGCTGCTCAGTGTCTCAGAATGTAATGGTCACCAGGTTTGGTATTTCAAGAAGATGGGAGGTCATGAAGTAAAGTGCTTGGTTTAATTGTAATCAAATTAAAGGCACATGTTAGAGAAAGATCAGTGTCAGCCCTGGTTCAGTGACACAACCTTCTGCTTTTTTGTTACAGTGCAGGTGACAGAGTGACCGTCTTTGATGACTCTAATGAGGAATGGTGGAAGGTGAGTGATGTATTGGGGTTGTCAATGAATGTATTGAGGTCTTTGTGCAAATTTCCGATGCCATTTACTTCAAACTATCCACCCTGGGACTCTCCCTTCAATTCTATGGGCTATACTTCTGCTAACAATTTTCTGTGAAATGTTAATTGAACGCATTATACAGCACCATCACAAACTCTCTATTCAAAGGTAGCCATCATTTGTTAAATATAATTTTCTTCAACAAATCTGTCACTTACTAACCATATATTTCCAAGAGCTTAGGATGTGAAACAGTACAGCATAGGAACAGGCCCTTCAGCCTGTGTCAGACTAATTAAATTAGTAATCAGATGCCCAACTCCACTAATCACTTCTGCCTAAACAATGTCCATATCCCTCCATTCTCTGGACATTCATGTTCCTGTTTAAGAGCCTCTTGAATGCTTCCACCACAACCCTAGGTAGCAGATTTGAGGCACCCGCTACTCTGTATAAAAAAAGCTTGCCCTGAACATCTCCTTTGAACTTGCCCCTTCCAACCTTAAATGCATGCCTTTTGGTGTTAGACATTTCAGCTGTGAGAAAAAGATACTGACTGTCTACCTCTGAATTTTGTAATCTTATAAACCTCCATCAGATCTCTCCCTCATTCTGCACTGCTCCTGAGAAAACAACCCAAGTTTGCCCAACCTCTCATTAGAGCACATGACCTCTAATCCAGGTAGGGAGAATGCAGAAGATGCTCAACACCCATCCTATAATGGAGTGACCAAATTGAATGCAATACTCCAGAAATGGCCTAACTAGAGTCTTATAAAGCTACAACAGAATTTCCCGACTCTTGAACTCAGTCCCTCCACTAATAAATGCAAGCACGCTCAGCTCCTTCTATACAACATTATCAAACTGTGCAGCTGCTTTCAGGGAGCTATGGAGCTATACACTTGGATCTCAAACCCTCTCTGTCCATCAACACTGTTAATGGTCTATATTTGATCTCCCAAAGAGCGACACTTGGCTGAGTTAAACTCCATCTGCCATTTCTCTATCCGTGTCTGCAACTGATCTATCTCCCACTGTGTCCTTTGCCAGTCTTCTGTGCTATTCACAATAACACCAATTGTCCATAATTCTACTAACCACATTTTCATCCAGGGATTTATATGTATCACAGACATCAGAGGTCCCTGTACAGAGTTCTGCAGAACACCACTAATCCCAGACCTCTGGTCAGAATAAATCCCATGGACCACTACCACTTCTAGGGGAAAGCCAGTTCGCTGTAGAACCTTCTGGATGAGCTCTTCATGAGGGAATTTACAAAACCCATGTGGACAGCATCCACAGGTCTACCTTCGTAAATCAGCTCTGACACATGCTTGAAAACTCAAATCAAGTTAATGACTTGCCCATATACTGACTGTCCCTAATCAATTCTATCCATAGGAATCCTCTCCAGTTACTTCCCTACTACTGACGTGACACTTACCAGTCTATAGTTTCCAGGATTATCTCTATTTCTTTTCTTGAATAATGGAACAACATTAGCTATGTACTATCCTTCCGGGTCTTCACCTGTGGCTCGAGAGGACATGAGAGTATTGGTCAATGCCCCAGAAATCTCTTCCCTTGCCTCTTTCAATAACCTGGGTTATAGTCCATCAGGGTCTGGAGACTTACCCACCTTAAAATAAGAGACCCAACACTACCTCCTTCTTCATCTTGAAATACCCCAGCAACTTAGGATGCTCCACACTGATCTCACTCTCCTCCTTGGTAAGTACTGATACAACGTACTCATTCAGAACCCCACCTGTTCTGAATGAGTGGACAAGGGAGTTGCGTAGGGAGCGATCCCTGCGAAAAGCAGAAAGGTGGGGGGGGGAGTATGAGGATATATGGGTCTTGTCCACTCGTCCCCCCCATCCCTTCCCACCGATCTCCCTCCTGGCACTTATCCTTGTAAACGGAACAAGTGCTACACCTGCCCTTACACTTCCTCCCTCACCACCATTCAGGGCCCCAGACAGTCCTTCCAGGTGAGGCGACACTTCACCTGTGAGTCGGCTGGTGTGGTATGCTGCGTCCGGTGTGGCCTTTTATATATTGGTGAGACCCGACACAGACTGGGAGACCGTTTCGCTGAACACCTACGCTCGGTCCGCCAGAGAAAGCAGGATCTCCCAGTGGCCACACATTTTAATTCCACGTCCCATTCCCATTCCAATATGTCTATCCATGGCCTCCTCTATTGTCAAAATGAATCCAAACTCAGGTTGGAGGAACAACACCTTATATACCAGCTGGGTAGCCTCCAACCTGATGGCATGAACACTGACTTCTCTAACTTCCGCTAATGCCCCTCCTCCCCTTCTTACCCCATCCCTGACATATTTAGTTGTTTGCCTGTTCTCCATCTCCCTCTGGTGTTCTCCCCCTCTCCTTTCTTTCTCCTGAGGCCTCCCGTCCCATGATCCTTTCCCTTCTCCAGCTCTGTATCACTTTCGCCAATCACCTTTCCAGCTCTTAGCTTCATCCCACCCCCTCCGGTCTTCTCCTATCATTTCGCATTTCCCCCTCCCCCCACTACTTTCAAATCTCTTACTATCTTTCCTTTCGGTTAGTCCTGGCGAAGGGTCTCGTCCCGAAACGTCGGCAGCGCTTCTCCCTATAGATGCTGCCTGGCCTGCTGCTTTCCACCAGCATTTTGTGTGTGTTGTTGTTTGAATTTCCAGCATCTGCAGATTCCCTCATGTTTGCTCTTAGGATACCCCTGTCTTTGTTAGGGAAGTTGAAGTCACCCACTACAACAATTCTATTGGTCTCACACCTTTCCCCAATCTTCCTGTATATCTGTTCCTCAATGTCTTGCTGGCCAATTAGAGTGAGTGCACCCTTCTTACCTTCGAGTTCGACCTGTCCACACTCAGTTGATGAGCCCATCATTCTATCCCCTCTGATATTGTCTCTGATTAATAGTGCAACTCCCTGTCCCTTCCCCCACTTTTACCTCCTTATCTTTTCTAAGCTGGGAGGTGATGGGTGCGAAAGGTAAAGGGTTGAAGAGGAAATCTGATAGGAGAGGAGAATGGACCATGGGAGAAATGGAAGGCGAGGGGCACCAGATGGAGGTGATAGGTAGGCGAGGAGAGGAGAAGGGAAAGAGGAAAGCCAGAATAGGGAATGGTAAAGGAAAGAAATGGAGGGGGGGAGAAATTACTGGAAGTTCAGGAAATTGGTGTTCATGTCATCAGGTTGGAGGCTAAGGTGGAGTATGAGGATTTACTTCTCCAACCTGAGAGTGGTCTCATTGTGGCAGTAGGGGAGGCCATGATCTGACATGTCAGAATGGGAATGGGAAGTAGAATTAAAATGCATGGCCACTGGAAATCCCACCTTTTGTGGTAGATAGAGTGAAGGTGCTCGACAAAGTGGTTCACTAATCTAAGTCAGGTCTCACCAATGTGGAGGAGGCCGCACTGGGATCACGAGATGCAGCAGATGACCCCAACAGACTTGCAAGTGAAGTGTCGTCTCACCTGGAAGGACAGTTTGGGGCTCTGAATGGTCATGAAGGAGGAGGTGTAGCACTTGTCCTGCTTGCAAGGATAAGTGACAGGAGGGAGATCAGTGTGGAGGGACGAGTGGACAATGGAGTTATGTAGAGGGTCCCTTCTGCAAAGAGAAAACCTCAGCTTTGTCCTCTTGCTCCCACAAGTAAACCTTTGTGGTCCCTAACCTGCCCAGTCTTTCCTTTGCCGTTATGTTCAGAAATTACTTGGTCTCATATGCTTTCTCTGTCCTTCTTATTGCCTGTTTCATTTCACCTCTGTACATACAGAAACATGGGACCCTTGTTCAGGTACATTAGGTCAGGTATGGTAATAAAATGTTGTCCACTACATCCAGGAGACTGGCTTACAGAGTCATACTGGTCCAATGCAAGCCTTTGCTAGACAATACTTACAGCACTGTAAGTAGTTCAGGGCACCATCCTTTAGTGAGGATATACTGGTCTTGCTGAGAATGTAGTGTGGATTAATTGGTTGACACCTGCTCTCTTATTTCTAACCTGGACAATATTCCATTTCAGGGTAAAATTGGAGAGAAGTCAGGCTACTTTCCGGCAAATTACATCATAAGAGTGCGCGCGGGAGAGCGTGTTCATAAGGTCATCAGGTCATTTGTTGGCAACAAGGAGATGGGCCAGATTACCCTGAAGAAGGATCAGGTGCGTTAAATGGGGCGAGTGTCAGTTCCAATGCCCTTCATCTCCTGTTCCTGCGCCTGGTACAATTGGACTCTTTTCAAACATGCTCTGCACTGAGCAGAGTTAACAGTTAACTCTGAAACATGTTAATTTTCACAAGTTAACAATGTCCTTGCTTAGCATAACCAGTAGAATCAAAATAAGATTTGTTGTCATTGACATATAGTAAGTCATGAAATTTGTTTTGTGACTGCAGTACAGTGCAAACGTAACAAATTACTCTAAATTGCAATAAAAAGTAAATAGTTGAAAAAAGGAATAGTGAAGTGGTGTACATGGGTTTATAGCAAGTTCAGAAATCTGATGGCAGAGAGGCAGAAGCTGTTCATAAAATGTTGAGAGTGGGTCTTAAGGTTCTTGATGGTACTTCCCTGATGGTGGTAATGAGAAGAGGGCAGGTCCCAGATGATGAGGGCCCTTAATGATGAATGCTGCCATCCTGAGGCCTTTTGAAGATGTCTTCAATGGTGGCGAGGCAGCATCTGTGAAGGGAGAAACAGTTTCAGGTTGAAGATCCATCATCAGACCTGGGCAAGATAGAAAATAAATCACTTGATGCGGCTGTCACTTAACAAATTATGTGCAATGTGCTTGCTAATGATGAAGTTGTGGCACATAGACTGATTCTAAATGCCCATTAAGTACCACTTTATGCCATCCAGTCGCATCCTATCAGAAATATTTCCTTTATTCTACACATCACTCCCTGGCCTGTTCTGTTACCTAAAATTAATTCCCATTCACCATTAACAATACCTTACACAGACCAAGAAACCGCTTGTGCTGGTAACTGTCCCCACTGAGTCATATCAACTCATCCTAACTCATACCTTCCCTGTGTCCTTCCCACTGAAAATTACCTTGCAACTCTCCTAGCTTTGACGAGGAGTCACAGGGCTGAAATACTAACTCCGTTCCTCTCTCCACAGGTACAGCGTGACCTGCTGAGTGTTTCCAGCATCCTGTTTTTATTTCAGATTTGCAACACCTGCATTTTTCTAATATTTAATTAATTTAAATTATGGTGAAAAAATATAAATTCAAGATGCAGAGGTTGCTGTAAGTTAGAAATAGGAGTAGGAAATTGTCAGCAGGTCAGGCAGCATGTATGGAGAAGGAGATGTTTCAGCTCCACAACCTTTCCCTACACATTAAGTAATCTGGAATTAAAGCTTGTATCAGTAAAGATAACTGGTGAAGCTATAACATTGAAAAACTGTTCAATTCGCTAACATGAGCAAATCTACCATTCTGGTTTGGCCTGCAAATTGATTTTTTAAAAGCTTTTATGATATGGCATGCTTCCATTGAATTTTGGTATTGGATTATTATTGTCACCTGTACCAAGATACAGTGAAAAGCTTGACTCACATACTGTCCATACAGATCAAATTATTACACTGTGATTTGAGCTAGAACAAGGTAAAACAATAACAATGCAAAATAAAGTGTAAAAACTACCAGAAGAGTGCAATGCAGGTAAATGATAAAGTGCAAGATCATACTGAGGTAGATTGTGAGACCAAGGGTCTATCTTATCATACAGGAGATCTGAGACTGATAACAGTGGGATAGAAGCTGTCCTTGAGCCTGGAGATACGGGCTTTTGTATCTTCTGCCCAATGGGAGGGGGAAGAAGGGAGAATGTGCAAGGTGGGTAGGGGTCTGAATGTGTTGGCTGCTTTACTGAGGCAGCAAGAAGTATAAACCAGAGTCTATAGAGCCCTCTGATGTGCTGAGCTGTGTCCACAACTTTCTGCGGTTTCTTGCGGTCATGTGCAGTTGCGATCCCAAGCCGTTATGCATTCAGACAATGCTTTCTATGGTGTATCGATAAAAATTTATAAGGGTTAACAGGGACATACCAATTGTCTTTAGCCTCCTCAGCATGAAGAGACATTGGTAAGCTTTCTTGACTGTGACTTCACTGTGGTCGGACCAGGACCGGCTATTGGTGATGCTCACACCTATAGAACTTGAAACTCTCAACCTCAACACTGCTTATGTTGACAGGAGCACATACACCACCCCCCTTTCTGAAGTCAATGACCAACTCCTTTGTGTTGTTGACATTGAGGGAAAAGTTGTCATGACATCATGTTACTAAGGTCTGTATCTCCTTCCCGTACTCTGACCCACCAGTATCTGAGATGCAGCCTGTTATGGTGGTATCATTGGCAAGCTTGTAAGCTACCTCACTACTTTTATTTTTGCTCTCTTTACACTATTTATTTAATTTAATTTTTCAATATATATTTCTTATTGTAATTTGTAGTTCTTTTCTTATGCACTACAATGTACTGCTGCAGCAAAACAGCAGATATCATGACATATGCCGGTGATATTAAACCTGATTCTGATTCTGATTCTGAGTTAGTCCAGTCTATGCAGTCATGAGTGTACAGGGAGTCGAGTGGGTGCTGAGGATGCAACCATGTGGAGCACCGGTGTTTAGAATAATCGGGGTGGAGATATCCTTACTGATTGTGATCTGTTGGTCAGAAAGTCAAGGAACCTGTTGCATTATCTCCCAGGGTCCGGAGTTTGGTGATGAGTTTGCTTAGAATAATAGTGTTAGGCTGTCCAGATGCCCCAGCGATGAGTGTAGGGCTAGGAGATGGTGTCCGCCGTAGACCTGTTTCAGTGGTAAGCAAATTGCAGTGGGTCAAGATTGTCAGGAAAGCTGGCGTTGGTGTGTACCATGACCAGCTTCTCAAAGCATGATGGTGGATGTCAGAGCCTCCGGACGTGATTTCCCTGGGTACTGGGTTGACAGAGGTCTTCTTAAAGCAGGAGGGAAGCTCAGCCTGAAATGGAGAGGTTAACGGTGTCTGCCGGCTGATCCACACAGGATCTAAGGACACGGCCAGGGACATCTTGCAGGCCCAGTGCTTTCTGCAGGTTCACCCTCTGCAACAGCGAACTTGTATCCATGATGGTGACTATGGATTCAGGTATACTGGAAATCGTCAGGGTCGGTGGTGACGTGTCCGTCCCCTTTGTGTGAAGCTCCTCAGGAAGGGGTGGGGTGATGCTGCCCGACTTCATTTGGTAACCTGTTACCTCGACTGTAAGCCCCGCCTCGGCTGACGGCTGGACTGAGACTTGATTTTGCACGGGTGCTCTCTCTTAGCATCTCTGACAGCTTTACAGAGGTCATATCTCGATTTCTCACCTGCTGACCTAGGGTTCAGAAGAGCACAACCATCCTGGTTCATCCATGGTTTCTGGTTCAGAGCCACCCGGACAGTCCTCGACACTCTTGCTGATGAAGTCTGCGATGGTGATGACATTCTCGTCTAGGCTGGCTGCTGAGTCTTTGACCAGTCTACTGACTCGAGGCGGTCTCGTAGAAGCTGAACCGGTTTCCTCAGACCAGCGTCGTATGGATTTCAGGACTGGATCCTCCCATTTCAGCTTCAGTTTTTATGCAGGGAGATGGAGCACATCCTGGTGGTCTGATTACCAAAGTGTGGACAAGGGATGGCTCAGTAGGTGTCTTTGATAGTTGTATAACAATGGACAAGTGTGTTTGGGCTCCTGGTGGAAACAGGAGATGTACTGACAGTATTTTGGTAACATTCTCTTGAAGTTGGCCTGGTTAAAATCACTAGCAATGATGAAAAGGGCCTCTTGGTATCCAATCAGCCTAGTCTATTCGGAGAAGAAGAATCCCAGCTTCCCATGACTCTTTTATGTTATTTAAGTATTTTATACTTTTATCTATTTCCCCAACATCTTTAATGTATCAGAAGGTTTTATAGATGCACCATAGAAAATGTCATATCTGGATGCATCACAGATTGGTATGACCACTGCTCTATCCAAGACCTGCTTTGGGAAAGCGGCTAACACAAAGACCCCTTCCACCCCAGACATACTCTGATTCCCCCCTCCCATCAGGCAGAATGTACAAAAGCCTGAAAGCACGTACCACCAGGCTCAAGGACAGCTTCTGTCCTGCCGTTATATGACTATTGAGTGGTTCCCTTTATAATAAGATGGACTCTTGATCTCCCAACCTACTTTGTTATGGCCTTGCACCTTATTGCCTACCTGTGCTACACTTCCTCCTTAACTGTTACACTTTATTCTGCATTCTGTTACTGTTTTTCCTGTGTGCTACCTCAATGTACTGAGAGGATGACATGAACTGCTGAGCAGGTTGTCACTGTATCTCAGTACATGTGACAATAATAAACCAATTTACCAATCTACCAGTCTCCATGTAACTAAAGTTTTCCATTTCCTGAAGCCAGTTAATCTCCTTCACCCTCTCTCCAGTGTTCAATTTGACCCCTTTAAGGGGAGCTAGTTGAAGCAACTTGGTTATGGAGTACTGTTGAATGTATAGACTGCACTGGTTTCGAGTGTGGGTATGGAAACAAGTGCCATTGATTGGCCTGCCTCACCAGCCTCGTAGAGTGTGCACTCTTGCTCTCTGATCAGAATTCTACGTTCTAAGACCTGAGGGGTTTAGGATGAACAAACAGGCAACCTACGCGTGGGAGGTTCAAACAATGGGGTACATGGGTTGGGAATATGGGAGTCAGGAGGGTGCAGGGAAATGAAATGGGCACGAGGTTCTGCAGATGCTGGAAATCTGGAGCAACACCCACAAAATGCTAGAGGAATTCAACAGGTCATGGAGCATCTATGGAGGGAAATGGACAGTCGACATTTCAGGCCAAGACTTTTCATCCAATCCTCATGAGGAGTTTCAGCCTGAATAGTCAACTGTCCACTTCCTTCCATTGATGTTGCCTCATCCATTGGGTGGTTTAAGCAGCAAAGGCCTTTGCAATGGATTCAAGGGGCATCAGTTCACTTCTGGAAGGAGAGTGATTGAGGGAGATAGTGCAGGAGAGGGTTATCATGTATGGAAAGGGATGGACTTAATGCACATAACGGCTGTCCCTATTTCCAAAGATGCTTTATGCATAATCGAGCTTCACAAAATGGTGCAAAGCACATATCTGTTTCCTCATCTTATATTTGAACAGGAAGCTGGGGCAGCAAATGTCCAAGTGCTGAGCTCATGCCGTAGGAGATTGAGGGCGCCTTGCATGAGGAGGGAGGGGCTGGGATTGGGACTGTTCCCATTCACTGCACTGGTTTGAGAGTAAGATTGAAGCCGCAGGTAATTGGGACTGTCTAATGCGTCTATCATTCAACCCCTGACAGATTGTCGTGCAGAAGGGAGAGGAGGTCAACGGCTACATCAAAGTGTTCACAGGCCGGAAGGTGGGAATGTTCCCCGTTGACTTCCTGGAGGAAATCTGAGCATGTGCAAAAGCCAGAAGAAGAAGCCTGGAGATGGCCACACAAGTGCCCAACCTCTCTGCATGTGAAGAAACTGTCTCCACCTCGTCCGTGTGGAGGAAACATATTTCATGGTTATGTCTGAGCCAGTGGGAGTGAATCTTCTAGACAAAAATGGAGGACTGTTGCTACAGAGATCTAAGCATACCTCAGTGTGTTAGGGAAACTTTATTTTGAAGATAAAAGAATCGCTGATTTTATTTGTGTACTTAGGGTAGCACAAATTTGCCATCTTGTGTGAGACTTCAGTGTTAATTTATGCTTCTTTTTGCAAGAATTTTGATGAAAATATTTATGAGGCAAATGGTGATTGTAAATTTGCATAATCTAGGCCCGTAATTTGAAGGGTTTCTGGAATGTATTTATGGTTGGAATAACAAAGTGATGGTTTTTTCAAGTATTGCTTATTGACGAGGCCAGAGCGGGTGATTAAATAAAGAACTACAATGCCAGGGCCCAAGCCAGAGTTAGGACTAGAACGAGGGCCAGAAGACTTCATTCATAGCTAAGTCAGTAGCCTTTACTGCCAATGTAAGCTCTTGGAGATTCTGTTCAGGCTTTCTCTACCCAAAGAGTTTCATTTCCACTTAAACAATCCTAATAACTCTCAGCTAGGGAAACATTCCAGTCTCAAACCTGATACTCAGACAGCTGTGGTACCAGATAGAATGTGGGAATGTTTCACACTGTCAACTGCCTTCAAATATGTTTCCTGAAAGAAAATGAGGAGAGAGTGCTGTAATTATTGCTTTGACAGCAGTGATGCTCTGCTACATGGGTTGGGTATTTATCTGTGGCACCGGTCAGTTGTGAGGACCTCAATGAGCCCATTTTCGAGCTTTTAGTACAGGCCATTGATTGAATGACACGTTGAAGTAAATAGATACGAAGGCATGACTAGCCTAAGCATATTTTATTGTGAGCTATTTCTGTGAAGGAGTCGATAGGGATCTAGAGACAGATCAGGAATATAGTGAGGGAGGAGTGTGACTATTCAGAGCTCTCTGTGGATTTTTGTGAGTGTGTGTGTTGGGTATGTACAGTGTGTATGCACATTAGTGTGTGTGTGTTGTGTATATATATATGTGTGTGCATTAGTGTTTGTGAGAGATCTTTGAACACATTTGCTGTCATTAACTAATTACTGTAGCCACCACCAATAATGTTTCCTTATTTTACTGCTTTTTTGTCAAGTCTGTCAGCTGCGACAATTTTTGAAGCTGAAACATTTCACTCTTGCTGTGATAGAAGCTTTATTTTTAGCTGCGTCCAATTTAAATATACATCCCCTATCCCTCAGGGTTCGACTTGGCTCTTTCTGTTCATGCTCATCGTACAAGGTGTGATCGTCACTGGCACGCCAGCATTTTTCACACATCCATAACTGCCCCTGGCCTGAAGGGGAGGCAGGAGGTGGGTAACCATGCGTGGTGGGTCTGGAGTCAAGTTATGGGCCGGCCAGGGTAAAAGTGTCAGGTTTCCTTGGCTGAATATCATTGGTGACCCAGATGGGTTTTTAACAACAATCTTGTGGGTTCATGGTTACTGTTACTTTAAAAATTTTTACTGTTATTTTAAAAATACCAGGTGTATTAAATTACTCGGATTTAAATTCCCTAGGTACTGTGTTAGGATTCGAACTTATGCATCAAGATCAACAAGCCCAGATTCTGTTGTTAGTTGTTTAATTTAACTGCTGCACTACCACACCCCTTGAAGTAATATTGACTTCTATCCCATTTTGTACCTCAGTAATGTCCATCTTCTTCCCAAAGAGGATTTAATAGTCCATTCCCTTTACAGTTCAGGCTAGTCTTGTTGCTTCTCCCTACATCTCACCTAATGGGAATGTGCAAACCAAATTGCAGACAGTTCTGTAACTGTGTTCAGCGTATGGAGATTTACAGGAAAAGACCAAGAGTGCTGGCAGTAACTGGTTAACTCTTTCAAGGTGTTGGCATGAGTTCAATGAGCCAAGTGACCTTCTTAAGTAGTCTTTGATTGAGTGGTTCAATATTCAAAGTAAATCAGAGTTGGGTTTATTAAAATTAAATAAGTATTGGAAAAAGAGAGCAAAATAGTGAGGTAGTGTTCATGGGTTCATTGTCCATTCAGAAATCTGATGGTGAAGGGGAAGATGCAGTACCTAAAATGTTGAGTGTGTGTCTTCAGGTTCCTGTACCTCCTCCCTGATGGTACCAATGAGTAGACGGCATGTCCTGGATGATGCCTTCTTGAGGCATCCACCTTTTCAAGATTTCTTCGATGGTGGGGAAGCTAGTTGCCATCATGGATCTTCTTAGGAAGTGAAGGGGCTGCTGTGCCTTCTTGTTCAGGGATGTTCGCACGTGAACGGTTGACCACTAAGGTGAGGCATGAAGCGATAAACAACAGAACTGAAACTACACCTCGAAAGGAAGGATTCCTGCTGATTGAGTGGTTCAATATTCAAGATTCTGCAGGCGCTAGAAATCTTGAGCAAGACATAAAGGAGCTGGAGGAACTCAGCAAGTTGGGCAGCATCTATGGAGGGAAATGAACAGTTATCATTTTGGGCAGGTCTCATTTCCCTATCCCTATCAGATGGTTGCCTGACCTGCTGAATTCCTCCAGCATTTTGTGTGTGTTGTTCAATATTCAAAGTGATGACTCCATGGTCCCATGCTGTGTCTCTTTCTGTGTCAGATCCATCATTCATTCTGGCTACTTGGGTTACACACGTTTCTTCCCAACATGTAACACCGTCCATTTCTCCCTGTTATACTTCTGAACCAATAGTGACTCACATCTTGAAGTGCTCGCATGTTACATACTGGGCTGTATTTATAAGGGTTTAGAAGGATATGGGTCAAATGCAGGCAAATGGGACTGGCATAGATGAGCTCCTTGGCTGGCATGGATGAACTGGGCTGAAAGGCCCATTTCCATGCGAAATGACTCTATAATCGACAACTCAATGCTTGCACTTTGTTACATCTCGAGCTTCAGAAAATCAGTGTCCCTAAGGGCACTTACCAGCTCCAATGCTCTCCCCTAAATTCATAGTGATACCACCCTAACCCAGCACTCTAGGGGCAGCGAGACCCCTGCCTACTTTGAACGAGGAGATGCCCACAACCAGAAGCACTGACAAAACAACTGAAGTGAGGGAACTTACAACGGTGTGAGGAAAGATCCTTCTCCATTTAGTTGATTGTAGGATCAGGTTGATTGTAGGGTAAAAGAGGATGAGTGGAGACTTGATAGAGGTGTACAAGCTGATAAGAGACAGTGGAGAGCCAGTGCCTTTTTTCCCCAGGTGGCAAAGGCTAACACAAGTGGACATAATTTTAAGGTGAGCGGAGGGAAGTACAGGGAGAGGGAATAACAGAGGTAGGTATTTTACACAGAGCCTTGAATGCACAACTGGTAGTAGTGGTTGAGGCAGATACATTAGGATCACTTAAGAAACTCTTAGATTGGCACATGGATGTTAGAAAATTGAGGTAATGGTTAGGCTGATCTTGGGTAAAAGCTCGACACAACATTGTGGGCTGAAGGGTTTGTACTGTGCTGTAATGTTCTATGCTTAGGTCCATTTTCCCCTGATCTCCTGTCGTTAGTTTGGTAGGGGACTGACAGAAACCCAAGTGAAATGATGCAGAGGCGAGGCCTGAGACGTTTATAAAATTATGAGATACATAGATATAATAGACTGCCATTAGAACATAGAACAATGCTGTGCCAACCTTTTAATCTACTCTAAAATCAATCTAACCTTCCATCCCACATAGCCCTCCACTTTTCTATTATCTATGTGCCTTTCTAAGAGTTTCTTAAATATCCCTAATGCCTCTTCCGCCACCCCTGGCAGGGTGTTCCACGCACCCACCACTCTCTGTGTAAAAAAAAAACTTTCTTCTGACATTCCCTATCCCCCATAGCTCACTCAACCTGTCCTTATAAGACATGCTGTCTAGTCCAGGCAGCATCCCGGTAAATCTCTTCACCTTCTCCAAATCTTCCACATCCTTCCTATAATGAGGCAACCAGAAGTGAACACAATATGCCAAGTGTGGTCTGTCCAGGCTTTTATAGAGCTGCAACATAACATAATCTTGGACTTAATTCCTCCAACTAATGGAGGCCAACACACCATATGCCTTCTTAACTACCCGAATTTTGAGGTATCCTTCGACCCTTAGTATCTTAATAATTAGTTTATTATTGCCACATGTACTTTGTTTTTCATTCAGTCCATACAGATCTGTTCAAAGCATAACTACCCTGAGGTAGTACAAGGGAAAATCAATAACAGAATGCAGAACATACAGTACTGTTATAGTTGCAGCAATGTTTTATGATATACATTAACAATCTGGAAGGGGGAGAGGCCGAGTGTAGCAAATTTGCGTTTGCTGATGACACTAAACCAAGTGGAAAAGAAAATTGTGCAGAGAATGCTTAGAGTCTGCAGAGAGATATAGATTAGTGAGTGGACAAGGGTCTGGCAGATGGAGTACAATGTTGGTTACTGTGAGGTTATTCTCTTTAGAGGGAAATGTAGAAGATCAGATGATTATTTAAATGGTGAAAGATTGCAGCATGCTGCTGTGCAGAGGGACTTGGGAGTGCTTGTGCATGAATTGCAAAAGGTTGGTTATGTCATCAAGAAGCAAATTGGCCTTTATCGCTAGAGGGATTGAATTTAAGAGCAAAGAGGTTATGCTGCAACTGTACAGGGTACTGGTGAGGCCACATCTGGAGTACTGTGTGCAGATCTGGTCTTACTTGAGGAAAGATATACTCCAGTGAATACCAGCCAATCATGCATGGGGCAGCAACTCAATGCGTAAAAGCACACAGACACGGTCAAAAAGTTCAGTTGTTGTTCAGCCCAAACCTCAGAATGGAGAAAAAATGTGATCTAAGTGACTTTGACCATGAAATGATTGTTGGTGGCAGATGGGAAACTGAGCAGAAACTGCTGATCTGCTGGGATTTTCATTCACAGTAGTCTCTAGAGTTTCCAGAGGATGGTGTGAAAAACAAAAAAAAAATCATCCAGTGAGCGGCAGTTCTGTGGGTGAAAATGCCTTGTTAATGAGAGAGGTCGGAGGAGAATGGCCAGACTGGTTCAAGCTGACAGGAAGGTGACAGGAACTCAAATAGCCATGCTACAACAGGGGTGTGCAGAAAAGCATCTCTGAATGCATGACATGTCAAACCTTGAAGTGGATGGGCTACAGCAGCAGAACCCATGAACACTCAGTCAGTGTCCACTTTATTGGGTACAGGAGGTAACTAATAAAGTGACCCTGAGTGTACATTGACTTTGGAGGCGGTGCAGAGGAGGTTCACCAGATTGATTCTGGAGGTGAGCTGGCTAGCTTATGAGGAGAAATTGTGTCGCCTGGGACTACACTCACTGGAATTCAGACGAAGGAGAGGGGATTTTATAGAAACATGCAAATTTAGGAAAGGGATAGATCAGATAGAGGCCAGAATGCTGATCTCACTGGTAGCTGAGGCTGGAATTAGGGGACATAGGTTCAAATTTGTTGGGAGTAGATTTTGGACAGAGATGAGGAGGAAATACTTTTCCCAGAGAGCAGTGGCTCTGTGGAATTTTCTGCCCAGGTAAGCAGTAAAGGCTACATCATTAAATATATTTAGGGCACAGTTATATAGATTATTAGATAGTAGGGTTATGGGGAAAAGTCAGGTAGATAGTGCTGAGTTGGTTGCCAGATCAACCATCATCTTATTGAATGGCAGAGCGGGATCAATGAGCAAGATAGTCAACTCCTGCTCCTATTTCTTATGTAGGGGGCTGTCAGTGTCACCAGCGAGTTCTGTTTATTTGTAGAGACGGTGGGAGGCAATTGGTGGTGAGGAAAATGGTCAAAGGAAGGCTGGTCTGCCGGAGGAAGAAAGTGGTTTTATCAGCCTGACAAACTGATAACAGTTTGGTGCAGGTAACACTGACTGCAGGCACGTGAATAGGCAGGAAGGGATCCATTTCTGGAGTTTTCCCTCATCTTTTACTACCCTTGTATCTCCCCCTCTGCATTTCACTCTCTCTCCCCTCCCCTTCCTTGCTCTCCGTTCAATCCCATTTCCCCTCTGCTCTCTCCTTCCCCCTTCCCCTTCTCCCTCTGCCTTTCTACCCCATTTCTTCTGCTTCTTACTCTTACTCTTCTATCTCATTCCCCTCCCTCTCCCCTTCCACACTACCCTCTCCATTCTCCTCTCTCCCACTGTCTGCCTCTCCTCCCCTCTTCCTACCTTATGTCCTTCCCCACCCCATCTCCTTCCTGTCCTCTTCTACCTCTCCTTTCCCTCTCTGCATTTCCTTCCCCTTCTGCCTCTCCCTTCCCCAGTCTCTCCCTTTCTCTCTCTTTTCCTTTCCCTATCCCTCCCATTCCCATAACTCCCCATTGACCAGTAACCAATAAAATTACCACAACATATCATGACTCTTTAGCTCAGATGTCTGAGTGGATTCCAAAAGTGTTGAATAAATAGGAAGTGACAGGTTCCTACAGTGTCTTCCCCATCTTTTGCCCCTTCCCCTCACATTACCCCCTCTTTCATCTCCACTTTTGACACACACTCACTGCCACTTCTACCTCGCCTTTCTGCCCCCCCATCCTTCTCATCCCCTTGTTGTCCTGCTCTCTCTCCGCACTCTCTCTCTCTCGACCTGCCTTCTTTTATGCCCCCTCATCCCTTTCCTCCCCATTCACCCCCACTTTCTCACCCTCCCCTCCTGCCACTGGAGGTGGGGGTGAGAAGATGTTCTTGCCCCTCTCAGGCTCTCTGGCTAACACAGATGCGGGATTGCTGCGACTTGCTGGTTGGATGTGCTGGGGGCCTGACCTAGAACAGTTCGGAGACTCTTGTCTCATGAAACCAGAGCCGCTGGGCTTTGATTGGACTCCCTCCTGGTGTGACCTGCTTGGACTGGAATAACGACGGCTGCAGATGTGCCTGTCACTCAGCCGTGTTTGTTTAAATCATTCTCTGCAGCCTTTGCTAAATCCTGGAACCACAAACCCATCGGCGCTCCGCAGTTTCATCTCTGAGCTGCTGTGTCCACAAAAAGGCTTTCTCAGCAAGCGACACGGCCGATGGTGGCAGCTGCTCAGGAGGCTCACGGGCCGGTGAGTCTGCAGGTGCTTGGACAAGAGCAACAAAGGCAATGGGAGACCAGAGAGGCAGTTCTGCCTGTACGTGATCCATGAACTGAACACAGAACAGTCCAGCGCAGCATCAGGCCACAATGTCTGCACTGAACACAATGGCAAATTAAACTAAATCCCTTCTGCCTACAGATGATCCCTCTCCCTCCATTCCCTGCATATTTGTGTGTCTGTCATACACACCGCGATTGAATCTGCCTCCACCACCATCCTTGGCAGCCCGTTTGTGCACCTACCACTCTGTAGAAGAAAACTTGCCCACACATCTCCTTTAAACTTCCCCCTCTCACTGTAAGTGCAAGTCCTTTAGTATTCAACATTTCCAACCTTTGGAAAAAGACTTTGACAGTCTACTCTATCTAGACCTCTCAAATCACTTCTATCGGGTTTCCACTCAACCTCTAACACTCCAAAGAAAACACTCCAAGTTTATCCAACCTGTCCTTATAGGTAATACAATTGACTCCGTAAGGAGTGGGAGTAGGCCATTCAGTCCCAAAAACCTGCTCTATCATTCATTTTGATTTTGATTCCCTGTCGATCTAACACGCAGCATTGAATGCATGCAATGGGACTGGTAGTTAGAGCAATGCGTGGCACTGATACCAAAGAGACTGATAAAGAGACAGCAGTGTGTCAATGAGCAGAGCTGTTCTTAGAGTCACAGAGTCATACAGCACAGAAACAGGCCTTTCAGCCCAACTGGTCCATGCCAACCAAGATGTCTATCTAAGCTAGTCTCTATTTGTCAATGTTTTGGCCCATATCCCTTTAAACCTTCCCCATCAATATACCTGTCCAAGTGTACTTTAAGTGTTGTTAATGTACCTGCCCTAACCATTTTTTCTGGCAGCTTGTTCCAAATACTCCGTGTAAAAAAATTACCCCTTGGATCCCTATTTTCCCTCACCTTAAACCCACGCCCTCTAGTTCTTGATTCCCAAACCCTGGGAAAAAGACCCCTCATGATTTTATTGCCCTCTAAAAGATCACTCCTCAGTCTGCTATGCTCCAAGGGAAGAAGTCCTAGCTTGCTCAACTTCTCCTTATGACTCAGGCTCTCATTTTGTGGCATCCCTGTGAACCTCCTCTGCATTCTTTCCGGCTTAATAACATCTTTCCTATATCATGGTGACCAAAACTGAGTGACCTCACCAACTGCAATATGATGTTCCAACTATGACAACATAGACAAAACGCCGGAGGAACTGAAATGGAAATGGACAAACAATTGACATTTCAGGACTGGAAAGGAAGGGGGAAGATGCCAGAATAAAAAGGTGGGGGGGGAGGGGAAGGAGGATAGCTAAAAGGTGGGGAAGGTAAAGGGCTGGAGAAGAAGGAATCTGCTAGGAAAGGAGAGTGGACCATAGGAGAAAGGGAAAGAGGAAGGGCACCAGTGGGTGGTGATAGGCAGGTGAGAAGAGGTAAGGAGCCAGAGTGGGGGATAGAAGAAGGGTTGGGGGTGGAATTTTTTTTCATCAGAAGGAGAATTCTATATTCATGCCATCAGGTTGGAGGCCACCCAGACAGAATATGAGGTGTTGCTCCTTCACCCTGAGTGCGGCCTCATTGCGGCACAAAGGGAGACCATGGACCGACATGTCAGAATGGGAATGGGAAATAAAACATAAGAAGTTCTGCTTCTGGTGCATGGAGTGGAGGTGCTTGAGGAGCAGCCCCCCAGTTTACGACAGGTTTCACCATTGTGTTGGAGGCCACACTGGGAGCACCAGACACAACAGACGATCCCAACAGATTCACAGGTGAAGTGTTGCCTCACCTGGAAGGACTGTTTGGGGCCCTGAATGGAGGAGAGGGAGGAGCTAAATGGTCAGGTGCAGCTCTTTGGTTGCCTCAGGGTTAAGTGTTGGGAGGGAGATTCGTGGGGAGGATGAATGGACAAGGGAATCAAGGAGGGGGCATTCTCTGTGGAAAGTGGGGGGGGAGGTAAAGGTGTGTTTCATGGTAGGATCCCTTTGGAGATGGCAGAAGTTGTGAAGGATAATGCGTTGGATGTGTGAGGCTCATGGGGACAAGAGAAATTCTATCACTGTTAAGGTGGCAGGAAGATGGGGTGAGTGCAGATGTCCAGGAAATGGATGAAGGCAGCATCAAATGTGGAGGAAGGGAAACCCCATTCTTTGAAGAAGGAGGAATCTCTGATGTCCTGGAAAGGCAGCCTCATCTCAGGAACAGATGTGGCAGGGGTGAAGGAACTGAGAAAAGGGAATAACATTTTTACAAGAGACAGGGTGGGAAGAGGTATCGTCAGGATACCCGTGGGAATCGGTAGGTTTATAAAAGATGTCGGTCAGCAGTTCGTCTCCAGAGATGGAGACAGAGAGATCTCAAAAGTGGTGGGGGGGGGGGGGGGGGTGTCAGAAATGGAACAAGTGAATTTAAGGGCAGGGTGGAAATTGGAGGCAAAGTTGATGAAATTGACGAGTTCAGCATGGGTGCATGAAACAATGCAGTCATCCATGTAGCAGAGGAAGAGTTAAAGAGGTTTACTGGAACATGGACTGTTCTATGTAGTCAATGAAAAGGCAGGCATAGCTGGGGTCTGTGCGGATGTCCATGGCTACCCCTCGAATCTGGAGAAAGTGGGAGGAGCCGAAGGAGAAATTGTTGAGTGTGAGGACCATTTTTGCCAGCTGGAGGAGGGTGGTGGTGGAGGGGAACTTGTTGGTTGTTTTATTGAGAAAGAAGTGGAAAGCTTTAAGGCCTTCTTAATGGGGGGATGGAAGTGTATAACGACAGGACATCCCTGGTGAAAATGAAGTGATTTAAGCTCGGGAATTGAGAGTTAGTGAGGAGATCGAGAGCATGGGAGGTGTTGTAGACGTAGGTGGGAAGGGACTGATCCAAAGGGGATAGAATGGACTTGAGGTATGAGGTATGGGACAGGAGCAGGCAGAGACAATGGGCCTAGCTGGACAGTCAGGTTTATGGATCTTGGGTAGGAGGCAGACGCGAGCCTTTGCAGGTTAGGAAACTGTGAGTTTGTTTCCAACCTCTATACTTATTCAAGGTTCTCTATCCTGGAAGAGATGCTGATGGGAATTCAACAGGAATTGAAGCGCAATAAGAAAAAAGCTGCGGGAGTTGTGAAGCTGCAAGAATGAAGGAGAATCCAACTGCTGGAGGAATTCGGGATCAGTTGGCATCTCTAGAGGCAGATGGTCAAGGACGTGTTTGTTCTTTGCAGCTTATTTTTTGCTCCAGACTCTGCAGTTTCATGTGTCTCTCGTGACACTGCTGGAAATCCTTGCAGTTTAGGCAGCATCAATGGAGAAAAACGGGGAATATTTCAGGCGTTCACCTTTTCATTGCCTCTCTGTTCATAGGTGCTGCCTGTTCAGCTGACCTGTTCCCAGCATTCTCGGGTGTACACAGTCCATTAGGGGCAGTGAACTAACTAAACAGGACAGGCAGTTATATGTGACCCAGAGACAACAGTGCACACTGTACAGGGTGGCAATAAACTCCACATACAGAACAGGCAGAGCACGGTCTCATTTGGATGGTCATTCTACTTGTAATTGCCTGCACCCTATATCTGGGTGCCTGTTTACTCATTGTCCGTCCCGGTGAAATGGATACTTACCTAAGGAACCCATCTTGCACCTCCTGCATGTACCATGACGTCAAACCCGACACACTGACCAACTGGCTAAATACAGACGAAAGCAGCTGTGTTCTTTTCTCGAGGTGCACCTGTCGATCATCGGGCTATTCTGGCTGCTTGAGATCAGATGTCCCATTGCCAGATTAAGTCTGTGACACAACTGAGGATTTTACCACCGACTGACACACAGTTGCTGTCAGTACATCACGCCCAATTTCCAAAGGCAACTTCCAAAATAGTTCATTTACAGTCCAGGGCCACGTTTCAGTAGAGCTGTTGGAACTTGTCAATATATTCAGAAACATGCCGTGTTATGGGTTAATGCACCACTGCTTGGGGAACCTAATGAGAAATCAGTTTCCCAAAAAACATCTTGTTGGTTACGACAAGAGCTTTGATTTACTGTACATGCTGCCTCTAAAGAACTCAAATGTTACAAGGCACTTTAGCAGGAGATAGTAGGACAGGTGGCTGATACCTTGATCAGTGAGGTAGCTTTTTAAGGAGGAATGGGAGGGAGAAGGAGAGAGAAAGGGGGGAGAGAGAGAGAGAGAGAGAGAGAGAGAGAGAGAGAGAGAGGAGAAAAAAGGAGGGAGAGTGGGAAAGTGAGGGGGGAGAGGGAAAGGAATAAGGAGAGAGAGAGAGAGTGAGAGGGAGAGAGAGGGAAAAGGGGGGGGGAGAGAGAGAGATTTGTGGAGTCTCTCTCTTTAAACACCAATGCCTCTGAATGGAAAATCCTACAAAAGGTAGTGGATTTAGCCCAGTACATCACGGGCGAAGCCCTCCTAACCACTGAGCACATCAACATGAAACATTGCCACACAAAAGAGGCATCCATTATCAGTGATCCTCAGCACCCAGGCCATGTTCTTTTCTCGCTGCTGCCATCAGGTAGAAAGTGCAAGAGCCTCAGAACTTGTACCACCAGGTTCAAGAGCAGTTACTACCCCTCAGCCATCAGGCTCTTGAACAAAAGGGGATAACTACACTCACTTGCCCCATCATTGAGATGTTCCCACAACCAATGATCTCACTTTAAGGGTACTATCTCATTACCTCACGTTCTTGTTTTTTTATTGCTATTTATTTATATTTGTATTGCACAGTTTGTTGTCTTCTGCACTCCGGTTGATCTTTCATTAATCCTGTTATAGTTACTATTCTATAGATTTGCTGGGAAAATCTGTGTCAGAAATACGACAGATGAGCTTGAAGCTCAGATGAAAATGGGGAACTACGATATTGTTGGGATAACGGAGACATGGCTGCAAGGGGATCAGGCCTGGGAATTGAGTGTACCAGGGTATACGTTCTATCGTAGAGACAGAAATATGGGAAGAGGGGGTGGGGTGGCCCTGTTGGTGAGGAATGAGATTCAGTCCTTAGCAAGAGGTGACTTAGGAACAGGGGAAGTAGAGTCTGTGTGGATTGAGCTGAGGAACAGTAAGGGTAAAAAGACCCTAATGGGTGTTGTGTACAGGCCCCCAAACAGTAGCGTGGATATTGGGTACAAGTTGATTAGGCAGTTAACATTGGCATGTGCTAAAGGTAATGCAGTCGTTATGGGAGATTTCAACATGCAGGTGAACTGGGAGAATCAGGTAGGTGCTGGACCCCAGGATAGGGAGTTTGTGGAGTGTCTAAGGGATGTATTTTTGGAACAGCTTGTGCTTGAGCCAACCAGGAACGAGGCTATTTTGGACTTGGGGATGTGTAATGAACAGGAATTGATAAGTGATCTTGAAGTAAAGGAGCCATCAGGAAGTAGTGATCATAACATGATAAGTTTTTATCTACAATTTGAGAGGGATAAGGGCAGATCAGAGGTGTCAGTGTTGCAATTAAATAAAGGAGACTACGGAGCCATGAGGCCAAAGTTAAATGGGCGGATGCCCTGGCAGGAAAGACAGTGGATCAGCAGTGGCAGATATTCTTGGGGATAATACAAAAGATGCAAAAGCAGTTCATTCCAATGAGAAGGAAGGATTCAAAGAGGGGGAAGGGGCCACAGTGGTTGACAAAGGAAGTCAGAGATTGTATAGCATTAAAGAAAAAGAAGTATGACAGGGCTAAGATGAGTGGGAATACAGATGATTGGGAAAGTTTTAAGGAACAGCAGATCTTAACTAAAAAAGCAATACAGAGAGAAAAAATCAGGTATGAGCTCAGTCTAGCCAGGAATATAAAAGGGGATAGCAAAAGCTTTTTTAGCTATGTGAAGAGAAAGAAGATAGTTAAGAACAATGTTGGCCCCTTGAAGAATGAATTGGGAGAAATTGTTATGGGAAACAGGGAAATGGCAACAGAATTTAATGTGTACTTTAGATCTGTCTTCACCAGGGAGGACACAAGCAATCTCCCAGATGTATGGATGGGCCAGGGTCATAAGATATCAGAGGAATTGAGACAGATTGACATTAGGAAAGAAACTGTGATGAGTAGACTGGTAGGACTGAAGGCTAATAAATCCCCGGGTCCAGATAGTCTGCATCCGAGGGTTCTAAAAGAGGTGGCTCAGGAAATTGCGGATGCATTGGTAATCATTTTCCAATGTTCCTTAGATTCAGGATCAGTTCCTGAAGATTGGAGAGTGGCTAATGTTATCCCACTTTTCAAGAAGGGAGGGAAGGAGAAAACAGAGAACTATCGCCCTGTTAGCCTAACGTCAGTCGTGGGGAAGATGCTTGAGTCCATTATTAAGGACGAAATAGTGGCATATCTTGATGGCAGTAATAGGATTAGGCCGAGCCAGCATGGATTTACCAAGGGCAAATCATGCTTGACTAATCTGTTGGAGTTTTTTGAGGGTGTAACAAGGATGTTAGACGAGGGTAAGCCAGTGGATGTAGTGTACCTAGATTTTCAGAAGGCATTCGATAAGGTGCCACATAGGAGATTGGTGAGTAAAATCAGAGCTCATGGCATTGGGGGCAGGGTTTCAACATGGATAGAAAACTGGTTGGCAGATAGAAAGCAAAGGGTAGCAGTGAATGGGTGTTTCTCGGACTGGCTGGAGGTGACTAGTGGGGTACCACAGGGCTCTGTATTGGGACCACAGCTCTTTACGATTCATGTCAACGATTTAGATGAGGGCATTGAAAACTATATCAGCAAGTTTGCTGATGATACTAAACTGGGTGGCAGTGTGACATGCGAAGAGGACGTTAGGAGAATACAGGGAGACTTGGATAGGCTGGGTGAGTGGGCAGATACTTGGCAGCGTGGAAAGAGGGTTTTGGACCATCTAGTCCATGCTGAACACCAATCACTTATTTACGCCAATCCCATTTCATTCTCCCCCAGTCTCACCAAATCCCTCCTAATTCTATCCCTCACCCACACACCAGGGTCAATTTACAGTGGCCAATTAACCCATCAATCTGCTCATCTTTGAGATGTGGGAGGAAACCAGAACACTCAGGGGAACGGAATATAAGGTGTTGCTCCTCCAACCTGGGTGTTCTCTATCAGACTCCCCCTTCTCCAGCCCTGTATCTCTCTCAGCAATCAACTACTCAGCTCTTTACTTCACCCCTCCCCCTCCCAGTTTCACCTATCACCTTGAGTTTCTTCCTCCCCTCACCCCACCTTCTCTCTCTGACCCCTCATCTTTCTTCTCCAGTCCTGAAGAAGGGTCTCGGCCCAAAATGTCCGATGTCTACTCCTTTCCATAGATGCTGCCTGGTCTGCTGAGTTCCTCCAGCATTTTGTGTGTGTTGCTTGGATTTCCAACATCTGCAAATTTTCTCTTGTCAGCAAGGAATCACTGTGGGATTGGGTTTAAATATAAACTGGAATGACCCAACTATTGGACTTCTTGTAGATAGGATGTGAGAAGGACCGTAGATCGTATTTGATGAATGAAGTCTGCGGGAGTCCTGGGGAACCATTACTTTTCATCATGAAATATGATTGAGATTAAATTATTAAAATGTAATTTCAAGGTTTCTAGTGCTGCACACATAGCCCAGAGATGTGCAGCGACATTTTAGAAGTTATAAATCTTGATATGGAAAGAACGGTTCCCAGTAGCAACAGGGTCTGTCACTAGAGGGTGCAGGGCTGCAATAATCAGAAGGGAACTAAAAGCGACTATTAGCTTCCAGTGGTGAATTAACTGTGTTCCGCAGTGTGCTGCCTGAATGGATAGTGGAGGCAGAATTGTTAATGAAGACTTGGCTGAATTCTTGACAAGAATATAATGTGTGCGTCTACGAGGGAAGAGGGAGGAATGGAGTCCAAGTGCCTAACTGAGGAGTTGGCCCAGATGCAATGGATTCTTACATACAGTGATTCCATGGGAGCTGAGAAATGAATGGAACCAAACGGTACGGGTGATTAGATGGATTCTAGTCCTGCCTGCTGCCCCTTTTGCATGTTGCTGGGATTGGGCCCACCTTGTAGGAGAGAGCACCATTTATTGAGTCCTGGGTCAAATGGAGCCACTGTGGCCCAGGCCACTCCAACAGTATCTCCAAAACTCATGCCTTCCATTTCCATTCCGGTTGCCCTCCTGACTGGGAAATATATCACCACTCCTTCATCATCGCCGAGTCTGAATCCTGGAATTCCCTCCCCAACAGCACCTTCACCAGAAGGACTGCAGTGGTTTAAGAAGGTGGCTCACCCCCACCTTCCCAAGGGCAATTATGGATGGGCAATAAATGCTGGTCTTGGTACTTGTGCCCAGGTACCTAATTCTCTGCCACAGAAGATATTTGAGAAAAAATATTTACATAGGATACTGCCTGGATTCAAGTGAATTTGGGTGAAAGGGAGAGGTTGGGAAGGCTAGGACTTTATTTCATGGAACATATGACACTGAAGAGTGACTTAAAGATATGTATAAAATTACGAGGGAAATAGATAGGGTGAATGCACAGAGTCTTTATTCCAGAGAAGAGGAACTAAAAACTAGAGGGCTCAGGTGAAAGATTTAACAGGAACTTAAGGGATAACTTTTTCATACAGAAAGTGGAACCAGTTGTGCAGAGTTCAATCTCCACTGTTCAATCCTGGCCACTGTAAATTGCCCCTAGTGTGTTAATTGGTGGTGAAAGAATGAAAGGAAGTTAATTATTTTAGATAGGTTGGTAGGTGAGAGAGAACATGGGACTAATGGGATTGTTGTGCTGGGAGCTAGCACTAACCTGATGGACTGAACAGTCTCCATCAATGATGAGTAAGTATCTCTCCCAAACCCAGTGCCCATATAGTGTGAGATTCAAATGACAGTGTGATGTAGACAATAGACTTTTCGTACCACCGAGGTGTTTTCCAAAGTGGGCAATAGCTTCTGCAAGTGCATTCCAATATGTCTCAACCCCACTAACCCACATTGGGGTCATCTCACTTCAAAGTTCAAAGTACATTTATTATCAAAGTACATATACATTATACAATGTTGAGGTTCGTCTCCTTACAGGCAGATAGAAAACAAAAACCCCAAAAGAACCTGTTAAAAAAAAGACTGACGAACACCCAATGTGCAAAGAGAGAGAATAAACAAATCATGCAAATACAAGTAAGCAGAAAGCATTTAGAATGAAAGTGAGTCCTCAGACACAAAGCTCAGAGCAGCTGGAGTAGGCCCACAGCCACAGCTTCAGCGCCAGTTTAGTGCATAGCGGAGTAAATTTGCAGAGCACTGGGTAGAACCAGTCCGACCCTCACCTCTGTCCCGACACTCTGCCTTTTCAATCCATCTGGCCCAGCGATTAAATCATCCAAGCATTGGGTTGTCCTTGCTCTGAGACCTGGGCCCTGTCACATTGATACACTCCCGGCCTGGGCCTCGCAACCACATTTCGGACTGTACCCAATGTTTCCAAATTGGCCTGGCACTTAGATTGATCAAACTTCACTTGCGGTTTAGGTGGACCAGCTCCGAATCTGCCTTTCTTCTGCTCTGCTTGCCTCGACCTCGCATTCGCTTGCTTCAACCCTTGACTCAGCCTCACCTTCACTCATTGTTTGCAGTGATTGTTTACCATAGGTTCATAGAGAATGATCCCTGTGGGGGTGGAGGGAAAGATGTGGTTAGTGGCAGGAACTCACCGAAGATAGTGGACATTATGGAGAATGTTGTGCTGGATGTACAGTGCAGTATTCAGCCCCGTCAGGTTCAATTAAAGGAGGATACAAGAGGCATTGATAGAGTGACAGTAATGTGCACTATCTTCAATGGGTTCCTACTACTAACCACATCTTCCCCTCCACCCCCACAGGGATCATTCTCTATGTCATTCTCTGTCCATTCATCCCTCCCCACTGATCTCCCTGATGGGTATTTACCCCTACAAGTGAGACAGTTCTTCCCTCAGCAGCATTCAGGGCCCCAAACAGTCCTTCCAGGTGAGGAAGGACCCTGTGTCCTTCACCTCCTAGTCTGTCAGGGTCATCTACTGTATCTGGTGCTCTCGGTGCAAGCTCCTCTACATCGGTGAGACCCACCGTAGTTTGGGGGACTGCTTCGTCAAGCGTCTTCACCCTGCCCATCACAAAAGGCGGGTTCTTATCCAATGGCCACCCACGTTAATTGTACTTCCCATTCCTATTCCGATATGTTGGTCCGTGGCTTCCTCTGCTGTCGCAATGAAGCCACTTTCAGGTTGGAGAGGCAACACTGTTTTTCGATTTAACTTTCAGTTATTAAAAATTCAAAGCAAATTTATTATTAAAGTACATATTTATCACCATATGCTACCCTGAGATTCATTTTTTGCAGGCACTCACAGTAAACATAAAGAAACACAAAAACATTAATGGAAAATTGCACACAAAGAAGGAAGAACAACCGATCTCTCCCCCTCACCCTTGTCTATTATTCCATTCCCCATTCTTGCTCCCCTCTTACCCATTCTCTTCTCCTCACCTGCCTATCACCTCCTTCTGGTGCCCCTCCTCATTCCCTTTTTCCCATGGTCCACTCTCCTCTCCTATCAGATTCCTTCTTCTTCAGCCTTTTATCTTTACCACCTATTACCTCCCAGTTTCTTATTTCATCCCCCTCCCTCATCCACCCATCTTGCCCCCCTCCCCGGTCTCACCGATCACCTGCCAGCTTTTCTTCTTTTCCCTCCCCCCACCTTCTTATTCTGTCTTCTTTCCTCTTCTTTTCCAGTCCTGGTGAAGGGTCTCGGCCTGAAATGTCGACTGTTTATTGCTCTCCATAAATGGGGCTTGACAGGCTGAGTTCCTCCAGCATTAGCTAAGGGTGGCAGTGGAGGTTGATATCCTGCTGGCTTTTTAGACACATGAATGTGCGGGGAAGGGAGGGATATGGACATTGTGTAGGCAGAAGGAATTAATTAAGTTAGGTGTTTAATCACTAGTTCAATTAGTTTGGCACAGCATTGTGGGCTGAAGGGTCTGTCCTGTGCTGTAATGTTCTGTGGACTAAGAGGGGCAAGTGGTTAGTTCAGGTGAAAATCTCAAGTGCCCACAGCCTGGACCCATGATTGGCTGTCTTGGACAGGTGCAGGATCAAAGCTACCAGGAGATCCTTCAATCCACCCCTTTCTGCACCGGGTGACCAAGGGCTCGAGCCTGGGGCAGAAGTGCAGTGAAAGGAAGTGGCACCTCACACCTGCACCTCCGCATACTCCCACGTGACATCACTCATATTTGACTAAGATCACTGCTGCCCTCTGCTGGTTTTCATATGAAACACGTCTCGGGATGACTGACCATTCACCCAGTGGAGTAGTGTGTACAGCAGAGATCTGGGGGCACTTGTCCGAGCAGGACCTTGCCTGTAGGTGGCACTTTATTTCCAGGAGAAGCCCTCAAATTAGACTTTACAAGTAACTTACTCTTTAACTCCAGACGTACACTCAGTAGCCACTTTATTAGGTTTACCTGTACACCTTTATTAGGTTTACCTTATTAATGCAAATATCTAATCAGCCAATCATGTACCATCAACTCAATGCAGAAAAGCATGCAGACATGGTCAAGAGGTTCAGTTGTTCTGACCAAACATTAGAATGGGTAAGAAATGTGATCTAAGTGAAATTATTGTTGGTGTCAGACAGGGTGGTTTGAGTAGCACAGAAACTGATGATCTTTTGGGATTTTCATGCACAACAGTCTAGAGTTGCCAGAGAGAGGTGTAAAAACACGTGCCGCTCTGCTGAGGGCTCACTAGCACATCTTTTCTGTTTTTGCCCTACATTACACAACTTTTGGACTGCAATTTCTGAGTGGCTCTCAAAAGCCTACTCTAGAGACATTCAGCCCAATCACAACCTCGCCATCTTTGGATATTCTGCAGTGACTCTTGAGTTGCCGCACGACGTGCAGATTGCTCTGCATCTAGGAATGGTGGTGGCTAAGAAACTTATTCTTCTGACCTGGAAGTCTACCTACCATTGCACACTGGCTCAAGGAGACGTTGTCCATTATATAAATGGAAAGACTGTGTCTGCACAAACCCAATACACAGAATATATTTGAGAGAATGTGGGGACCTTTCTTGGCCCAGTGTCATATTACCTCACATACATAGTGATTTTGACCTGTCTAGTCTCGTGAGTTGGTGTGGTGCCTAACCAGACTTCTTTCTTCACTTTATTTTACATTGCTTCCATGATACCACTGTTGTGTCAATTCTTTGTTTGAAAGTCTATTTACGTCATCTTGTAAATTGTCTGGCAGCCTTTTTGTTTTTGTTTTTGATTTGTTCTGTCTGTGCTCCACCTGGAGCTGCATTTCTTTTGTATTGTTTTGTACGTCTTCAATATGTTTTGTTTTTGTAAAACTGAAAGTTGTAAATAAAGTATTTAAAAAAAAGAAACATCCAGTGAGTGGACAAAAATGCCTTGTTATTGAGAGAGGTCAGAGGAGAATGGCCAGACTGGTTCAAGCTGACAGGAAGGCAATGGTAACTCAAATAACCACGTGTTACAACAGTGGTGTGGAGAAGAGCATTCTTGAATGCACAACACATTGAATCTTGAAGTGGATGGGCTACAGCAGGAAGAGACCATGAACATAGAGAATATACTCAGTGGCCACTTTATTAGTAACCTCTGTACTAATGAAGTGGTCACTGAATGTATTTCTCTGATACTTTTGCTCCAAAAGATACTTTAAGAACAAATCTTTAACTCCAGGAGATGCTTTACCAGCAGGTGAGGATTCACCCCTCAACAAAGTGCATGGCAACGCGGGGGGAAATGTGGAGCTGTTGCCTCATTGCTTCGGCAAAGCAGTTTCAGCGCTAATATTGGTTGTCGTCTGTGCGTTGAGTTTCAAAGCGAGAACATTTTCAAGAGGCAGTACAATCGTTAAGGACCTTCACCATCTGCAACATGCCCTCTTCACGGGATGGAGGTTTCAGGAACCAGGAGACCGACGTTCAATGTTTTAGGAGCAGCTTCTTCTCCTTTGTCATCAGGTTTCTGAATGGCCTGTGAACCCACCTCATTATTCCCCTGCCACAAGGATGTTGGTACCATTTCCCTTTAAGTGCTACCCATCTTATTTGGACAGGTGCCGCAAAACAAAAAATTTCATGCATATGTCAGTGATCATAAACTGATATAACATGGCCCAGAGCAGTTGTTCAGATGGGGAGATACCTTAGGAGTCTCTGGCTGTCCACTCGACTGATGCGTCTTATAAACTCGTGCGTCTCTTTCGAGTCACCCCTCATCCTCCTTCACCCTGAAGAGAAGAAGCCCCAGCTTGCTCAACATGTCCTCATAAGGCATGCTCTCTAATGCAGGCAGCATCCTGGTAAATCTCCTCTGCACCCTCTCTAAAGCTTCCACATCTTTCCTATAATGAGGTGACCAGAACGGAACACATTATTCCAAGTGAGGTCTAACCAGGGTTTTATAGACCTGCAGCATTACCTCACGGCTCTTGAACTCAATCCCCAGGCTAATGAGCTGATACATCATATGCCTTTTTAACAACACTATCAACTTTTGTGGCAACTTTGAGGTATTCATGTATGTGGACCCTGAAATCCCTCTACTCCTCTACATTGCTAAGAATTGGTAGCGCAAAGCTCTTACAGCTTGAGTTGGAGTTCGGAGTTCAGTTCTGACGCTGTCTATAAAGAGTAACTGTACATCCTCCCCGGGGAATGTGAGCATTTCCCCTCCAGTTTCCTCCCATAGTCCGAAGACGTACCGGCTAGATTAAATGGTCCTTTCCGCTCCCATTGCGTGGTGGCCCAGACCAGGGCTTTCCCGGTCAGGAGAGAGATCATGAAAGTCACCTTTCCTCACTGTGTAGGAAACTGGGACGGCTGGTGTTCAAACACCAATGAACACTGAGCAAGGAAGCTGCGACAAGAGCCCGGGTGTCTGCTGAATCTCTCTGGGGTCGGAAGATAGACTGACTCTGCAGAGCTACCAACAGTCTCATCCAAGTGACTCCTTGCAATGGTCGGTGCATGGTGACCTGGAGGTCGAGCGCCTCCAGGCTCTGTCTAGAAATGTTCTCACTGCGGCAGGCCACAGCAAACAAGAGGCTCTCATACCCCACAGGGTCCACATTAGGCTCAACCGTACTGTGATGAGAGACCTAGGTGAGGATGGTTAGGACCCAAGTGCTGGAGTATCCTTGACTAGAATTCAAGACATGATATGAGACTGAAACGAGGACAGAGTTCTAAACTAGACACAAGACGAGAATCCAAAGTTGAGCTGACGATTGAGCACCAAACCTCAGTTCAGGTGCTCTTTAAATATTAAAATCCTGATGCTAATTAGCAGGGCGGATCTGATTCTTTAAAGGAGCCATGCCAGCTATCCACATTCCAGACGGTGTCTGAACCCTGGAGGCTAGCTCAGTTGGGTGCGTATCATAACAGATCATAATGCCATTAGTTACAAGGTAATTATGGAAAAGATGGGTGTGGTCCTCAGGTTGAGATTCTATATTGGAGAAAGGCCAATTTTGATGGTGTCAGAAATTATCTGGCAAGTGTAGATTGGGACATGTTGTTTTCTGGCAAAGGTCCACTTGGTAAGTGGGAGGCCTTCAAGTTTAACTTCTGAGGGTCCAGAGTATTGTATGTTCCTGTTAGAATAAAAGGCAAGCATAACAGGTTTAGGGAACCTTGGGTTTTCAACAGATATTGAGGCCCTGGTTAAGAAAAAGGAGGTGCATGGCAGATATAATAAATCGGGAGGGCTAAAAGAAGGCAAGAGGTTGCTCTAGCAGACAAGGTGAAGGAAAATCCCAAAGGCTTCTACAGATATGTTAAGAGCAAAATGATAGCAAGGGACAAAATTGGTCCTCTGGAAGATCAGAGTGGTAATCTATGTGTGGAGCTGAAAGAGGTGGAGGAGATCTAAATGGATTTTTTTGCATCTGTATTTACTCAGGAGATGGAGACAGATACTATAGAAGTGAGGAGACAGACATAGAGCCTGTACAAGTGAAGCAAAGTGGCATCGAGGTCATGGACCCTATACAGATCACAGAGGAGGAGGTGTTTGCTGTCTTGAGGCAAATTAGGGTGGATAAATCCACAGGCCTGACAGGGTGTTCCCTTGGACCCTGTGAGAGGCTAGTGCAGAAATTCTAAGGTCCCTAGCAGAGATATTTAAACCATCCTTAGCCATGGTGAGGCACTGGAGAAGTAGAGGGTAGCTAATGTTATTCTGTTCTTTAAGAAGGGTTCTAAGAATAAGCCAGGAAAGTATAGGCTAGTGAGCCTATTGGAAGGTATTCTAAGAGAACAGATATATACAGTATGTATTTGGATAGACAGGGACTGATTAGGGGTAGTCAAGATGGCTTTATGCATTGTCATTTGTGTCTAACCAATCTTAGAGTTTTACAAGAAATTTGATCAAGGCCAGGCAGTGGATGTTGTCTACATGGACTTTAGCAAGGGAGGTTGGTCAAGAACATTCAGTTGCTTGGCATTCAAGATGAGATAGTAAATTGGATTAGACATTGGCTTTGTGGGAAAAGCCAGAAGCCAGAAGGGTTAGGGTAGCAGATGGTTGCCTCTCTGACCGGAGGCCTGTGACTAGTGGAACACAAGAGGGATTGATCCTGGGTCCATCTGTATCAGCAATCTGGATGATAAGTGGTAAACTGGATCAGCAAGTTTGCAGATGACACCAAGATTGGGGTGGTAGTGGACAGCGAGGAAGACTTTCAGAGCTTGCAGCGGAAACTGCACCAGCTGGAAAAATGGGCTGAAAACTGGCAGATGGAATTTAATGCAGACAGGTGTGAGGTGTTGTACTTTGGTAGGACCAAATAGGGTAGGTCTTGCATGGTGAATGGTAGGGCACTGAGGAGTGTGGTAGAACAGAGGGATCTGGGAATATGGGTCCATAATCCTTTGAAAGTGGTGTCACAGGTAAAAGAGTCATAATGGAGTTTGGATGTTATGTTGAAGTTGTATAAGGCATTGGTGAGGCTAATTTGAAGTATTATGTGCAGTTTTGGTCACCTACCTACAGGAAAGGTGGAAATAAGATTGAAAGAGTGCAGAGAAAATTTATAAAGATGTTGCTGGGACTTTTGGACCTGAGTTATAGGGAAAGGTTGAATAGGTTGGGACTTTATTCACTAGAACTTAGAAGTCTGAAAGGAGATTTGATTGAGGTATACAGAATAATGAGGGGTAGAGATAGGGTAAATGCAAGCAGGTTTTTTCCACTGAGGTTGGGTGAGGCTAGAACTAGAGGTCATGGGTTAAGGGTGAAAGGTGAAAAGTTTAAAGGAAACATGAGGGAGAACATTTTCACTCGCTGGGTGGTGTGAGTGTGGAACGAGCTGCCAGCAGAAGTGATGGGTGTGAGTTTGATTTCAACATTTAGGGAATTTGGATAGGTACATGGATGACAGGGATGTGGAGGGCTATGGTCCAGGTGCAGGCAGATTAGTGGTTCAGCACAGCCTAGATGGGCCAAAGGGCCTGTTTCTGTGCTGTAGTGTACTATGATTCTATGAGGTTAAGGTTAAATTGGGGTTGTCGGGGTTTGCTAGGGTGGCGCTGTATCACAAAATAAATAAAATCCTGCTATTAACCATGTCCTCTCCCATCACACATACACAAACACACATGTCCATGCATGCTGGCCTTCATGGGACAAGACATTGAGTACAGGAGTTGGGATGCCATTTTACAGCTGTACAAGACAATGGTGAGACTACACCTGGAGTACTATGTGCAATTCTGGTCAGCCAGCTATAGGAAAGATGTGATTGTGGGCACAGATCCATCTCAGAGTGAAGACCACCACCCATGAGGTGCCCAACCAACCCCACTACCCTAAAGCCCGACTAGTTCCCCTTTATCTGTCCTACCCTTTGTCGCTTCTGCTGAACTTGCCGCATCCTCTGCACCACAACAACTCTCTGTGGAGGAACAAGATACCTTAGCTCAGATTTCAGAGGCATCATTGAAGAAGTGGAAACATCCTTGTACACATTTAAGCCATTTGTCTGAGATCCCCCCCAGCCCCCTCTGCTCTAAGAAGAGGGGTCTGCTCTACCTGTTAAGGTGCAGTTGGTGCTGTGGCAAGTTGCGAGCATCGCCCAACTGGTGACAAGGAGAGGTGGGCATCACAGTGTGGGCTCCAGCTCTGCAGAAATCCATACCAGTCTGGGTCAGCTGCTCCAGGGAAGGAACTTTGCACATCAGCACTGGACAGTCTCCTGTATGCTCTCCTGCCCACTTCCCACTGAAAGCATGTCCGAGAGGTAATGTTGCAGCTATATAGGATCCTGGTCAGACCCCACTTGGAGTACTGTGCTCATTTCTGGTTGCCTCACTACAGGAAGGATGTGGAAGCCATAGAAAGGGTGCAGAGGAGATTTACAAGGATGTTGCCTGGATTGGGGAGCATGCCTTATGAGAATAGGTTGAGTGAACTCGGCCTTTTCTCCTTGGAGCGACAGAGGATGAGAGGTGACCTGATAGAGGTGTATAAGATGATAAGAGGCATTGATCGTGTGGATAGTCAGAGGCTTTTTCCCAGGGCTGAAATAGTTGCCACAAGAGGACACAGTTTTAAGGTGCTGGGGAGTAGGTACAGAGGAGATGTCAGGGGTAAGTTTTTTATGCAGAGTGTGGTGAACGCGTGGAATGGGCTGCTGGTGGCGGTGATGGAGGTGGATACGATAGGGTCTTTCAAGAGACTCCTGCATAGGTACATTGAGCTTTGAAAAATAGAGGGCTATGGGTAAGCCTAGGTAGTTCTAAGGTTGGGACATGTTCTGCACAGCTTTGTGGGCCGAAGGGCTTGTATTGTGCTGTAGGCTTTCTACGTTTCTAAAATGATAAGACCTAGGAGCAGAATCAGGCCATTCAGCCCATCAAGTCTGCTCCGACATTCGATCATGGCTGATTTGTTTTCCCTCTCAACCCCATTCTCCTGCCTTCCCCCTGTAACCTTTGACACTTGCTTATTCAGAACCTGGGCACCACAGTAGTGGCGTTGCTAGTGTGACGATATTACTGCTCAGAGTGTTGCAGAGTTCAGAGTTCAATTCTGGCTCAGTTCTGTAAGGAGCCTGTACTTTCTCCCTATGGAGTGCATGGGTTTTCTGTGTGTGCTTCGATTTCCTCCCACCGTCCAAAGACATACCAGGCAGGTTAATCGGTCATTGTAAATTGTCCCATGATCAGGTTAAGTTGGGGTTGATCAGGCTTGTTGGGGGTTGCAGGGGCAGCGTGGCTTGAAAGGCCAGAAGGGCCTACTCCGCGTTGTAATGCAAAGTAAATAAATAACCTATCACCTCTGCTTTAAATACACTCACTGACTTGGGATTCACCACCCTTTGGCTGAAGAAATTCCTCCTCTTTTCGTTTCTAAGTGGACGGCCCTCTATTCTGAGACTGTGCCCTCTAGTTCCAGACTCCGCCACTATAGGAAATGTCTTCTCCACATCCACGCTATCTAGGACTTTCAATATTCAACAGGCTGCAATGATAGAATACTTAATCCTATCGAGTACAGAACCAGAGGGATAGGGGTGGGAACGGTGCTGGGATTAGTAAAAAAAAGATTAATAACAAGTGAATTGGCAACCTGAAGCTTTTATTTGTTATATTTACAAAATATTTAAAAGTGTGCATGTCTATACAACTCCATCATCCACATACCTCAATATACAGATACAAAAATACATTAAGCTTCTTACCTGTACCTCTACTATTTACCTGCAAGTGAGCTAGCCATTGTGGGGGTGGGGGGGTGGGGGAAAATAAATCAGACTTATGCTAAGGTGTTCAGGAGGTGCCAGGTGCTGTCAATGGACCAAATTATCTGGAGGAATTCAGTTAACGTCTCAAGTGGAAGGCTCCTCGGCCTGAAACGTTAACTGTGTTCCTTTCTCCACAGAGGCTGCCTGACCTGCAGAGATTTCCCAGTGTTGTCTGTTTTTATTTCAGATTTTTGGCATCTGCATTTCTAGACCAATATTCTGCCGTCTCTCCTGCCTTCTCCTTTTGTCTTCACTTCCCCTTTCTTCTTGTATCTAAGATTTAAAACCTGCTCAATATATGCCACAGCTAACAACGAAAACCAGGCAGAAAGGAAAGTTAAGAAATTCAGACCCTTGTTGTAAATTATAAGACCTTTATTTTTATTCTTGTGCTCGTGAATGGATTAAGAGCCCAAAATGATTCAGGTGAGGGGAGGTTGGATCCCTTCAATGACTTAGGTTTCGTTTGATTGCATTGAATCTATTACCAACCAAAGCTGTAACCAAGCAGAGACTCCAAATGGTTCCATTATATTCCCAGCAGTCAGGATACCAGTGAAACAAATTCTTCTGTTCAGTCCTGTGCAGTCCAACGCACTAAATCACAGCTACACTCTCCTGGATTCACGACATTTCTCAATGATCACACTGACAAGGCAAGTCTCCTTCACTCCCACTATGAAATATTCATTTGAGCAAATTGCATTGTGTTTGCTTGTCACACAGAATAATTCACATAGTTTGCATGCTGTGAATACAGAATTCAATCTAAAGCATTAAATGTGGCCAATTACTTGAGATTTCACTGCCTGCATTTGATACCATTCGTCCAGCATACTTCAGGCAAGCTCTTCATAGATATATGTATATATATATATATATATAAAATCACATTAATACATCACATTGTCAAATAGTAAAGGCTTTAATTTAGACCTGGTTGCAGAAGCTTAAGTGTGGTGTGATATAAACATTACAGGTGAGGCGTCTGCAATAAACAGTGTCAAGAAATTCTAATACGGCCATCGGAATTCTTGATGGAGTTACGTGTTCGCTCCCGATTGACTTGTCACCAGTTGTGATTAAATAGCTTTGCATTCAGCAGTCAGGCCAGTGTTTATCTTCTGTTGTGGAAAGGCTAAAGTAAGATCTCCTAGGATGACATGCAGTACTTGTGAAGTATCACTGCCTCCCAGTTAAATAGAAACTTTCAACAACTGTACAATTAGCACCTGTAAATTGCATGCAAGATACTGCTCATTCCTAGAATATACTCCAGATATTTGTCAATGTCAGTCAAAGTATCACAGGGTAGTGTCAGAGCAAAAAAAATCTGTGCCGTAATATCTCAGCAGGATCAATGTGTGTGAGAGATCAAAGGCACTACACACACACATGTCTTAAAGGACACATTGTGTGGCTGGGAGAGGGTGTGAAAGATTACAAGGGTGTGTGCTAAACTAGTTAAACTAGGGGCTCTGACAAAGCAAAGGGTCTAATAATATTTGGAATCGAGTAACATGGAGCCCAAAGGGTTAACGTTCCAATGAGCCAAAGAGTTTGATGGGAATGTCTGCCTCGGCTGGCTCACTTCTTCGATCCAGATGACTTTGTGGAGGGGCCCATCAGCATTGGCAACTGGTTTTTATGAGTTATTTTAATCTGGAAGAGTCACACAAAAGAAGCCTGTTAGCAGGTTAAACTTGATGAGCGATTCAATGATTTCACTGCACCTGACAATCTCACTGCTCATGAAAGCTTGGAAAGACTTACATCTCCTGGCTACATTCTCACAAACAACCACACTGTGAGTCATTTCTCAGTGCTCACCAGAGTGAGACCACCCAAAGCCATTCCATACAGAACCCATGTGATTCCCAGGCCTCAAGCATCTCGGTGCAGCATAGTGGACTTTGGAAATGATCATCACCCCTGGTGGTGGTTTGATGAAGTGTGAGTATCTAAAAGGGGAACTGCTCTGACGATCGTCGCTGGGTTGGGCTACCGGGACCTTTGGAGACCTTCCACTGAGTTTCACTGTTGATTGGCTGCGAATGGGGTTTGAGGGCCCGAGGGGAAAGCGAATGCCCAAGAGCAAAGTCTCCACAACCCCAGCCCAACCGACCCATCTCCACCTCCCTTCACACTGGGTGACCAAAGATCAGGAGTGTGGAGGCTCAAAAAGAGACTGCAACCCCTCACACTCTGTACATACACTGACTCCTCCCAGCCACACAAACAAAAGGTAGCTGGGGACATGGGACAGCAGTGGAAGGTAAGGAGGTGTCCCAAAGTCACAGCACTCCCACCAATGAGGCAACATGTCAGTTCAAGCCCCCCCCCCCCCCCCTCTGGAGAGACACCCATACCATCCAGGTGGGCATTTCTGAGCAGTTGCAAGGGAGTGAAGTAGTGTCGGTCAGCCCACACCCAATCCGTGCCAGGCTGCTGGCAGTGTTATCGGCGCGACTGTGGCATGGGCTGAGCTTTGCCTTACCACAGGGGCTGTCACTCAGTCAGACAGGGTTGGGGGGGGGGGGAGTGCAATGTCGGATGGCGGGAGCTGTGACTTACAGTGCATGGAGGCTGGACCCAGGGCTCTCCATCAATCTGCATCGGCAGTAGTCGCTTGGTCCTGAAGGGGAAGGAAAAATGGTCAAAACTAGGTGAGGTGCAGCACCGTCGAATCTGCTGACCGAAGGAAGCTCAGCGAGAGGGTTGTCCCCGTGGGGTTCGGCCCAATCAGGCCTCTCGCACTCTGTTACCTGATGGTGACCTCGGTGCACTGAGCCAGTCGCGTGCCGGCACTCTTCAGGCCCGCGTAGATCTGCCCCATTTCAATCACCCCTTCCAGTCCGACCACTTCCAGCAGCTGGTCGCTCAGCTCTGCAAAAGAGAAACACAGCAGCGAGTCCCCTCCGCAACGAACACTCTTGCGCATCGAGCAGGAGCCCTCATAGGCCGCAGCAGGCGATATGGTGGCGCACTGTGGCAGTGGGCGATTTGGGGGGGGGGGAAATGTGCGCTGTTTCTGATGGGGGAGGTTGACCACATGACACAGCGAGCATGTGACATCTGGTCCGCTGCACATCAGGTCATGTGAGGTCGGACGACGTGACATCTGGCAGCGTTTGTGCATTCACCTCGCACACAGTGGGCTTGGAACAGCTGTAGCTGGGGGTCTCAGCGCGGGAGGGCACCTACCAGCAGGGAGAGTGGGGACCCTGTAGCTGGAAAAAGAGGTGGCCGAGAGTGACACAGCTCAGCCAAACCCGCCTCCCCTCCATTTCCATCTACACTTCCCACTGTCTCGGTAAAGCAGCCAGCAAAATCAAAGTCCCCTCCCACCCCTGACATTCTCTCAACTCCCCTGTGCACGTACCACCAGGCTCAAGGACAACTTCCATCCCACTGTTTTAAGACTATTGAGTGGTTCCCTAGTATGGTAAGATGAACTCCTACCCTCACAATTTGCCTCATTTTTCCTAAAACTAAACTCTGCATTCTGTTGTTGCCTTTCCTTGTGCTACCTCAATGAGATGAAATGATCTGCATCAAAGTTTTTCATTGCATCTTGGTACTTGTGTCATGAACAAGCTAATCTACCAATTACCATTTGCAGCCACTGCTCAGATTCACATAGCTGTTGGTTCAACACTCTATCCAGTCCACAGCTCCCGGAGAGTGGCGATGCAAGCAGATATCTGGCCTTCATTGTTCACCGTACTGAGTGTAACGGTGGGGAAGTCATGCCGCAGCTATGTAAAGTTTTGGTTAGGTCACACTTAGAGTATCACGTACAGTTTTGGTTTCCCCACTACAGGATGTGGAGGCTTTAGGGAGGTGCTGCCTGGATTAGATGGTATGAGCACTAAGGAGAGGTTTGACAAGCTTCGGCTGTTTTCTTTAGAGTGTTGGCGGCTGAGGGGAGACCTGATAGAGATTTATAAGATTATGGGAGGCACAGATAGAATAGGGAGTTAGAATTTTCTCCCCCATTATTGAAATGTCAAATGCCAGGGGAATGCATTTAAGATGGGGGGGGGGGGGAAGCTTAAAGGACATGTGCGGGGAGTGATAGGCTGTCAAGGGTGGTGGTCTAAGCAGATACAACTGCAGTACTTAGTGACCTTTAGATAGACACATAAATAAACAGTGGATGGAGGGAGATGAATCACGTACAAGCAGAACAGATTAGCTTAATTTGGCATCATGTTCATCACAGACCTCTTGAGCCAAAGGGCTTGTTCCTGTGCTGTACTCTTCTCTCTGAGCTAAGACGGTATGTGCGCAGTCTGTAGGTGCACAGTATTGTCAGAGGGGCACTGAAAAAATTGTGGTGGCCTGGTAAAGAGTATCAAAGCCTTTGCTTAGGAGCGGCATGGCGCTCCCTCCTCTCCGGGTCTGGCCAACCTCCCTCATAACTGGCCTGACTATCAGGAGATTCGGCATCCACTCACATCACCGGCCTACAGACAATGTGGCTGCACACAGGCAGGCTGCCTTGCTCGTCCGTCACACACCAGGCACTTTCTCTCTAAGTCACTTGGTAGGTGGTAACAGCATCAGGAGGAGGCCATTCAGCCCATTGTGGCTGTCTGGCCATTCAATAAAAGTGTGGAGGTGCCATTTTTCTACACAATTGTCATATCCCTTGATTCCCTTAATACTCAGTCTATATATTCAATATATTAATCTCTGAATTGAATTGAATACACAAATACACTCAGTGACCGAACCTCTCGGGGAGAGAATTCCAAAGATTCACTACTTCTAGATGAAGAAATTTTTCCTCATCTCAGTCCCGAGTGGCCAAAGGGGAACTCTTCTCACTCTGGCTTTCTCTAGCACCCCCCCTGCCACACCCACTCCTAGAGTGTATTCCACCCTCATGAGAAAATCTGTAGATGCTGGAAGTCCAAAGCAGCGCGCACACGCACACAGTGCTGGAGGAACTCAGCAGGTCAGGCAGCATCTATAGAAGAGAGTAACCGGTCAATGTTTCGGGCCAAGACCTTTTACCAGTCCCAATGAGGGGTCTTGCCCAAAATGTTGACTGTTTACTCTCTTTCATAGATGCTGCTTGGCTTGCTGAGTTCCTCTAGCATTTTGTGTGTGTGTTGTAGTCCACCCTGCTTCCCCGATCTCCACACCAGTCCCAATCACCAGCCAAGATTTCAATTTCTGTTCACTTTGTGACCCGCACCCCCACAACTTTGCCCTTTCCTACCCAACTGCGACCTCTCCATCATCATCTTCTCAACACCTCCTTTCAACCCCATAACACATGGCGTCTGGGGGCAGCCGCAGACTCCCACTCACATTGCATGGTGATTTTTCTTGGAAACATCCAAGGTCAAAAATATTTGGACTATTACCTGGATAAGAAAGGTTTGGAGAGATGTGGGCCAAACGTAGGCAAAAGGAGCTAGCTTGGGTGGGCATCTTAGTTGGCATGGATTAGTTGGGCCAAAGGCCTATTTCTGTGCTCCATGACTTTGTGACTACCAACTGAAGATTGGGTCCCTGATTCCCAGGCAGCAGGCTATGGTATTTGCCTCAAAAGATCCATTGAGCCTTCCAGACAAAGCTGGATACTTCCCTTTCTTTTCACCATGTTTGCTCACCTTGCACACATGACTTCAGCGCCTCAGGGTCCGTTATGGCTGCGTAGGTTTTGTTTGGCAGGGGCTTGCTTTCTCCTTTCTTGTTCTCGCCCCACAGGTTTGAGCCCCCATGCATGCTGGGAATGTTGAGGATGGCGATCCCCTCCAATGAAAGGTTGCTCAGGTCCAAAAGGGTCCCACAGCACTGTGAAGGGAAGAAGGAACATGATTAAGGACACCCAAAGGAACACTGCCTTTAAGGGGGGGGGGGTGGTTAGAAAAAAGACTTCCAAATCCAAGACACTGGATGGTCACATCAGTGCCCAATGTGGGTATGTGGACAGGGGATTGGCCTCCTTTCCTAAACTTGTGAGAGGCTGCCTGACCATCCCAGCAAGCAAGGGACACTAGTCCAGGAGATTAACTGACACCCAACCACAGTCATGAAGCTCTAATGCCCAGGATTACAGGAGGCTGCAGAGGGTTGTAGACTCAGCTAGCTCATCACAGGCCCAAATCTTCCCCCTGTCGAGGACATCTCCAGGAGGTGGTGCCTCAAGATGGCGGTATCCATAATTAAGGACCGTCACCATCCGGGATGTACCCTCTTCTCGTTACTACCACTTGGGGAGGAGGAACAGGGGCCTGAAGACCCACACTCAATGATTCAGAAACAGCTTCTTTCCCTCCACCATCAGATTTCTGAACTGTCAATAAACACACCAAAACTACCTTGCTGTTCCTTTTACTGCACTACTTATTTTTGCAATTTTATGTCTTTGCACTGTACTGTTGCTGCAAAACAACAAGTTTCATATCATAAAAGACAGTGATAATAAAGATGATTCTGTTCTCTTGAATGGATTATTGGAGATAAGGTCTAAAACCTTTTTGTAAGCTCTGAACATTTTTGTTTGTGTGTAAGAGGATTGTTCATGGATCCCACTCACCAAAAAATATACTCCAGCCCATTTTAGACACGACTTTCTCCTACATAGATAAAGGAATGTGACAGATGCAATGTGACTTACGAATGTACCCTCAAATTCAGTGCAGAAGACTTTGTCCCTCAAGTCTGCTTCACCATTGTTAAGATCAGTGCTGATCTGATAGTCACATAGATCTGAAAGAATCTACCTGCTTCTGCTTTAAAAATTTCCAAAAATATTCACTATTCTTCAAAGAAGAGAGTTCCAAAGACTCAGGACTCTTCGAGAGAGACCATTTTGCCTCATCTGCATCTTGAAGTTGGCAACCACTTTTTAAAAAAGTGTGACCTTTAATTCTAGATTGTCCTACAAGAATAAAAGCCCTCTCCATGCCCATCCTGTCAAGCGCCCCCAGGGTCATATAAGTTTCAATCAATTCCCCTCTCACTTGACTAAACTATTAACAGATGCAAGTCTAGCATGATCATCGTATAATCTGCCCATTCCTGGTATCGCTTGTCTAATTCATTCCAGGGACATGGGCTTTGCTGGCTGACCCAGCATTCATTGCCTATCCACAGTTTCCCTTCAGAAGGTGGTTGAGAGATGCCTTCTTGAACCACTGTGGCACTTGAGGTGTGGGTATTTCCACAGTGCTGTTGGGGAGTTTGTTCCAGGACTTTGACCTGGTGGAGAAATGGATACACACTATATTCCCAAGTCAGAATGGCGTGTGGCTTGGAGGCCAACTTCTAGGAGGTGATTTTCCCCGAGCTTGTCCTTCCATCTGGTAGAGGCAGTGGGTTTGGAAGATAATGTCTAAGGAGACTTGGTAAGTTGCTTCAGTGCATCGTGTGGATGGTGCAAACTGTGCGCTGATGGTGGAGTGAGTGAATGGTTGTGGATGGAGTGCTTTTCAAGTGACTTGCTCTCTCCTGAATGGTGCTGAATTGTGGAAATGAAGAGTGTTCCATCACACTCCTAATTTGAGCCTTGCAGATGGTGGAGATAGGAGGTGAGTTTCTCACCGCAGGATTCCTAGCCCCTGACCTGCTTTTGTAGCCACATAGCTACTCCAGTTCAGTTTCTGGTCAATGGATATTGATAAGATCATAAGGCATAGGAGCAGAATTAGACCATTCAGCCCATCAAGTCCACTCTGCCATTCTATCATGGCCGATTTATTTTCCCTCTCAACCCCATTCTTTTGCCTTCTCCCCGTAACCTTTGACACACACACTATTCAAGACCCTATCGACCTCTGCTTTAAATATACTCAATGATTTGGCCTGCACAGCCGTCCATGGCAATTAATCCCACAGATTCACCACTGATAGTGGGAGATTCAGTGATGATAATGCCATTAAAGGTCAGGGGGTGATAGCTGGATTTTCTTGTGTTGAATATCATCATTGCCTGGCACTGGTGTACCGTGCATGGTATTTGTCACCACCCAGCCCAGATACAAGTGAGAGTGCAGAATCTGGAAATCTGGAGCAACATGCAAAATGTTGGAGGAGCTCAGTGGGCCAGGCAGCGAAATGAACAAGCCAATGTTTCAGGTTGAGGCCCTTCATCATCCTGAGCTGCTCACTTCCCTCCATTGATGCTGCCTGACTCGCTGAGTTCCTCCAGCATCTTGTATGTTGTACTACCAGCCCAGGCCTGCATATTGCTCAGCTCTTTAGATGTGAACTGCTTCATTATTAGTCCAGTAAACCTCTGAACTGCTTCCAGTGCATTAACATATCGCTGGTATGGTCTAACCAATGCATAACCTCCCTACTTCTATAATCAAATTACCTCAAGTAAACACTAACATTCTGTTATTAGCTTTCCTAATTACTTGCTGAACCCACACAGTAGCTTTCTGTTATTCACGCATTGCCACTCTGATCCCTGTTCCTTGGAAACTAGCACTCTCATACTTGCTTTTTATTTTTTCCTGACAACATGAACCATGTCACATTTTCCACATTATACTCCATTTGCCAGATCTTTTCCCACACACTTAACTTTTCTATATCCCTCTGCAGCCTCTTAATAGCCTTGTCACAACTTACTTTCCTACCCCTCTCTAGGTCATAAGCAAATTTGGCAACAAGGCCTTATGCCTTTATCTAAATCCTCGAAAGTTGAGGTTGCAGTAACCATCTTGGCAATCAAAGACCCCTTTAATACCTTCTCTGTTTCTAGCCAGTCTTCCACCTACACCATTATTTTTTGCCATAACCTTTGGTGCCAAGTGTCTTCTGAAAATCTTAGTACATCCACTAATTTCTCTGTGTGCCCAACATGTGTCATTTCTTCAAAGAATTTCAGTACATTGGACCAATAAATTTTAAAAGTATATTTCCTTGAGTCCAACGACACTTGTTAAGCTGAGCTGGATACAAAGTAACTCACATCTATCTCCAGAGCCTCCTGCAGGTTCTTGCATGTGGCAGAGACGGTTTCTGAGGTTGCAAACTCAAAATACCATAGCTTATTCTTCATCCTAGCAAAGAAAAAAATGTTAGGTTGGAAGCAATTCAAGTTTGCAGGATAGCTTTAATAAATACACGGAGTAATGCTGTAGTCTTTTTAAATGAGGTGGCATATCTTGCCTAACTTACAAGAGTAAAATACTCATTACTTTACATCTCTCACCTCACAGATCTTGAGTTCACGGTCAGAACATATTAAATACTGAGCGAGAAACAGTCAGGGATCTACTAGTTCATCCTGGTAGTCATATGGCCCACCAATCAACCATCAAGTCGCTGATGTCATATTTCAATTCTCCATTCAACACAAGGGTTCATTTTGGTCCATTGAGTTTCTTCTGGCTCACAGGGTGGTCACATTCTCTACTAATCTTTTCCTGCTATCCATTCCCATCAAATTCTCCCGCACACGAGGGAACAATTTACATTGGACAATTAACCCACCAATCTGTAAGTCTTTGGGATGTGGGAGGAACCTTTAGCACCTGAGGGAAAACTCACACAGTCACAGGGAGAATGTGCAAATTCCACACAGACAGGATTAAGCCCAGGTATCTGGGGCTGTGGGGTAATAAACTCTACCCGCTGCACCTCTGTGGCATCCATTAAGAACAACTATCAATAAAGGCCCCCATGTTGCCGTAGCAGTTAGCGCAACACTATTACAGTGCAGGGCACTCAGTAGTTCCGAGTTCAATTCTGGCACCATCTGTAAGGAGCCTCTGTACGTCCTCCCCGTGGATCGCAGGGGTTTTCCCCAGGGACTCTGGTTTCCACCCACTGTCCAAAGATGTATCAGGTAGGTGAACTGGTAAATTATCCTGTGATTAGGTTAGGGTTAGTCAGTTTTTCTGGGGGTTGCTGGGGCGACACGGCTTGAAGGACCAGAAGGGCCCACTTCCCATTGTATCGCTAAATAAATAACATAAAAATAAATAAGCCTTCAACAAGCAAGCCATGTGGTGATGAATGGGTCTAGGGGTGGAGAGCTTTTTGGCCAAAGTCACCCATTCTTTGGGCATGTTACACTTACTGTACATCCAGAGAACTTTGAACGTGTTCTCCCTGACACTGCACAGCTCAAGAAGTGGCACTGACATGTATCACCATGGCTATTGATGCATCTGTGGTCTTTACTGTATTGCAGACACCATGGACTCAGACTGTATACAGCTGCTCATGGACTCACCTGCTATTGAACTTTTCTGGATATTTCTCTCTCATTATGTGAAACCGATGAGCAATTGAGGCATCCTTTAAAGAAAGAAAAGATGCTGCAGTCAGATCTCACCATTGGCCCGCAGCCCACATTTTAACCACAAAGTCTGTAGCACAAAGAAGGTGAATTCATCACAGCCCCTCAGACTCACCCACCCACCATTTCCCTGTCACAATTGTTATGCAGCAGTCTAGTTCGGTATTAACAACCTCATCTCTAGGTCAAAGGTGGGGTGGTCCCACAACCACAACCTCTCGCTAAACGTCAGTAATACTAAAGAGCTGGTTGTTGACTTCAGGAAGGGGAAGGGAGGTGATTGATGGTGGAGAGAGTCAGCAGCTTAAAATTGCTGGATGATCTGTCCTGGGCCCAGCACATAGCTGCAATCAATAAGGAAGCTGTGCCAACATCTCTACTTTTTTAGAAGATCAAGGAGGTTTGGCTTGTCACCAAACACACTAGCAAACTTCTTCAAATGAAGTTGCATCATGGTGTGGTACAGCAGTTCGAGTGTGCAGGAACGTAAGAAACTGTGGAGAGCAGTGGACACAGCTCAATATATCATAGGCACATCCCCCCACCATCGGTAGTATCTACAGGAGGTGCTGCCTCAAGGAGCAATGTCCATTAACAAAGATCCCCACCACTTGGGCCATTCCATCTTCTCATAGCTACCATCTGACAGGAAGTGTAGAAGTCTGAAGTTCCACACCACCAAGTCCAAGAACATCTACTTCCCTTCAACTATTCTGTTCTTGAACCAAATGGCACAATTCTAATCACTACCTTGTTATATAAATATTATACACTACAATGGAATTTTCTGTTCTGTGTTTTTCCATGTAAAAATTGTGATTAATTCATGTTTGTCTTTCTTGTGAATGTTGTGTGCCTATGTGCCTGTGATCCTGCTGCAAGTAAATTTTTCATTACACCTGTGCACACGTACTTGTGCAGATGACAATAAACTCAACTTTGACTTTGTTCAAAGTTCAAAGTTCAAAGTCTATTGCAAGATTTAGCTGCAGCCTGGTTGAAGGCTCCAGTGTTGCTGAAGACAAGGCAATAAGTGATGGCTCTGGCCAAAATACAACACTCAGCCCTCACCCAGGAACTGGTTAGATCTCACAGCTGTTAAAGGGACTTTGCTGTTTGCGAAGTGACCATCATGTTTTCCTGGGCAATATCAGAGACTATCCTTTGTCACTTGCGAAACACTGGGAAGCTTTAGGGTTGTCGTAAAGGCAATACATTCAAGATGCTGGTATAGGAACAGAAGTGGGAATCTACCCTTATTGCCTGCTCTGGCCTATTTATGAAACTTGTCCGGCATCAATCCATGGAACATTGATGTCCCTGAAAGTGGCTATATAATTCAATATGCTTGCTTTTATTAGTTGGGAAGTTATGTTGCAGCTTTATAAAATTTTGGTTGAGCTGCACCCGAAATATTCTATTCAGTTCTGGCTGCCCCATTACAGGAAGGACGTTGAGGCTTTGAAGAGGTTTACGAGATTACCCCCCTGGATTAGAAGGTATGACAAACTAGGGCTGCTTTCTCTGGAGTGGCAAAGGCTGAGGAGAAACCTAACAGAGGTTCCTAAGGTTTTGAGAGGTATAGATAGACAGGGACAAAATGTCTATTACTAGAGGGCATGAATTTAAGGTGAGAAGGAACTAGTTCAGAGGAGATGTGCAGGGCAACTTATTTACACAAAGAGTGGCAGGCACCTGGAGCAGACTGCCAAATGTGGTGGTAGAGGCAAATAGGATAGAGACATTTAAGAGGCTCTTGAATGGGCACGTGGATGTGCAGGGAATAGAGGTATATGGACCATGTGCAGGTAGAAGGGATTACTTTAGTTAGGCATTTAATTACCAGTTTAATTAATTCAGCACAAAGGCCCATTCTTGTACTGTTACGGTTCTAAAATTCATCTGAAGTTTGTTGACTCCTCTGTCTGAGGAGGGCCAAAAAAGCAAGACCTTGCTCCCCACACCCACACCCCATGAATAAATACAACAAAATGATGAATGCAAAATATATATTGATATATCTTTGTGGACTTACCACCCCAATGGAGAAGTAGTTGTTAATAATGTTGTAAGGGACAGGATCTCCTTTCTCCAGACCAGATTCTGTCACCTCAAAGCTCCATCGATCCAGCAACATTGAAGTGCCCACCTCAATGTCTTTCAGCACCTTGGTTAACTTCTCACCCTCGTATCCTTTGAAACACAGCCAAATGTTGCCCTTCTCATTAGAGATTCAGCAGCAACAGATTAAAGCTCCCCTCCCCTCTCAATGACAGTGAGATGGGATGATGATACAAGAGGTGGCACACGTTAGAGTTATGGAGACACAGAGTCACACAGCACGGAAACAAGCCCTTTGTCCCAACTGATCCATGATGACCATGATTCCCATCTAAGCTAGTCCCATTTGCTCTGGTTTGGATCATCTTCCTCCAAATCTTTCCAATTCAAGAGCTTTTTAAATGTTGTTAATGTACCTGCTTCAACCACTTTCTCTGGCAATTTGCTCAATATATGAACCACCCTCTGAGTGAAAAAATTGCCCCTCATGTTTCTATTAATTCTCTCCCCTTTCACCATAAATATACGCCCTCTTGATTCTCCAACTCTGGGAAAAAGACTGCGCACGTTCATCCTGTCCATGCCCCTCATGAATTTATAAGATCACCCCTCATTCCGCTACACTCCAAGGAATGAAGTTCTAGCCCTGTCCAACCCTTCTCTATAACTCAGTTGTTAAATTTCTAGAAATATCATCTTAAATCTTTTCTGTACTCTGCCCAGCTTAATGGCATCTTTTGTATAGCAGGTTGACCAAAGCTGAACACAATATTCCAAATGTGGCCACATTAACGTTTTGTACAACAGCAACATCCCAACTTCTCAACTCAGTGACATGTCAAAATCTTTCTTCACTGCCTTGTCTACTCGTGCCTCCATAGTCAGGGTACTTGTAATCCAGATCCCTCTGTTCTACAGCACTTCCCAGGGCCCTGCCATTCACTGTGAAAGTCCTAAAATGCAAAACATCATGCAAAAGTTCTGATGAAGGGTTTTGGTCTGAAACATCGACTGTACTCTTTTCCACAGATGCTGCCTGGCCTGCTGAGTTCCTCCAGCATTTTGTGTGTGTTGCTCAGATTTCTAGCATCCTCAGATTTTCTCTTGCTTGTGAAGTGTTACACTTCTCCATTTTCCTTTCTTCAACCCACTTACCCAACTGATCAAGATCCCCCTGTAATTTCTGATGACCATCTTCACTGTCTGCACCACCATCCATTTTATCTGCAAACAGATCGTAGCCTGAAGGGCAATCGAACATCCAGATGATGAGGCCCAATGGCCGGAACCTTTAGACTATGAATCTCTTGCACGTCCATTGGGGAGGTCTGGGCCCATTGCATGTGAATCCATGAGTCTGCGGGATGTTGAGGAAAATGGCCTGGCTTGGGATCGGAGAACTGCTTGTATGCATGGGTGGGTAGGCAGGAGCGAGGGAGGAAGGAAGTCTGTTTTGCTGATGTTGCTTTGTTGCTTGGTATGTTCTGTGTTGTTCTGCTGAGCATTTTGGGCATGCTATGTTGGTGTTGAAATGTGTGTGGACCCTAGTACATCCTTGGGTATGTTGGTTGTTAACACAAATGGCCCAGTTCACTGTATGTTTCACACATGTGATAAATAAATCTAAATATAATCTAAATTTACTAATCAAGGCGGCAACTTGATGTGTCACAGGGTGAGACAAATATTGCTTCTGTATGCAGTAAAATAATTGCTCCCAGGAACAGAGTAGGGAGGCTTTCATATTTTGACGAGCTTCTTTTGGATGCCATAGGCAAGAGAGGCAGTGGGCTTTAGTGGGGAAAGGATGAAGGTTAAAATGTTTAGAACAGGACCATGGGAGAGGGACAAGCCAAAGGAACTTTATTGTGGGGCTCGATGGTTAGAGATGGGATTCTGTAAGGCTGTTATTCAACCTCCACAGGAGAAGCAAAGGGAAGTCAGTGAGGACAAGTAGACAATATAGTAAAAAAAGGAGAAAAGAATGGCAGATAAAAACACCTAATTATTTTGCAAAAAGATAGAAACAGTGGGATAGCTGAAGTTGTAAAAGTCCTGCAGACTGGAATGTGCCCTGAAGGAAAATGAGGTGTTTTGACTTGAAGCATGTTGTTTTTCTCTCCACAGATGTTGTCTGACCTGCTGAGCATTTCCAACATTTTCTGTGGTGGTTTTGATTACCAACTGACAATAGACAATAGACAATAGGTGCAGAAGTAGACCATTCGGCCCTTCGAGTCTGCTGTTCTTGTCAAACATTCAAATCTTACCTCAGTTCCTGCTTAACTGAAGGTAATCTCACTGCAACTGAAAGAGCGTTTCTGGATTGGAGATTACTTCAGTGCAATCTAAGTTAGCTATAGCATATGGAAGTCACAGTTTTAGAGGTCTGATTGGAACGATCATTTGCGATGTTCAGCTGTTGGGAACTTGAGTTTCATCAGCAAAATCAGACAGTGAGTCACTGTCACTAATGAGATGGGCACATTATCTTTGCCACCATCTCTCCAGCTGATCATTGTTCTTGGTTTGAAGTGAAAACCTGCCCAACAACAATGAACATGTCTTCCAGTTCAAACTTAGTTGGCTGCTAGTTTAACAATGGCACAAATATGGCTGTTAAATATGAACAAGCGAAGCCATTTATTAAGAATCTTTTACAAGATGTTAAGGACTGTGTGCCAGTGGCTTGGAGAAGTTAGTTGAGTGTGTCTTGAGACCTCGCTGGGTGCTGCCCTCTACCTGTCAGCAGAATGCACAAGGGTGGCATAGTGACAGAGTGGGTCAAGCTGCTGTCTCCCAGCTCCAGAGACCAGGGTTCAATCTTTACCTCTGGTGCTGTCTGTGTGGAGTTTGCATGCTCTCCCTGTAAAAGTGTGAGTTTTGCCTGGGTGCTCTGGTTTCTTCTGTGTCCTATGTTGGTAGGGTAATTAGACATTGTAACTTGCCCCTAGGGGAAATTGATGGGAAAGCAGGGAGAATGCATGGGATTGTTGGTCAGCATGGACTCAGAGGGCCAACTTCTGTGCTCTATCACTCAAAGGCTGGAGCTGGTTCTTACCTCCTCCCCATCGTAGGCAGCGTGCCAAGTCGTTCCCTGTGCCAAGTGGCAGAATGGCGACGGGGGGCTTCACCGGAAAGTGCATTTTGTCTGAAAGAAAAGCGAAAGGTGACTGTAATGCGAACTGCATGAAAGGCCTGTGGTAGCACAAGTACGTTACAACACCTACATAGAGATACAATAGACCTACAGACTATAAGTAATCCTAACACCTCAGGATCAATGAAGAGATACCATCAAAAGTAGCAGGATTGGGGTTGGGATCTGTCTAAGAATCATTGCCAAGAACCCATGTCAACATGTCTTCTGAGAAAAGGCATTGGTTAGACTGCACTTGGAGTATTGTGAGCAGTTTTGGACCCCTTGTCTAAGGAAGGATGTGACAGCATTGGAGAGGGTCCCCAGGAATGAAACGGCTAACATATGAGGAGCATTTGATGGCTATGGGCCTGTACTTGCTGGAATTTAGAAGATTGAGGGGGGAGTCTCTCTGAAACCTATCAGATATTGAAAAGCCTATATAGAGTGAATGTGGAGAAGGTATTTCCTATAGTGGCGGAGTCCAGGACCAGAGAGAACAACCTCAGAATTGAAGGACGTCCCTTTAGAACAGACATGAAGAATTTCTTTAGCCAGAGGGCGGTGAATCTATGGAATTTATTGCCACTATGGCCGTGGAGGATGTCTTTGGGTATATTTAAAGCGGAGGTTGATAGGTTCTTGATTAGTAAGAGCATCAAAGGTTACAGGGTGAAGGCAGGAGAATGGGGTTGACACGGAAAGTAAATCAGCCATGAAGGAATGGTGAAGGAGACTCATTGGACCAAAAGCTCAAATTTTGCTACGATGTTTTATGGTCTTATGGGTAGTTTGTTTTCACACAGAGATTGGTAAGTGCTTGGAATACACTACTGGAGCTGGTGATGGAGGCTGATACAATAGGGACATTTAACAGACTCTTAGGTAGGTACATGGATATAAGAAAAATGGAATGTAGAGGACAGAAGGATTAGAATGATCATGGAGTAGGTTAACAGGCCGGCATAACGTCATGGGCCGAAGGGCTGTACTGTGGTATACTGTTCAATTTTTTAAATTACTCCCATCAGAGGGTGATTGCCCCTTGCACATAGATGCAGGCTTGAGTTCAGCGAACGCCAACTGTTTTTCAACCTTTTTCACTCAACATCAGGCCCGGGGGAGCTGTTGCGCAATCGTGCAGCCAATCAGCTTTCAGTTCTTGGCGCTGCTAGCCCAGCCAACAACACATCATGCAGGCTTCTATCCAAAGGTGTGAGATATAGTCTAGGTCCCACTGCACTGGTGGGAGCCAATGGGAGCACCTCAGTCCTACATGAGGCCCCACTGGTCATTGCCAATGGCCTGAGGGATGCTAGAACAGGCCGCAGGGGCCGAATGCTCAGGTAAAAAAAGGATGCGATAGGCGGGGTAGATGGTGCATGGAAGGTCAGCGGGGAATTCATCAGCACAAGGCAATGGCATAGGGAAGATGCATCAATGTGCAGAAGTGTCACATCTTGCTCATGGCTGTAAATGACAGGCACCTGCATTGCTGTAGCCCCCCCTGCCCAGGTGTCCACTGACTTTGCTGCTGTCATACATTGTGTTGGACATTGCAGTGTTCATTGTGGTCTGTGGTGATACATCTTCGAGAGGGCATCAGCTCTCTATTGGAGGCAGGGGAAGGGGCAACAGAAGACTAGCTGGCTGGCCATGGTAGCATTTCTTGCTGGTAGGGACAAGCACTGTTCAAATGGTGGTGAATCTGCTTCTTACTGACAGTTTCAGTGGAAGTCCACATTACACACACACACACACACACACACACACACACACACACAGAGGCAGAGAGAGAGCATTCCAGATGCACTCCCCCTGAATTGGGCAGGATACCTATCAGTTGTTTGTCTCTGATAGTTACCTCCTCCTCATTGTTCTTGCGTTTGTCATATCTATGAACTCCCTCCATTGTTCTCTCCTCTCCTCCCTCCCTCTTTCTGCCCCTCCAGACAGCTGCTCCTGGCTCCACCCCACCTTTTTGAGCACGGACAATTAGCGCAATGCGCTGCAGCAAAGCCCCCCCCCCCCCTTTGCCTCGGGTTGATGGGGAGGGAGTTCGGAAGCAGCAGAGGAAACCGTCAGACCACATCCTGGGTGCGAGCCGCAAGCGCCTGTCGTCCAGTGCGGATTCACCGCGCAAATTCACTGCGCAACACCAAAGCCTGATTAGCGGCGCTCTTTCCAATGCTCAGAGGCCAATTGTCAGAACCTCAAAGCACATCAGGTACAGAATGAGCAATACTTGACTGCTGGATAGAAGGGAGGGAGGTCCATAGGCTCACGTTAAGGTCTTAAATCAGAGCCATTTGACCAACCCTTGACTCTAGACAAACAAGGCTCATGAGCAGGAGTTTCACGTGGGCATGTGCTTCCCATGCAAAATGAGCAGTTCCAATCAGTTCCAATAGCTGACAACACAAAGTTTCCTCTAACTCAATACCAGTTCTCAGTCTGACTCAAAGCCACAAAGGGGGTTGATGTGGAAAAAAGTCATACACTAATGCAGCAAACAACAGCAGAACTGAGGTGGATCATAGGAGATGAATGTAGAAGGAGTTTCACTCTGTGTTTAACATGTGCTGTCCTCGTCCTGGGAGTGTGTGTGTCTAACCCCAGAAGTGTACGATGGAATAGTGTAAAGGAAGCTTCACGGCGTCTGACCCTGGGTGTGTGCGCTGGAATGGTACAGGGGGACTTTCACTTTGTGTCTGAACCTGGCAGTGTGCGATGGGATGGCGTAGAGGGAACTTCAATATGTCTAACCCATGTTGTCCCTGCCCTGGGAGATTTATTCCAATATTGTCTGCCTCCCTGAAATCAAAAGCACTCCTTCTACACCTGACATCCCCCGGTTTTAAACCATCTTTTTTTGTTGAAAGGTCATTAAAGCATACAATACCAATGGAGTCTAGAATCCATCCCACAGTGCCATCGCCTCCGCACACCAAGACACGGATATTCGGAACGTCATGAAAGAATTTCAGCCTGCAAGAGAGGGAATCAGGGCAGCATTACCAAGACTCGAAACCGAGCAACAGGCGGAATGACTTGGGGGGGGGCGGGGTGGTAAGAGTGCTGGTACTGGTTCATTTGGGATCTTCTGCGGATCTCAAACAGAAAGGGTGACTGGACTGCCTGCAGTTTCCCGCAAAGTCTAGCTCAGGCCCATTCTCTGGTTCAGGTGGGGCAGGGCAAATTCTCCCATTTTCACTAGTTTGAGTTTCACACAGTGAAAGTATCTTGCCCTTTGACATCTCGTGTTAATAATGGCAATTGTGTGAGTGGTTGCAGTTGGGACATCCAAATAGTTCTCCACACAATATGGTGGATAGAGGCTATCCGCAGTGGGAGAACGTTAAACTAAATCAGAGTGACTAGAGACTGCAGATGCTGGAATCTGGAGCAACAACCAATCTGTTGGAGGAACTCACACAAAACGTTGGAAGAACTCAATAGGTCAGGCAGCATCTATGGAGAGGAATCGATGAAGAGTTTCAGCCTCATACGCTGGCTGTTTATTTCACTCCATGGATGCTGCCTGACCTGCTGAGTTCCTCCAGTGTTTTGTGCCTGTTGCTCTGGATTTCCAGCACCTGCAGGATCTCCTGTGTTTATAATCCGCTGGAGGGAATCAGCACTTGCTCGGCCTGCTAGGTTCCTCCAGCAGACTGGTTGCTGTCCTTGAGTGAAAGGGAACCTGGAGAGACTGGGGAAGCAGAGACAAAAAGAACAAGCGAAGGGAGCAGATCCTACCTCGTCCCTGAGGGAGAAAGAATCTGGCGACTGCCAGATGTGCCAAGGGTGAGATGTCACTAATGTCAAGGGTACCAGTCAATTATCTGCAAAGCTGTTTCCCATGGGAAAGCAGTTTAAAAGAGGAGTGTTACACTGCCCTTGGAACAGGCCAAAGTTGGACTGTGAATAACTGGGCTGCTTGGATCTACCAAACTGGCTGCTGGGTAGACCTCTCTCAATAACAGTGAGTTTATCAAAATCAGAATCAGGTTTATTAACACCGGCAGTATTAATCACTGTGAGCCTTCTGTTGCTTGGAGAGGTTTTTTATTGGGATGACTGTGAAATCATAAATTGATACTCAAATGTTCTGAGGTCCATAAATCCATTTGACCTTCCTCACTATAAACACAAGAGATTCTGCAGATGCTGGAAATCCAGAGCAACACACAAAATGCTGGAGGAATTTGGCAGGTTAGGCAGCATCTATGGAGGAAGACCCGATCAAGGTTCTCGGCCGAAACATTGACTGTTTATTCCCTCCATAGATGCTGCCTGACCTGCTGAGTTCCTCCAGCAATTTGTGCGTTGACCTTCTTTACTGCAGTACAGGTCTCTGATTGTGGAAAAGGAGATGGAACAGCCAATCAGTGGTCATGGTTTAAAGGTTAAGGAACTGACACTCATTGGATCTCTTTATAAAGAGAAGTGGTTTAAGAAATGCTGCAGAGCCTTTTTTTTTGGAAGGGGGTCTCTGCCGGGATGCAATTCTGACATGCCTCTGTCCTTCCTTGCTCCAAACGCCTGAATCCCCCTTCCATTCACACAAAATGCTGCTGGAACGCAGCAGGCCAGGCAGTATCTATAGGGAGAAGCAATGTCAGGACGAAGGGTCTCGGCCCGAAATGTCGACAGTGCTTCTCCCTATAGATGCTGTCTGGCCTGCTGCGTTCCACCAGCATTTTGTGTGTGTTGCTTGAATTTCCAGCATCTGCAGATTTCCTCGTGTTTGCCCCCTGCCATTCATGTTGCATGGGACCAAGGAACAGGACAGTGGGAAGCTGCTGATAACCCCACTTCCTTCCCAGTAGTGGGCTACAGAGTGGAGCAGAGGGGACCGTTGTGGCCTGCAATCCTCTGTATGTGAGGTGGGGGCAGATTCAATGGACCATGGGAGTGAGAGTGAAGAAGCTGCTCCTTCACAGGGCAGCATAGGCAGGATGTCAAAATGGCCTCATGGGTTAAAGGATTCATATTTAAGGATAAAAGGTTGCTTTGGCTAGGCAGGAGATCACAGTCAGATTAGCCATGAGCTTACTTAAATGACAGAGCAGGATCAAGGAGCTTAGAGGCTGAACTCCACTCCTCACATACTGAGTCACAGGCCCTGTAAGTAGTGTGTAATGTAACAACACAAATGTCTAACCTGTACTCTTCCATTTGGAAGTTCTTATAATATTCTCCAAATGACTGAACAAGACTCGTAAAAAGACACAGGATTGCTGCTATACTTTGACATCATGTACAGGTATTACACTCTGAGAGGGCAGTCCATGCTCACTTCATTCTTTTCCTCAACAGGTTCATCATACATCAGACATGCTCCCACGTATCCATCGCCCTCCAATTTAAGAGAGTGTGTGTGAAAGAAAACATTGTGTAAAGGCGTAACTCACCAGCTTCAGGAGACCAGTGGTGTGTTTCAGGAGCAGTTGACTTCATTGTCACAAGGGAAACAGAGGCCTTTCATGCAGGCTGTAAGGCTCCTTTTGCCAGAACCGTTTAGCACAGAAGCCGCAAGCATTGCGCCACCTGGCAGTGTGTGAAGAGTCGCTGCTTTCAGCTTGTTAAAGTGCCTTGCTAACAGGACAGCGAAAATCACTGCAGTAATGGTGCTGCCACAGACAGGCTGCCGGTGCCCACAGAGCAAAATTGCGCATTGCACAGTGCGAGTTCAAGCACCCCATCCACCACCTTGAACATTCCCCCTTTCCACCACCCGCACACAGCGATTGCAGTGTGCATTGTCTAGAGAACACACTGCAGTTACTCACCCAGGTTACTCCGACAGCACCTCCCAAGCTTGTGACTTCTGCCACCAAGGCAGTAGGGGAACACCACCACCAGCAGCAGGCTCCCTGCCATGTCACATACCATCCCGAATTATATCACCCTTCCTTCACTGTCATCAGGTCGAAGTCCTGGAACTCCTTCCACAACAGCTCTGTGGGAGCACCCTCACCAGAAGGACTGCAGGGGATTTGAGAGGGCAGCTCACCCCGTCTTCCCAAGGGTAATTGGGGGTGGGCAATAAATGCTGGTCTTGCCAACAGGGATGATTAGAAAAAAATAAAGCCGCGTTTGCCAAGGACTGATGCCATGAGGAACTATGACTCAGAAAAAGAAACAAGAATTTGATGAAGGTGATAAATCACGAGAGGCAAGAGCTCTAATAACCCTTCCCACATGCATTAGCGCTGTGATCTAATTGGGACTGCAGTGTGTTCACAGGCTCTGGAAATTATTGCGCTGAATCGTGATGCATTGCATGGTACAAGTGGCAATTGTAAGTGGTTTCCTGCTGTAAGTCACTATTAATCAGTTTGATGCTATCAGGTCAATCAAATTTTGCCACCTTGTGATGACACCATTAAGCACTGAAGCTCACAGAACATAGACTGCACAGCCCAGGATCAGGCCTTTTGGCTCAAGCTGAATTAAATCCCTTCTGCCTGTTCATGATCCATATCCCTAAAAAACTCTCAACACCAGCATCGGATCTGCTTACATCACCACCGCTGGCAGCACACTCCACACCCACCACTCTGTGTGAAATAAAACTTGCCCCTTACTTCTTTAAACTCTCATCCTCTTTTTTTAAATTCATCCTCTCTAATAATCAACAGTCTTATCCTGGGTAAAGGATGCCATTTGTCTACCTTATCTATGCGTCTCTATTAGCTCTCCTTTCAGCCTCTGATGGCCCAGAACAAAAACAGCCCAAGTTTGTCCAACCTCTCCTTATAGCTCATATGCTACAATCCAGGTAATCAGAGCAGGCTTGATGGGCCAAATAGCCTAACTTTGCTCCTATGCCTTATCGTCTTAAATCTCTTCTGCACCCTCTCCAAAACCTCCATATCTTTTCCATAATGGGTCGATCAGAATGGCACATAATACTCCAAGTGCGGCCTAGACAAAATTTCATACAGCTTCATACTCTGATACTGAATGCCCCAACTGATGAAGGTAAGCAGCTCAGGGGCCTTCTTTACCATCCTATCTACTTGTGTGGCCACTTTCAGGAAGGTATGGACTTGGATCCTAAGATCCTTCTGTACATCAGTGCTGTTAAGGATTCTGCCATTAACTGTATAGTTTCACCCTTACATTTGACCTCCAATGTGCAACATTTTACATTTGTCTGGATTAAACTCCATCTGCTATTTCTCCATCTAAATCTATAACTGATCTATATCCTGCATTATCCATTGGCAACCTTCAACAATAGCAGAGCAAGTGCCCCATTATGTTTTAAAGTACGTTATGCAACCAGAGTCCACAACTCCACCAATCTTCGTGTCATCTGTAAACTTGCTAATCCACCCATCTACATTTTCATTCAAGTCATTTATATACTTTACAAGCATCAGAGGTCCCAGCACTGATCTTTACTGAACATGGACCTCCAGCCAAAGTAATAGCCTTCAACCACTACTCTCTGTCTTCTCTGGGCATGCCATTTCTGTATCCAAACTACCAAGTTACCATGGATCCCATGCATCTTCACCTTCTGGATCAGCTTACCATGACACACCTTGTCAAATGCCTTCCCGAATTTAAATTGGGCCTAAGCTCTGGACAGAGTACTGGCTGCACGTTGCACGTTGAGACATAATGGAGCACTTATCTGCTATAGTCCACCCACCATATGAATGTTGAAGTTCACATCTGTTTAAGGCTGGCTCCAATCTTGCTGGAAGGTTGGGAAGTCCAGCAGGCTGTGAGCCAACAGCACAAGCCTCTCATTTCTCTGTCTGTACCGGTAAGGGCAACCAGGCAGTAATCAGCAACAAAACAAGCACTGATGCGACAAACATAATGCCCCAGCAGCAGCCTGGCATGGCTTGGCACCCTCTCTTAGACACCAATTATCCCCCTGAAGAATTGGATGAGTGATGCCTGGTTGGGGGGGGGGGACTGGAGAGGAGGGGAGACGTTCTCATCATTTGGAGTCAGCATCTTTAAAAGAAAATTCTGAAGGTACAGGTCACTGGTAATGAAATAATCCTTCAATTCATTGATCAAGCGTCTCCCATTTAATTTTCTGAAGGAATATGCAACTAAACATCACAGATTCCCAAATGCAGTTAAGCAAAATGCCACTGGCATCCATCCTTATGTCTCCCATTGTTCAAACGCCACTGTCTCCTTATTCAAGGCAGCAACCCCTTGATTCATTAATGTCTGAAAAGGTCTTGGTGTGTGTTTAGCTCCATTTGAGGTTCTCCTGCAGGAGGTTGGCTAAACCAACCCACTGAGAAATGGCATCTAAATTTAGGGCAGATGATCACAGGAAATCCCCACAGAAATTTCCACAGACAGATAATTACCCATCTCCTCTTCCTTTGAGCCTGTACTCAGCACTGCCTTATTGCAATGTCCCCTTATTATCCCTTGAGGCTCCACTCTTTGTGACAAGTCTAATTTCAATCAAAGCCACACAGCAAAGTAAAATGACCCTTCAAATTAGAAAGAAATAATCTCCATGCATGGCAAAATAAAACAAGACGTCTGCTGAAAATATCAGTCATAAGCATTATGCTCATTGCAGATTATAAGAGACAGGAAAATATTCACCAACTACTATGTGACTCACTGGTATTGAGAGGCCTTGCCATGCAGTGATTGTAATTAAATCTGTCCAGTTCTTTCAAAATCCACTCAGCCTTACCCTGGTTTTGGTCCATCCTTGGCTAAATTGAAGACTTGTCTTGGGTTTAAAAGGTACTGGAACTTTCTTAAGACCCTGCAAATACACAGTGACAGATCATTAGCAGCCTCTAATTACCTCTGCGACAGGCTTCAATAACACTTTCAACTCAGCTGATCACCATAGATTGAAAGAGCCTCGCCTGGGAGTCTTCAAAAGTTCAAAGTAAACTTATCATCAAAGTACATATATGTCACTATATACAATCCTCGGACTGTGTTGGTTGTTGACGTAAACAATGTACTTCACTGTGTGTTTCAATGTATATTTGAAAAATAAAGCTAATCTTGACTTTCCTGAAATTCTTAACTCTACTCAAGGGAAAGGTTAGTGATAGTTAACCCACACAAGCCCACAATTCTCACAGGATAAATTTACTTCGAACTTTGAAAAATGTATTATCAAAGTATATATCCCTTGGTCTATTCCTATTTTGTTGCCTTTCTTTGTCATTGAATATGTAATTTCTACAGAATACCTGGCTTAGAAAATACACACTAATCAAAGAATTATAATTCCACTGAATGGTATTCTCAACTAGTTAGATACAACTGTTTAAAGATGCAAAAATATCCAAATGCACCCCTTTGAAGTACAATCAGATGAAAGTGGATTCTGAACTAAAGATGACTTTAGGAGTATCTAAACAACTCTTATGTTTCATGTTCATTGTACCATATGTACCATCTTTTAGGTAAAAATAATATACACAGTATTCTAGCTGTTACTTCACCATGGCCCGAAAATTGTGGCAAGATATTTTAATCCACGTCCTCTGCCAATAAAGGCCACCACACCATCTGCTTTCCTAAGTGCCTGCTTCACCTCAGTGTTGGCATTCAGAGACAGCTGTCCAAGAACATCCAAATCACTTTGTGCATTAACGTTTCCCAATCTCTCACCACTTAGTGAATACTCAGCACCTCAGTGCATTGTGTAGAAGAAACACGTCGAGGGGTCATGCTTCATGATGGCAACCCGGTCACAGAGACGATCTCAATGAGGGCCAGCGTCAAACAAAGCACGTCAGTGCCCTGACACGTTTTTCAATCTTTCATGCCGCGATGCTGTGCTTCTTCTCCAGGACGGCTCAGACCTTCAGCACGTACAGTTCCGGAACCAAGCTCACCCCAAAGACATGCACAACAAATACAGTCACGCAACACAGTAGCAGGCTCTTCGGCCCACCACACTCATGTTGACTCTAATTTTCCAGTTAAATGATAGCAACAGGAAGAGATGGTGTGCACAGATCACACTTGTGTCACTGATCGGAAACACAAGAGAGAGTAGATGCTGGAACCTGAAGCAACACACAACCCGCTGGAGGAATTCAGTGGGTTGAGCAGCATCTGTGTTGAGAAAAGGAATTAGCATTAGCAATTCTTTTCCCTCACAGACACTGATTGACTTGCTGAGTTTCTTCCAGCTGCTTCTTTGTTGTGTTAATGATCATTTGCTAATATAAAATATAGATCTTCAAATTAATGTGGTGATTATAAGGTCAGAGCACAATATGGTAGTTATTAACCCAGTTCCATAAGAGCCCAGAGGAAGGGATACAGACTACAATAGCTATGCAGAAAAACATTCAAAATACCAATGAGGACTGATTCTTTTTACGTTATATGTTAACGGACATTGGGAATGATGGGTTTGATGGCTTAGTTGTAACGCTTGCAGACAATATATGGTAGGAGGAGGGGCAGGTAGTTGTGAGGAAGTAGAGAGGCTACAGAAGGATTTGGCAGATTAAGAGAATGGCAAAGAAATGGCAGATGGCATATAGTGTTGGGAAGTGTATGGTCTGCACGTTGGTAGAAGAAATGAAAGGGTTAACTATTTTCTAAATGGTGAGAAAATACAAAAAACTGCGGTGCAAAGGGACTTGGGAGTCCTGGTGCAGGACTCCATAAAAGTTAACTTGCAAGTTTAAGGCCTCAGTTGGAGTACTGTGAGCAGTTTTGGGCTCCTTATCTTAGAACGAATGTGCTGAAACTGAAGAAGGTTCAATGGAGGTTCACAAAAATGATTCCAGGATAGAATGGTTTGCCATATGAGGAGTGTTTAATGGCTCTGAGTCTGTATTCACTAGAATTCTGAAGAATGAGGGTGACCTCATTATAACCTATTAAATGGTGAAAGGCTTTGATAGAGTGGATTTGGAGAGGATGTTTCCTAAGATGGGAGCGTCTAAGTTCAGAAGACACAGCCTCAGAATAGAGGGCAACACACACAAAATGCTGGAAGAATTCTGCAGGCTAAGCAGCATCTATGGAAAAGAGTACAGATGATGCTGAATGGTCTTGGCCCAAAACATCGACTGTACTTTTTTCTGTTGATGCTGCCTGGTCTGCTGAGCTCCTCTAGCATTTTGTGTGCATTGCTTGGATTTCCGGCATCTGCAGATTTTCTCTTGTTTGTGATAGGAATAGAGGTACATCCTTTTAGAATGGAGGTGAGGAGGAGTTTCTTTAGCCAGAGAGCAGTGAATCTGTGGAATTCATTGCCACAGGCAGCTGTGGAGGCCAAGTCTTTATGTATAATTTAGACCGAGGTTGATAGACCCTTGATTGGTCAGGGCATGAAGGATTATGCGGAGAAGGCAGGAGATTGGGGCTGAATGGAAAATTGGATCAGCCATGGTGAAATGGCAGAGCAGACTCGATGGGCCAAATGGCCTATATCTTATGATTATGAAAAAGAGGGCAGGCAATTGATGAGCAGGAAGCACATAAGGTCAGAAATAAAACAGACACTTGCATCATAACAAGAAATAGGAAGAGGAACAGGCCATTTGGCTCTTTCAATATGCTTCCGATGTTTCAAGATCATTACTTCTAACTCAACATGTTCCTGTCTAATATCATATCCCTCAATTTCTCTACTAGAAATCTATCAATCACAGGTTTGAATCAGTGACTGAGCTTCCTCAGCCCTGTAGAGTACAGAGCAGCCAAGACTTGTCACACTTTATTTGATCCCCGAATGTCCTATCTCTTGAGCAACACACACAAAATGCTGGAGGAACTCAGCAGGCCAGGCAGCATCTATGGAGGGAAATGAACAGTCCATGTTTTGGGCCGAGACCCTTCTATGGGACTGGAAAGGAAGGGGAAAGAATCCAGAATAGGCAGGTGGGTGAAGGGGAAGGAGTGCAAGATGGCAGGTGATAGGTGAGGCCAGGTGTGGGGGAGTGGGGATGAAGTGAGGAGCTGGGAGGGGATAAGTGGAAGAGGTAAGGGGCTGAAGAAGAAGGAATCTAATAGGAGAGGGCTGTGGACCATGGAAGAAAGGGAAGCAGGAGCAAAACCAGAGGAAGGTGATGGTCAGGTCGTGAGGATGAGAGGGCCACCAAAATGAGGACAAAACAAAATAACATGCAGATTCAAGCAGCCATCTCCCCAGTTTACATGCCAGGAGTCCAAGGTAATAACGTGGGCCAGTTCCCTTACCTTTCACCTTGTTTCCCTCCACTTTTTGGGTTGACGAACACCAGCAAAGGATGGGTATTTGGCACAGGAATAATCTGTTGGTGAGCAGAAGAAACGCAACGGTCAGTTTCAAGAGCACGATACTTTCACTTACAGCCTCCCCAAGCATTTGCTTATCACACAAAGGCTTTGGGTGCAGGTCCCGTTATCAATAACAATATCACATCTCTCAACTTCTCTACTAGAAATCTATCAATCACTGTCTATGTGATGCACAAGCCTGGACAGTACAATGTGAAGAGCAAGCTGTTGCCCATGAAGCAGGCTCCCCCTCTCCACGCAGCTGATGAATCCAAAGGAACGGCAGAGCCCGATACAGTTTGGCACCACTGGCATCACAGGGGTTGCCAGTCAGCATTGAACTCAGCATAGGACTGTCTTAAGGACTCCAGCTCCAGATTTTTCCCATGAGTGGGTATAGCCACGAGGTAGCGGAAGTTTGAGATCACAGTTTTGCCAACCGATGAGCCCTACCAGCCCCATCTGCCTGGTTTTAAGGTGCCATAACCTGCCTTTGCCCCTTCTCCTGTCAATAGAAACGGTTCTGCTGGGCTTAGTAGCTAAACCACACGTGAAGGCCAGGAGCTGGAGTTGGTTGCCAGAGGCTATTTGAGACTCACGCCATTGGGAGCATTTAATAGGCAGTGAGAGCTTATCCCCACTACCCTCCCCTGGATATAACAACCTTAAAGAACAAATAGGCACATAAATTTACGTAAGAAAAATAGAGGGCTCTGTAGAAGGGAAGGGTTACATTGATCTTAGGTAATGTGTTAGTACAATATTGTGGGTTGAATGAAATTTGATTTTTTTGCAGCAGTATAGTGCAACACATAAAATTACTATAGTACTGTGCAAAAGTCTTAGGCACTCTAGATATATATGTGTACCTAAGACTTGTGCAAAGTAATGTACATAGCACCCTGAAATCTATATATATATCGTATATTGAGCTCCACAATTTAGTTACATTAACATTCACTTTGCTTTTTTCTAATAGTATTATTCCTTGTAAAATTAGTGTATCATGTATGCTTACTTTATTTTTCTTGTGAGTGCTGCTTTTCTGATATTGTGTACCTGTGAAAATGCTGCAAGTTCTTTACTGCACCTCTGCACATGACAATATCCTCAACACGGACTCAACTTTGACTTTGAACATAGCAAATGGTACTTGATAAAGACATAACCAGAAAAGAAATTTCCACCGTCTGTGAGCTGGAATACCCTCAATGGGCTGTAAGGCCTCCTTGCATGTCAAAAGGAGAAACATATGGGGGAAACATAGAACCTTGCTGAGTGACTGGAATACCACGGGAAGGTCCTGGTGCAGTCCTCTGGCGTGACGCCACCTTCCCTCTCTGAATAGCTACAGTACCTGGAGAACTTTTCCGTCCACTGTAGTGATGGGATGCTCTCCGTCCATCGATAAGCTGTCCTCTTCTTTCTTCTTCAGGCTGTTCTGCCTGTCCTTTATATTAAAAAAAGAAAAAAAGAAATCTGATGTAAGACAAAAGTTCATTATGTCCAAGAAGCTTATTTTCCTAGACCAAAATATGCCCTTGTGGTTCTTTAAACAACACCCAAATTCAGTGGAATAGTCTACTCTCTCTATATGAGAATGCTGCCTGTTCTCCACTGGGCCCTCTCTGGATTTTACGTTCACTGGTGATGGAGTCTGCCAACGATCCCAAAGAAAGCTGGCTGGCCATTCCTACCACATGCATTTCGGCGTCGACTGCTACATTGGCTCCGTTCACAAGGTTCCCTGGTGTCTAGCAACAGTGACATGAATGTCCTGGCTAAACAACCAATAGAGTCATGGGGAGCTACAGAAATGGGGCCTTTGGGTCATCTTGCCTGTGGTGACCTGGTAAGAACTCTCAGAGTAGGAAACCAGGAACGAAAAGACACAGATCATAACCAAATTTTTAAACATTTGACAGAGCACATGGAGTTATAGTCCTAAGAGCACTTCAGCCATCTAGTCCATGCTGAACTATTATTCTGAATAGTCCTATTGACATGCACCTGGACCCTAGCCCTTCATACCCTTCCCATCCGTGTACTCATCCAAACTTCTCCTAAGGGTTGAAATAGAACCTGCATCCAACCGCTGGCAGCTTGTTCCACACTCTCTCACCACCTTCTAAGTGAAGAAGCTTCCCCTCGTGTTACGCTTAAACAGTTCACCTTTCACCCTTAACTCATGTCCTCTGGTTGTAGTCTCATCCAACCTCAGTGGAAAATGCCTGCTTGCGTTTGCCCTATCAATACCCCTTATAATTTTATATAGCTCTATCAAATCTCCCCTTATTCTCCTTCTCAATGAGGTAGATTTTATAAAGAGTCTTAAAACAGGAGAGGGGAATAAAGAGAAGGGATTTCTGGAACTTAAGTCGAAAACACTGACATCAATGGTGAGGCAATGGGAGTCGGGGGGGGGGGGGGGTGAAGAGGAGTCTAAAAGCTGTAAATAGACAATAAGACATAGGAGCAGAATTAGGCCACTTGTCCCATTGAGTCTGCTCCGCCATTCTATCATGGTTGATTTATTAACCCTCTCAACCCCATTCCCATTTTCTCCCCATAACCCATGTGCCCTGACTAACCAAGTAAGTACCACTTTAAATATTCTCATTGACTTTTTCTCCACAGCCATCAGTGGCAATGAATTCCATAGACTCACCACCCTCTGGCTAAAGAAGTTTTTCCTCATCTCCGATCTAAATGGATGTTCCTCTAGTCTGAGGCTGTGCCCTTTAGTCCTAGACACACCCACTTTAGGAAATATCCTCTCTACATCCATTCTCTCTAGGTCTTTCAATATTCGATAGGTTTCAATGAGATCACCCTCCCCCCCCCATTCTTCTAAACCCCAGCAAGTACAGGCCCAGAGCCATCAAATGCTCCTCATACATTTTTCATTCCCGCCATCATTCTCACGAACTTCCTCTGGACTCTCTCCGCTGTCAGTACATCTTTTTTTTTATATAAGGGGCCCAAAACTGCTTACACTGTTCTATGCGTGGTCTTGCCCAATGCCTTATAAGGTAATATAGCATTGCATCCTTGCTCTTATATTCCAGTCCTCTCAAAATGAATGTTAATATTGCTCTTACCTTCCTTACCACTGACTCAGACTGCAAGTTAACCTTTAGGGAATTTTGCACAGGTCCCTTTGCATCTCAGATTTTTGAATTTAGAAAATATCTACTCCTTTATTCCTTCTACCAAGGCCATACACTACCTCACACTATATTCCATCGGTTACTTCTTTGCCCATTCTCCCAACCTATCTATGTCCCTCTACGGACTGCCTACTTCCTCAACACTACCTGCCCCTCCACCTATCTTCATATCATCTACAAACTTGGCCACAAAACCATCAATTCCATCATCCAAATCATTGACATTTAACATGAAAAGAAATGGTCCCAATACTGACTCCTGCAGAACACCACTAGTCACTGGCAGCCAATTATAAAAGGCTTCCTTTATTCCCCAAATTTGCCTCCTGCCAATCAGCCAATCTTCTATCCATCTTTCCTGTAATTCCATGGGCTCTTATCTTGTTTAGCAGCCTCATGTGTAGCACCTTGTCAAATGCCTTCTAAAAATCCAAATACACAATATCCAAAGACTCTTCTCTATGTATTCTCCCCATTATTTCTTCAAAGAGTTCTTACAGATTTGTCAGGCAAGATTGCCCCTTAAGGAAGCCTTTCTGACTTTGGCCTATTTTATCATGTGCTTCCAAGTACAGTACCCCGAAAGCTTATCTTTAATAATGGACTTCAATATCTTCCCAACCACTGAGGTCAGAGTAACTGGCCTATAATTTCCTTTTTTCTGCCTCCCTACTTTCTTAAAGAGTGGACTGATATTTGCAATTTTCCAGTCCTCTAGAACCATTCTAGAATCTAGTGATTCTTGAAAGATCATTACTAATGCCCCCACAATCTCTTCTGGACTTATTTGCCTTCAGCTCTTTCAGCTTTCCAAGCATCTTCTCCTTAGTAATAGCAATGACACTCACTCTGCCCCGTGACACTGTCAAATTTCTGGTGTACTGCTCATGTCTTCTACCGTGAAGACCCACACAAAATACTTATTAGGTTTCTTTGTCCCCTGTTGCTACCTGTCCAGCATCATTTTCCAGTGGTCCAATATCCATTCTTCCCTTTCTTTTACTCCTGAAGTATCTGAAGAAAACTTGTGGTATCCTCCCTGATGTATATTATTGGCTAACTTAGCTTCATATTTAATCTTTTTTCTTTTGATGGTTTTTAAAGTTACCTTCTGTTGGCTTTAAAAAGCTTCCCAATCTTCTAATTTCCCACTATTTTTTGCTCTATTATATGCCCTCTCAATTGTTTTTATACTATCTTTGAGTCAACCTTGTCAACCATGGTTGCCTTATCCTCCCTTTAGAATACTTCATCTTTGGAGTCTATCTATCCTGCACCTTCCAAATTGCCCCCAGAAATTCCAGCCACTGCTGTTCTGCTGTCATGCCTGCTAGTGTCCCCTTCCAACCAAGTTTGCCCAGTTCCTCTCTCATGCCTCTCTAATTCCCTTTACGCCACTGTAATACTGATACATCTGACTTCAGCTTCCCCTTTTCAAACTGCAGGGTGAATTCTATCATATTATAATCAATGTTACCTATGCTCCCTCATCAAATCTAGTTCATTACACAACACCTAATCCAGAATTGCCTATTCCCTAATAAGCTCACCCACAAGCTGCTAAAAAGCCATCTTGTAGACATTCTACAAATTCTCTCTCTTGGGATCCAGCACCACCCTGATTTTCCCAATCTACCTACATAGTGAAATCCCCCATGACTATCATAACATTGCCCTTTTTATATGCCTTTTCTATGGCCTATTATAATTTGTAGCCCAAATCCTGGCTACTGTTCAGAGGCCTGTATACAACTTCCATCAGGGAGTTTTTACCCTTGCAGTTTCTTAACTCTGCCTACAAGGATTCTACATCTTCTGATACTATGTCACCTCTTTGTAAGGATTTGATTTTATTTTTTAACAGAAGAGCTAACCCACCCCCTCTGCCTACCTGCCTGTCCTTTCGATACAAGGTGTATCCTTGGATGTTAAGCTCCCAACTATGATCTTCTTTCAGCCACAACTCAGTGACGCCTACACATCATACCTGCCCACCTCCAACTGTGCCACCTTATTCTATATAGTACATGCACCGGAAGAACACAGAGTACCTGGAGAGAGTTATTGTACTGCATCAGACGTAAGCTTGTACCAGACTATACTAGAGAGAATTGCGGAAGGTCCAATGAGTTGCTTTCCATAGGATCCCAGACTGTGGCTATGACCTCACTCTGACATGAATGGCCAAGGCTGAGGTTAACGGGCACTGTTCAAAGGCCAGTCCATCTTGGAGGACAGATTGAAGAAGGCCTTGTTGATGAGGAGTGTTATGGTGGTGGTGGGTGGGGGAGAAGGTGGAGCTGGTGTGTTACCTGAGACAGAAATGGGAGGAGGCTGGATGAGGATAGGCTGAGAAGTCCAGGATTCCCCATATTTGTGTACACCACAAGGAGCTGCCTTCCCCTCACTTCTTCTATCCATCTTCCCAGAGCCACTGAATTCTGTGCTCAAGGAAGTCCAGGTGGGACGTTCTTTGTGCCTGGACCTTTGTCCAGTTCTCTGACACCATGGTAATGAGGTTTCTCGAGCAGGCCTCTTGTACAATAAGATGGACTCTTGACCTCACAATCTACCGCTTTATGATTTTGCACTTTATTGTTTACCTGCACTGCACATTTCCAGTGACTTTTACACTTTATTCTGCATTATTACTGTTTTATCTTGTTCTACCTCAATGTACTGCGTAATGATTTAACCTGTATGAACAGTATGCTTTTATCTGCATCTCAGTACACGTGACAATAACAAATCAATACCATTTAGTTATCCCTCGGAAACCAAATACAATGAACAAATACAGAGAGGTAAAAATTTACCAGAACCACAGGATATATGGCAGAGGGCGGAAGCACATGATCCTTAAGTGGTCCGCAGTCACATTCCTCCTTCTCCTGAGGCACACATTCATTGTGGAGCTGTCAGTACAAGAGGGATGGTATTACTGAGCTGTCCACAGCACTGGGAAACACAGGTGACTGTTCCACAGTCAAAAAATGCAGCACAGGCAATTGATGGTTAGAAGCATGTTAAAAGATTAACTGGAAAATAAATAACCTGAAGATGACATCGCATTTAGCACAAAGTTCAGAGTTCACTCACAGGGCGTTTGCTTCCGTTGTCAGGTGTGGCTTCGTGAACTCAAGGTTTCTTCCCAATTCAAGGGCTCCTGAGGCCATAAGGCACATGAGCAAAATCAGGCCATTCAGGCCATCAAGTCTGCTTTAATATTCCCTCTCAACTCCAATCTCCTGCCTTCTCCCGATAACCCGTGACATCCTTACTAATAATAACCCATCAATTCCCATTTTAAATATACCCAATGACTTGGCCTTCACAGCTCTCTGTGGCAATGAATTCCACAGATTCACCACGTGGCTGAAGAAAGTCCTTCTCATCTCAGTTCCAAAGGAACGCCCTTGTATCTGAGGTTGTGCCCTCCGGTCCTAGACTCTCCCAATATTGGAAACATCCTCCACCTCCACTCTATCTAGGGTTTTTAACATGCGGCAAGCTTCAATGAGGCTCCACCCCCCCCCCACCCCCCCGCCTTCATTGAACTTCAATTCAAATCAGGACCTAACATTGGGTTTTGACGCAAATCATTGACAATTCCTTTGCATCCACAGATGCTGTTTGACCTGCTGAGTTCTCCCAGTAGCTGTTTGCTGCTCCAAATTGCAGCATCTGCAGTCTCTTGTGTCTCCCCTTAAATACTTTTGTCCTTTCACTTGCCTTTTATGCCAAGGGCCTCATTCTCACCAATCTGGTTCCTAAAATCCTTGCTCAATTTATTCATGACTGTTTTATTTTAAAGCCCCTTAGTCTATATCAAAACAAATTGCAGATGCTGGAAATCAAAAGATATATGTCTTATGAGGATAGGTTGAGAGAGCTAGGATTTTTCTCTCTGGAATGAAGGACGATGTGGGTGATTTAATAGAGGCATAGATTGAGTAGGTAGCAAGAGAATTTTTCCCAGGTTGGAAATGACTAATACGAGGGGTTATAATTTTAAGGTGATTGGAGAGAAGTATAAGGGGGATGTCAGAGGTTTTTTTAAAACACAGAGAGTGGTAGATGAGTGGAACACACTGCCAGGGACAGTGGTAAAGGCAGATACATTAGGGGCATTTAAGAGACTCTTAGATACGCACATGAATAACAGAAAAATGGAGGGCCATGTAGCAGGGAAGGGTTAGATTGACTTTAGAGCCTGTACTGTTGTGTTCTATGTTCTCTGAAATCTGAGCTAAAAGCAGAGAATTCTGGAAACACTCAGCAGATCAGGCAGCATCTGTGGAGAGAGAAATAGAGATAACATTTCAGGTTGAAGACTCTTTGTCAGCCTTCTCTTTTCTGGAGGCAAGAACTGCAGGCTGTTTTGATTTTGCCAACTGACATAAACTTTCCATTTGGGCTCATCTTATTTAAATGAATTCCTGTGTCACTATGGAGGACAGCAAACCTGGTCGATTCACGGTTCAGTGAAAGTTTAACATAAGCATTGCTTTTCAACTCTATTAATGTTACTAAAGGCAGAAAGAAGTACATTGATGACAATGTAAGAGAACCTTGGATGTTAAGAGAGGTGATGAATTTAGTCAAGAAGATCAAGGAAAAGTATGTAAAGCTTAGAAAGCTAGAATCAAATCAAGCCCTTCAGGATTATAAAGAGGCCAAAAGAGAACTAGCATTGCTATGTGAGGGGCAAGTCGTGTCTTACTAACTTGATTAAGCTTTTTGACAAGGTGACAAGGGTGATTGATGAAGGTAGAGCTATGGGTGTTGTCTACATGGATTTTAGTAAGGTGTTTGACAAAGTCCCTCATGGGAAGCTCTTCCAGAAGACTGAGATGCACGAGATCCTGGTGAATTGGTCATTTGGATTCAGAAATGGTTTGCCCATAGAAGATACAGGGTAGTGGTAGAAGGGACATATTCTAGCTGGAGGTCTGTGATTAGTGGTGTCCTCTGCTGTTTGTCATGTATATAATGACCTGGATGACCTGGTGGGTTAGTAAGTTTGCAAATGATACAAATTTGGTAGTGTGGATAGCATAGAATGACAAAGAATACAGTGGGATATACAGTAGGTCAGTTGCAGATATGGGCAGAGAAATGGCAGATGGAGTTTAACCTGGCCAAATGTGAAATGATGCACCTTGGTAGGTCAAATGTAAAGAGACTATGCACTTGACCCTTAACAGTGTTGCTGAGCAGAGGAATCTTGGGGTCCAAGTTCATAGTTCCCTGAAAGTGGCTACACAGATTGATAGGCTGGTGAAGAAGGTATATGGCATACTTGCCTTCATTAGTCGAGACACTGAGTTCAGAAGTCAGGAAGTTACGTTGCAGCTTTATAGGCCACATCTGGATTATTGTATACTGTTCTGGTCGCCCCATTATAGGAAGGATGTCGAAACTTTGGAGAGGGTGCAGAAGGGGTTTACCAGGATGCTGACCAGATAAGAGGGCATGAGAAGTTGGACAAACCTGGTTTGTTTTCTCTGGAGTAGCAGAGGCTGATGGGGGATCTGATAGAGGTTGTTAAGATTATGAGAGGCATACATAGAATAGACAGGCAGTATCTTTTTCACCAAGGTTAAAGTGTCTAATACTAGAAGGTGAGTATTTAAGGAGGGAGGGGGTAATTGGGGTAATTTCAAAGGAGATATGAGGGCAAGTTGTGTTTTTTTTAAAAACACAGAGTGGTGGTTGCCTGGAGTGGTGGTAGAGGCAGAAACATTGGGGACTTCTAAGAGATGTTTAGATGGAAACATGAATGTGAAGAAATGAAAGGATATGGGCATTGTGAAGGCAGAAGGGGTTCGTTTAGTCGGCCATTTGATTACTAATTTAATTGGTTTGGCACAACATTGTGGCTGAAGGGCCTGTTACTGAGCTGTACTGTTCTATGTTCTAAATGAACTGGGTTTACTAAAACTGTAATAAAGCTGCTTGTTTTCATCAAAGATCTTTGACTTACCAACTTTTTGAATCGATTAAGAATACAATGCAATATTAATTGACACAAGCATAAAATTACAAATCCTACAAAAGTTATTGCTATGATAAATTGGCACCAAGACTATAATTACAAATTGGCATATCACTTGTATTACAGCTATTGCTGAAATGATTTTTATTCCTAAGATTTACCGACTTTATGTGCTAAACAATGAATGATATTCTGAAGAGGGACTCACAGTGTTGTGGCACCAGACACAGTGGACACCGGTAAGGCGTTGAAAACTCTTTATGGTTTTTTGGCAGCTTCCGCACGTAATGTTGCAGTTCCCTTCAACCCACATGTGCTTCATGACCTGAACCAAGAAATGCAAAATACTTGAATAAAATTGAATCAATAGATCCAGGAGTCATGCTGATGCAATAATTGGGTCATTCTGGGATGAATCTCAGACACTACTTCTCAGGGTAGGTAAGCAAGCACAGTTAATTCCAAACACCTCTCTCTCTCTGTAACAAAAATGCTTACAGGAGTCAGTGTCAAAACATAAGGTGCTGGAGGAACTCAGCAGGTCAGGCAGCCTCTACGGAGATGAATAAACAGTTGACATTTTGGGCTGAGACCCTTCATCAAGACTGGAAAGGGAGGGAGAAGAAGGTGGGAGAAGGGGAAGAAGTACAAGCTGGCAGGTGATAGGTGAAACCAGGTGAGGGGTGGGGGAAGGGGGTATAAAGTGAGAAACTGGGAGGACGATAGGTGGAAGAGGTAAATGGCTGAAGTAAAAGGAAGTGATAGAAGATGACAGTGGACCATGGAAGGAAGGGAAGTAACATTTACTAACCCACACTCTTTGACTCTTAAACCAAAGGGGATAACTTCACTTGCTTCATCATAATGTTCCCACAACCAATGGATTCACCTTCAAGGGCTCTTCATCTCATGTTCTCGATACTTATTGCTTATTTATTTATAATTATTATTATTTCTTTATTTTTGTATTTATAGTTTGTTGTCTATTGCACTCTGGTTGAACGCCCAAGTTGGGCAGTCTTTCACTGATTCTATTATGGTTATTATTCTATAGATTTGTTAAGTATGCCCACAAGAAAATGAATCTCAGGGTTGTATAAGATGTAATAAAATTTACTTTGGACTTTGAAGGAGAAGGGAAACCAAAGTGTGATGATGGGCAGGTGAGGAAAAAAGGGGATAACCAGATGGGAAATAGGAAAAGAGAGAATGAGGGGGGGAGGAAGGAAATGACCTGAAGTTGTTAAGAACTTACCCCCTTTTCTCCTCTTCTTTACAACACTGAAGAACCCACACATGGCATGGCTGTTGGTTGAGACACCTCTGCCCTCTGCACCCGCTGTTCTTTAATTCACATCCACAATTACATAGGGTGCTAGTGAGACTGCAGCTGCAATGTCTTGCATAGATCTGATCACCCTACCTAATGAAGGATTGACTTGCAATAGAGGGAGTAGAAGGAAGATTCACCAGATCGATTCCTGGAATGGTGGCTATTACGTGATTAAGGAGACTAAACCTCAGAAGGACAAGAGCTAATTGCAGCAAACCCTACAAAATTCATACTGGGTTTGACATGGTGGTTGCAGGGAAAGCGATTACTCTGGCTGAGGAATTGAGAGCCAAGGATTACCAGCTTAGAATAAGCGAGACTGCAGATGCTGGAATCTGAAGCACTACACAGACTGTCAGACAGCATCGGTGGAGGGAAATGGCCATTCAATGTTTCGGGTTAAAACCCTCCTTTTGGACTGAGAGTGGAGGGGAGATAGACTGTATAAAGAGGCATGGCAAGATCTGGAAGGTGATAGGTGGATCCAGGTGAGGAGGTTAGATGAGCAGATGGAGGAGGAGAGAGTAGAGATAGTGACAGAGGCTGGGAGGTCAGAGGTGGAGATGACACAGGGTTGCAGATGGTCAGATTTTTTATGTCCATTAACTGCAGTCCAGTGCCCAGCCTTTTAGTGGCTCTGTTAGATTGGCCGCCTTTCTGTCCATCTCTCCAGATTTCCAGTTTGAAGTGACAAAGAAGCCTGTTTGGGATGGAGGCAGCTCCATTCTGGTCACCTGTTTTGTAATGTTGCTGCGGTAAGACCTCGCGCCGTTGTCCCTCGTGGGAAGCGAGGTGCTCCGGAGGGAAAGGCTCCAGTGTGCGTGACAATCTGCTCACACCTGGGATCGCACTGACACCCAGAGATGGCGGAAGGAACTGCCCACAGTGCCCAACCCCAGACCGGGCAGAGGTTAGGTTGTTTCCATGCTGATAATGTACATTCAGAAGTTTCCTGTGGGCCAAGTGTGGATGCTGGATAGGTGGGGTCTAAACAGGACAGGACTACCTCTGTGTCTGCCTGCATTTTCGGAGAGGCAGTACTGTTGAATTGGGACAAGGACAGCTAGTGTTGAGTGGCCATGGAGTGGAGAGGTTAAGACCATAAAACCATAATATTTAGGAGCAGAATAAGGCCATTTGGCTCCAAGCCTTCTCCACCATTCCATCATAGCTAATTTAATTTTCCACTCGACCCCATTCTCCTGCCTTCTCCCTGAAACTTTTGACACCCTTGCTAATTAAGAACCTATTCTCCACTTTGAATATACCCAGTGACTTGGCTTCCTCAGCGGTCTGTGACAATGAATTCCACAGATTCACCACCCTCTGGCTAAAGAAATTCTCTGGTCCTAGACTCCCCACTATTGGTAGCAGGTAGGGAGGAAGGAGAGAGCATAATGAAGCAAGGTCAGGGAGAAGAAAGGCAAAGTCTTACATTTGTGTCCTTGATGGATTTTGCATAGGTGCGGATGCAAGATGAAGGAGCTTTCGAGGCACATCTCTCATGCACGGTGTACTTACAAACTGTAAACAAACAGCAAAGCATTCAGTTACCCTATAATCTGGACTCATGTCACTCCCTCAACTCCATTATTGGCATCCACACAGCCTTGAACTGGGAACCCCCACCCCCCAACGACCCCCACAAATGTGAGTCCTGCTCTAATCTGGGGCCACCTATCCCATCCCACTACTAGCCCCCAACCACCAACTGCAGCCCTTCAACCCCCTCGCCCCCTCAATTGCATCTGACCCCCAACAACCAATCTGATCCCCAATACACCTCTCCACAGGTCCCATACCTAGTCTCACCCCTGCACCTCCTGCCATGTCCCACTGCCTGTACCTCACCTCTTCCATCACACCCAGCCCTGACATCTTCCCTCAGACCATACTAAATTCCTTCTTCCCTGCCCCGAGCTCATCGGATTGTCAATCCCTGAATCTTCTCATCCCCGGCTCTCCAACAAAATGAACTCCCATTGCAAGTTCAAGATTCTTTTAAAGTTGAATGCCAACGTCATGTGCAAGGACTTTTTTTTTGGGGGGGGGGGAGAAGGAACTTATCAATATTGCCATGAATAGTTTTGGAAAACACTATTAGATAAGTGTATTCCCAAACCCTAACCATGGTGCCCCCTTGCCCTCCAATGTTTGGGCCTAAATGGCTTTTTGCTGCTGACCCTCCCGACCACTGGCAGCCTGCCCAGCCCCAGAGCAAACTTCCACATCCTACAGTGCACAAAAGGAAGTGTGTAACCATTGGAATGGCCACTATCAATAGGTCAAGCCTTCATAAGAGAAGTGGGAAACAGGATCTAAACACTTGTTATGTAAAGATGATACTTTTAAAACCACCAGTGTGCATTTCGAGAGCAGCTTTAACATCATTAAAATCCCCAGCATGCTTCACAGGAATATCATTTGACAAATAAGTGACACCTCGGATTGAAGGAGACTCAGAGGAGCAGAGGGAGGCAGAGTTGTTGGGATGGGGAGAGAAGAGGGATTGGGGGGGGTGTCAGGGAGAGAGTTGCAGAACTAAACACTTACACGTACAACACAATCCCTGTTTTCTGATTCCCAGGAGAATGTTTTGGCACATGTTACAGAACACTGGTCGGCTAAAATGTTTTAGTCGCCAAATATGTTGCCCGTCATCCTTCAAACTCTGCAAAAACAAAGGTGTGTTGAGGAACTGAGTAATTAACAACCGTAGAGTCCTGGGAACGATCAAATGGATGCTGATGCTGCAACAGACCGTCCAGAAAGGAGCAGCAAGTCACAACATCATCACACCCCACAGCTTCAGAGGGAGCGGGAGAGCGTGCCGGCGGACGTGTGCAAGAGAGTGTAACAGCACAGGTGACAGAGAGTGTGAGGGTGTGTGTTAGTCTGATAAAACAATGTGAGGGTCTGTGTGAGAGTGAGACAGAGACAGAGACGCAGTGTATGTGAGTGTGTGCAAGAATGTGTATGCTTGATAGTGTGGCAGAGTGTGAGGGAGTATGTGAGCGTGAATGTATTGTTGAATGATGACTAAACTTGAACTTGAAGGTGACAGCATGTGCAATAGTAAAAGTGAGAGAGTGTATGAGTGTGCAAGTGTTTGTGAGTGAGAGATATGGGAGAAATTTGTGTACATGTAGGCCTGTATAAGCATGTTGTGTATATTTGTGCCTGTATGTGGATGTGTATACATTTGTGCATGTGCATTATGTGTGTATATGCTTGTGTTTGTGAATATATGTGTGTATGTCTGTACACACTTGTGTTTGTATGAATGGGTATGTGCATGTGCCAATGCTTGTATATGTGTCCACGTGTCTGTGTGCCTGTATGGATATGTGTAAGTGTGTGTGTGTCTGTGTGTTTGAGAGTGTCTATATGTGTGTTTATCTGTGCATGTACGTGCGCGCGCGTGTGTGTCTGTGTTTGTGTCAGCATATGTTTCTATGTGTGTGTTCATGCTGTGTATGCTTAGTATGTGCTTGTCCATGTGTGCTGTTCATGTGTGTGTGTGCGCGCGCGCACTGAGTTTGTTCAGATTGGGCGTGTGCATGCACTCTCTGTGTGGGCACTGTGTGTGCACACATTTGTGTATGTATGACTGTGCAAGCTGTGTGTGTGCATTGTGTGTGTACTGTGTGTGTACAAGCATTACAAGTGTGCATGCGAGTGAACTTTGTGTGCCTGTGTGTGTGTGTGTGTGTGTGTGTGTGTGTGTGTGTGTGTGTGTGTGTGTGTGTGTGTATGTGTGCGCGGTGTGTGTGTATACTGTGTATCCATGTTGTGTATATGTATTGCGTGTGTGTATATGCATGTGTGTATATATATGTGTGTGTATATGTATGTGTGTGTGCACGTGTGTGTATGTGTGTATATGTATGTGTGTGTGTGTGCACGCATGTGAACTGCATCCTCTGCCCAATGACCCTTGCTTATCCAACCACTCACGATCGCCTGTCTTCTGTTTATTTGTTTAAAAAGTTGCAGGGAGAAACCAACTTATCAGGAGACTCACAACCCCATTACGTGACAGGAATGTGAAAACCAACCATCGAGTAAACCAGCTCTCAGCACACCTTGTCCATGGCAATGTACCCTCACATAGCCAAGGCCTGATAGGTTACTCACAGCTTCCAGCCCGAGAAGAACCAATAACGGAGCTGTTGTCATCCCTCCTCTGATCCACTCGTCCAATGAAACTGTACCATTTTTGTCATAATCAATCTCGTTCATCATATCCTTTAAAATCTAAATGAGTTTTAAAATTAGATGAATGTGACTGAGGAAACTCGAGGCAGTGATTATCTTATCTGCATGAAACATGATGTTAGGGCACAGAGAGTGGGAGGGTTCAGAACAGAGACAGAATGCACAGAATGAGGGGGAAGAAGGGAGGAGGGAGAGGAGGAGGAGGGGAGGAGGTCAGAAAAGGAAGGACTGAGAGGAGGCAGGAGGGGAAAGAGAGGAGGAGGAAGGGGAGGGCAGAAGTTGTTCCAAGCCAAATGATCTCATGCTTTTGCTATGATGGATAGATAGAATAAACACATCTATATTAACCAGTTTGATATGGGTTAACCCATTTATTCCATGTGGGGACACAGATGTTAGACCAGTCGATGAGAGTGTTGTTAAAATTTGTGTGATTGTGATTTTAGGGTTAAGCATACTGAAAACTCACAGGCTTAAGCTCTGTCACGTCCCAATCCAAGTACTTAGCCACATGCATCATCTGGGCAATGATACGATCGACCTCCTAGAAAGAGACACAGCCGCAGATCAGAAAGAACACTTTGGGCTCTTGGTGACAGTGCACTGCCATCACAGCAGCACCCCTACTCTGATGACAAGAGGTCATTATCTTCTGGCACAATGTCTCATACACACGCACAATTTGAAATGGGTGAAGCAAAGGGGCTCCTGTCACTCCTCCTCTCCTAAATGGGAGCAGCACTGTGCGGTTAAAAGGTGGCCCTGTCATGTCGCTGGAGCTTGAGATTTTACGCGGGACCTTTAAGAACACGTGCAGATGTCTTTCACGCTGCTCAATGCCTCTGTAAATGGCTCTTCACTGTCTGGGCCTGGCACGGTTCATTCCAGTGCCAAATGAGATCCAGGCTCCAGTCTTTGGAGGGTACACTGCCCTGAAGGGTTCGGGACGTTGCTGGTGTGTGTGCGGTGGTAGAGGGGTTCGGGACAAGATGGAGAGAGTGGGCATGTTCCCTAATCTCAACCTCAAACCCCACCAACCCTCTCCGGGGCCTACCTACACCACACATACATGCATGCACACACACAGATAGGCACAGAAACACTCGCACATACATGCACACACACACAAAAACACAGATACACACAGGCACAGACATGCACACAGTAACCCTAAGGCCATCTCAAACTCTATTGTTACCATCGATAGTCCAGGAGGCCAATTAATTCCTGCCATATGGGTATTGCTAACAAGGCTAATCCTTATTGGCTATTGGAGTATTGTATTTATTTCTGGTCACCTCCATTATAAATGATGCAGAAGAGGTTTAGACCATAGGACAATAAGACACAGGAGCAGAATTAGGCCATTCAGCCCATTGAGTCTGCCCCACCATTTCATCATGGCTGATATATTATCCCTCTCAGCCCCATTCTTCTGCCTTTCCCCTGTAACCTTTCTCACCCTTATGAATCAAGAATCAACCTCTGCTTTAAATATACCCAATGACTTGGCCTCCATAGCCATCTGTGGCAATCAATTCCACAGATTCACCCCCTCTGACTCAAGAAATTCTCCCTCATCTATGTTCTAAAGGGATAACTTTGTATTGAGGTTGTGCCCTCAGGTCCTGGACACTCCCAATACAGGAACCATCCTCCCTATGTCCACTCTATCTTGGCCTTTCAATATTCGGCATGTTTCAATGAGATTCCACATTCCCCTCCCCCCCACTCTCTTCTAAACTCCACTTTACTAGGACGTTACCTGGATTAGAGGGCACGTACTATAAGGAGAGGTTGGACAAACTTGGATTGTTTTCTCTAGAGTGGCGGAGGTTGAGGGGAGAACAGATGGAAATTTATAAGATTATGAGAGGCACAGATTGGGTACATTTCCCCAGGGTTAAGATGTCTAATACAGGATGGCCTGCATTACTGTGAGAAACACAAAGTTTAAAGGAGATGTGCAGGGCAAGTTTATTTTTACACAGAAAGTGGCAGGTGACTGTAATGCGCTGTCAGGGGTGGTGGTGGAGGTGGGTACAATAGAGGCGTTTAAGAAGCTCTTACATAGGCACATGAATGTGCAAAGAATGGACATGGTGCAGATGAAAAGGATTAGGTGTCATTCTCTTAATTAGTTCAACACCACATTGCAGGCCAAAGGGCTTGTTCCTGAGCTGTACTGTTCTCTGTTCTAACTGAAAATTATTATTTAGGTAAGATTTTTGCCTCATCAAATAAGTGAAGCAGGGGAGTGGGAGAGTTGGAAAGTGTATTCCAACCAAGGCAGGTCATCTCAGTGCTGATAAATGGATGTCATGTGCCAGGATGAAACTTCAAAACGCATCTTGGAATGCAGTGTTCAACACTGTCTCCTCAGGGGCAATAAATACAGCACTTCCACCTCAGCGATACCCCAGGAATGCTGTCTTAAATGAGCCTTTCTTCACACTTGCTGACTACAATTGCTGTCAGCAGATCCCATGTGCTAGTGACCCAGATATCCAGCAAGGGGATGCTTTCCTCCAAGCACAGATCCTGACGTCCCATTCCCACACTGACATGTCTGTCCATGGCCTCCTCTACAAGTTGATGCTAGATGCAGATTAGAGAAAAAAACACAAGAGATTCTGTAGATGCTGGAAAACCAGAGGAATTCATACAAAATGCTGAAGGAATGCAGCAGGTCAGGGAGCACCTGCGGAAGGGAATGAACAGTTGAAGTTTCAGGCCAAGACCCTTCATCAGGACAATTCTATTTTGTTAGTCTCCAACCTGGCGGCATTAACACTGATTTCTCTGACTTCCAGTAAACACTCCTCTCTGTCCCCTACCCCCTCACCATTTGTTTTCCTTCATTCCCCCCGGCTCCCAAAAACCCTCCCTTACCCTCATGAATTGTGCATCACCTTCACGTTTTTCCCCTCTGGTCCCCCTTCCCCCCCGTTTTCCCTTTATTCCATGGTCCATTCTCCTATCAGATTCCTTCCTCTTGAGCCATTTGCCTCTGCCACCTATCAGCTCCCAGCTTCTCACATCATTCTCACTTCTCCCCCTCTCCCTCACACCTATCTTCTACTTCTCACCTGGATCCACCCATCACCAGCCAGATCCTGCTCCCTCCCCTCCCCCCAACTCTTTTATCCCAGCTCCTGCCCTCTTCATTTCCATACTTGGCCCAAAATGTTGACTGCTCATTTCCCTCTGCAGATGTTGCCTCCCTGCCGAGTTTCTCCAGCATCTTGTGCGTGCTGCTTAAAATTTCCAGCATCTGCAATCTCTCTTGGGTGTCCATTCTGAATTTGGGGCTGCGCACTGCGGGCACAAAGATGGCCCTGGACTGTGGCTTGGCTCCTACGATTTCTCAATGGGAGGAGCTGAGCAGTGGTGGGGAGATGATGTTGACATGCAGGAGGAGGATGAGTCAGCCACAAATAGTTTTCCATGCTGCCCAGCAACACTCATGACATGGTGTGTTTATGTTGCCCATAATCCTTCTAGTTACTAAGAGATGTGATTCCCAAATAAGGTGTGCATAACATATATCCCAGACAGAACAAACACTGAGCGTGAAGTGCATTGGAATACCAGGAACAAACAGCAAAACTTACAGAGCTGTCCAGAAGTCCGTTAGCATCAGTGTCATACAACTTAAATGTGACTGTTAGGAGAAAAAACAAACGACACGCATATTAGATAAACCCTCAGCATTTTAGGATACGAATATCAGATAAACCCTCCGCTTTTTATTCAGAAAGGGCAACAGCACTTTAAGAATACCTGCCTCAGTTAAATTATTAACTCACAGGTGTAGTTTCTGACTACAAATTAAATAGAGCTTTCAGTCAGGGCCGAGCCAATTTAAATGCAACCAGGTGCTCAGTGATCAGGATATACAGTGGATCAGAGGCGCTCATGTGTGTTGGCCAGGAGAGGATGCCAGAACTCCTTGAAAAGTGACAAGTTACAAGTCAAGTTTATTGTTGTTTAACTATATACGTGTACACATATAATCATATAATGTTTATAGCAACGAGATAATATTTCTTTGAATCAGGGTGTAAAGCACAGCAGTACACATAACACACGATAACTTATGAAGATAAGGATAAAGTCTACAGATGAATCACACATAACCAACAAGCAAACTAAACTGCATCAATTAAATTTTGTAAGATATGGAACAAATTAACCAGTGACACCTCAAGTACAACGCGGCAGAGATTTCAGAAACTCAATAGCCTGGGGGAAGAAACTGTTTCTCATCCTGACTGTTCTTGTTTTTATGCATCGGAGTCTCCTGCCTGATGGTAGAAAGTTGAAGAGGATGCTGGATGGATGGGTGGGATCCTTAATAATACTAAGGGCCCTGCATATGCAGCGCTCCTGATAAATGTCCCCAAATGGATGGTAGGGAGACCCCTATGATCCTCTCAGCTGTTTGCGTAGTCCTATGTAGGGATTTTTGGTCCAATGTTTGACTGCTCCCATACCAGATGCAACTTGTCAGGACGCTCTCAATGGTGCTCCTGTAAAACACAGTTAAGATGGGGGGGGGGAAGAGGGGGCTGGAGCCTTGTTTGCCTCAATCTTCTTAGGAAGTGAAGGGGCTGCTGTGCCTTCTTGTTCAGGGATGTTCGCACGTGAACGGTTGACCACTAAGGTGAGGCATGAAGCGATAAACAACAGAACTGAAACTACACCTCGAAAGGAAGGATTCCTGCTGATTGAGTGGTTCAATATTCAAGATTCTGCAGGCGCTAGAAATCTTGAGCAAGACATAAAGGAGCTGGAGGAACTCAGCAAGTTGGGCAGCATCTATGGAGGGAAATGAACAGTTATCATTTTGGGCAGAGACCCTTCATCAGGTCTCATAGGTGTTGCCTGACCTGCTGAATTCCTCCAGCATTTTGTGTGTGTTGTTCAATATTCAAAGTGATGACTCCATGGTCCCATGCTGTGTCTCTTTCTGTGTCAGATCCATCATTCATTCTGGCTACTTGGGTTACACACGTTTCTTCCCAACATGTAACTCCGTCCATTTCTCCCTGTTATACTTCTGAACCAATAGTGACTCACATCTTGAAGTGCTCCCATGTTACATACTGGGCTGCACTTCTAAACCTAGTGCTCAGTTTCACTCTTGGCTGAAGCACCAATGCATCCAGACACCAAAGACTTTACTCCTCCCACTGGTGGCATCGCAGAGAGCATGCCTCACCTTTGCCGATTTCACTGTTTTCTCTGAGTATGAATGGAACTCCAGTAACTTCATTTCTAAGGAGAGCATGAGTATCTCTGATTCACCCATTTTGCCAAGTATTTCTTTCCTTCTCGGCAACTGTCCTCCGTCTGTGAAGGTGTGAGGTTTAAAGAGCATGGAAACAGACTACAAATGCTTGTACAGGGAAAGCTTTCTGTTTCTGACCAATCCTCCCCACAATCAGCACCCTGCTAATGAATCAGCACCAGCCATTAGTTATAATAAGTCTCGAGCACTTATCAAACCTGCCAATGACCTTTCACATTTGGCTTTGCTTTCCTCACAAAGGAAAATTAGGCATGAGAAGCAATTGGCCACCCACACACAGATGGGTAATTTAATGTCAGTTTTTAAGTGCACACAGCTGAAAAGACCAGGACTTGATGTTGAAATGTGGTAGTGGGATTGCTTCTTAAACCATCTTGGTGGGTTGGTTGAGGGCACTTTGGGGAGCAGGTAAGAGACAAACACGTTGAAGAGGACCTAGGGTCACGTGTAGGCCCAAAGCAGGTAATGAGTGAGCTTGGAGAACATTACTGAGCCAGCTATGCTTCCACAATGGTTTCCCTTCGCCTTAAAAAGGTGAGCTGGAAGAATTCAGTGGGTCAGGCAGCATCTGTGAAGCAGAGGGATAGTTGATGTTTCCGATCAAGACCATGTATCATGGCTTTGCCTCCACAGATGCCAACTGACCCACTGAGTTGCTTCATTGTCCTGTTTTATTTCTTTCAGTCTCTGGCATCTTCAGTCACTCATGTTGCCTTCATGTTCACTTTCACTCTGGTAAACTATTTCTTTAGCATTCCCAAATTATTTAAGTTCTCTAATGAGCAATAGAGGATGGAAGAGCATAAGGTTTGGGAGCAGGAAGAGGCCATTTGGCCCTTTGAGTCTGTTCTCCTGTTTGTTAAGATCATGGCTGACCTTCTACCTTGGCATCATTTTCCTGCGCTATCCCTTGATCCTTTTAATACCCAAACACCTTCTAATCAGCTCTGAACAAACTGAGGGAATGAACCCCCACCTTCCCCTTAGGTGGAGAATTCCAGAGAATAACCACCTTCTGAGTGAAGAAATTCATCCTCATCCCAGTCCTACATGGCTGACACCTTATTCAGAGACTGTGGCCCTGGTCCTAGACACAACAGAAACTTGTTCCATGTACCTAGCCTGTTGAACCCTGTGATTTAAAACCACGACCTAATGACTTCATGACTTGGCATTGCAACTGCTCTGTCGGTGTCTGCAAGAAACTGCAGAGAGTTGTGGACACAGCAGATCTCATCATGGAAACCAGCCTTCCTCCATGGACTATGTCTATACTTCCTGCTGCTTCAGTAAAACAACCAGCATAATCAAAGATCCCACACACCCCAGACATTCTCCCTTCTCCACCATTCTGTCAAGCAGAAGATACAAAAGCCTGAAACTACATATGGCCAGGCTCAAGGACAGCTTCTATCCCACTGTTAGTAGACTACCGAACGGTTCCCTATTATGATAAGTTGAAGTGACCACACAAGCTACCTCATTATGACCTTGCACTGTATTGTCTACCTGCACTATACTTTCTCAATAACTTTAACACTTTATTCTGCATTCTATTATTGTGTTGCCTTGTTACTACCTCAATACATTGACCTGTACGCATGACATTCAAAACTAAGTTTCTCACAGTACCTCAGCCATCATCATTATGTGCCAAGTCGCACGACATGGGCAGTCATAATCTTGTGAACATGATCTTTCTTGGCACATTTTTCTACAGATGTGGTTTGCCATTCTCTCCTTCTGGGCAGAGTCTTTACTAAACTGGTGGCTCTCATGCCATTATCAATACTCTTCAGAGATTGTCTACCTGGCGTCAGTGGTCACAGAACCAGGACTTGTGATAGGCACCAATTGCTCATCCGGCCTGCTCTCTCGGCTTCATGTGGTCTCGATCAGGGGTGACCTGCAGGCTGGTGGAGGGAAGGAGCACCTTGTACCTCCTTTGGTAGAGACTTACCTCCACCCCGCCACCCAAGTACTTCAGTACATGTGGTCGTAATAAACTAATTAACCATGCTACTCAGTTTCGATGTGTGCAATGCCACAGAGCTCCTATCTTTATAAAATTCCAAAGAATTTTGTTTCATCTTAACACTCACATTTGAGTTTGTCTTCAGGCTGTCCCCCCTCCAGAAAGGATAAATAACAGACAACGTCCTTTACACAGACCACCTCTTGTCCTGCTGCATCATCTGGTTTGGAGCTGTTACCGTCTATAGAAAGAGAAGAATAAAATGGCCATCAACAGATCATATTCAAGGAGTGTGAGAGTGAGAGCTCTAGTTCCAACGGAATGGTGTAAAACCACAACAGGACAGAGAATGGACATGGAGGACATTGATCACACCGCGTTTCAAAGGCTGGCACCTAGTTTGAGTAGGAGGGGGCAAGGAAGTAGGGGGTGAAGTTTGTTGAAGAACTTGTGCTGATATTCCGACCCTCCTTCCATACAAGGGAGGTAACACGAGGAAATCTGCAGATGCTGGAAATTCAAACAACAACACACACAAAATGCTGGTGGAACACAGCAGGCCAGGCAGCATCTATAAGGAGAAACTGAAAGTTAGTCCTGACGAAGGGTCTCGGCCCGAAACGTCGACAGTGCTTCTCCTTATAGATGCTGCCTGGCCTGCTGCGTTCCACCAGCATTTTGTGTATGTTGATACAAGGGAGGTGCCAGGACGCTGGGAAATGGGGAGCTTAAGACAAAGCAGAGCAGGACATGTCGGTAACTGTGGAGCAGCCAATGTGACCTCGATAGTGCAGGAACTGTAATTAGCAGCCAAGAATTATGGGCATTCGAGTAAATAAAGTGTCAGGACAGAATATTTTCAAGGCAAATTTGATTGCCTTGACTGAAATTTTTGATGAGTTTAGAGGCAAGGTTGATGAAGGGAGTAATGGGATCTTCAGAAGGCGTGAAGTCTCAATCAAGGCTTCAAAGGGGAACTGGAAAAGCGCTTTGAGGGGATCATCTACAAGGCTGGGGGAAAGAAGCAGAGAAATAGGACTGATAAATCCTAATGGGTTGAGTAACCTTCTGTGTTGTAACATTTCTATGTTTCTGTGAGGGGGAAAGAGAGTGAGGGAGAGTGATAGAGAGAGTGAAGTGAGAGACAGAGGGTGTGTAAAAGAGAGTGAGGGACAGTAAGAGCGAGTGAGAGGGAGTGAGTGTGAGAGAGAGCGCAAGATTGAGAGCGTGTGAGAGTGCTTCAGAGTGAGTGGGAGAGTGAGGGTAAAAGCAAGTGAGTGAGAAAGAGGGTGAATTTGGGCTGGTATTTGACTGGACAGTCAGCATCACTCTGCAATGGTAGAACACGTGAGATAAATGTCAGCCACAGAAGATGTGTGATAATAAAGACCAAAGGCAGAGCAGCCAAGCACTGAATTTGTGACCTTTTTATGTGGCTGTGAGCACGGGGACTGATTGCAGTCCTGATGTAAAGGTGCTGGGGACTGACTGGGGTTTGGGCCTTCACTACTCACCTTTCTCACTTGGCCTTGTCTGAAAGGACCAGAAGAGGTGCTGACAAAACTGACTGGGAATGTCTTCCACATCCAGGTAGATCTTCATGAGTGTTCGAAAGCCTTCGAAGTCTATGTTCTGCAAAATCAAAACAGAGCTAAAGATGGCAATGCTGCACACTGCCACAGCATCTCCCCCATCAGCAAGCCACACAAAGAGGCAAGCAGGGAAGGCTTCGCAGTCAGACTCATTTAAAAGAGAGTGTCAACCTACCCTCATTTGATACCCTGCAACTTTTTTTTTTACTTTGCCTTTATTTCTGCTGAAGCACCTGCATTGTTTGATTGAGGGGCAGCTGGATGCCACAGCGGCGCAGCGAGTAGAGCCGGTACCTCACAGAGCCAGAGACCTTGGTTCGATCCTGACCTCTGCTGTCTGGGTGGAGTCTGCAAGACTGGTTTCCAGGAGGGAGCCAGATTGTGTCAACTCTTTGCGAGATGGCTTCAGATCATTTCCATATAATTGTTAGATTCTATTAGGTCTTAATTCTGACAAGACCGCAAGAAATTGCAGTTGTGAACATGACCCAGTGTATCACACAAACTGGCCTCTCACCCATTCACTCTGTCTGCACTTCCCATTGCCTCGGGAGAGCAGCCATCATAATTAAGGGCCCCACCACCCAGGACATTCTCTCTTCTCCTCTCTCCCATCAGGCAGGAGATACAAAAGTTTGGGAGCACGTACCCCCCACAGTTCCCACCCTGTTATAAGACTATTGAACAGATGTCTCATATGATAAAGATGAACATTTATCTCTAGATCAACTCATTGTGACCCTTGGACCTTATGGTCTCCCTGCACTGCACGTTCTCTGTAACTGCAAAACCATATTCTACATGTTTCCTTTTCCCTTTTAGTGCTATCTGGATGTACTTATGTGTGAAATGATCTGTCTGGATGGCATGCAAAGGGAAGCTTTTCACTGCATCTTGGTACCATATGGCTATAATGAACCCAGTCATTAATCATGTTCACCCTGTGACTGCATGGCTTTCCCCTGGATATCCCAGCTTCCTCCCACATCCCAACGATGATCAGCCCCTGTAGATTGCCCCCAGTGCGTGGGTGGATGGTAGAACAGAGATGAGCAAGAATTTCTCTAGCCAGAGGGTGCTGAATCTGCGAACTCATCATCACAGATGACTGTAGAGGCCAAGTCATTGGGTATATTTAAAGCAGAAGTTTATGGGCTTCAGGTGCAGATGGTTAAGAGCATCAAGTTCCTAGGTTCAACAACAGTTCCCTTGTAGGGCTGCAGGCTGCAATTTAGTGCAGTGTATCTTGATCTCATTTGGTGCCAGAATGAACTGAGGAAAGTCCGGACATCGAAGAGCCATTTAAGGAGGCACAGAAATAGGCCCTTTGGTCCATCTAGACCATGCCAAGACCATTTCTACTGCCTTCTCCCACTGACCTGCACGGGGACCATAGCCCTCCATATCCCTACCATCCATGTACCTATCCAAACTTCTCTTAAACATTAAAATTCAGCTCACATGCACTTGTGCTGGAAGCTCATTCCACACTCTCATGACCCTCTAAGTGAAGAAGTTTCCCCATATGTTTTACTTAAACTTTTCACCTTTCACCCTTAACCCATGACCTCTGGTTGTAGTCTCATCCAACCTCAGTGGAAAAAGCCCACTTGCATTTACCCTATCTATACTCCTCATAATTTTGTATACCTCTATCAAATCTCCCCTCAATCTTCTATGATCTCAGGTATACAGTCCTAACCTATTCAATCTTTCCTTGTAACTCAGGTCCTCCAGATCTGGCAACATCCTTGTAAATTTTCTCTGTACTCTTTCAATCTTATTGACATCTTTTCTGTAGGTAGGTGCCCAAAACTGCACACAATTATCCAAATTAAGCTTCACCAACATCTTACTCTACTTCAACATAACATCCCATCTCCATAACTCAATACATTGATTTATGAAGGCCAACGTGCCAAAAGCTTTCTTTATGACCCTATCCAAAGGTGATGCCATCTTCGACGAATTATGGATCTGTATTCCCAGGTCCCTTTGTTCGACCGCAGTCTTGAGTGCCCTACCGTTCTCTGTGCAGGATCTACCCTGGCTGATCCTCCCAAAGTGCAACACCCTGCACTTGTCTGCATGACTTATCTGCTCTTTCTTGAAAATTTGTGTATAGTTTATGTTTAATTATGTTTTTCCTGTGAACGTTGTGTACCTGATGGTATGTGCCTGTAATGCTGCTGCAAGTGGGTTTTTCATTATGTCTGAGCACACATGGATTTGTGCATGTGACAATAAATTTGACTTTATACCGGGGGCAGGTTTTCTGATATGAATCAATGTCTCAAAATGGAGGAGTGAACAGGTTCCTCATTCCAAAGCAGATCAATGATTATCAGATATCAAAGTTCTGAACCCAGAGATACCTTTCCTTGGCAAGGTGACATGGCACCTGTACAACTTCCCTTATGGGTCTGAACAAAGAACACGTGCACACACTACGCAACATCCGTCGCAAACCTGGCAGTAACCCTCACCTGCTCCGTGCTGTACTTCGACAGTCGGCCATTCCCATCAAACTCGCCCAGGACATCCTTCACTTTCTTTGTGGAATCTGCAAAAAGAAGTGACAACAATGATTAAGCCTAGTTACTTACTTATTTATGTGACACTGGGAGGCCATTCAGCCTATTGGGCTGATGCTAACTCCTCACAGTCCCATTCCCCCCCCCCCCCCCCGGATGACCAAAGATGTGCGCAGGGTGAGTGCGACCCTCGTAAATCCATTGAGTTGTACAGCACAGAAACATGCACTTTGGCCCAACTCATCCATGCCAACCGAGTCCCATTTGCCTACATTCGGCCCACATTCTTCTAAATGTTTCCATCGATCTGTCCAAATGTCTTTTAAATGTGGTAATTGTATTCACCTCTACCACTTCCTCTGGCAACTCACTCAAAATGTGCACCACCCTCTTTGTGAGGAAAGGTGCCTCTCAGGTCCTAGTTAAATCTTTCCCCTCTCACCTTAAAACTCTGTCCTCAAACTGAGATAGAGCCATTGTTGATGCTTAGGAGATGGAGACGCCAACAGTACACGCATGGTAGATGTATACATGTGCTGAACAATCATGGTGGCGCTGATGAAAAATCCCCTCCAAGCACCAGGAGGTGTTAGTGACTAATTCCGTGCTTACAGATGGGTGGTGTGTGGACCATGTAATATAGAAGCACATAAGCAAAACCAGAGAATATTGTAAATACTCAGCAGGTCGGGCAGCACCTGCAGAAGGAGGAACAGTTAACAGCTTAGACTGGTGACCCTTCTCTACAGACTTGCTGAGTGTTTCCCAACATTTCTGGGTTTGTTTCAGGTTTACAACATCTGCAGCTTTTTTTTGGCAGGATGGATTTTCAGTTGGATACAGAGTTGTGTGAACTTTTCTGCAGAAGAACGAGAGGTGATCTCATTGAAACCTATAAGCTTCATATGAGGTTTGACGGGGTAGTTGGAGAGAATGTGTTTCCCCTGGCTGGGGTGTCTAAACCCAAGGGTCGGAGTTTTGGAATAAGTGGTTAACAGTTCAGGAAAGAAATAGAAACATAGAAAGCCTACAGCACAATACTTGCCCTTCGGCCCACAAAGCTGTGCTGAACATGTCCTTACCTTAGAAATTACCTAGGGTTACCCATAGGCCTCTATTTTTCTAAGCTCCATGTACCTATCCAGGAGTCTCTTCAAAGACCCTATCACATCTGCCTCCACCACCATTGCCGGCGGCCCATTCCACGCACTCACCACTCTCGAGTAAAAAACTTACCCCTGATATCTTCTCTGTACCTACTTCCAAGCACCTTAAAACTGTGCGCTCTCATGCTAGCCATTTCAGCCCTGGGAAAAAGCCTCTGACTATCCACACGATCAATGCCTCTCATCATCTTATACACCTCTATCGGGTCACCGAGGAGAAAAGGCTGAGTTCACTCAACCTATTCTCATAAGGCATGCTCTCCAATCCAGGCAGCATCCTTGTAAATCTCCTCTGCACCCTTTCTATGGCTTCCACATCCTTCCTGTAGTGAGGTGACCAGAACTGAGCACAGTACTCCCAAGTGGGGTCTGACCAGGGTCCTATATGCTGCAACATTACTTCTCGGCTCCTAAACTCAATCCCATGGTTGATAAAGGCCAATGCACCGTATGCTTTCTTAACCAATGAAGAGAAAGTTCTTCTTCCAGAGCATGGTGGACATTTGGAATTTTCTATATAACATAGAACAGTACAGCATAGCAAAAGGCCACCATATCTGTCCAAAGATGACGCCAGGTTAACAACTACATCACTTCTGCCTGCACATGATCTACATCCCTTCATTCCCTGCCTGTACATGTGTCTGTCTCACAGCTTCTTAAATGTTTCGACTGTATCTGCTTCCACCACCACCCCTAACAAACTGTTCAAGGCACTCAATAGTGTCTGTGCAAAACAACTTGCCCTGGAAACTTACCCCCTCTCACCTTAAATACATGCCCTCTAGTAACTGACATTTCTGTCCAAGAGGACTGTGCAGGCTCAGTCATTGAGGATACACAATAGTGATCAATACATTTCTGGATCAGATCCACACTTATTATCATTGATTGATATGAGGTGAAATTTTGTTGTTCTGCAGCAGCAGTACCATTCAACATTCTATAAATTTGTGAATCTTGAGGGAATTGAGGTTTCTGAAAGAAGATGGCGTCGAAGTAAATGATTAGTCATGATCTTATTGAATGGCGGATAAGGCATAAAGAGGCCAAAAGGCTTCCTGTTACCTTGATTTCTTCTGCTCCTGCATTTCTTTTATTGAAGAAGGTTTGGCAAGGCATATCACTAGATGCAACACTGTGGGAACTGCCTGCACTTGTTATGGGTGGAGAGGAGGGGGCAGAGAAGGGAAGGGAACTCTGCAGAGTCCTTGCTGAAGGTGAGTCAGAATTTCGGAGTAATAGAGCAATACACCATAGATACAGGGCCTTCAGCTCGACGAGCCGACGCTGAACAAGGTGTCCATCCAGCTGCCCTGCCCCACCCCTCCAAGTGCTTCTTAAGTAATACTATTGTACCTGCCTTAATCACTTCCTCTGGCAGCTCATTCCATTGTCTCGCCACCTTCTGAGTGAAAAAGTTGCCTCTTTTAAATTTCTCCCTTCTCATCCTAAACCTATGCCCCCTAGCTTCAAACCAGCTCACCCTGATGAAAAGACAATTACCATCCAAATTATCTATGCCTCATATAACTTTAAACATTTCTATTTGCTTGTCCCTCTTACATTCCAAGGAATAAAGACCTAGCCTCTTCCTATAACTCAGGCCCTCCAGTCCTGGCAAAATCGTTGTAAATCTTTTCTACACCCTTTCCAGTTTAAACACATCTTTCTGAGGCGGGAGAGCGGTGGTACCGACACTCACGAGCAAGGAAATGATGGAGTGCAGACACTCATCTTTAAACTAATGTGATATATGTACCCAGGTGCCTGTGATGCTGCTGCAGGTAAGTTTTTCATTGTAACTGTACCTCACCACACTTTTGAGCAGATGACAATAAACTCGACTCATCTTGAAAACAAAGGTCGGGTAGGATAGCCTTGCATTGACTGGATCTTAAAAGAGTGAGAGGAGACTTGATTGAAATATGTAATATCCTGAGGGATCTTCTCTCAGAAGGCATTCAATTACTGGGACTCTCTTCCTCAATGTGCAGTGGAAGCAGAGTGTGTGTATGCCTTTAAGGCAGGCGGAGATTGATTCATGAAAAGAAGATAAAAGGCTACTGTGGGTGGACAGGAATGTGGGGCTGAGGTTATAGCTAGATCAGCCACAAGCTTATTAAATGGAGGAGTCGAGAGAATGCCATTCATTAACTCTTCTTTCGGATACAGAGTTCCAGATGAGGTTGTAACAGAAGATGAACAGAACAGAATTAACGGGGTGGATGTGGAGAGGATGTTTCCTATAGTGGGGGAGTTTAGGACCAGAGGGCACAGCCTCAGAATACAAGGACATCCCTTTAGGAAAAAAATGAGAAGGAATTTCTTTTTTCAGAGGATGGTGAATCTGTGGAATTCATTGCCAAAGTTGTCTGTGGAAGCTGATAAGTTCTTGATTAGTCAGGACATGAAAGGTTACTGAGAGAAGGCAAGAGGGATAATAAAATGGCCATGATGAAACGGCGGAGCAGACTTGATGGGTCAACTGGCCTAATTCTACTCTTACATCCTATGGCCTATGCTGTCTTTGCTTTTGCAGTCAGGTAACTTACCATTGCAACATTCTTACCACTGTCTACAGCACAGGCTGTACAGGCGAGAACGGGGTAAGATCACCCATTCCTTCAGAGGCAGATGAACAAGGTTTATGCAAAAGGCAGTGCCCCTGTCTCTGGGTTTACAGTCTGCAACCTGACAAACAAGTGTACAAGGCAACACTTGCCAGGACTGGCAAGGTTACTGGAGACTAAAATTCCAGCATTATAATCAGATAGAGGTAGAGAGGAAGGACAGATATGCTTTCTATAACAATAGGATAGCTAAAGAGATTTCACCCACTAAAACAGGCGACCTGATGTGAAAAATAAAAAAAAAACTGCAGATGCTGAAAATCTGAAATCTCAGTAGCTCAGGCAGCACCTGTGAAGAGAGAAACAGTTAATGCCTTGTACTGTCACAAAACAACGAAGTTCATGACATACGTCAGTGGTAATAAACCTGATCTGATTCTGTCAAATAAAGTATTACAGTTTGAAAGAAAGTGCAGTGCAAGTAGACAATGATAAAGTAGATCGTGAAGTTAAGAGTCTGTCTTATATAGGGAACCATTCAATAGTCTTATAACATCAGAGCAGAAGCTGCCCTTGAGCCTGCTAGTCCTTGTTTTTGAGCTTTCATGTCTTCTACCTGATGAGAGGGGAGAGAAGAGAGAATGTCTGGGATGGGTGGTTAGCATTAGAGTTTAGGGTTAGTGCTGAGAGAACTTTCCTGGTAATAAGCTATTGATAGCATCAAGCATTTCAAAGCCAAGGTTCATATGCTGATGTGAACGCGAAAAGTGACCAAACTGCAAGATAGGATGTAGCTTACAGGACATGGCTTGCTAAGTACAAACAGAATCGGACAAGAGGTACTTACTGAAAAGAACCTGTGAGTGACTGATGACAAGATTAGATAAGATGGCCGGCATGTTTTCCTCAGCTCATTGGTTTTATTTTTACTTTTTTACTTTTTTTTACTTTAATTTTTACTTACTTCACCCTTTTCCTCTTTCATTAATCCACCTACTTCGCTCTCGCATTACTTATCATATAATCAGACTGTTTGGACCTATTGGGCACTTTGATCATGCCAACCTTTTTGTCTAACTGCACTAAACCCGCTTGCCTGCATCAGGACCATATCTCTCTATGCCTCCCTGACTGAAGTGCCTATCAAAAGTAATGATTGTAACTGATCCTCTGCACTCTCCCCAGTGCAACCATATTCTGCCTGTAGGGTGATGACTAGAACTGCACACAATACTCCAAGAGTTTGTAAAGTTGCAATATAGTGTCTCACAATGCATTTTTTGTGTCATTGCATTCTGTTATGGCTTTTCCCTTGTACTACCTCAATGATCTGTATGGATGACACGTAAAACGATGATTATCACTGTATCTTGGTACATGCAACAATTATAAATCAATTTACCACCTTACAATTGTTGGAATTAAGTTGCATCTGCCAACACACCATTCAACTCCTGAGCCAGACTCATTCATGTCCAGTTGACTTTACTGTCATATGCTTCCTTTTATTTCAAGGATCAAGGATCAAACTTATTCACCATGTAGTTACACGCATTAGGAACTTGCTGTGGTATTCAGCAAAAGACGATATTCAACAATTATAAAGAATTATATAAAAATAAAGTTAGAGATTAAAGTACGGATAGGGAATAAAATGGGCATAAGTACCATCTTGTATTTACAATTTAAATGGCATTATAAAAAGAGGTTTAAAGAGTTTAGAGTGCAGTATCTGAGATAATAGAGGGGAGCGGGGTGGTGCTAACTGGAATGGTTGATCAGATTAACTGCCTGGGGGGAAGAAATTTTTAAGAATGATGTGAAGTTTGTGTTTTAACCACCCTATAGCACCTTCCAGAAGGGGGATTTTGGGAAAGGCAGTTTGCAGGGTGGGTAGTATTTGCAATGATTTTTTTCCTGTCCGCTTCTTTGTCCTGGACACATGCAAGTCCTGCAGCGATGGGAGACTGCAGCCAGTGATGTTTTCAGCTGACCTGACAGCTTGCTGTAGTTTTTGTGTGTTGTGAGAGGATGCTGCACTAAACCAGACAGTAATGCGGATCAAACCGTCAATATTTTGCCTTTCATTTCTGAATTATGTTGGCTATGAACTCTCACTAACTCTTTTAAAAGACTCCCACTGATGTTGTTGCTCCCCACGTTTGCCATCGGCAGTTCATCCACTTCCTTCCCTTTGGCAGTTTTGCTCCTTGTCCCCCACCCCTGTGTAATTAACCCCTTGTTAGTTTGACCTCTTCCTTCCCTCATGAGCTTGCCCTGATGTTTGCACCAGGTTCCTGTCTCTGCTCATTTTGTTTCAATGCTCCCCAATGAGGCTCATGTCCACCTTTGGTGAAAATTAGCGCTGCTCCCAAGCAGAGTAGGTTTATGCAGTGGGAGACAGCAAGTTCAGAAGTGGAAATTTTGCCTGTCCCATGAATCATAAGCACGATTGGGCTTGGTATCGTGTTGTGGCCTGTGATGAACTGCGCTTAAACAGTCTGGCTAAAGACAGCTTGAGATAGAACAGCAACCCCAAGCAAGTAAGTGATCAGTGGGCATGCATTGATATCATCAAGTGGTGATCAAAGGCATTAAAACAGAAACTGGAGATCTAAGGAAGCTTGAGGCAGGGAGCGGGAAGTGTGAGTTGGGTTCATTACTTGAACAAAGAGCTGAATGAGTGTCTGGGACTGAAGTCTGAAGGGTAGTGTAGAGACTGAGTAATTACAGACTCCATGGCAACAACAGCTCTTATCCTGTAGATACTATGGCAACATCAGAGTGGAACAGTCTCACACAAATGAGTGCTCACAAGGCCTGAAGTTGCTACTCAGGTCAGTTTAAAATGAGGCTGTTAGCAGGACAACATGGAAGATCTGACCATGCCTGTACTATACAGCAACTAATGTGTACACACATACACACATAATTGCACCACAAACATCCATACCCCACTCACACATGCACAAGCAGTTTACATACAGTTGTAAATATGCAATGCCAGTGCATACAAATACATAAGCACACATTCACACACATCACAAACTCACACCAAACACATAAACACACACATATGAACATGCAAACACACAGACATAAGAAAATATAACTGTCACATACACACAAGTACTTTGCACCATATGTACATACACTTAAAATGCACACATACATCACACATGCACACCACAAACACGCAAACATACGCACAACACTCAAACTTGCTCGTGCACAAATGCACATTCAGCTTACATGCACTCATACACATATGCAAAAATACATTCACAGACACGAATACGAGCACACAGACACATGCAGACACACTGGCATACAAATGCACTCAGGCATTAACGCACACATATGCCCATACAGGCACTCTCACCTCTCTGTACTGAGGACCTGACCGCACCTCCCGGGCTGAGCACCAGCTGCTGGAAGTACCGGGTGTAACGGTGCCCGTCGGTACCCGCGCACCACGGGACTCTGCCTCCAACTTGACTGGAGTTGGGGGAGGTTTTGCAGGGGAAGGATGAGGTTGACCGGGCTTGGGGCAGGTAGGGGACATGGTCGACCCGACGCGCTGAGACGCCAAGGTGGGGTGGGCATCCCCCTCATTCTCCCCTGCCCTACCCTCCTCCTCCTCCCTCCGGCAGCATGCTCCACCCACATCGACCCATTGCGACGCACGGGCCGTTTTCACTTGATCCCGGGTCCTACTCACACTCAATGTACTGGTGAAGCTGAGCGAACTCATCGGGACTCAGGGTGGTGAACGCTTTCCCGTCCATCGGCGCTTCCTCAGGGGACTGGCTCCAGCAGGGAACACCTACAGGAGGGTGAGGAGAGAGAGGGAGAGGTCAGATGACAGTTTCTCCACCAGCGTCCCAGCCTCTAACCTACCCTGTCAGCAGCGCTACTCGCGGCTGCCAGGTCACGGTGAGAGGAGGTGGGTAGGGCGGTCTGCCTCCTCACCTAGCACACCGACAACACTGCCACCCTCACAGCCCCTGTAATTTACCGGAGCCTCCTCTGCCTTGAAGCACAGACCTGAGTGGCGGTGGGGTAGTGCAAATAGCTCCCGGGCCTTGCCAACGCGACAAGTTAAGTTTGACGGATTCATAGGGGATAGGATTCCCTTCCGACGGCCGACCCACGCAGTGGGAAACGGCTGTCACTTCAGGAGCAGAAAAGGCCGGAAGCTTTTGCATTGCGTGACATTGCATCCAAAGCAAAGAGGGTGGGGACAGGAGCGGGGTAGACTGTGAGATCTTCTCCCACGCCCCTCCCCAGTGGGAATCCAGTTTCTACTAAGTTCCTCACCGGGCTTATCTAATTCCCAACTTCTGCTTTGGGAACATCCCGTATATGGATGCACCTGGTTCTGTGCATCCAGCCACGTGGACGCTATGGCCAAAGAAAGCCCACCAGCACCTCACTTCCTAGGAAAGCTAAGGAGATTCAGCACCACAGAGAGCATCCTATCTGGACGCATTACAGCATTTGTCCTGTCTGAAACTACACACATAGTCCATCGTGCAAACCAGCCTTCCCTACATTGACAATGTCTACACTTCCAACTGCCTCAGAAAAGCAGCCAACATAATCAAGGACCCCTCCCATACCGGGACATTTTCTCTCCCCCCTCACTGAGATACAAAAGCTTAAGAACAAGTACCACCAGGCTCAAAGACAGCTCCTATCCCACTGGTAACAGACTCCTGAACACAAGATGAACTCTTGGTTTCCTAATCTATCTCGTAACCTTGCACCTTCTTGCCTACCTGCACTTTCTTTGTAACTGTTACACTTCATTGTGCATCTCGGTTTTCTTTTTACTGCCTTGATACACTTATGTACGGAATGATCTGTCTGGAAGGCGCTCAAACAAAAGCTTTTTACTGTATCTCGGTACATGTGAAAATAATAAATCAATTACCATCTGACAATACTCATCAAACCCCTTTGGAACGACCCCAGTTCCTTTTTAACAAAAATACGTTTACTACAAATCACATTCTACACACAACAATACTACAATAGATACAATAACAGTGACTAACACAATTATTAACACGAACTAAATTAAATTAAAATATTTCCATCCCAGTCACGGATGGCATTTAACTCTTGCGGTGCCTAACGGTCCCGGAACACCTCCATGACACCCGTGCTCTCTCTTCACGGTTACCCGGGCACGGACATACTCCGGAACATCGCCAGGCAGTCCACCCTGACACTACCAATTCGGTTGGGGGGGGGGGGGAAGCCCTGGCTGTACTTCATCGGTGGAGTGGCACAGTTCTTCAGTCTACAGTCCAGCGATGCTGAGGCTTAGACCATACACGGGGAGTGGGGAGTTCGATCCCACCATGGTAATCCCCGAATTCAGATTCAGTTGAGGAAATAATTTGGAATTAAAGCCCGTCCGTGCCGCAGCAAGCAGGAAACTGGCGGGTTGTTTTGAAAACCTATTGAACTGACCAATGCCCTTCAGGGGAAGAAAACATCCCTCCTTTTCCAAGCTGGCCCATACCGCAGTTGTGCTCCCGGTCATCGGAAAAGAGAATCAGGCCGCGTTATGATGCGCACTCTGGCCAAAGACTCTAGTCTTGAAGTCAGACCTTAAAGAGCAGAAAAGCCGCCTTAAGGGACATATGAATGAGCGTGGTTGAGGGATTGGATAGTACCACCTGCGAAGGTCTCAATGCAACTCAGTTCTTTAAACTTACATCCCGCACCGTAATAAAAAACACGGTCGGCATTGGGAAGTTCGAGCAGACTGGTTTCTAAACGCACCGTGTTCAGACATAAAGGTGGAAACCACCAAAGAGCAGCTCACAATTAACAAAAGCCAGCAAGTGACTGGACTGTGGATAGACACCAGCTCTGGGGAACGTCTGCAGCCGCGGCAGGCAGCATTCTCTCACCCCCCCCCCCCTCTCTCTCTCACAGACCGGCTAATCGTTTAACTAACTGCTTTTACTGTCCGGGTTCACCCGCGAGGTCCCGCAGCAGCTTTCCGTTTACCCACGCTCCGCGAAACCCTGCGTGGCTCGCTTCGCTTCCTTTCCCTCGGGTGTTCGGGCTGAAGATGTGACCTCGCGGCCGTGACCGCGCACCACGCTCCTTCCGAAGAGCTCACCCTACCGATGGGCAGCAGAAGCCAGGGAGCTACACCCTCCCGCCACCTCCTCACCATCAACCCCCCGCACCCTTACCCCTAGCACTATGTGTCTGGATCCGGGTCTTGTTTCACACTGCAGTGCAGCATCTACAATCCAGCTCGAGCAGGAGGAGTCACTGCACAGTTCAAAGAAATCCAGGCGAGCAACCTTATGCAGATCGAGCACTGCCTAACTGCTTGTTTGCAGTAGAGTGCAGAGAGCTTAGCTTGTGAATCAGGTCAGGGAAAAACCAAAGCCCCAACCTTACTCGTTCGGTTGCGACCACAAGAAGGAAGGGCACCGGCAGGTTAAATAATCAGCGGAGCCCAGGGGAGGGCGTGGAGGTAAGGAAAGGGGAGGGCGCACAGAGATACGATGCTCTGTGCAATAAAAGCGAGCATTGCCAGTGGAAAAATAGATTCAGACAACACTTACAGCATTGCTTCCTCTTACTGCAGGTTTATGTACAACCTGGCACCAGGAAAATAAAAAACGACGGTGACTCACACCTCCAACCTACAGACTTCCTGTTTGCGATATTGTCACAGGGGTTGCAACTTGCACTCTCTGCAGCAGGTATTCCAGTCGCGCAGACCGTCAGGTCGGGCTGCTCGACAGCGCACGGGCTTGCGGGCTCAGGTGGCTCGGGGAGCGCCGTGTCGGCTGGGCATTCCGCTTTCTGTGACAACCGGACGTCTCATAACCCATGTGGGGAGTCGATGCACTTTGCCAGCGGTTGTCCCATTAAAGGCGCGCCAAGGAAGCCGTGCTTTTTCGCGCTCACCTGGCTGTTTATGGGGTTCTCACGCTGACCTGGTTCACGCCATCTACCAAACATTACCTCAGTGAAAGCAGATGCCATGCCAAAGCCCCTTCAAATCTCCCAGCTTTGCACACAGACTACCCGTAAGGCCCAACACTTAACGCTGACCATTGGAGCGCGTAAGATTCCCAAAAGACCGATAGGAACTCAGACCCTGAGCTGACGGTCCTGCAAGCTACAGGGAATGCTCTTGGATTTGAATAAAGTATTCTTTCAATAACGAGTTATTGCTCTTGAATTAAAAAAAAATCAATAATAAGCTGCTATGCGCACTTTATGAATTGTGGCTGACTCCACAAGCCTGTCTATCTCAAGTTCTGGCTCTCTCTCATCGTCACCTGCCTCTCCCACTCCTTTACTCCCGAAGCTCCAAATCCTTTCAGAGCGTATTCATTGAATTCTCACTGTATTTCTCCAATACTTTGACTCGCTTCAGACCTTCTATCAGTGTTCACACGTGTGCGTATTAAGAATACACATGTCTATGTTACATGTTTATCTGTTATCACATCCTCTAACAAATCCTGACACTGAACCCATCTTCTCACTAATACTTCCCTTCAATTACTTTGGCCCAATATAAGGTGTACTTCCTTATTTAACCAATCTCCTGTATCAGCAGAGAAAATCAAGTTATAACATAATAAATTTCTTCTCTGTCTGTAGTTTCTCTCTGCCCGAATCTCTCGGAGAGCTTTACTCTCTTTTTCTGTCTCTCCCTCTCTTTATTCCCCTCACTCCACTCTCTTCTCCTCGCTGCCTGGCGATTACTGGTAACCCACATGAAATACACTTCACGACCTCAGGGCACCCCAGGTGCCTTACACCCAGGGAAGAACAGTCAGTGCTACAAACGTGCAGATGAATTTGCGTGACAAGCTCCCATAAAAGGCAACGCGATGGTGGCGCCTAAACTTGCTTACTGCTGCCGTCGACGGTGCACCTTAAAGCCCCCTGCCACATTATGTACAATAAGATGGGAGACTTGACCTCACAATCTACCTTGTCATGCACTGCACATTCTCTGCAGTTGTAACACTTTGTTCTTGCTTTTCTCTTGTATTATCTCGATGTACCAGTGCAATGAAATAATTGGGCTAAATTGTATGCAAAACACACTTATCATGGTACCTGTGGCAATAATAAACCAATTATTAATTATCATCTCTCTCAATCTTGATGTACTTATGTATGGAAAGATCTGTCTGGATGGCACATAAACCAAAGATTTTCAGTTCATCTTCGTACATGTGACAATAATAAGCCACTAACAAATTACTTCCAGTAACAATGTCACTGAGTTTGAGTGCTTTCAATCTGCCACTTCCCTCCTTTCCCCTCACCTACTTCCCTCACTCCAGGAAGTCTGACTTGGAGGGGGAGAGAAAAGGAGGGAAGGAACATCTTCTTCTAATTTCTCTCCTTATGTCTGCTTCAAGTCAAATTCATAGTCAAGTTTATTGTCACAAGTACATGTACAATGAAAAACTTACTTGCAGCAGCATCGCAGGTGTTTTGTACTTCATTTTTCAGTAATATGTAAATATATTATTTGATTAAGCATTCTTTGCTGTTTACATAGTTCATTACGGGTTATATGTAAGAGGATGTGAATGGCATATATCATTACAAATTGTAAGTGTGCACCTCACTAAAGTAAGATGAAGTAAGTGTGTACATTATCCTAGCTGCCCCTGTTTACTTTTCAATTAGAACTGAGGCTTAGCTGTTTAGAACTTAGGCTTAGCTGTTTCAGTCATTCCACAAAGTGAGCTTGAACAGTATTTCAAAGACACTGAGCTGAAGCCTGCAGATATCCAAGAACCTATACTGGGGAAAAGTTAACCCCTGTGGGAATGACATTTGTAACAGTGAAATACACCAACCAACAAGCCACACTGGGCTTGTATGTAGTAAAAACAGTAGGGCCAGCACTGTGGGGCTGTGATTGGCTGAGACAACTACAATATGATTGGAGATCCATCCACCATTTGCATGCCACATCCCCGCAAAAGAGTCAACTGAAAGCAAATTAAGAAAAATAATGGATGATGCCACAGCAACGTTCAAGGATGGCATTGGAAAACTCAAACATATCAAGGGTAAATTAGTGCTAAATGAAAATGTCACACCAAAGTTTTTATACCATCCGTGATAAAGTAGCCAGTGAGCTAGATTGCATGGAGGGTGATATTTTTGCAAATCTTTCTGGAGGGAAACACTTCAGTAGAGTGGATTTAGCTGAAGCCTACCTACAGATGGAGATGGAAGAAGAGTCCAAAGTGTTTCTCAGCATAAACACTCACAAATGACTTTATCACTATAATAGTCGTATTTCTGGAGCAAAATCTACACGAGCAGAAAGCTGTGGACCAGGCGTTGCAAGACTGCCCAGGCACTCAGTGTTAGTTGGATGACATCATTGTTACTGGTGAGGATGACAAGGAACATCTCCAAAATCTCAAAACAGTGTAAAGTAGTTTAGAAAATTATGGGCTTAGAGCACAATGCAACAAGTTTGAATTTTTCAAACCAAGCATCACGTACTGTGGTCACACCATTGGCACACAAGAACTACACAAGTGTGCTGAGAAAATTCAAGCAGTGCTGGATGCCTCAAGGTCAAAGAATATGTCACAGTTGTGGTCCTTTTCAGGATTTGTTAATTACTATAACAGGTTCCTGCCAAACCTGGCTACTGTGCTCCGCCGACTGAACTCTTCACTACAGATTGGGAAGAAATGGCAATGGACTAATCGGTGTCAGGTGGCTTTCCAAAAGACAAAGGAAACAGTGACATCAGACACTGTATTCACACATTATGATCCACATTGTCCAGTGAAATTTGCCTGCAATACCTCACCTTCTTTCACTCAAAACATGTGACATGACTGCTCATGTCACATGTTTTGAGTGAAAGAAGTGAATACCCCATAGCCTCCAGTAAACACCCTCACACACTGTTGATGTGTTGAGAAACCTCTTCTTAAGGACTGGTGTTCCAGAACACAGTCATTGAGAATGGACCACAGTTTGTTGCGGAACAGTTTCAGTCATTCCTGGAAATGAATGGAATAAGACATATTAAATTTGCACCGTATCACCCTGCTACAACTGGCTTGGTGGAAAGATTTGTTCAGAGTCCAAAGAACGCACTCTGGTCAATGTCAGCAGAACACACCACACTGACACTGAATCAGAAGCTCGCCAATTTCCTTTTTGCATGTCGCAATGCAGCACACACCACAACCAACAACTCACCTGCTATACTATCACTGGGTCGTCCCTTGTGCTCACGCTTGGATCTCCTCAAAAACAACCTCAGAAGGAGTGTGCAGGACACACATCTGAAACAAATTGAGGGATCCTCCAACAAGGGGGTTTGATGTTTCACTCCTGGACAAACAGTCCTGATGAAGGACTACAGTGATGATCAAAAGTGGGTACTTGGAAAGATTAAGGACAGAACTGAAGATGACACATTGATCAGTTGAGGAGAGCAGAGTCAATTGTTTGAGAGGAAAGGTGGCTAGAGCTGTCAGTCCCAGAGTCAACCACCATGGAGGAGAGCCCAGAACCTGATATTGTAACACAGCACAATTCTCATTTGTCAAGCAGAGAAATCCGTTTGTCAGGAAAGACATTATCCCACAAAAATAAGAAATCCTCCATATTGAGTAAGTCTTCAGGCCCAAATGAGACAATTTAAAATTGACTATGTTTTTATAGTAGTTGTATTATATAGTATACTGTATATATCTGTATAGAAGTTAAAACCTATGTACATGTAACTCATATATAAACTGAGCTAGTGATCAGGGTCGTGCTGTTTGGTTCAAGATCCGAATGGTTGTAGTTAAGTAGCTGTTCTTCAACCTGGTGGTGTGGGTCTTCAGGCTTCTGTACCTCCTGCTTGCTGCAAGAGATAGCATGATTCAGATTGTGCCTTGTCCACCAGACCCACACAACTCCAGTTTCCACCCATCTGCAGCCCTTGCTCCTGTGTCAGCTGACATTGTGAATTATTCTCTCTCCTCAAGTCCCAACTCTTTCCCCCATCAACCTCTTCTCAAACAACCCATTCTTGTGATGTTCCTTTTCTCTTCCAAAGTCGGTGATTGTCTTATTGGTCATGTCACCTAACTCACCACTGAGTCCTGAGGCACCCACTCATTAGAGTTTACCTTCATCCTTAGACAAGGAGCTGTCCAATAAATGGTGGGATACTGAACAGTATGGAGGAACAGAGGCATCCTGGAGCATAGATCCCTGATGGCAACAGGTCAAGTACACAAGCTGATTAAAAGCACACAGGGGATGCCTACCCTTATAGGTAGAGCCATAGAATTTAAGAGAAGGGAGGTGTTACTGGAACAGTATGAAAGGACATAGGACATGGAACAGTATAGTACAGGAACAGCCTTTATGCCTCACGATATTGTACTGAACCATCTAAGTTCATGAGTAAATGCCTAACTGTACTGTAGTGTTCTATGTTCTATTAGGCACATGGATAATGGAAAAATGGAGGCTATGTTGGAGTCGAGGGTTAGATTGATCATAGAGTAGGTTAAACAGTTGCCATGTCTTGGGCTGAAGGGCCTGCACTGTGCTCTTGTGTTCTATGCTCTATTAAACAAATCCATTCTGCCTACACAATGTCCATGCCCCTCCATTATCTGCCTTTCTAGGACCCCCCTGAACACCTCTGTAATATCTGCTTCCACCACCACCCCTGGAAGCATGATCCAGGCACTCAAAACTCCGTGCGAATAAACTTGCCCTCGATATTCGGCATTCTGAGGGGACTGCCTGCTCCACTCCTCCATCTGTACTGGCCACTCACTTTATCATAACTCTTTCCCACAAACCGCAGGAGATACAGCATTTGTCGTCCTACTTTTTCCCCTCCCATCATCCAGTAACCCAAACGCTTCTTCCAGGTGAAGCAGAGATTCACTTGTATCTTTTCTTGTGCTATACTGATCTGTTTTCCATTCAGTGCTCACAATAAGCTTCCATTTGTCCATCTCTTTAATTCTCCACCACTCTTTGTCTTTGTGTTTCAAGGATGCTCAGTGTAAGCCCAAGGAGTGGCACCTCATCCTCTGACCAGAGAGGTTGAAACCCTCAACATTGATTTCCACAATTTCAAATAAGAGCCTTTCCTGCCTTTTATCTCACATTACCAGAACTTCTATTTCTTTCTTTTTTTCGAGATGCGGCGTGGTATCAGGGCCTTCTGGTCCAATAAGCCTGTGCTGCCCAGGTACATCCATATGATTAATTAACCTACTAACTCTATGCCTTTGGAATGTGGGAGGAAACCGGAGATTTACCAGGATGCTGTCTGGATTAGACAGCAGGCCTTATGAGGAAAGGCAGAGCAAGCTAGGGCTTTTCTCTCTGGAATAAAGAATGTGAGAGGTGACTTGATGGAGGTGTACAAGTCAATAAGAGGCACAGGTAGAGTGGATAACCAGCAGCACCTTTTTCTTGGGGTGGAAATGGCTAATATGAAAGGGCATAATTTTAAGGTAATTGGGAGAAAGTTTAGGGGGGAATGTTGGAGGTAAGTTCCTTACACAGGATGTGTTTGGTGCATGGAACCCGCTGCCTGTCAGGAAATGTAGAGGAGGCTTGATCCAAAAGCAGAGAGGTGGCAGAGGCCATTCAGCAGGAACGATAACTTTAGTAATAACCTGCAAAATAACGAGCCATGAGGGGCCACAAAACAAGAGAGAACGAACACCACAGACAACAAGGCAGCTGAAGTTAGGAGCAACTGGTTAAGGCTAACTGGTTCGATGAGTGAACAAGGACGGTGGATGAGAGCTGGGTTTAAATAGGTTGTAGGTGATGAGTTGGAAATGAGAGGCAGGTGACTGCTGTCAGCTGGACAGTGACTGGGAGGTGCCTGCCTATGCAGGCTATGCTCTGCTAGGGGTGGTGGTAGAGGCCATTTAAGAGACTCTTAGATAGCCACATGGATGATAGAAAATGGAGGGCTATGTGGGAGGGAAGGGTGAGATTGGTTCTAGAGTAGGGTAATCCTACTTATGTGTCCGCCAGGCCACCTTTTGTTGCTCACAAGCCTTTACCATTCACTCTCAGCCAGGGTCGCCACCACTTGCATTACTCACGCTCTCACTTCCTCACATCTCAATCTCATGATGCACCTTTCTTTTTGATCTCTCTACCCTCCTCTCACCCCTTCACCCTATTTTCCTTGCAAATTTAAATTAGTTTTCCCTCCAACTATTCCCAGTTCCGCTGAATGGTTGCCAAACCAAACTATTAATGGTCCCTCTCTCCTCAGATGCTGCCTGGCCTGCTGAGTATTCCAAGCATTTTCTGTTTTTGTTTCAGATTTCCAGCATCTGTAAAATTTTGCTTTTGTATGTAACAGAGGCAGGAGTACCTTTTGTAGTTCTGCTCACCAGGTTACAGGCAGGTTGTGTCTACACCTGAGAAGGTTCCAAGATCAAGGTGTTGAGGTCTGAGGAGAGGGACAGGGCGGTTCAGCTTGTTGCTCTGCTCTGCACTGAACTAAGGGTTTATGGACAGACTCTTTCTGTGAACCTCAGTTCAAAATGCTACTTGCTTGCATTGTTTGCATGATTTGCTTTTTTCTCTCTGACAGTCTCCTATTTTTAATTGGTTCATTTGGGTTTCTTTGTTTGTGGCTGCCCGTTAGGAGTTGAATCTCAAGGTTGTATAATAGATACGTACTTTGATAATAAATGTACTTTGAACTTTGAGATTTACAAGTACACCGCTGGTGTTGGAGAACAGCAATTATGAGGGTTGTTTCCTCCAGGGCAGATGCTGCCTGGTCTATTGAGTATCTACTGCATGTTATCTTTTAATCTCAGATTTCCAATATTTCGATCTTCATTTACTGACAAGGCATACAGGCAGTGCTGCCAGAGTGCAGTAGTTATGTTCCTAAGAAACCTCATGTTTTGGAAAGTTCCATTATAACTGAACAGGCTCACAGTCTAGCTTGTTATGGCCCTTGCACCTTATTGTCTATCTGTTCTGCACTTTCTCTGTAACTGTAACAATTTATCAGAATTCTGTATTTGCTTGTTCGTTGTACTAGCTTAGTGCACTGATGTGGTGAAATTATCTGTATGGATGGCAATTTTTTTCACTGTACCTCAGTATGTGTGAAATAATACATCAAATTAGTTACTAGGCTTCAGTTTTCCAAAGCATAGTTTTAAAAAGATTTTTTCTGATCACGCTATAAACAAATGTGGTCTGCATAATGCAAATATTGTTGCCTAATGCATCAATCAGCTTATAACCAATTTGCATTAGGGAGACGTTTATTATAACAGAACTGATGAATGTCTGGGGCAGGCTGCCAGGGGTGGTAGTGGAGGCAGATGTGATAGTGACATTCAACAGGTAATTAGATAGTAGACATATGAATATGTAGCAAATGGAGACACATTATAACAGAACTACCCGTACAACTGAATTATACTATATAAAGTAAAGAAGGGCACTCACAAATTGGATTGAAGCCATTGCTTAAGCTATCAATAATCAAAGAATACAGATGTAAAGCAGCAGATTTACATCTAGATATGGTAGAAGGATTTCAGGGGAATTGAGAAGAACCTTTCTCATCCAGCTTGAGCTTGCAACCTGCAGTAGGGAGGCAGAAACCCACCCAGCACTTTATGTCTTGGAGCATTGTGTGCATTACAGGAAGGATGTGAAGCCATGTATCATGTGCAGGCAGAAGGGATTTAATTCAGCACCATGTTCAACATAGACATGGTAAGCTGAAGGGCCTGTATCTGTGCTGTACTATTCTATATCCTATGTTTAAGGATACTTACAGATCTAACTGAAATGCCCTATCCTGCCAAGCTCTCATTCCAGATCTACCGAGTGGGATGAGGCTCGGTGACCCTTACTCAGCCCGCTGTGCCACAAGTGTCCAGGGTTCCACAAACCTCTCTGCCTCCCTCCGTAAAGGCAATAGATTGGGATTGCCTCCCCGCACGGTGCTGCGTTGAAGGCGACGTGTGGCAGGGAAAATGCCCATGTGGTTGTTCACATCCACCTGGTGAGGCATACATGCCAGTGGCTGACTAGCTCTGGGGCAAAGCTGCCAACCTGGATCAGATGCCTGGAACTCTAAACAAAAGCTGCACATGCTGGAAATCTGAAATAAAAACATTCAGTACGTCAGACATTGCACTATCTGAATTTAACTGCCCCTTAACTGACATATTGTTTTAATCCTCCCTAGCTTACAAAGGTCTGACATGCAGGCTATACTGTACGATTGAAAGAATGTTTGAAAGACTAGTGGGGAGAGCGGAGTAGAGGGATCTTCTAGAATGTCAGCAAAACAAAAGCCTTCAGAAAGGGGGAAGCGGTGCGAATGCTGCTGTCTACATCACTGGTGCTGAGGTTGAGAGCTTCAGGCTCCTAGGTGTGAACGTCATCCTATCACAACAAGATGCACCCTCACAGTCTACTTTGTTATGACCTTACGCCTTATCATTTACCTACACTGCAGTTTTTCTGTAACAGCTATTCTGCATTCTGATAATGTTTTACCTGGTACTATCTCAAAGCACTGTGTAACGATTTGATCTGTAGGAACAGTATGCATGACAAGCTTTTCACTGGATCTTGGTACGTGTGACATAATAAATCAATTTCAAGTCCAACTCTGCCGTCTTGGTTGGTGGCCTCACTTATGACTTGTGAAATGTCCAGGTTACAGACAGTTCACAGGGAAGGAATCCTACTGTATGTAACCTGGGGAGGACCTGTATCACAGAGATTCCCATTGCTCTCTCCCATATCCTCTGCTACCTTGACCAACTTGCTTTCTCTCCTTCTCAGTTCTGATGAAGGGTATTTGACCTGAAGCGCTGTTTCTTGATCCACAGATGCTGCCTGACCTGCTCAAATTCCCGTAGCAAGTCTCGAATCCACACCCCATTAGACATAGAGGGGAGAGCACTGCCAGACAAGCCACGTTAGATTGGGAAGAGCAGGCTCAGAGAGCCGAGAGGCTTGTTTGTCCTCCCGTACTCCCATCCGCCTTCACCCTGCAGGTACTGAGCCGGGGCCCGGAGATCGGAAGTCTGAGGGAGGAGAGAGCAGTAAAGGAAGAAGCTTTGTTTCCGGTTCATTCCACCAGCAGGGTAGTAACTGTTACAGGAAGATCAATGATATGTTTAAATAGAGAAGTACAACACCCTGCAGAGGCTGACTGATAGGCTGCACAACAGTTCAACAAACTGACATCCAGGTAACACACCACGGTTCTTGCACTTTATTTGTCCATCTGCACTGCACTTTCATGTAACTGCGACGCTACACTCAGAATGAGAATGAGAATCAGCTTTATTCTGCATTCTGCTTTTTGCAGCTCAGTCCATCATGGAATTCAACCCCCACTCTATTGACTCTGTCTATGTCTCCCACTGCTTTGGGAAATCAGCAAACATAATCAAATTCCCCTCCCAGCTGCGACATTCTCTCTTCTCCCTCTGGCCGGGCAGAAGATAAAGAGGCTTGAGAGCACCAAGCTCAAGGACTGCTTCTATGCCACCGTTAATCAGAATCTTGAGTGGACCTTTTGTACGATAAAATATGAACTCTTGCATTTTATTTGTCTCCCTGCAATGCACTCCCTCTGTAACTGTAACTCTATATTTTACATTCCATTTTCCTTTTGTACTACCTCAGTGTATGGAATGGTGTGCTTGGATAGCGCCCAAACCAAAGCTTTTCACTGTATCTTGCCACGTAATAGATCAACAGCAATGCCAATTCCAACCCTAAAGCAAAGGGTTCTCTTTAAGGTTGAAAATCAGAAGGAAATCTCGCATCCAGATACTGCTTTTTCTTAGCTCCAATTTTGGACACTGCAGAACTTTTCTTAGCCAAAGTACTGTTGAATTTTAGTTACTTTATAAGTCAGTTTGCTCACAAGAGTGTGCTGCCAGAGCACATGGTCACAGATCCCTGAAGGTAGCGGGAGAGGTAGGTAAGGTGAATAAAACGCACACGAGGTTCTTGCCACACAAGAGAAAAGGCACCCTCAAAGGCAAACAGATAACAGCCAGAGATGATCTCTTTTATTGTCACTGGTTGAGAGTTCCGTGGACTAGACAATAGACTCATTTGTGTTTCTTCAAGATAGCATCTGCAAAGGCAGTCTCTAATGTATCATCAATCAGAGAGTGCAGCACTTCCTTACCTAAGAGATACAGTATGTGTTCAGAACATTACAGAAGGCTTCAAAGTTCAAAACAAAAGTTTTGGCAGTTGACCTTTGATGGGCAAAGAAAAAAACAAGTAGAAAAGCTGCACCAAAGAAGAAGCCTTTATATGGGTAAACTTTCATCCCATGATGGAAACACACACACACTGAGACACATACACATCTTCACACAGACACAGACATAAACAGAAACACACACATACACAACCTCACACACACAGGTACAGACAGATACTCATACACACAAACACAGACACACACACACATGCAGTTACACATGTAAGCACATACTGTACATACATAGACAGTCACAAATACACACACAGATACACAAATACATCAACACACACTTATGCACACACGCACACACACATACACATACAGATACATGCTTGTGTGCATGCACACAACTCAAAGAATGACACAACACACACATCATAAGTAGAAACATACACATCACACACACACACACACACAATAAGACATACAGATTCACACATACATACAGTAAGCACATGTATATGCATAGAGACACACACACAATTAAATACATTTATGGCACTGCTTATAGTGAGTCATGGGTTCAGTGAAAGGCTGCAGAATATGAAAGCAGACACATCTCTGATGAAAGCTTTGGAAAGAAGTCTGTTAAGTGTTCTTCTCAAAGACAGGAATGAAAGTATTTTGGTTTGACTCTCACAAAATTAATCAATCGTTTTTCCATACCCACTTTAGATAGATATGCATTGAGACAAATAACAGTTATCATAAAATAAATATCTTCACATAATATGGAGCAACTTGTTGCTGTTCTGTTTAGGGTGTATGGTTTCTTAGCAGCAGCCAGAAAAAAGTGACAGTAGAAATATTAAGAACATCTCCAAATATTACCAAATATCTCCACTGTAGCATTTTATGTTACACAAAGGATCTGCTTAAATTAATATTTAAATTGAAGACTTATTCAGAATCTCCACATAAGCTTCTTATGGTTTCTTAGCAGCAGCCAGAAAAAAGTGACAGTAGAAATATTAAGAACATCTGCAAATATTACCAAATATCTCCACCGTAGCATTTTATGATACACAAAGGATCTGCTTAAATTAATATTTAAATTGAAGACTTATTCAGAATCTCCACATAAGCTTCTATCAAGAGAACATAACATTAGAAATAGAAGCAGGGAGGCCATTCAGCTCCTTGAGGCTATCCCACTACTCATTCACATTGTAGTTGACCTATTACCAGCACTATTTCCATGCACTAACCCCTCACCCATTGAAGCCTTTAATATTAATAAGTATGCAAGATTAATTTTCTTGAACAGAGATTACTAATTTATGAGCACTGGATACAATAATAAGTTAAAAGCAACACCGCTGATGCAACCACCTGACGATGGAGAAGGGTTCGCAGAGGAAATTATGCCCCAGGGATCCTGATTTACAGCAAAACTTTTGCAGATTGACCCAGTGTTTGTGGTTTTCAAGACCCACGTACTCCTGCTAGGAATGAACTTGCAGGGAAAACATCTTTAGTGAAATTTTCTCTGGAAATGCCTTTACCATTTGATCTCAACTATTTGCTGATATCTTGCAGCAGAACACAATCTGTTATCAGTAGTCTGGTATGAGAAGACCACACCATTTTTCTGTCTGCTGAACTTTTCTGTGTCTTACGGCATGCTTTTTCTTCCTCTACTTCTTTGCTCTTGAAAAACTTAACAAAATGATTGTAAGCAACAAGTTTTATGCCTCTTTGTTGACTTCAGAAGAATCTTTGAATTGCAAAAGCATCAGAATTCAACATTACCAAGAGTGGCTCGGTGGCATCCCATTGGCTGAGCTTTCTGAGTTCTAAAGGAAGGATTTACAACCGGTAGCGGGGTGAAATAACTCCTAGACCTCATCAGCCTACCTGCAGCAGATATATCTGTTCATGCAAAGTAACCACCACCCATCTCTTTTATAGACAAAATCCCACCTTCACACCTACATCACCCTCCATCATGTCCTGAGCCACCACCGTCGGGGATTGATTCAGAGCATCATCATCTGCAGATTCCTGTACAAAAGCTGCACACCCATTCTGACTGAGAATATGGTGAGATTGCACCATCTCGGATCGCAAGACCCTGCAGCGAATAGTGAGGTCAGCTGAGATCTCTCTTCCCGCCATCACGGACATTTACACTACATGCTGAATCCGCAAAGCAAACGGCATTATGAAGGACCCCATGCACCCCTCTCATAATCTCTTCTCCCTCCTGCTGTCTGGGAAAAGGCTCTGAAGCATTTGGGCTCTCACGACCAGACTACGTAACAGATTCTTCCCCCAAGCTATCAGACTCCTCAATACCCAGCGCCTGGACTGATACCTTGCCCTATTGTCCTGTTTATTATTTATTGTAATGCCTGCACTGTTTTGTGCACTTTATGCAGTCCTGGGTAGGTCTGTAGTCTAGTGTAGTTGTTGTGTGTTTTTTTTCTCTGTGTTGTTTCTTACGTAGTTCAGTCTAGTTTTGTATTGTGTCATGTAACACCATGGTCCTGAAAAACGTTGTCTTACTTTTACTATGTACTGTACCAGCAGTTATGGTCAAAATGACAATAAATGTGACTTGACTTGACTTGAGATATATGTACTTCGAGAATAAATTTACTTTGAACTTTGAGAGGTATCATCGCTGAGTTGAAATCCTGGAGCTCCCTCCCTAACAGCACCATGGCAGCCCTTCAGCAGAAGGGCTGCAGTGAGTCAAGGAGATGCTCAGCCCTGGCTTCTCAGTTGGCAATGAATACTGGCCTTGTAAGAGGTGCCTTCCATTAGAAGACACATTAAACTGAGACCATATTAGTCCTATCAAATGAACAAAAAAATGTTCTTCTGCAATAAATTGATAGGCAGTTCTCCCAGTTCTGGGGCAATGAGTATTTTTCAATCAAGGTCACAAAAATATTCAATTTTCTTATTTGCCTGATTAACCTTTATGGAACCTTGTTCTGTGCAAATTGGACTTCAGGTGTGGCTGCAAACAAGAGATTATTGACACCGATGTATTTGCCTGAAATGCAAATGAACATGGCCACATAAACACAAAGCAGATAATGGAGCTACAATAGTTGATGGTGATGCAATATTGACTCCAGATCAGGTGGATTAGTTCAACATCCGAGCAGTCGATAGAGTGACTCATGCTTGTATCGAATTCTCCCTGAGACTGTATTTGTACAGATGCATCTTTATGAAGCCTCACATTAACTCCAATACAGCTTTTATTTGCAGTGCGGTCACCAGTGTAATATGTGCAAACAAAAGGGCTAAAAATTAATTTGCTTAAGATATCCTCATTCTATTTGTAAGTGTCAATTTGCATTAGTCCTTTAATCGCATGCTCTGGCCATATTTTTGATTACCCTCTCACCCCTACTCTTCTCCTCACCTGCCTATTTCCTCCCTTCCTTTTAGAGTTAAGGAACTGCAAGGTTTAAAAGACCCTGATGGGAGTTGTTTATAGACCCCCAAATGGTAGTAAGGATGTAGCCTACAAATTACAACGGGAGATAGAAAATGCATGCCAAAAAGGCACTGTTACAATAGTCATAGGGGATTTCAATATGGAGGTAGACTGGGAAAACCAGGTTGGTGCTGGATTCCAGGAGGGGGTGTTTCTAGAATGCCTACCAGATGGACTTTTAGAGCAGCTTGTAGTTGAGCCCACTAGAGGATCAGCTATACTGGATTGTGCGTTGTGCAATGAACCAGAATTGATTAGAGAGCTTAAAGTAAAAGAACCCTTAGGAGAAAGTTATCATAATATGATTGAATTCACCCTGAAATTTGAGAAGGAGAAGGTAAGATCAGATGTATCAGTATTACAGTGGAGAAAAGGGAATTACAGAGGCATGGGAGAGGAGTTGGCCAGAATTGATAGGAAAAGAATGTTGGCAGGATGATGACAGAGCAGCAATGGCTGGAATTTCTGGAAGCAATTTGGAAGGCACAGGATATGTACATCCCAAAGAGGAAGAGATATTCTAAGGGAAAGATGACACAACTGTGGCTAACAAGAGAAGTCAAAGCCAACATAAAAGCCAAAGAGAGGACATATACTGGAGCAAAAATTAGTGGGGAAGTTAGAAGATTGGAAAACTTTTAAAAACCAACAGAAGGCAACTAAAAAAGTAATTAAGAAGGTAAAGATGGCATACAAAAGTAAGCTAGCCAATAATATTAAAGAGGATATCAAAGGTTTCTTTGATACATAAAGGGTAAAAGAGAGGCAAGAGTGGATATCGGACCACTGGAAAACGATGCTGGAGAGGTAGTAATGGAGGAGAGCAAAATGGTGGATGAATTGAATAAGTATTTTGCATCAGTCTTCACCATGGAAGACACTACCTGTATGGTGGAAGGTCCATGTGTCAGGGGTCATGAAGTGTGTGAAGTTACCATAACTAGAGAGAACGTTCTTGGGAAGCCGAAAGGTCTGATGGTGTACACCTCAGAGTTCTGAAAGAGATGACTGAAGAGATTGTGGAGGCATTATTAATGATCTTTCAAGAATCACTAGCTATTGGAATAGTTCCGGAAGACTGGAAAATTGCAAATATCTCTCCATTTTTGAAAAATGGAGAGAGGCAGAAGAAAGGAAGCTATAGGCCAGTTAATCTGGCCTCAGTGGTTGGAAAGCTGTTAGAGTTGATTATTAAGGATGAGGTCTCAGGGAACTTGGAGGCACATGATAAAATAGACCATAGTCAGCATGGTTTCCTCAAGGGAAAATCTTGCCTGACAAATCTGTTGGAATTCTTTGAAGAAACATCAAGCAGTATAGACAATGAAGAATTGGTCGATGTTGTGTACTTGGATTTTCAGAGGGCCTTTGACAAGGTGCCACACAAGAGGCTGCTTATCAAGCTATGAGCCCATGGTTTTACAGGAAAGGTAAAGGCATGGATAAAGCAGTGGCTGATTGTCAGGAGGCAAAGAATGGAAATAAAATGAGCCTTTTCTGGTTGGCTGCCAGTGGCTAGCGGTGTTCCATAAGGGTCTGTTGGAACCAATTTTTTTACATTATATGTCAATGATTTAGATGATGGAATTGACAGTTTTGTTGCAAAATTTGGAGGTGATATGAAGATAGGTGGAGGGGCAGGTAGTTCTGAGATAGTAAAGAGGCTACGGAAGGACAGACAAATTAGGAGAACGGGCAAAGAAGTGGCAGATGGAATACAGCGTCGGGGAGTGTATGGTCATGCATTATGGTAGAAGAAATGAAAGAGTTAATTATTTTCTGAATGGAGAGAAAATGCAATATACTGAGGTGCAAAGGGACTTGGGAATCCTTATGCAGGATTCCCTAAAGGTTAATTTGCAAGTTGAGTCTGTGATGAGGAAGGCAAATGCAATATTTGCATTCATTTCAAGAGGACTACAACGAAAAAGCAAAGATGCAATGTTCAGACTTTATAAAGCACTGGCATTTGTAGTATTGTGAGCTGTTTCTGGGCCCCTTATTTTAGAAAGGATGTGCTGAAACTGGAGAGGATTCAAAAGAGATTCACAAAAATGATTCCAGGATTTGAGTCATGTGAAATGTATTTGATGGCTGTGGGCCTGTATTTACTAGAATTCAGAAGAATGAGGGATGACCTCATTAAAACCTATTGAATGGTGAAAAGCCTTGATAGAGTGGATGTGGAGAGGATATTTCCTATGGTGGAAGAGTCTAAGATCCTAGGACACAGCCTCATAATAAAGAAATGTCCTTCTAAAATGGAGATGAGGAGGAATTTCTTTAGCCAGAGAGTGGTGAATCTGTGGAACTTTTTGTCACAGGGAGCAGTGGAGGGCAAGTCTTTATGTGTATTTAAGGCAGAGGATAGATTTTTGATTGGTCAGGGTATGAAGGGATACGGGGAGAAGGCAGGAGATTGGGGCTGAGAGGAAAATTGGATCAGGCATGATGAAATGGTGGAGCAGACTTGATGGGCCAAATGGCCTAATTCTGCTCCTATATCTTATGGTCTTATGGCCTCCTCCTTCCCTTTCTGCCATGGTGCACTCTCATCCCTTATTAGATTCCTCCTTCTTCAGCCTTTTAGCTTTTCCACCTATCACCACCTAGCTCCTCACTTTGTTCCCCCACCCCCTTCCCCACCTATCCACCTGGTCTCATCTGTCACCTGTCCTGATGGAGGGTAGCAGCCCAAAACATCAAATATCAAATGTCTATTCCCCTCTATAGATGCTACATACCCTGCTTGGTTGCTCCAGCATTTTGTGCACGTTACTCTGGATTTCCAGTGCCTGCAAAATCTCTTGTGTCTCTGCACAGGATTATTTGGCTATCATCACAACGCTGTCAGGATTTTGTCCAAATTGTTTGCTTAAAATAAGCCAGCAATTACGTCTCAAAATGCACTCAGTCACCTGCAAAATGTGTTTGCTTCTCCTGGGGTTATTGAGGGCATTGTACAAATCCAAGCCCTTCTGTGCTTGCATTGATTTGAAAAACAGCAGTTTTCAGGCACGTTCTTGGCAGAACTGCCCCCATTTCTGAGGTACACACATAGTGCAGAAGTGGTGCTGCAGGTGCACGGCTTCAGGCACCCAGTGCTGTATGTATGGAGTCTGTATGCTTCCCTTGTCTGCTCCCACAACGCTTTCCTTTCACATCCCAAAGATGAGCAGGATAACAGGTTAACCCACAACTGTCAACTACCTCAAGTGCACAGATGAGTGGCAGGAGAATCTGGAAAAGCTGGTGGCAGAACAGCTTACAGGAAGATAAGTGGGATACTGGGACTGAGGGGGATGAGAGCCAGCATAGATAGGGTGGGCCAAATGGCCTCCTTAGATGGCATGGGAAAATATAAGTACAGACATGTTAATCTCAAATACTCTAAGACTGGAAGGAACACCAATAAAATAAGAACAATACCTCTTCTCACCTGCCTATCGCTTCCCTGGGTCCCCTTCTCCTATGGTCTACTCTCCTCTCTTATCAGATTCCTTCCACTCCAGCTCTTCACCTTTCCTACTCAACTGGCTTCACCTATCACCTTGTAGCTAATACTCCTTTCCCTTAACCACATCTTTTTATTCTGGTGTCTTCCCCCTTGCTTTCCAGTCCTGAAGAAGGGACTTGGCCCTAAATGTTGACTGTTCATTTCCATAGATGCTGCCTGATCTGCTGAGTTCCTCCAGCATTTTGTGTGTGTTGCTTTGGATTTCCAGCATCTGCAGATATCCTCATACCTACCAATTAAATCAAGAGCATTAATTCATATAGTGTCCTATCTCAACTGCTGGAATACCCTATAGCAGTTCACGGCAAATGAACTGTTTTTACTTTTGTGTGAATTATGCAATATAGGCAAACCCAAAAGCCACTAATCAAAATGCAAGGTCCCAGAAGCAGCAATGAGGTCAGGGTTAACCAACTTGTAGTCAGTGGCAGTGATAGAGGAAGGACTATTGGCCAAGCTAATGGTGGTACTTCCTACTCTTCCTCTAATGATGTCACAGGATCTTTTACAAACCAGTGGGAGGACAGACAGAGGTTTTGGTTTGATGTCTTACCTGAAGGTGACACCTCAAAGGGTTCAGCTCTCCCTCCGAATAGAGTGTCAGCTTGGATGACGCAATCACACTCTACACTCTGCCTTGAACCTGTGCGACACCACAACAAAACCATTCAAAGATCAGCACCAGCTTTATTATGGTAATATCAATCCTAAGGACCAAAGTACAATGATAAAAGGCATTTCATTCAAGTAGGGCATATTAAATTCCCACTTACTCATAGTCATGGAGCACTACAGCGCAGAAACTGGGCATTCGGCCCATCTAATCCATACCAAACTATTCTTCTGAATAGTCCCACTGATCTGCACCTGGACCACAGTCCTTCATACCCACCCCATCCATGTTTTTATCCAAATTTTTCTTTAATGCTGAAATTGAACCCGTAGTCACCACTTCTGCTAGCAGTTCGTTCCACACTTAAATCCCCCTCTGAGTGAAGAAGTTCCACCTGTCTTCCCTTTAAAGAGTTCACCTTTCACCCTTAAACTATGACCTCTAGTTCTAATCTCACCTAACCTCAGTGGAAAAGGCCCGCTTGCATTTACCCTATCCATACTGCTCATAATCTTGTGTTCCTTGATCGAATCTCCCCTCATTCTCCTATGCTCCAGGGAATAGAGTATTAACCAATTCAAACTTTCCCTATAGCTCAAGTCCCAGCAACATCCTTGTAAATTTTCTTGTGTTCCCATTTACTTTTTCTCTGTCAAATCTTAACATCTAGCTGAATATTACTTTTCTTCCTACCTTCAAACGAAGGCAGGATATCTGATAAACAAGATAAGAGACCACAATATTACAGGAAAAATACTAGCATGGATAGAAAATTGGCTAACTGGCATGAGGCAAAGAGTGGGAATAAAGGGGACCTTTTCTGGTGGGCTGCCACTAACTAGTGGTGTTTGGCAGGAGTTGGAATTGGGACCCCTTCTTTTCATGTCATATGTCAATGATTTGGATGATGGAATTGATGGCTTTGTGGCCAGGTGGAGGGGTAGGTAGTGCTGAGGAAACAGGGAGTCTGCAAGAAACACTTAGATTAGGAGAACTGGGAAAATAAGGGGCAAATGGAATATAGTGTAGGGAAGTGCACGGTCATCTAGGTTCTTGATTGGACATGGCATTAAAGGTTATGAGGAAAAGGCCGGGAACTGGGGTAGAGAAGGAGATTAAAAAAGATCAGCCATGATTGAATGGCAGAGCAGACTCAATGGGCCAGATGGCCTAATTCTGCTCCTATGTCCTATGGTCTTATGGTTATGCACTTTGATAGAAGAAACAAAGCATAGAATATTTTCTAACCAGGGAGCAAATTCAGAATTCAGAGATGCAAAGGGACTTGGGAGTCCTTGTGCAGGGTTCCTTAAATGTTAATTTGCAGGTTGAGTCAGTGGTAAGGAAGGCAAATGCAATGTTAGCATTCTTTCCAAGAGGATTAGAATATATCAACTAGGATGTAAAGCTGAGGCTTTATATGGCATTGGTCAGGCTACACTTGGAACATTGTGAGCAGTTTTGGACCCCTTATCTCTCGGAAAATATGTGCTGGTATTGGTGACATTCCAGAGGAGGTGCATAAGAATGATCCCGGGAATGGAAGGGTTAATGTTTGAGGACCATTTGATGGCTGTGGTCCTGTATTTGCTGGAGTTTAGAAGAATGAGGAGGGATTTCATTAAAATGACGGTTGAAAGGCCCAGATAGAGTGGATGTGGAGAGGATGTTTCCTATAATGAGAGAGTCTAGGACCAGAGGGCAAGCCTTAGAATAGAGGGACATCCCTTTAGAACAGAGATGAAGAGGAACTTCTTTAGCCAGAGGGAGGTGCACCTGTGGAATTTATTGCCACAGATACCTGTGCAGGCCAAGTCATTGGGCATATTTATAGGTTCTTGATTAATGAGGGTGTCAAAGTTTATGGGGCGAAGGCAGGAGAATGGGGCTGAGAGGGATAATAAATCATCCATTACAGAATGGTGAAGTAGACTTGATTGTTCAAATGGCCTGAATATGCTCCTGTGTCTAATGGTCTTACACACAAAATGCTGGAGGAACTCAGAGCATCAGACAACATCTATGGAGGGAAATGGACAGGTCTAAATTAAGGGCCTTCACTTCAAATATCGACTGTCCATTTCCCTCCATAGATGTTGTTTGACTCTCTGAGTTCCTCCAGCATTTTGTGTGTATTGCTCTAGATTACAGCGTCTGCAGTCTTTTGTGTCTCCTTTACTCTTATCTTGTTTCCCTGGCATTTCTGAATCTTTTCTCCAAAATGTTGAGGCTTATATTATCTTGTATTTTCTTCCTTGTTTCAGCTACCCATTTTGGAAATTTGAGCAAGCTTCAAAACTAACTTGACTCTTACTGAGTAAAAAAGCCCGTCCCCAGAAGGTTTATGGAATCATAGAGTCAGAAAACAATACAGCGTTGATACTGGCCCTTCTGCACAATCAATTCCTGCTGACCATATTTTCCATGGAGCTAGTCCCTATTTCCTGCATTTGGCTCATCTCCCCCTAAGCCTTGTAAATCCACATATCTATCCAAGTGTTATTGAATCTGCCTCAACCATTTCCTCTGGCGCCTCAATCCATATACTCATCACCTTCTGCATGACGAAGTTGCCCCTCAGGTCTCTTTTAAAGCAATTCCCTCTCACCCTAAATCTATACCCCATTGATTTGGACTCTCCTGCCCTGGGGAAAAGACTGTAACCATCCATCTCATTTATGCCTCTCATAGAAGTACTTAATGATAAGATTGCTCCTCATTCTCTTACAGTCCAAGGAATAATGTCCTAGCCTGGACAACCTCTCCCTATTACTTAGACTCTCTCGTCCTGTCAATATATTCATAAATCTTTTCCTGTACTCTTTCCACTTTCACCACATCTTTCCTGTGACAGGGTGACCAAACTGTACACTATGCTCTGTGCAGTTTCAGCAATGACTTGTACAACTGCAACTTTATGTCCCAACTCCTGTACTCAATGCCCTAAATATTATGTAGCGCTGTGGAATAAGGAATTTGTGCTCAAACATCCCGCACCCCTGAAAAAGGGAATAGATTTGGCTCTGAAAGCTTTAAGACAAGCTGCAGCTGGTCTCCCGGGAGCCGGTGTTGAGTGTGGCTGACTTGAGCTAAACTTGTAAAATGCTGGAGGAACTCAGCAGGTCAGGCTGCATCTATGAAGAGAAATGAACAGTTGACATTTCAGGCTAGGAGAGGGTTTTGGCTCATTTCCCTCTATAGATGCCGCCTGAGTTCCTGAGTTCCTCCGGCTCATGATTTACAGCATCAGCAAAATCCCCTGTGTCTCCAATTTGAGCAAAACTTGCTTTTCACGTCTGATGAGTCAATTCAGCTATCACACACAAGGGGGCAAGCCAGAGTCAGGAACAGTCCTGACTCACTGAATACCCATGGGTCGCCACATGCAGGTGGAATTTGATCCCAAAGCTGCAGAGGAGATAAACTTTGTCTTATTAGCAAAGAGCTGCTGCAAATACTAATGCCTCTTGTTAATAGAAATCAAACTGTTCAGGGAGCTTGTGCACAATTTACAGTTGGGCGCACTGTTTATTTTTGTCCCCCCAGTGCTGTTTTTAGAACTGTGAATGCAAATGGTGCGATGAAGAGAAGCAGAAGTTTTAGGAAGCAAAAATACAAGTGCAGAAAACTAAAGCAAAGCCAGGACTTGTTGGAAAGCACTATGGGTGAGACAGCATTTGCAAAAAAAAAGGCAAGTTCATACTTTAGGTTTTGCCTTCATACTTTTGTCAGTCTCTTTGGGTCAAGGGTGGCTTGTTTTGCACTTGTTTCTTTCTCCTTATCCACTTGGAGCAGACACATGCTAGGGATACCCACAAGTTCTACTTTCACTGTCCTCCTGGAAATTTCTTGTGGTGATAGAACATCAATCAGATTGCCCCATACAGGAGACCAGTGTTGAGCACATGGACAATGTGGAGATGGTTGTGCACGATTCGAAGCTTGATGGTGGGGACATTAGCAGGGAGAGGTCACTGATGGCAGTTCACTTATCTTACCATGGGATTTTGAAGATTTTGTGGGGTTAGGATTGGGGTTACCTCTCCAGTGCCTTGGGATGCCTGATGTAGATAGCCCAGTTCAAGTCAGTTACTGCTACCTGGTAGACCATGACATTACATTTGATGAGGTCTTGATCTTCAAACACACTTTCCATTTGTCAACCAAAGGCTGTGCAGGAACCCTGAAGAAAATACTGAATTTCATTGTTGATATTGACCTTTTACTATCTGTGGTGCACAGACCAAATGGAACTTCCTTTGTGGGTCAGAAAGAAACATGCATTTGGTAATGAGGGAGTTGGGAAAGAACGATTAGTGGTTATTGGTTGATTGCTGTCATGTGTATTGAGATGCAGTCAAAAGCTTTTGTATTACAGGCCAGCTGAGCAGATCATTCCGTACATCAGTACATTGAGCTAGTACAGAAGGAGAACAGAATGTAGATTACAGTGTGACTGTTACAGAGAAAGTGCCGTGTGGGCTGATGGTAAAGTGCAAGGGCCACAATGAGATAAATTGAGAGAGGTAGATCAAGAGTTGACTTTTATTGTACGGGAGAGCTGATCAAGAGTTGTATAATAGTGGGACAGAAGCTGCCCTCGAGTCTGGTGGTAAATGCTTTTAGGTTTTTTGTATCTTCTGCCCAATGGGAGAGTGAGAAGAGAGAACACCCAGGTGGGAGGGGGTCCTTGATTATGTTGGCTGCTCTCCCAAGGCAGCATAAAGTATACAGGGGAGGGGAGGGGAGGCTAGTTTGTGTGGTGGGCTGGGCTCTGTTCACAACTCTTTTCTTGAGTTTCTTGTGGCAGTTGCCATACAAATTGTGATGCGTCCATATAGGATGCTTTCTGTGGTGTATCTGTGAAAAAATAACTTCAACGGAAAGCTAGCTTCAACAGAGTCCTCCTCTTCAGGAATGGCTTAGAACACAGATTTTTCAAAACCAACACCCTGCTTCACCAAGGGGACATGTACAAAGCTCTATTGAAGCACTGTCAGCTGCTTGATCATCCAAGCATGCTAGCAGAGGGCAGTCCCTGCCAGACCTTTCAGTAAAGCTCTGATAGAGCCCCAGCTGGTCCTGAAGGGGCTCTACTGGTTCTGCCCTTGACAAATGCTGGACAGTTTTCGAAGTATTCCTGGATTTACCTGAGTCAAGTACAATGCAGGGTCAGAGGGAAGTAAGAAGCAGGGGAAATGGGACTAATAGGATTTCTCCCTATTAATAGGACCCTTCGTCAGGAAGGGTCTCGGCCCGAAAAGCCGACAGCGCTTCTTCCTATAGATGCTGCCTGGCCAGCTGTGTTCCACCAGCATTTTGTGTGTGTTGTTATTCTATAGAATTACATCATTTTGTCTATTGTATTTGTAATGGTGGCTTTATAATGTATAGGTCCATTGCTCTATGTTCTACGGGCCTATTATTTTATGCTTAAATGCACTATAGTTCTATAACTATGTTCTATGATGCTATAATCTATGATTCTATGGTCTTATTGCTACTTACTATCATTTTATGGTTCTATTTGCCTGCAGTTCTATTGGTGTGGGTATTTGGATCTATGGGTCTATTGTTTTTTGGAAATACCATTTTATGATTCTTTAGAATCGATGTGTCTATGCACAGTTCTACCGATCTATTAGTTTATTTGTCAATGGGTGAATGAGTCAGTTTTTGGAATGAATCTGTAGAAATGAAGAATCTTACTCCCACAGAAAGATTCATTCATCTGTGTTTTTACATTTCTTTGGGATGATAGGTATCCATTGAATGGATTGGTATGGTATATACCATAATTGTATAGTTTCCCTGAACTGTGGGTATTTTGTTTGATAGTCCAAGGGCATATGTGTATGTGAGTCTGCAGGCAGATAAGAAAGTTAGCCATTACTATCTGGGCCAGTATACCAACAAGAAAGTATCTGATACAATTAGTACAATTAAGTTAGTGATTTAACCATTTACACACCTGTGGACCTACAGATTTATCCATGTGTGTAAACCAATGAACAGGGGTGAAACTGGCTTACATTTCTTTCTAAATGGTTAAATCAAACAAAATACCCACAGTTCAGGGAAACCATAAATATGTGTGTAAATATGGACGTATGGGCCTTTTAAGCAACGGGTCTGTAAATCTACCTGTCTAGCAATGTACGGGTTAATGGCCCTCTGGATCTATCCATCCATGGGGGAGGAGGTCTATGAGTGTATGGGTCCTTCATTCTATAAATCTACTGGTTTGTGGTTCAAAGAATCATTGATTATGTGCAAGTATGAATTGATAGTAGTGTGTGTGTGTGTGTGTGTGAAATGTTCCATGTACCTGGGGTTCTCTGGGTCTGCCCATGGTTATATCAGACCATGAATTTATAAGTTTATTATTTTATAGTTCTGTGGGGATAGGTGTAAATAGATATCTGATTCAATGGGTTATGAATCTATGACGGATTTTTGTTTCTGTGCTTATGTGTGTCAATAGGTCTATTGTTCTATTAATCTGTTTCTAGTTACAGGTGCTAAAATCCTCATGAGTCTAAGGATCCAAGGGTCTGTGATCTATGAGGCTATAAATTTATCCATTAGTCTATGTTTCTTGTTGTTATGGGTTTGTGAATCGTTGGGTCACTAGATTATAGGTTGGTGGGTAAATAAGTAATTTGGTCACAGAATATATGCTTCTGTGGGTCTATTGATACATGGGACTAAATCTTTATGGTACCATGTGACACCATAAATATTTAGTCCTGTGTATCAATAGACCCACAGAAGAGCGTCTCGGGGTCCCTGGATATGTGGGACCAATGGATTAGTTGTTCCATGGTTCTGTGGGTCTACAATCTTTGGCCAATGGATTGATGGTTCTATGGATCTTTGGTCTGTGGGCCTATAGTTTTATAGACCAATTGTCTATGGATCTATGGGTCTCTAATCCGTGGATCATTAGTCTATTGATCTATGGGTTTATAGTCTATGGTTCTATATTCTAGAGCTACAGTATATAGTTATTTGATGCTATGGGTCTATTGTCGTGGGTGCACAGACTTTGAACCGAGTTTATAATCTGTAAGTCTATATTCTTTGAACCTGGAGTAATCAGGTTATAGTCTATTATTCTATGAGTCCACAGCCTGTGACTCCATAGTGTAAAGACCAGGATCTATGGTTCTATCTCTCTATGGATCTCTCTATGAAGTCCTTGGTTCCATGGGTCTATAATGGATCTGTAATCGATGGATATACACTCAGTGGCCAATTTGTTAGGTACACCAGTACACCAGCTTATTAATATGAATATCTAAGCAGCCAATCAAGTGGCAGCAACTCAATGCATAAGAGCCTGCAGATGTGGTCAGAGGCTCAGTTGTTGTTCAGACCAAACATCAGATGGGGAAGAAATGTGATCAAAGTGACTGTGGAATGATTGTTGGTATCAGACAGAGTGGTTCAAGCATCTCAGAAATGGCTGATTTCTTGGGACTTAAATGCAGAACAGTCTCTAGAGCTTACAGATAATGGTGCGAAAAACAAAAAAAAATCCAGTGAGCAGCAGTTCTGTGTTGGCGAAAACACCTGGTTATTGAGAGAGGTCAGAGAAAAATGGCCAGACTGGTTCAAGTTGACAGGAAGGCAACTGTAACTCAAATAATCACGTGTTACAACAGTGGTGTGCAGAAGAGCATCTTTCAACACACAACACATTCAATCTTGAAGTGGATGGGCTACAGCAGCAAAAAACTAAGAAACAGATACTCTACTCAGAATTCTGCTCTCATGAGGTAGACACAAGAAATATTCAAAGATGTCCCAAAGATTCCTTGAAGAAATGCAATATCCCCACTGACTCCTGGAGATCTCTGACCATACTCACTCATGACAGAGAAGTTGCATTCAGAACCTTGGGTCTGTGCATCAGGAGCACACAGATACCCTGTGAGGGAGATGACAGAGTGCACCACCTTACAAACTAGCCACCCACCACCCTTAACTGGCCAGTGGTGTAGTGACATCTGCACTGGATGCTGAGGCGAGTGGTCCCGGCTTCAAATCTGGCCAGCTTCTTGCACACTTTCCATCTGTGCTGGGTTGAGCATCGAGTGAGCAACTCGGTCTCGTAAAAAACAGACAAAAATGCTAAAGGAAATGGCAATTGCCACCCAGTGCACCACAAGGCATGGAGAGTAACAACCCATCACCCTGCAAGGCACCTCTTCCCTATTTGTGAAGGAGTTTGGGGTTTGGTCAACCACTTCAGGATTATCAAACCAGAGTGAAAGCATGTCATCCTTGAATCCCAAGGAATGCCTGGAAAGAAGATCAGTGGGTCTATAATTCTATGGGTCCGTAGGTTACAGGGCTATCATGTATCGACCATGAGGTTATAGTCCGTGGGACCATAACTTCTGGATCCTAGCTCAATAGCCTGTGGATCTATAATCTATAGACTACAGGTCAATAGTTTATTAGTCTATAGTCTATGAGCATAGATCAATAGTATATAACTCTATGTACCATGATGCAATAGCCTATTGGCCTAGACTTTAAATCATTGGCCTGTAGTCAATGGGTCTATGTGTCTATGAAACTAAGGTTATGTGGATTTATTCTGCCATGGGTCTATAATTCTATATTTTTGTGTTTCCATGAACATATGTTTCCATGGGTCTGTCAGACTATGATCCCATGAGACTTGGGTCACACGTATGGTTCAATGGATTGATGTTTATTTATATTTGCCTGTGATTCTGTATATGGGCCTGTGGCTATGGGTCATTGGTGATATGGGACAACAGTTTATGGATAACTGGTCCTTGATTCTATATGTCTATTGCATACAGTCCAAGGATCCAGGGTTCTTTGTGTCTACAGGTCGCTGAGTCTGTGGCTCCATGAAGCTCTGCATCATTGGAGAAACGGGTCTGTTTAAGGGATCATGGTTCTGTTGCTCTCTAGGCTATAGGACAATGGCTCTGTAAGTTTGCAGTTTGATGTTTCTGTGGTCTTAATACCAGAGATGCATAGTTCAATGGTTCTATGCTCCTTTTCCTCTGAGGGTGATGTTTTTCAGATCATTAGGTCTACAATTTAAGGGTTTGTCATTAAAAAGTGAGGTGGGTAGGAACTTCTTTGCACAGCGAGTGCCAAATCTCTGGAATTCTGTTCCCTGGAAGGTTGCTGAGGGTCAAACACTGGAGATATTTGAAGAGGAGGGATATAAATGCTTCAAAGGTCGGTGAATTGAGGACTATGCATAACTGGCACCGGAGAGGTGCTGAGGCCATGGACATATCAATCATATTCATGGTGAATGTCAGGGGCAGAGTGAGCTACTCTACTCCAGTTTTCTTGTGGTCATGTTCTTGTCCATAAATCCATACTCTGTGTGTCAATGAGTTGCATGGCTGTGCATCTACTGCTCTGTCAGTCCAAAGCCACTGTGTCTCTGGTTCTTCAGGTCAAAGGTTAGCAAACCTATGAGTGGATATTGCCATGGGTTTGTAAGCTACTAGAAAATGGCTCCTAGAATTGCTGGGACACTGGGTCTACATTTCCATAGTCAATGGCTCTATAGACCTGCAAGTGTACAATTTGATGAGGTTGTGATTCTATGGGTCTATACACCCATTATTCTGCAAGTCTATGGTTCTGCAGGTCAATTGGTCCTATGGGTCACATGCTTCTATGAATCACTGGGTCTAATGGTTCTAGTGGTGGAGTCTACAGCTCTATAATCCCATATTTCTGTGGATCTGCAACAGCAAAAATACTGTCCATTTATATAGTGCACTGTTTCTATCTTTATTGTTGACAAATTTACACTAAACTGCAGAAGGTGGGATGATCAAAATGAAGAATTTAATGAATGCCTTAAGATAAGTATAAGAGTTAGAGAGGTTTAGAGAAGGAATTCCAGGCCCTTCTGATGTAAGGTTTTTGATCTGAAAAAAACGAATTCTGGTTCTCCCACCACAGATGCTGCCTGATCTGCTGATCAGTCCAAGAATTTCAAATTTTTATTTCTGAATTCAAGAATTTTGGGCTTCAGCCACAGCAGTTATCTGGATTTGCAGGTGTACAGTACCTTGAATGGCACACGTTTGGAGGAGATGCAAGACAGAGAGGTGGGACTTAATACTAAGATAAGAACTTTAAAACCAAGCCAATGTGGGTCAGTGAACAAGACAGTACAAGTTAGCAACTGAGTAATATATGGCCTAAAGTTTATGGAAGGTAAATTGAATGAGGACAGCCAGGGGAAAGTTGCCTAAAAGTCAATTCTAAATGTGACAAAGGTATGAATTGGAGTTTTAGCATGAAAAAGCTGACAGAGTAGTGGGCACTTGAAACTGGCTTCATTCTTGCTGATACTTAATTTGCAAAAACTTCAGTTGCCCCAGATGATATGGAGACTCATTCTATTGACTCTGTAGCTCTAATGGTTTGTGGGCCTGCAGGTGCATCTGAAACAGGGATCTATGATCTAACATTACAGGTGCAGCATTGCAGTGACCTCATTTACAAGGGCGGTGATATTGATTGCAAGTAAAGCTCCTGACAAGATGTCAGTAACAGTGCCTGGGAGTGTGCAAGTTGGGGAGAGATGTAAGCAGATTTATTGGTTTGGCTTGGTTTGTCAAAACATCATTCATATCAAAGAGATCTCACCTAACAACAAGAAAAGCTTGTCTGTGTTGTGATATTATCAATGTCGCTTTACCAGAGAAAAAAAGTTGAGGTTAGTTACAAAATGATGCTATCAGGAAAGCCTTATTTTCAGCTGACATGTCTTTCACTGACCTATTTATGAGAATGTCACCCTTTCTGGAATTTGTGTTTGGTGCACGAGATTCAAACCGGCAGAAAGGTGGCAGCAAGCACTTACCACCATGAGAGTTGGTTAGCTCTTGCACAAAGGATCTGGTCGCCTACCAGAACATCCCTTGTAGTGCTGGAATATTGTTCGACAAATACATGCGTTTGAAATCCTCAAATCAGGTCCCAGAACGGACACAGCTAATTTTGTTTGTTTTACCAGTGCTGTCTCCCTTGTTGGATTTGTTTTTCCTCAGGCCGTTCCACAGTTTCTGTTGCAGCCTTGAATTGGTAATTACCCCCAGGGAACTGTTTCACTCATTTTCTGTACCTCCCCTGGCTCTACTTCTCTTTAGTCTCCTTCCCTTTAGTTACCTATTCATAATTGTGAACCCACAGTCTTCCATCCACAGCCAATTCTGGTCACCCTTTTACAAGAAGGATGAGGAGGCTTTGGAGAAAGGTGCAAAGGAGGTTGGATGCAAGTGATCTGCAACCATTCCAGGGCCTATTCTGAGGATTCTGCTGGGGCTGTGCACTTCCCTGCCTTGCCAGCCGTCTGCCAGCTCTGAAAGACACCTCAGCGGGAATGTACAGGAATGCACGCTGCCAAGCTGTGCAGCCTCCAGCTTTGGAGGAACAAGTTTTAAAGCGGCTTCAAGGTTCTGCTTCTAAATAAAGGGAAATGTGGAAACGTTGAGAGAAAGACATCCAAGCTCAAATCTCACAGCAGGTTTGACAGAATTAGTGGTGAGAAAAGGCAGTTTAATGAAAACAGACAATGTTGGGAACACTCAGCAGGTTAGGCAGTGTCTGTATAGAGAGGAACAGAGTTAATAGTTCACGTCAAGGTCCCTTTGCTAGAGCTCTTTCTATGGCTAAGATCGTCTCTGACCACAAATGTTAACCTTGTTTCTCTCTTCACAGAAGCTCCCTGACCTACTGAATGTTCCCAGCATTTTCTGTTTTTATTTCAGACTTCCAGTATCTGCAGTATTTTTTAAAGGCAGCTTAATGTTTTATTTCTATTAATTTTATTCTGTTCTGGGTACCACTGGCAAGGCCAGCATTTATTGCCCATCCCTAAATGTCCCTTGAAAAAATATGAGGAGTATAGATAGGATAAATGCAGGCAGGCTTTTTCCACTGAGGTAGGTTGAGACTAGAGCTAGAAGTCATGGGTTAAGGGTGAAAGATGAAATGTTTAAGGGGAACCTGAGGGGGAATTTCTTCACACAGCGGGTGGTGAGCTTCCAGTGCAAGTGGTGGATGTGGGGTCAATGGTAACATTTTAGAGAAGTTTGACTAAGTACATGGATGGGAGGGGTACAGAGGGTACAATAGACAATAGGTGCGGGAGTAGGCCATTTGGCCCTTCGAGCCAGCACCGCCATTCACTGTGGTCATGGCTGATCATCCACAATCAGTACCCTGTTCTTGCCTTCTCCCCATATCCCTTGACTCTGCTATCTTTAAGAGCTCTATCTAACTCTTTCTTGAAAGCATCCAGAGAATTGGCCTCCACTGCCTTCTGAGGCAGAGCATTCCACAGATCCACAACTCTCTGGGTGAAAAAGTTTCCTCAACTCTGTTCTAAATGGCCTACCCCTTATTCTTAAACTGTGGCCTCTGGTTCTGGACTCCCCCAACGTCAGGAACATGTTTCCTGCCTCTAGCGTGTCCAATCCCTTAATAATCTTATATGTTTCAATCAGATCCCCTCTCATCCTTCTAAATTCCAGTGTATACAAGCCCAGTCACTCCAATCTTTCAACATATGACAGTCCCACCGTCCCAGGAATTCACCTCGTGAACCTACGCTGTAGTCCCTCAATAGCAAGAATGTCCTTCCTCAAATTTGGAGACCAAAACTGAACACAATACTCCAGGCGTGGTCTCACCACGGCCCTGTACAACTGCAGAAGGACCTCTTTGCTCCTATACTCAACTCCCCTTGTTACGAAGGCCAACATACCATTAGTTTTCTTCACTGCCTGCTGTACCTGCAAGCTTACTTTCATTGACTGATGTACAAGAACACCTAGATCTCGTTGTACTTCCTCTTTTCCTAACGTGACACCATTCAGATGGTACATGGTATAGTGCACGGGTATAGAGGGCTATGGTCCAGGTGTAGCCCGATCGGACTAGGCAGAATAATAGTTTGGCGTGGACTAGATAGGTCAAATGGCCTGTTTCTGTGCTGTAGTACTCTATGAGGAGGTGGGGGTGAGCTGCATTCAGAAATGCCTACAGTCATTCTGATGAATGTGTACCCCCAGTGCTGTTGGGGAGGGAGTGCCAGGACTTAGACCCAGTGAGGGTGAAGGAACAGTGATCCCCAAGTCAGGATGGTGCTTGTCTCGGAGGGGAACCTGCAGGTGGTTGTGTTCCTCTGTGCTCGCTGCCTTTGGCCTGATTGTTGGTAGGGATCACCAAGTTTGGGAGGGAATGTGCTTTTGGAGTATGATCAAAGTCCAACACTTTCACCACTCCCATGCCGGGTGGATGGAGCTGGCAGTGTCAGGCCTGATGTCAGCTCCCACTATTTTCTGATCATATTACCTTTATATATTAACTCATCACATCTTATATTATCCCATTCAGCAACCCACACCCCACCACATGCCTCATCTACCATTCTTGATTCCTCAAAGGGCAGCACAGTGGGTAGAGCTGCTGGCTCATAGTGCCAGAGACCTGGGTCCAATCCTGTCCTTGGTCCCTGTCTGTGTGGAGTTTGCATGTTTTCCCTAACAGCGACTCCTTTGCTTGCATCTTCGGAAACAGCTCTATTTCCACCTTAAATATCTCTATTTTTCCCTTTCAGGATTCTTTTGAAGGCCCTGACCTGGAGTTAGACGCTGACTATGGTTCTTTGTGGGAATGGGACCCGCTCTCGGGGTTCCACGACTGGGCATTATTCGACACGCCAAGGGTTTGGCCTGAGAGTCTCGATCATGTTTGGAAGCCCAAGATCTCGGGACTCTGGATACAGGCGGATCGAGGGTTGGTGTCACGGCAGGAGACTTGTGTGTTGTCGGGCAGGCCGGAAAATCTTTCGCTGTGGGCCCGAAGACCCGAGATCTTTGTGATCTTTGGACACAGAACTCAAAAAAGCGATGAAATGGACTTTTAACATCGTAAATCAGCGGGTTGTTATTATGTCTCCTACTCACTGTGCAAATGGGAGACACCTCCCTCTCCATGGCCAGGGAGAGAGAGAGAAGCTGTGGGTTGTCGAATGTTGGATGAAATGTGAAACCTTTGGGGTAGCTTTGGTGTCTTTGCTATCACTTAGCTCATGCTTGTGCACGGTGGTGGGTGCGTTTTTTGTTTTGCTGGTGGGGGGAGGGGGATTGTTGCTCACTGAAGCTTACACACGGGGAGGGGGGAGCTGGGGGGACTTTGGGGTTCTCACATTTAACTGTTGTTCATTCTTTGGGGGCACACCTCTGGTTTCGTGGATGTTTGTGAAGAAAAAGCATTTCAGGATGTATATTTTATACATTTCTCTGACATTAAATTTGACCTTTGAACCTTTGAACCATTTGGGTTTCCTGTCCAGGTACTCTGGTTTCCTCCTGTACCCCAAAGGATTGCTGGTAGGCTAGCTGACCTCTGTAAATTGCCCTACTGTTTAAGAGAAAATGGCCATGTGTGAGGGAATAATTTCCAGGACTACAGGGGAAATAGGTAGATGAAAATGGGATTGGTGGGAGCTGGTATGGTGCTCCCATGAATAGTCTGCTTTAGTGTTGCAATAAATGAGCTAGGCATTATCTGTAGAAACTCTCCCAGTCGGATGAAGGAGGGCTGACTTACTCAGAGCTTTTTCCCCTCTACTCAATCCTGTCCACCTCAAACCCACAGACAGGGCACCACAAAGCAGACAGACTAACCCCAAACCAGACTCTTCAGCCCAAAAGGGACACCAGAGACTGCAGATGCTGGAATCTGGAGCAATAACCTGCCAGAAGACTTCAGCAAATGAAAATCAAAGGCTCCAACAGAAAATTCTAGGAACACTCAGCAGGTCAGGCAGCTTCTGTGGTGAGAGAAATAGAGTTAATATTTCGGGTTGTAAACCCTTCAGTACCTTATGATGTTTACCTTGACTGTTTCCCACCAGTGCACCAAGGAGTTAAAGCAAGACTTTGCAATATCCCAACCTGTGAAACCGTTTTTTTAAAATCCTCAGTGTTTTTTGAAACAAGAACTCTGTTTCTCTTTCCACAGAGAAGGGCCTTTGATCTGAAATGCTAATTCTATTTCTCTCTCCCCAGATGCTGCATGACCTGACAAGTGTTTTCAGCATTCTCTACTTTTATTTCTATCCTTTTCCAGGCATGATTAAAGCCAATATATTTTAATCTTTTGGGTCTTATATTTTTCTAGAAACTTTACTATTTTCCCAAAACTTTTGGGTTTTCCAGCAGCGGTAGAAATCCCAGTGGAATATTCCTCAGCTCAGTTTAAGGCCGAATATCAGGAGGAGATTGCTGCGAAGTGGCTGACCCTATAACACCTCTAATGCTACTGACAAAGCTCCCAACATGCGCTCCACAAGGCTTTGATGAACAATAAATCAGGAGTATTTACAAAAGTAACCACCCAAACCAGGGTAGGACACGTGCAGTGGTTTCAAGATTCAAGATTGTTCAATGCCATTTCCAGTACATAAGTGTAAAGGAGAACAAAATAAATGTTACTCCATATCCAATTCAGCGCAAAAAGAAACATAATAATAAAAAAAGACAATAAATATAAATATATAAGATAGCTTGCATACATAGATTGATTGTATGTACATAAAGTGACACTAAGTACAGGAGTGTCTGTACATAAGGTGATCTGACAGGAAATGATATAGTAGTTGTGGTGGGGTGGGTTACTGGGTGGAGGTATTGTTCTACCTTACTGCTTGACGAAAGGAACTGTTTTTGAGTCTGGTGGTCCTGCCATTGATGGTACATAGTCTCCTACCTGATGGGAGAGGGACAAACGGTCCATAAGCAGGGTGGGTGAGATCCTACTGGCTTTTCTCCAGCAGCTGTCTGTATATATGTCCTTCATGGCAGGTAGGCTGGTGCTGGTGACGTGTTGGGCAGTTTCAACTACCCATGGTAGAGCCTACCTGTCTGTGTACAGTGGTGCAGCTTGTGAGATTGTGCTCTACTGCACATTAGTCAAAAGAGTGAGTATTGGTGTGGACAGTCCAGCTCTCTTCAGCCTCCTCAGAAAGTTGAGGCATTGGTGAGCTTTCCTGACTGTGTAGAATGTGTTCTGGGACCAGGAGAGGTTGTGTGTGATGTGCATTCCACTGATGTGTCACTGATGTAAAGAGGGTGTGAGTGCCACGAGTTTTCCTGAAAGTCAATTACCATCTCCTTTGTCTTGTTGACATTGAGGGATAGCTCGTTTGTCTGGCACCAGGCCTTGAGCTCTTCCACCTCCTTTTTGTAGGTCACCTCATCATTATTGCTGATGAGCCCCACCACTGTTGTGTGACTGGTGAACTTGACAATGTGATTACTCGAGTGTTTGGCCATACAGTCATGTGTGAGCAGAGTGTACAGCAGTGGGCTCAGCACACTGCCCAGGGGACACCCATATTCAGGATGATGGAGAGGGAGGAGTGGTTGTGCATCCTAACTATCTGAGGTCTGTTTGTCAGGAAGTCCGACACCCAGATACACAGAGGTGTATTTAAACCGAGGAGTAGGAGTTTGTTCACCAAGGTCTGTGGGACAATAGTGTTGAATACTGGACTGAAATCCAGAAACAGCATTCAGACATAAGTGTCCGTGTTTTCTAGATGTGTCAGGGCCAGGTGCAGGACAGATGCTATGGCATCCATCGGCGGTTTTGCTGCTGAGTGTCCAGTGGGGCAGGAATGGAGTTTTTGATATGTGCCATTATCGGCTGTTCAAAGCTCTTCACGATGATAGTGGTCAGTGCCACTGGGAGGTAGTCGTTTAGTTCTTTGGTACAGGGATGATGGTGGCTGATTCGAAGTGTGTGGGGACAGCAGCCTGGGTGAGTGAAGTGTTGAAGACGTCCATGAGGACATCAGTCAGCTGTGTGCACACTCCCTGAGTACCAGGCCTGAGATGTTGTCTGGCCCGGCAGCCTTACGGGGGTTGACTCTGCAGAGTCCTTCTTATGTCTGGTGATCTGACAGACAGTGTCTGCTCACCTGGTGGGTGGGGGTAGCTTTTGTGGCATGCCTCAAAGCGTGTATAAAAGTTGTTTAGAGCATCAGGGAGGGAGATGCCACTGGTACAGTCTACGCTGCTTTCCCTTGAGTAGTCAGTAATGCCCTTTATACCAGCCACATATGTCAGTTATTGTTATAGAACATAGAACATAGAATAGTACAGCACATTACAGGCCCTTTGGCCCACAATGTTGTGCCGACCTTCAAACCCTGCCTCCCATATAACCCCCCACCTTAAATTCCTCCATATACCTGTCTAGTAGTCTCTTAAACTTCACTAGTGTATCTGCCTCCACCACTGACTCAGGCAGTGCATTCCACGCACCAACCACTCTCTGAGTGAAAAACCTTCCTCTAATATCCCCCTTGAACTTCCCTCCCCTTACCTTAAAGCCATATCCTCTTGTACTGAGCAGTGGTGCCCTGGGGAAGAGGCGCTGGCTGTTCACTCTGTCTATTCCTCTTAATATCTTGTACACCTCGATCATGTCTCCTCTCATCCTCCTTCTCTCCAAAGAGTAAAGCCCTAGCTCCCTTAATCTCTGATAATAATCCATACTCTCTAAACTAGGCAGCATCCTGGTAAATCTCCTCTGTACCCTTTCCAATGCTTCCACATCCTTCCTATACTGAGGCGACCAGAACTGGACACAGTACTCCAAGTGTGGCCTAACCAGAGTTTTATAGAGCTGCATCATTACATTGCGACTCTTAAGCTCTATCCTTCGACTTATGAAAGCTAACACCCCATAAGCTTTCTTAATTACCCTATCTACCTGTGTTGCAACTTTCAGGGATCTGTGGACATGTACCCCCAGATCCCTCTGCTCCTCCACACTACCAAGTATCCTGCCATTTACTTTGTACTCTGCCTTGGAGTTTGTTCTTCCAAATTGTACTACCTCACACTTCTCTGGGTTGAACTCCATCTGCCACTTCTCAGCCCACTTCTGCATCCTATCAATGTCTCTCTGCAATCTTCAACAATCCTCTACACTATCTACAACACCACCAACCTTTGTGTCATCTGCAAACTTGCCATCCTACCCTTCTACCCCCACATCCAGGTCATTAATAAAAATCACGAAAAGTAGAGGTCCCGGAACAGATCCTTGGGGGACACCACTAGTCACAGCCCTCCAATCCGAATGTACTCCCTCCACCACGACCCTCTGCCTTCTGCAGGCAAGCCAATTTTGAATCCACCTGGCCAAACTTCCCTGGATCCCATGCCTTCTGACTTTCTGAATAAGCCTACCATGTGGAACCTTGTCAAATGCCTTACTAAAATCCATGTAGGTCACATCCACTGCACTCCCCTCATCTATATGCCTGGTCACCTCCTCAAAGAACTCTATCAGGCTTGTAGGCACGATCTGCCCTTCACAAAGCCATGCTGACTGTCCCTGATCAGACCATGATTCTCTAAATGCCCATAGATCCTATCTCTAAGAATCTTTTCCAACAACTTTCCCACCACAGACGTAAGGCTCACTGGTCTATAATTACCCGGACTATCCCTACTACCTTTTTTGAACAAGGGGACAACATTTGCCTCCCTTCAATCCTCTGGTACCATTCCCGTGGACAACGAGGACATAAAGATCCTAGCCAGAGGTTCAGCAATCTCTTCCCTTGCCTTGTGGAGCAGCCTGGGGAATATTACATCTGGCCCCGGGGACTTATCCATCCTAATGTATTTTAACAACTCCAACACCTCCTCTCCCTTAATATTAACATGCTCCAGAACATCAACCTCACTCATATTGTCCTCACCATCATCAAGTTCCCTCTCAGTGGTGAATACCAAAGAGAAGTATTCATTGAGGACCTCGCTCACTTCCACAGCCTCCAGGCACATCTCCCCACTTTTATCTCTAATCGGTCCTACCTTCACTCCTGTCATCCTTTTGTTCTTCACATAATTGAAGAATGCCTTGGGGATTTCCTTTACCCTACTCGCCAAGGCCTTCTCATGCCCCCTTCTTGCTCTTCTCAGCCCCTTCTTAAGCTCCTTTCTTGCTACCCTATATTCCTCAATAGACCCATCTGATCCTTGCTTCCTAAACCTCGTGTATGCTGCCTTCTTCCACCTGACTAGATTTTCAACTTCACTTGTCACCCATGGTTCCTTCACCCTACCATTCTTTATCTTCCTCACCAGGACAAATTTATCCCTAACATCCTGCAAGAGATCCCTAAACATCGACCACATGTCCATAGTACATTTCCCTGTAAAAACATCATCCCAATTCACACCCGCCTTGTAGCCTCATAGCCTCATAATTTGCCCTTCCCCAATTAAAAATTTTCCTGTCCTCTCTGATTCTATCCTTTTCCATGATAATGCTAAAAGCCAGGGAGCAGTGGTCACTGTTCCCCATATGCTCACCCACTGACAGATCTGTGACCTGACCCGGTTCATTACCTAATACTAGATCTAGTATGGCATTCCCCCTAGTCAGTCTGTCAACATACTGTGACAGGAATCCATCCTGGACACACTTAACAAACTCTGCCCCATCTAAGCCCTTGGAACTAATCAAGTGCCAATCAATATTAGGGAAGTTAAAGTCACCCATGATAACAACCCTGTTATTTTTGCACCTTTCCAAAATCTGCCTCCCAATCTGCTCCTCGGTATCTCTGCTGCTACCAGGGGGCCTACAGAATACCCCCAGTAGAGTAACTGCTCCCTTCCTGTTCCTGACTCAAAATCCAATCATCTGCCCACGATGATTAAGAAAGCTTATGGGGGTGTTAGCTTTCATAAGTCGAAGGGTAGAGTTTAAGAGTCACAATGTAATGATGCAGCTCTATAAAACTCTAGTTAGGCCACACTTGGAGTACTGTGTCCAGTTCTGGTCATTTTGACCCATACTGACTCAAAAGAAGAACCTGCTACATTACCCACCCTTTCTGCAGCTGTAATAGTATCCCTGACCAGTAATGCCACCCCTCCTCTCCTTCCCCCCCCCCCCATCCCTTTTAAAGCACTGAAATCCAGGAATATTGAGAATCCATTCCTGCCCTGGTGCCAGCCAAGTCTCTGTAATGGCCACTACATCATAATTCCATTTATGTATCCAAGCTCTCCGTTCATCACCTTTGTTCCTGATGCTTCTTGCATTGAAGTACACACACTTTAGCCCTTCTACCTTTACACCCTTTATTCTGCTTCTCTTTCCTCAAAGCCTCTCTATTTATTGGATCTGGCTTTACTCCATGCACTTCTTTCACTGCTCTATCGCTCTGCTCCAGTTATGGAAGGGCCCTGGTGTTGAACAGAGAGACCTTAGTTCCCAGAAAGTGAAGTCACAGGTTGACAGGGTAGTGAAATTTGACACGCTTGCCTTGATCAGCTGAGGAATGGGGTACAAGAGTTTGGACACCATGTTACAGTTGTACAAAATCCTGAATAGGCTGACTTGGAAGTATAGTCACTACATCACAGGAAAGATGTGATTAATCCAGAGAGGGCGCAGAAAAGATTCACAACCATTTGTTGCTTGGACTAGAGATCTTGAGATGTAAGGAGAAATTTGATAGGCCATTTTTCCCGGGAGTGAACGTGGCTCTGAGGTGACATAATAGAGGTCTATAAAATTAACAGAAACCTCAAGGGGGTAGGGCCAGAGTCTGTTTTCCAGGATGTGTGGGTCTAAAATCAGAGGGCATGACTTTAAGGTGAGAGAGAGGCTTAAAGGTGACCTGAGGGATATATTTTTCATATAAAGTATAGCTGGTATCTAGAATGAGCTGCCAGAGGGGCTAGCAGGAACAGTAATAACATTTTAGAGGCATCTGGAAAGTATTTGAATGAGCAGTGCATAGGGAGATATGGAATTAACGTAGGCAAGTGGAATTGGTATAGACTGGCATGATGGTTAGCATTGACATGGTAGTTCAAAGGATCTGTTTCTATAACTCTGTGAGTTCAAATGGCCATGAAATAGCTTTCAAAACAGGCAACAAAAGTGGCACCATTCCACAACCTAAGTGGGAGCTGTGACCATGAATAGAGATTCTGTGCTACATGTTGGGTACGGGGATTTATTTCTCAGATCGGTAACTGTGGTGAAGGGTTTCTACATGTCAGAAACGCAGCTGAGTAACCCCACCCGATCTATGCACAGCCAAAGTAAAGCTCTACTCCCTAACACTGATGTGTCGGCCAATGTGTGACAGTCACATTGACTATTCACAATGCATGAAGGTATCTTTGCATTACGGAACTGGAGATTTTGCTGAAAGGACTTGACTGTCCTCTCCTCAAAAGGTCTGACTCACCCAGTGTACAAGCCACATCTTGAACCTGATCCAGCCCACATTTTTCACCCAGCCCTCAGTTTGGCTACATTACTGAGTCCTGGATCACACAATGCATTGGCAAAGTGATTCTCAAACTGAGTTCAGCTGCTTCTGCTCTGACTATGGAGATTCTTCCACAGACGCACTGGCTGAGGTCTTTATTCACTGAACCAGGAAAACACGCTAAATCTTTAGTATTAACATTATTATTAAACATGAGCAGGTTTAACTATGATCTGGAATCTACCCTCAGAAACCTGGATGAAAGAAGAAGTGTTTTATTTGTCAATTACAACCCTCTCTTATGAGATGGCTCTGTCTTAATGGCTGTCTGAAGGGTATGGTCCAGTCCATTGGTTCAATGAGGTGTGGTGTTGGAGGAATGGAAGACGGCTCCTATTTTATAAAAGGAGTAAAGGATAGACTGAGTAACCACTGACCAACCATTGCTCGTGGGCGGATGATTGGAAAAAATTCTGAGCAATGACATAAGTCAGCACTTCAAGAGGCCTATGTTAACCACAGTCAGTCAGCATGGATCTGTTAAAAGAAGGTCACATCTGACTAATTCAATTGAACTTTTGAGGAGGTAACTCAGAAGGTTGATAAGTTAGCACATCTGATGTAATCTACATGGATTTTAGCAAGGCTTTTGATAAACTGCATTGGCAGATTCCCCAGAGGATCCGAGGGTAAGCTGAATTTTTATTGGATCAGCGGAAGAAAAAGAGTAGTGTTGAAAGGAATTTCTAGTAACTGTAGGCAAGTATGCTGTGGAGTACCTCAGGGGCTCAGTCCCTTGCTTTTTATGGTGATCATCAGTGATTTAAACTTACATCTAGGGCCTTGGCTTTGAAATGTGAGGTACCACACATTCGAGGGCAAAAAAATTCAAGTCAAGTTGAGTTTATCATCATGTGTGCACAAATATGGTGAGGTACAGGTACAATAACAAACTTGCTTGCAAAAGCATCACAGGCACATAGGTTCAGGCAACACACCGAACATAAATTACTATACACCTCAAAGTTAAAAAAAAGACTGTGCAAAACAAGACATTTGTGTAAGGATAAACACAGAAGGAAAAGTCCCTGGCAGTGCAAAAGGAAGTCCATAGTGGCCTGTTGCTGAGGTACGGTTAGGGTTGTGTTGGTCAGTTAAGAACCTGAGAGTTGATGGAAGGTACACCTGAACTTGGTTGTGTGGGATTTCAAGCTTCTGTACCCCGTGCTGCCCTGATAAATGAGGATCTTTATTTTATTTAGATTTAAAGATACAGCATGGTAACAGGCCTTTCCAGCCCAACAAGTCCACACCACCCAATTACACTCATGAGAAAAATTATCTTGTGCAGAGATCTCTGAAGGCAGTAGGACAGGTAATACAGTATTTAAGAAAGCAGGTGAATACTTATGAGGTGACACTAAAACTGCATATATCACTGGTTAGACCACAGTTTGTGTACTCTGTATAGTTCTGGTCACTGCATGACAGGGAGGGTGCAGTGCGATTGGTTGAGCAAGGGTACAGAGAAGATTCATGTGTATGAAACAGGATCTGGTGCTTTTCCGGTATGTATGATAAATAAACTCTTCTCGGACTTCCAGCCAGGTACAGTTATCAATCTTAAATGATATTTCTATGACAAACTCTGCCATCTTCAGCAGGGATGATGCTTGGGTATGTCCAGTCCGATTTTATTTATACCCTCATCATCCGTCCCTCCTGATTGGTTAGTCTTCATCCAATCATGTTTCCGCTGTCCCACCGTGTTTACAATTGAATTTCAGTTCTTACTAAAGGAAAAGAATTTTAATGACGAAGGTCTTGCTGTAAGTAAGAACTGAAATTCAATTGCAAACAAGGTGGGACAGCGGAAACCTGATTGATGAGGACAAACCAATCAGGAGGGATGGACAACATCAGTATAAATACCACTGGAGTAGACATGTGTAGGCATCATCCCTGATGAAGATGGCAGAGTTTGTCATTGAAACGTTGGTTAAAATCAATACTTGTAATAGTCTGGAAGCCCAAGAAGAGTTTATTCATGCCCATTGGCCCATGATGTGCCGACCATTTAACCTACTCCAAGATCAATGCAGCTGAAAAGGGATTGGTGAGGCTGGAATTATTTTCCATGCACAATGGAGACTGGGAATTTAACTGAGGGAGAAAATTTTGAGACTTAAACCAAAGAGCTGACTTCCAGAGATGAATAGAGCGTGAAGCAGCATTTAACCAAATGTGGCATCAAGGAGCTCTGGTAAATCTGAAGCCAATGGGCATCAAAGGAGAAATCATCCCAAACACGGCAGTCCTTCTTCACAGAAAGAATGGTGGTTGTGATTGTTAGAGGTCAATCACCCCAGCCCCAGGACATCACTGCAGGAGTTCCTCAGAACAGTGTCCTGGTGTCAACTGTCTTCAGTTGCTTCGTCAATCAGCTGCCTGCCATCATTAGGCCACGATGTACACACTTCACAAGCCCTCAGCAAATGAAGCAGTCCGTGCCTCTGTGTAGCAAGATCTGGACAACATGCAGTCATGGGTTGATAAGTGACCAGTAACATTTGCACTGCCAAAGTGCAGGGCAGTGGCCAAGTCCATTTCTAATCAATTACTCACGACTTTCAGTGGGATTAGAATCCCTCGGATCAACATCCTGGGTTGACCAGAACCTGAAAGTGGATACAAGGTATCCTGGGTGTCGACATCTTGAGAGTCTATCCTGGGTTGAGCATATAGAGGCAAACAGAAAGAAGGCATGCCACCATCTACTTCCTTGAAAGTTTAAGGAGATTGGCATGTTATTGAAGACTGACAATCTTCTACAAATGTACAGTGGAAAGCATCCTGACTGTCTGCATCACAGCCTTGTATGGAAACTTCAATACACAGGAACACAAGGGGCCCAACAGCAACTTCTTCCCCACTGCCCTCAGGTTCTTGAACTGACTTGAAAAACCCTAACAATACTCTGGACTGTCTCTTTCTCTCTCTCTCTCAGTCTTGTTGTTTATTTTGTTGCTTATTTTTTGCACACATGTAAGCTATGTGTAATCCATGTTAAGTTTATGTTAACTTATGTCGGTCCTCATCGTGTAATGTATTATGCTGCTGCTGCAATAAGCCAATTTTCATGGTATTCATTCCGTGTATATGTGGGCCAATGCCAATAAGTACAAACCTGAACTTGAGGTCGGAGGCTGGGTGTTCTGTGGTGAGTGACTCACCACCTGACACCTCAAAGGTTTTCTGCCATCTACAAATCACGAGTCGGGGGGTGTGATGGGACACTCTCCATTTGCCTGGGTGAGAGCAGTTCCAGGAACTGTCAAGAAACTCAACACCATCCAGGACAAAACTACCTGCTTCATCGACAGCTAAAGACACATTTCCTTGGGTACTGGGACACAGTGACTGCAGTGCACACCATCTACAAAACACACATCAGTTATTCACCCAGGCTACTGCAACAGCGTCTCTCAAATCTATTACCTCTGCCACCATGAAGGACAAGGGTGGTAGGTGTAGGGGAACACCAACAACTTTAGGTTACCCTCCAAGGTACACATCATCTTCATTTGTAAATATATTGCTGTTCTTCATTGTCACTGTGTCTAAATTATGGAACGCCATGACCAACAGCTCGCTGTGGCCTTCTCCAGGGCGTTACTGGACAAGCTAATGAAAAACTAGACCTTAAATGAAACCTGTCTTGGTTTCCTGTGGACACTCCCCAGATCATATCAGCATCTTGCCAGAGATATAATTGCCCATTTACTGACCAAGGTTAAATATTGCACATTTTTCATTATCATCAGCACAAAATGGAAAAAAAGCAGTGAAAAAGATACATAGTTGGCATTAAAAAGTCCCTCCTTAACTCCTGTTTGTACCCTACATGTGACTGGTGTGAATGTTAGAAAAGGTTACTCATAGCTCCAGAACGGGAAACTGCTTCTCTACACCTTGAACTACAGTTCCACAGTGTGGGCTGTTCACACCCCTGATATAAATGTGCTTTGACAGTTAGTCACAAACTCAGTTGGAGCGTTTTTCTGTGTGACTCAGTCGGGAGCTTGAAGAAGTGGTTGTAAGATGGATTGGCAGTTTCGGTACTGAAGTCGAATCTGTGTCTTCACTGCACTGATCTCAACCCTGCCTCAGTGTAAAGCAGCTGCCCCATTCTAAATCCTTCAACATAGGACAGACCATTGGCTTTGATTGTCAGCCCTCCAACCCCCCCCGAAACATTCACTTCCTCTATCACCACACACAATATCTGTAGCACGAACCGTTGACAAAATGCACTGTGGTCTCTTACCGAGGCTACTGTGATGTCTCTTCGTGAACCCACAATCTCTACCAGCAAGAAGGATGAGGGCAGCAGGCGTAGGGGAACACCACCGTCAGCTGGCTCCCCTCTGAGTTACACTCTGTCCTGACTTACAGGTACGTGTCCGCTCCTGGGCTGGCACTGGGTCTAAACCCTGGACATCACTCCCCGTGGGAGCACATTCACCAGAAGGACTGCAGCAGGTCAAGGAGACACCTGTAAATGCTGACCTTGCAAATGCTGCACAGATCTTGTAAAAAAGAAAAAAAATAAAACTGTCTAGGATGTAATAAGGGCTCTGTATCATTTCCACTGCCACTGAAAATCTAAATTGATCCTGCTGCATTAGTAAAAAGCCAAAACAGTGGGATGTGTGTTGGGATTTCCTTGTATCTATAAGAGAGACAAGGCTGCACACATGAAGAAAACAGATCTATATACAATCCTGACAGCATAAGCTCCAGGAAGATGCACAGTGAGATTGGGCTTATTGTCAAAGTCACAGTGAAATGAACGCTTTTTATTAATGGACTGTTTGCAGGATGCATGTTGAGACTACACTAGGTCAGTCAATAAGCAGCGAGCTGAGTCACTTACAGCCGACTGAATTGAGGAAAATGATTTGAGGAGGGATATTGTGGAGCGAGAGCTCCTGTTGTAGCAGAGGTTTAACAAAGGGGAATATGGACTTCTCCAGTTTCCCATTTCATGTTCTTCACATTTAAAGAATTAAAGTTATGTGCTAATAACACAAAACAGACATTCTCAATTTGCTTTCATACTTTAAAGCTTCCGGTCAGAAAACCTATATGATACTCTTTGACATTACTGTCACTGAATCCCCCACCATCAGCATTCCAGCAGGTCACTGATTAAAACAGCAAGCTTGCAAGAGCTGGTCAGAGGCTGGGGTTCCTACCTCGGGTGAGTGAAACATCCCAAGGCCTTTCAACCATCCACAAGACATGAGTTGGGAGTGTGATGGAACACACAAACTTTAAAGTACAAAATAAATTCAAGTTCAAAGTAAAATCTGTACAATGGATTCTGGTTAATCGGGACACATCAGGACCAGTACTTTTTGGCCCAATTAAGTGGCTGCCCCAATTAGCCGGTTTCATGGAAGTAATTAAGAAGGTATAAAAAAGAAACTACTTTTAACTGAGTAACAAATTATGTATGTAAGTGAAATACAGAACAAGTTAGAGTACTATCAATATTACTACAGAACTATAAAACTGTATTTGTTCCTAATAGTTATCGGCGGAGGAATTCATCCAGTGCATGTTTCCATGTTCTTTTGATTGACTGTCAATGAACAAAATCAGTGCAGATACTGGACTGCCTTCATGCAATATTTTCAATGATTTCATCCTCCAAATCTTCATTTTCAATGTAACATTCAAGGTGATGGTCGATACTTTCAAATTCTTCGGAGTTCCTAATTTGCTGAAGTTGTGAAATAGTTTCATTTTCACTCCCGGCCATTTCTCCCATCATTGCTTTTTGAACACAAGCACATGCAACTGACGCTATATAAAAACCGTTCTCTCTAATCACAGAGTAGTGACTAATGACTGATGCTAGTTACAAACTGATCGGCAACAGTTTCCTGTCCCAATTAAGTGGCATACTGTCCTAAATAAATGACAGGAATCCCATCTGTTTTCTCAATTTAGTTTTATTTCTTTAGGAGTTGTCCCAAATAAGTGGCTGCCCCAATTAACTGATGACCCAGTTAACTGGAATCCACTGTATATGTCACCAGATACTACCCTGGGATTCATTTTCTTGCAGGCATTCACAGTAGCACAAAGAAATACAATAAAATCAATGAAAAAGTGCACACAAAGACTGACAAACAACCAGTGTGCAAAAGACCATAAGCACCAGAAAGTCTGCAGATGCTAGCAATCCAAAGCGACACACGTAAGTCACTGGAGGAACTCAGCATCTTCCTCGGGACAGATAGGGAAGGGGGAAGAAGCCAGAATAAAAAAGGTGGAGGGAGGGGAAGGCGGCTAGCTGGAAGGTGATATGTGAAGCCAGGTGGGTGGGAAAGGTCAAGGCTGGAGAGGGAAGGAGGAAGGGCTGACGGAAGGAAGGAAGGGAGGAAAGGAGGAAAGAAAGAAAGAAAGAATACTGAGAACATGAGTTGTAGAATCCTGAAAGTGAGTCTGAAAATTGTGGAATCAGTTTAGAGTGAAATTATTCACACTGGTTCAGGACCCTGATGGTATTAGGGTAATAACTGTTCCTGAGCCTGGTGGTAAGACACCTAAGGCTCATGTACCTCCTGGGTGATGGCAGCAGTGAGAAAAGAGCATGGCTCTCTTCACTTGTTTGGAAGGGTGCAGCTGCAATGACTCTCCAGAATCTTGACACCATTTAGGAAAAAGCAGCCTGCTTCATTGCCACCTTGTCTACCACTTAAAGATTGATTTCCACCAGCACTATGGTTGCAGGCTGAGGGTAGCAGACACCAATAGAATCAACAAACTCATTCGTAAGGCCAGTGATGTTGTGGGGGTGGAACTGGACTCTCTGACGGTGGTGTCTGAAAAGAGGATGCTGTCCAAGTTGCATGCCATCTTGGACAATGTCTCCCATCCACTCCGTAATGTACTGGTTAGGCACAGGAGTACATTCAACCAGAGACTCATTCCACCGAGATGTAACACTGAGCGTCATAGGAAGTCATTCCTACCTGTGGCCATCAAACTTTACAACTCCTCCCTCAGAGTGTCAGACACCCTGAGCCAATAGGCTGGTCCTGGACTAATTTCCACTTGGCATAACTTACTTATCATTATTTAATTATTTATGGTTTTATATTGCTAAATTTCTACCTATTCTTGCGACTGTAATGAAACCTAATTTCCCTCGGGATCAATAAAGTATGTCTGTCTGTCTTGCTTAGGTCCCAAACCTGTGACCTCAACCACCAAGAAGGCAAAAAGCAGGAGGAGTATACAGAGAGCATTATTCCCCACACCTCATGCTAGCTTTGACTTGCATTGCTCTTTGTTCTTTATCACTGGGTCTAAATCTGGGAAATCCCTCACCAAGAACAACATGAGAGCACAAAGCTTGTGGGTGTTCAATGAGATGTCTCACTGCCCATCTTCTGAAGAGCAATTCAGGATGAACCATTATTGTTGGCTATACTAGTGACAAGCATTTTCCACCAGCAAATAAAAAAAAATGCTCAGCTTCCTTACACTCCCAAGTATGATGGGATCAATTTGGACTGTTGGTGAGGAATTCCCATATGATTTCCATTGAAACCTCTGTCTCTTCAGCTCACTGAGCCTATGTCGACCATTAACCACCTACTTAAACTAATCCTGCAGTGACTCATCATTTTTATTCTCCCCACATTCCCACCATCTCTATCCAGATTTGGCCACCGACACCACACTAGGGACAATTTACAGCAGTCAATTAACCTACTGACCTGAATGACTTTGGAATGTAGGAGGACAATAAAGCACCTGGGGATCATAGTACAATAACTTAAATACAGCAACAGAGGTCAGGATCAATCTTGGGTCTTGAGAGTTGTGTGGTAGCGACTCTACCCATTGCACCGAAGGGCTGCCCGTAACTGTATTCCTCGCTGACAAGGCTTCCTGCTGGGTCAGAGAATGCCTGCTTCCCTTTCTCTTCTCCCACCTGAAGGTGCTGCACCTGGCTGAGTGAAGTTCAATTCACTCTCTGTTACCTCAGTGGTACCCTTCAAGTAAGAATCTTGGCAGGAAGTTCCGGATGGATACTTGTCTGGAGAATTGGAAATGGAGGAAGGGCTAGTAGGGTTTGGATCTTATAGCCAGGTCTAACAATATCCTCACTCAGAATCCCCACTAGGGCACTTAGAGTCATCAAGTTATACAGCATAGCTGGAGGTCCTTTTGCTCAACTTGTCCTTGGCAGCTTGCTCTATGTATCAGATTCGAGGAAAGGAGAATCAGGTATAAATGTTGTACCCACCGTCCAGGATCCAGATGATTGAATTAGACTGCTACTTTATTGGAGTAAGACTGGTTTCAGAAGGTGTTCTCTATATTTATAATCTCAGATCCAATAATATCTTTCTGTCATCTGCTTCCTCTTTATCACACCAACATCATGACTAACGTAGATGGCAGAATATATTTTGAGTGTTGGGATTTCCCTATGCAAACATGCTTGAGTCATGTTGTGTGTTTAAATCCCATTTCAGGCATCTGAATACAAAACTCTAGGCTGACAATGCACAAGGGGAGCATTGCACCATTTAATGTGCAACATTAAGCCGAGGCCCTGTTAATGAAACTTGTCACACTGTTCTGAAGATTGGATTGACTTCATTACTTACATCCTTCATATACATGAGGAGTAAAAAATCTTTAGGTTACGTCTCCATCTAAATGTGCAATTTATAATAAATAGTATGTAGAACAAGACAGACAATATAACATAGAAATAAAGCTGTGTCAGCATGAACTAATCGGTCTGATGGCCTGGTGGAAGAAGCTGTCCCGGAGCCTGTTGGTTCTGGCTTTTATGCTGTGGTACCATTTACCAGATGGTAACAGCTGGAACAGTTTGTGGTTGGGGTGACTCGGGTCCCCAATGATCCTTCAGGCCCTTTTTACACACCTGTCTTTATAGTGGGAAGTTCACATCTACAGATGTGCCGGGCTGTCCGCACCACTCTCTGCAGAGAGATGAGGGGGGTTGTCTCGCTATTCTACCTTCTCAACTTTACTAGTAGCAGATTATCTAATTATTATCACAGTGCAGTTTGTGGGAGGATATTGTGTGCAAATTGGCTTCTGTGCTTCTAATACTTAATGCTGATCACACATCATGCCTACTTAATTAGAGTCAGGTCACAGATCGGCCATGATTATTGAATGACAGGAAGAGGTTCCACAGACTTCTGTTCCTATGGCAACCTCCTGTTAGCTTATGAACCTGTAGGCAGCTGCTTGATAGTCAAAGCATAAGGTTTGGTGTTTTGCAGACCTCACGTTATACCTGATCACCTTCTATCGACATTGGCTTTCAGAAGCATCTCCCTCACTGGAAGCTTTAGGCTGAGAAGACAGATACCAAGAAGTTCAAAGTTCAAAACTTCAAAGTAAATTTATTATCAAAGTACATATGTGTCACTATATACAACCCTGAAATCTGTTTTTTTGTGGGCACACTCAATAAATCTATAGAATAATAACCATAACAGAAACAATGAAACACTGCCCAACTAGGGCATTCAACCAAAGTGCAGAAGACAACAAACTGCAAATACAAAAGAAGAAATAATAATAAATAAATAAATAAATAAATAAATAAATAAGCAATAAATATTGAGAACATGAGATGAAGAGTCCTTGAAAATGAGTCTATTGGTTGTGGGAACACGTCAATAATGGGGCAAGTGAAGTTGAGTGAAGTTATCTCCTTTGGTTGAAGACCCTGATGGTTAAGGAGTAATAACTGTTCCTGAATCTGGTAGCGTGAGTCCTGAAGCTTCTGTATCTTCACTCTGATGGCAGCAGCGAGAAGAGAGTATGTCATTAATTGGAGAACTACGCAGATGCAACAGAAGTATTCCTGTGCAGGTCTGGCAAAGAACTTTAAAAAGCAGGAAGTTTTTCGACAGGTGTCATTGGTTGGAGTACTGCACAAACACAACAGAAGTGTTCCTGTGCAGGTGCAGCAAAGAACTTTAAAAACTCAATCTTTATAAAAGAGAGGTACCGCCTAGCAGAGTGGTTGCTGTGGGAGCGGTCACCGTTGGAGTAGTCTGAGGCAGAGTAGTAAAAACAAGGCTTCGGTGAGCACAGGCGGAGGCAAGGTAAGTAAGCAAGTTCATTCCTTATTTCTTATTTAAATCTTGAGAGAATAATGGGTATGTCGACAGAACCAGTGTTCTGTTCTGGGTGTCAGATGAGGGATTTCCAGGAGACTCGCAGCCTCCCCAATGGCCACATCTGCGCCAGGTGTATTGAGATGCAGCTCCTTAGGGACAGTGTTAGGGGACTCGCTGGCCTTCGTTTTTTTTAGGGGAAGTGAAGCAGTGATAGACGGGAGCTACAGTGAGGTTGTCAGCCCAAGGCGACAGGAAACTGATAAATGGGTGACTGTCAGGAGGTGGAAGGGAGAATGTCAGGCAGTGGAGAGCACTTCTGTGGCTGACCCCCCTCAACGATCATCATCATCATCAGGTGCCATGGCCAGTTTGAGCTTTGACTGCCATGGCCCACACACTCCTGTTTCGGGCCGTGGATCAATTCATTGGTATTCATTTCCAGTTCTCTGGCTCCTGTCTCCATCATTTGTCTTTGCCTTCCTCTTGCTTTCTTCCCTTCAATCTTTCCCATAATTACCATGCCTTCTAGCTCTTCTTTCCAAATCACATGTCCAATGAAGTTATGTTGCCTTTTCATGATCTCATACATTATTTCATCTTTTTGTGCTTGCTCTGTTCATGACATCCTCATTAGATATTCATTTTGTCCATGATATTCTTGGCATCCTCCTCAAAAACCACATCTCTGCTGCTTCACTTCATTTCCTCATGTTACTAGATGTTGTTCAACATTCTGAACCATATAACATAAATGGATGAATGTAACATTTCAGTATTCTGAGGCGGGTTGTCATGCCTAGTTTAGTGTTGGTCAGAATACTCTTCATTCTCGTAAAGGTGTCTTTTGCCATCCCTATTCTTCTTTTGATGTCCATGTTGCACCTGCCATCTGATGTCACTCAGCTTCTTAAGTAGCAAAAATTGTTCTTGTTTTATGTCTTCGCCGTTTATTCTCAGCCTGCAGATAGGATTCTCCTTCTTTTTGGATATCACCATACATTCTGTCTTTTTGCAATTGATAGATAGACCCATTTTTGCATTTTCTTCAACAACTATGTCAATTAAGTTTTGTAGTTCTTCCTCCGTACTTGCAATTAACACAGTGTCATCTGCATATCTGAAATTATTGATGTTTTCACCGCCAACTTTGATTCCCAAAATGTCTCTTATTTTTTGTAATATTGTTTCACTGTACACATTAAACAAATCAGGGGAGAAAACACACCCTTGTATAATGCCTCTCTTGATTTTCGTAAACTGACTCACTTCTCCATCTATTCTTACAGCGGCCGTTTGTTCCCAGTACAGATTTCTGATTAGGCGGAGGTCTTTCGAATCTAGATCTAGAGTTTCTCGTAATATTTCAAATAACTTATTGTGCTTTACTTTATCAAATGCTTTTCTGTAGTCAATAAAACAAAAGAAATCTTCTTGCACTTGAATAGCTCATTCTGATAGTATCCTTAATGTCAATATCGCGTTTCTTGTACCTTTGTCTTTCACAAAACCACATTGTTCTTTACCTGTTTCAGCTTGTATCTTACTTTTAGCTGTTGTCATCAAAATTCTTAGAAGTAGCTTAGTGATTATACTCATTAAACTTATGGTCCTATGTAATTCACATTCTATTGCTCCAGGTTTCTTAGGAAGAGTGATAAATACTGATTTTTTCATTTCTTCTGGTGTTATTCCAGTCTCATAAATGTCAACAATAAGTACTCCATTTTGAGTACTGTTGGGGGGGGGGGAACTGACCTGGGGGAAGCAACACTGACCATGCCTCTGGCACAGAGTCTGGCCCTGTAGCTCAGAATGGTAGGGAACTGAAGAGGATGGCGGCGGTGATAGTGGACTCCATAGTCAGGGGGACTGGTAGGCAATTCTGTGGATACGAAAAGGAAACACGGATGGTAGTTTGCCTCCCAGGTGCCAGGGTCCATAACGTTTCTGAACGTATCCACAATATCCTGAGCAGCCCGAAATGGCATGTATTGGTACCAATGACATAGGAAGGAAAAAGGAGGAGGTCCTGAAAAAAGAATACAGGGAGTTAGGAAGGAAACTGAGAAACAGGACCTCAAGGGCAGTAATCTTGGGATTGCTTACAGGCAGGTTTACAAGAGCCGCTGGGAGTGGTTTAGACTAATATGGCAGGGGGATGGGTTAAAACTGAGGATGATAGAGCTGAGAATGAGTCAATGAGGTGATGATGTATGTAACATGAATGTAAGGAAGGACAAGCCAATGATTGGGTACAAATGTAGACAGGGCAAGGAGTTAAATTGTACCACAGAGACAAAATTCAAGAAGGTGAAGAATGCAGGACTGAAGGTGTTGTATTTAAATGCATGTAGCATTCGGAATAAGGTGGATGAACTCGTGGCGCAATTAGAGATTGCTCAGTATGACATTGTGGGCATCACAGAGTCGTGGCTGAAAGAAGGCCGTAGTTGGGAGCTTAGCATCAACGCATATACTTGGTATTGAAAGGACAGGCCGGAAAGTGTAGGTGGTGGTGTGACTCTGTTGGAAAGAGATGATAGAGGTGACATAGGGTCAGAGAATGTTGAATCTTTGTGGGTGGAGTTAAGAAACTGCAAGGGTTTAAAAAAAACATTATGGGAATCATATATAGGCCTCCAAATAGTATCCAAGGTGTAAGGTTGAGATTGCAAAGGGAGCTGGAAAAGGCATGTAATAAGGATAATGAACCAACTGTAATGGGGGACTTCAATATGCAAGGGGATTGAGAAAAGCAGGTTGGTGTCGCAAGAGAGGGAATTTGTTGAATGCCTACAAGATGACTTTTTAGAGCAACTTGAGCCTACTCAGGGAAAGGCACTCTTAGATTGGGTGTTGCGTAATAACCCAGATCTTATTAGAGAGCTTGTAAAGGAACCCTTAGGAGGCAGTGATCATAATAAGATTGAATTCATACTGCAGTTTGAGAGGGAGAAGCACAAGTCACACGTATCAGTATCGCAATGGAATAAAGGGAATTACAGAGGCATGGGAGAGGATCTCTGGTGGATTGGAGGAGGATACTGGCGGGGATGACGGCAGAGCAGAGATGGCTGAAGTTTCTGGGAATAGTTCACAAGGTGCAGGATAGACATGTCCCACAGAAGTATTCTCAAATGGCAAGGGTAGCCTACTGTGGCTGACAAGAGAAAATAAGGACTGCATAAAAGCCAAGGAAAGGGCATATAAGGTAGAAGTGAGTGGGAAGTTGAATGATTGGGAAGTTTTTAAAATCCAACATAAGGCAACTGAAAAAGCTATAAGAAGGTAAAAGATGAAATACGAGGGGAAACTAGCTAATAATATAAAGCAGAATATTATAAAGTTTTTTCAATATATAAAGAGTAAAAGGAAGGTGAGGGTTGATATTGGACCACTAGAAAATGATGCTGGTGAGTTAGTAATGGGGGACAAAGAAATGGCAGATGAACTTAATGGGTACTTTACATCTGTCTTCACAGTGGAAGAGGACACTAGCAGTGTGCCAGAGGTCTGTGTTAGGGAGAAGGAGTGAGTGCCATTGCTATTACAAAGGATAAAGTGCCAGGCAAACTGAAAGGTCTTAAGATGGTTAAGTAACCTGGACCAGACAGACTACATCCCAGAGCCCTGAAAGATGTTGGTGAAGAGATAACGGATGCATTGGTCATGATCTTTCAAGAATCACTTGATTCTGGCATGGTCCCAGAGGACTGGAAGATTGAAAATGTCACTCCAATCTTTAAGAAGGGAGGAAGGCAAAAGAAAGGAAATTATAGGCTAGTTAGCCTAACCTCAGTGATTGGGAAAGTATTAGAGTCTATTATTAAGGATGAGGTTTCGAGGTACTTGAGAGGCTAATGACAAAATAAGTCAAAGTCAGCATGGTTTCTAAAAAGGGAAATCTTGCCTGACAAATCTGTTGGAGTTCATCAAGGAAGTAACAAGCAGGGTGGACAAAGAAGAGGCAGTGGATGTCATTTACTTGGATTTTCAGAAGTCACATGAGGCTGCTTAACAAGATAAAATCCTATGGTGTTACAGGAAAGACACTGGCATGGATAGAGGAATGGCTGACAGGCAGGAGGCAGTGAGGGGGAATAAAGGGTGCTTTTCCTGGTACACTGCCAGTGACTAGTGGTGCTCCTCAGACGTCAGTATTGGGACTGCTACTTTTCACGTTGTTTGTCAATGATTTAGCTGATGGAATTGATGGTTTTGAGGCAAAGTTTGTGGATGATAATGAAGTTAGGTGGAGGGGTAGGTAGTCCTGAGGAAGCAATGCGATTGCAGCAGGACTTAGACAAATTGGAAGAATGGGCAAAAAAGGGGCAGATGGAATACAGTGTTGGGAAATGTATGATAATACATTTTGGTAAAAGGAACAATAATGCAGACTATTATCTAAATGAGGAGAAGGTTCAAACATCAGAGGTGCTGAGGGACTTAGAGTCCTCGTGCAAGACTCCCAGAAGATAAACCTACAGGATGAGCCTGTGGTAAAGAAGGCAAATGCAATGTTGGCATTTATTTCAAAGGGAGTAGAATATAAAATCAAGGAGATAGTTTTGGGCCTCATATCTCAGAAGGATGTGTTGTCATTGGAGAGAGTCCAGAGGAGGTTCATGAGGATGATTCCGGGAATGAAGGGGTTAACATATGCAGAGTGTTTGGCAGCTCTGGGCCTGTACTCACTGAAACTTAGGAAAAATGCATGGGGACTTCATTGAAACCTATCAAATGTTGAAAGGACTAGATAGGGTGTGTGTGGAGAGGATGTTTCCTATGGTGGGGGCACCCAGAACTAGAGGGCACAGCCTCACAATTGATGGGCAACCTCTTAGAACAGAGGTAAGGAGGAATTTTTTTTTAGCCAGAGAGTAGTGAATCTGTGGATCTGCCACAGACTGTGGTGGAGGCCAAGTCCATGGGTATATTTAAGGCAGAAGTTGATCGTTTCCTGATCGGTCAGGGCATCAAAGGATATGGCGAAAAGGCTAGCGTATGGGGTTGAGTGGGATCCGGGATCAGCCACGATGGAATGACGGAGCAGACTGGATCAGTTGAATGTCCTAATTCTGCTCCTACGTCTTATGTCCTGGGTGGTGGGTTCCTTGACGATGGATGCTGCTTTCCTGCAACAATGCTCCTTGATGTGCTCATTGGTTGGGATGGGAGGGCTTTACCCGTGATAGACTGGGCCATATCCGCTACTTTTTGTAGGATTTTCCATTCAAAGGTATTGGTGTTTCCATACCAGGTTGTGATGCTTCCGGTCAGTATCTCACTGAACTGGTTTTGTTTGAAGTCGATTTCGCTCTGACACATGGCGGCAGCGAGTTGTGGGATGTGCAAAGGTTATAAATACGGGAAGCCTCTTGTTGTAGTTGAGTCTCTTGTGGCTTGAGAAGGAAGATGCAATTTCCCACAGAGCGCAGCATCAAAAATGTTCACAGTTTGTTCGTGTATGATTATCCTGTGCCCCTTGATGGCAACACAGGCAACAAGCCAACTTTATGCTGCCAGTTAATTTCAAGGAGTTCAGCATGCTGAGAGTGCTGCGCTGACTGCTCATTGCCTTGAGACAGCAGCAAAGAACCAAAATGGTGAGCGACCAGGTCCCATTAAAAAAGCACGTGCTTCTCAAAGGGAGTTGCATTGGACCGGGAACAAATGGTGGTCACCCAGGCAGAGGTAATTCTGACCTGTGGAATGGCAAAGATTGACGCAGCTCGGGAGGGCATGGGCTCTGAGGCTTTGACACGCTGCACAGGATGAGGTGGGCAGGGGGAGGGCAATCTGTTCACCTCATTATAGGAAGGATGTGGAGAGGGTGCAGAAGAGATTCACAAGGACTCTGCCTGGATTATAGGGTATGGGAGGTTGGACAAACTTGACTTGCTTTCTTGAGATAGGTGGAGGTTGAGGGGAGATCTGATAGAAGTTAAGATTATGAGAGGCACAGATAGGGTAGACAGTTGGTATCTTTTTAAAATGTCTGATATTAGAGTGCATACATTTAAGGTGAGAAGATGCAAGTTCAAAGGAGTTATGCAGAGCAGGTTTGCTTTTGCACAGAGGACAATGGTGGCCTGATACGTTCTGCCAGGGGTGGTGGGGAGAGCAAGTGTGATAGAGGCATTTAAGAGGCAAGGCACACGAATGTGCAGAGAATAGAGGAAACGGACTATGTGCAGACAGAAGGGAATAGCTTAGCTAGCCGTTTAATTACTAGCTTGATGAATTCAGCATAAAATAATAGGTCAAAGGGCTTCTTCCTGTGCTGTTCTGATCTGTGCTCTATGTTCTATGCAGAGGATGAAGAGTGATGTCCTGTCCTGTACCTAGAGGTAATCATCAGGTGGTGAGATTCAGGCTTTTAAGCCCGAAGTTGCAAGAACTTCAATGCACCAGACTGCCGGAACTCAATCTTATCAGTCAGATTTGTGAGCCGTCAACTAGCAGCTCACACACCTGCGCACACTTTGTACTGATGGAGCCGACAGGATGACCCCTGTGAGGTCACTGAACCTGACTCTTCTCCAAGGATCATGCCCGTGCCGCCCAGCTGCAGACAAGACCACATCATCCAAACCCATAGCACAGCACACTTCCCTCTCACTTACAGGATAGCAAGTCAATTGGATGGTTAAGAAGGCCTATGATGTGTTGGCCTTCATTAGTTGGGGGATTAAGGTAATGTTGCAGCTCTATAAAACTCCATACTTGGATGCTTATATATATATGCTTATATATAGGCCATACTTGGAGTATTGTGTTCAGTTCTGGTTGCATCATTATAGGAAGGATATGGAAGCTTTAGAGAGGGCGCAGAGGAGATTTACCAGGCTGTTGCCTGGGTTAGAAACCATGTCTAATAAGGATAAGTTGAGTGAGTTAGGACTTTTCTCTTTGGAATGAAGGAGGGTGTGAGGTGACTTGATAAAGGTGTATAAGAAAAGAGGCATAGATAGGCTGGAAAGCAGCAAATTTTTCCCAGGAAAATGGCTAAAATGAGAGGGTGTGATTTTTAAGGCGATTGGAGGAAAGCATAGCAGAGGATGTCAGAGGCAATTTCTTTACACAGAGAGTGGTAAGTGCATAGATCATGCTACTGGGGGTGGTGGTAGAGGCAGATACACCAGGGGAATTTAAGAAACTCTTGGGCAGGCACATGGATGAAAGAAAAATGGAGGGCTCTGTGGAAGGGAAGGGTTAGGTTTAAAGGTTGACACAACATTGTGGGCCGAAGGGTCTGTACTGTACTGTTCTATGCTCCATGCTTAACCTGAGGCGGTGCTCGCAAGGTGGAAGGAGGTAGTGGTGCCTGCACATCCTTGTGCCCCGCGAATAAGTTTGACCATGGTTGGAGCTGGCACTGCTGAGCCTATGGTTGTGCTAGAGGCAAACAAGCCAAATCATGTCAAGCATGTTGTCATGTGCATAGCAGAACATACAATATTACACACAGTACAGGCCTAAGACCCATGATGTTGTGCTGACTTTGTAACCTACTCTAAAATCAATTTAACCCTTCCCACCTACATAGCCCTCTATTTTTCTATCATCCATAAGAGTTTCACATATGTCCCTAACGTATCTGCCTCTATCACCACTCTTGGCAGGGTGATCCTCGCATTCACTCTGTGTAAAAAAACTTAACTCTGACGTCCTCCCTATACTTTCCTTAAATCACATTAAAATTATGCCCCCGTGCATTAGCCATTTCTACCCTGGGAAAAAGTCCCTGATTATCCTCTCAATTTATGTCTCTTATCAATTTATACACCTCTATCAAGTCACCTCTCAACCTCTGTTCCAAAGAGAAAAGCCCTGGCTTGCTCAATCCTCATAAGACATGCTGCCTCTCTAAACCAGGCAGCATCCTCTGCAAGTCCAATGAGGCACGGTTGCACTGAGAAACGTGCCTGCAGCAGAATCACAGGCACCTAGACACAGACGACACACAGAACATAGGATATATATAAATCATAAATGGTGACATTTTCAAACTTAACTGTCTTCTAACATCCTGCTTCCCTTCAAACCTGTATGAGGTTCACTTAACACAAAATGCTGGTGGAACGCAGCAGGCCAGGCAGAATCTATAGGAAGAAGCACTGTTGACATTTCGGGCCGAGACCCTTTGTGAGTGAGTCCTGACGAAGGGTCTTAGCCCGAAACGTCGACAGTGCTTCTCCCTATAGATGCTGTCTGGCCTGCTGCGTTCCACCAGCATTTTGTGTGCGTTGTTTGAATTTCCAGCATCTGCAGATTTCCTCGTGTTAAGGTTCACTTCCCTCCCAGTGCCAGAAAGCTCTTGGTCCAAGCTCGAACACAGAAACTTGAGTATAAGCATCCAGATTGAGTTGTTCATCAAATATTGGTGCTGCCTTTGGACAGGATATCAGAGCAAACCTCCTGGCACCCTTTGATCTGTCCGAAACATGCCATGTAAGTATTTTGAAGAAGAACCAGAGATCTGGTCAATATTTATTCCTCATTCAAAATCATTAAAACAGATGATTCAGTCAATATCAGGTCACTTTATGGGAGCTTGCTGTGCAAAAATTTGGTTGCAGTGTTTCTCTCACCTGACCTTTATCTTCATACAGAAGCCTGAAGGCACACACTCAGCCGTTCAGGAACAGCTTCTTCCCCTCTGCTATCCGAGTCCTGAATGGACTTTGAAGCTTTGGACTCCTCACTTTTTAAAAAATATACAGTATTTCTGTTTTTGCACACTTCTTAATAATCTATTCAATATACATAATTGATTTACTTGTTTATTTATTATGTTTTATTTTCTTTATTATCTTTTTTCTCTCTCTGCTAGATTATGTATTGCATTGAACTGCTGCTGCTAAGTTAACAAATTTCACGTCACGTGCCAGCGATAATAAACATGATTCTGATTTCAAAAAGCATTCTTTAGTTGTGAGGTATTTTGGGATGATCTGAAAAATGCTGTGAAAATGCAAATAATCCTCATCCTGCTGCCCTGGGTGGATTTGGCCTGCAGACAGCCCCCCTTCCTCCTGACTGCTTTCCCAGTAGCCAGTCCTGTTTATTTACTGAGATGTAGGCCCTTCGAGTCACACCACCCAGCAACCCCCGGACTTAATCCTAGCCCAATCATGGAACAATTTACAATGACTAACTAACCTACCAACCAGCACGTCTTTGGGCTGTGGAATGAAACCAGAGCGCCTGGGGAAAAAAACAGGTAAACGTACAGACACCGGGTGAATGTGAACATGGGGAGATTAACCAAACTCCTCACGGGCAGTGGCAGGAATTGAACCCAGGTCACTGGTACTGTAAAGTGTAGTGCTAACCGTTATGCTATCATGCCACCCATTTGTCTTAAAATATAAAGACTTATATAATTATCTATTTGGACCTGTTCTGTAGGTCCTCTGCTCCACTCCCAGTCACGTTACATTCTACAGTTAAGGCAAAGTCCCACCTCTCCTGACCCCTGCTCTCAGCAGATTGCTACAACTTGGAATGACTCTGGAAAGTGCCAAGTACTTGTAATGTTGCACCAGCAGCTTTAAATTCCTGGGCGTTAACATATCAGATGACCTGTCCTGGGCCCAGTAGATAGACACAATCACAAAGAAGGCACACCAGCGTCTCTACTTTCCCTAAAGGTTAAGGAGGTTCAGCTTGTCACTGAACACTCTAACAAGCTTCTATAAATGAAAGTATCCTGACTGGTTGCATCATGGTCTGGTATGGGAATCTGAATGTGCAGGAACACAAGAAGCTGTAGACAGCAGTGGACTCAGCTCAATATATCATGGGCACACTCCTTCCCACCACTTGTAGCATCTACAGGAGAAGGTGCCTCAAAAAGGCAACATCTGCCATCAAAGATCTCCACCATCCAGGCCATGTTCTTCTTGCAGCTACCATCAGGCAGGAGATACAGAAGCCTGAGGTCTCACACCACCAGGTTCAAGAACAGCTACTTCCATTCAATCATTCAGCTCCTGAACCAATTGGCACAACCCTAATCACAACCTCAGTACAGCAACATGACGACCAGTTTGCACTACAATAGACTTTTTTGTTCTTATTGTGTTCTTTCTCACAAAAATTATGTGATAATTATGCTTAATTTATGTTCCGCTTGTGAATGTTGTGTACCTGCCACTATGTGCCTGCAATACTGCTGCAAATGTTTCATTGTACCTGTTTGTATATGTACTTGTGCATATGACAATAAACCTTTGCTCAATTTTGACTTTTGATCCTGTAAAGAAAAGATGATCCTTTGAGACTGCAGGAAGCACCATCCAGTGTCAGACTCTCACTCAGTTGCAGAGAACTGATTGGTGCACCCCATTCCGGAATGGCTTCAATGCATATAGCCTAGCGCAGTGCCCTCCTGATCTGTGTACCTCTGGCATACGTTCACTCTAGCAACCTGACCGAAATAATGCCTGGCACAAGCACGCTGGGATTTCCCAAGAACGATTGCGAATGATCCCAGTTTCCTGTTTTGAATTTTTGTTCTGACGCAGCTGTGAACCGTGAAGAGACAGAAGCAACACACAAAATACTGGAGGGACTCAGTGGGTCAGGCGCTATGTGTGGAGGGAAATGGGCCAGTCGACATTTCAAGTCCTCTCATGTTTTGTATGCTGCTCAAGATTCCAGGATCTGCAGTCTCTGGCGTGGCCGAGTGCAGAGTGAGCCTGTTGATGTCTCAACCTCAATAAAAGGGTAAAAATTTCACAACCAAGGATGCACTGCTTATTGTTCAGACCTTTTAACTAACCACACACAGCTGTTGCTTTTACAGTGACATTTACGTCAGAGGAAGTGTGTATAAGACCATGGATTCAAGGTAACAACAATACTCATACACAGCCTCACCAGGTCACCTCAGCAAACTCACTGAACTTCCTGCACCTGCATTGTTTGGTGCATTACTTTCATGCCACAGCCCACCCGCCACCTCTCCACATCTCTATCATTCTACCAACATTCTCATGATCAATCCTCCCATTTCAAGTCAAGTCACTTTTTATTGTAATTTCGAATATAACTGCGGGTACAGTGCATAGTAAAAATGAGACATTTTTTCAGGACCATGGTGTTACATGACACAGTACAAAAACTAAACTGAACTACGTAAAAAACAAAACAGAAAAAAAACTACACTAGACTACAGACCTACCCAGGACTGCATAAAGTGCACAAAACAGTGCAGGCATTACAATAAATAATAACAGGACAATAGGGCAGTAAGGTGTCAGTCCAGGTTCTGGGTATTGAGGAGTCTGATAGTTTAGGGGAAGAAACTTACATAAGTCTGGTCGTGAGAGCCCGAATGCTTCGGGGTCTTTTCCAAGACGGCAGGTGGGAGAAGAGATTGTATGAGGGGTGCATGGGGTCCTTCATAATGCTGTTTCATTTGCGGATGCAGCGTGTAGTGTAAATGTCCATGATGGCAGGAAGAGAGACCCCGATGATCTTCTCAGCTGACCTCACTATCCGCTGCAGGGTCTTGCGATCCGAGATGGTGCAATTTCCGAACCAGGCAGCGATGCAGCTGCTCAGGATCTCATTTCTTTCTCTGTTCTGGAAACTTAAAATGTTGCAGAATGAAGTTTGCCAAAGTTCAATCTTTCTTGCTAGTTTACAGGAGCTACACAATCTTGGCAAGGCCAGCATTTATTGCCCATTCCTAAATGCCCCTTGAGAAGGTGGGGGGTAAAACACTCCAGACTTTCTGGTGAAGGTGCTCTCACAGTGCTGCTGGGGAGAGAGCTCCAAGATTTCGATCCAGTGATGGTGCAGGAATGGAGATTGTTTCTAAGTTAGGGTGGTGTATGACTTGGAGGGGAACCTGCAGGTGGTGGCATTCCCCTGCCACTCTTGTCCTTGTTGGAGCAACTTGGCTGAGCAATGGCAGTGTGTTTTGGAAATGGCACACACTGAAGTCTCTGGGCATCAGTTACAGAGGGAGGGGGTGTTCAGTGAGGTGGGTTGGGAACCAGACAACAGGGCTGCTTTGTTTTGGATGGTGTGGAGTTTTCTGAGAGTTGTTGGAGTTGCACACTCCCAGACATGTAGACAGTTTCATCACACTCATGACGTGGAAAGGCCTTGGGGTGTAAGGAGATGAATCACTCACCATTGGGTACCCAACATGCTCTTGTAACCATGGTACTTATGTGACTAGTTCTACTATGTTTCTAGTCAATGGTGACTCTGAGATTTTGATGGTGGAGGACTTATGAATATAATGTCATTGAATGTCAAGGGTGGGTGATTCCACTCTCCCGTGCTGGAGATGGCCACTGCCTGGCACTTCTGTAGTTTGAATGCTACCGATCACTTATCAGCCCTTCACCGAATGTTGTCCAGGTCTTGCTGCTTCATTTGCTGAGGAGGTTCAGAAGCAGTTATTACCCTTCAACCATCAGGCTCCTGAACCAGAGTGGATAACTTCACTCACCTCAACACTGAACTGATTCCACAACCTACAGACTCACTTTCAAGAACTCTACAACTCGTGTTCTCAGTATTTTCTATTGATTGACTGATCTATTATTATTTTGATCTGCACATTTTGGGCCCAGACACTACCTTGCAGCGATGTCCTAGGGCTGGCATGATTGATGTCAAATCAAGTTTGGGCGACAAGTGCTTAGTCAAAGCCCTACATCTAACTCATGTTGTGGTAATTTACTGTAATTGGACAAAATGGAATAGAAGGGTATCCTACTGAATGATTCTTTGACATGGATTTTACATGCAGAACAAGAGGACAGGTTTAAAGTGAACTGAGCTCAGAGAAAGCATGGGGATAATAATCCAACAACACCACTGACTACGATAGGTCCAAGTGGAAATGGGATGAGGAACTTAAAGTGGAAGGCAACAGGAAGCTCAGAACCACGCCTGCTGAGTGAGCCAATACTATCACCCAATCTTCAAATGTTTCTCCAGCGTAGAGGTGACCACATTATCAACACTGAATGCAGGGCACTGGACTGGACGAAGTGCACGTGAATCGCTGCCACACTGGAAAGACTGTTTGGGCATCTAGAAGTGGGGAAGGGAAGAGGGGACAGAACAGGAGTTGCTCCTCCTCCAGTTGCAAGCAGAGTTGAACAGAGGGTGGAGATGGAAGAGTGGATCACTGAGTCATTAGGGATCAAATCCCTTTGAAATATTGAAAGGGCAGTGCTGTATGTGTCTGGTAGTGGGACAGATAGATAGATAGATACCTTATTGATCACAAAGAAAATTACTGTGTCACAGTAGCATTACAAGTGCAGAGATATGCAAATATACAAATATTAGAAATAAGAAACAATAAAAAAAAAGTTACCTCAAGCAGTCTAACAGGAGGGGGTTATCACTTTCCTGGCTATAGGTTGACTGATTATAGAGCCCAATGACCAAGGATAAGAATGATCTCATACAACGCTCTTTGGAGCAGTGCAGTGGTCTTAGTCTTTTACTATAAGTGCTCCTCTGTTCAGCCAAGGTGGCATGCAGAGGGTGAGAAACATTGTCCAGAATTGCCAGGATTTTCCATAGGGTCCTTTGTTCTACCACAGCCTCCAGTGGGTCCAGTTTGACTCCGATAACAGAGCCAACCTTTATAATCAGTTTATTGAGCCTGTTGGCATCACCCGTGAAGATACCATTGCTATGACACACCACTGCATGGAAGATTGCACTGGCAACTACAGACTGGTAGAACGTGTGAAGGAGAGGCCTGCACACTCCAAAGGGCCTCAGTCTCCTCAGGACGACTCTGGCCCTTCTTGTACACAGCCTGTGAGTTGGTGCTCCACTCAAGTCTGTCATCCAGGTGTACACACCCAGGTACTTGTAGGTCCTCTGTCCTCACCATCAATAGTAACTGCGAACAATGTAGTCTTAGTCTTCCTAAAGTCCATCAGCATCTCCTTTGTCTTACTGATGTTGAACTACAGATGATTCAGCTTGCACCATTTGACAGGGTTCTCCACCAGGGCCCTGCATTCATCCTCACATCCTCCCTTTATACACCCAACTATTGCTGAGTCATCAGAGAATTCCTGCAGATGACGTGGCTCTGTGTCGTATCTAAAGTGTAAACTGTTATTCCCTGTATACCTCGGACTTTAGATACAACACTGTTGGAACTGGTGGAGTGACCCTGAGTTCTGGTTCCTACCACTCTAATTCCCCATCACTCTCCCACCTCTGTCTGTGGCCTCCTGGAGTGTTACAATGAGCCCAACACAAGCCCAAGGAACAATACCTCATCTACTATCTGGGCACAATGCAGTCTGCAAGAGTAGATATTGAATTCCACAACTTCAGAGAACTCCCTCTTTCATCCTGTTTGTATTAGGAATGTCCACTCGCACTTCCATTCGTATCATTTGTATATTGTGGCCTGCTCAACATATCCCAGTAGACTAGCCGATACGACATCCCCCCCCAAACTTCACTACAGGGGCAAAACATTCCACAGAAATGGAGCTTAACTACCCCTTCACAGCCATATCATTTCACCTTATCAGAGAATTTCCTTGCTCCACCTATTGTCCTCCCCCACTATCTCTGCCACTTTAATTAAGTTGTTTCCTCCCTTTCTCACTTCTGAAGCAGGGCCGTTGATCTGAAATGTTAACTCGTTCCATCCACAGACGCCACCTGACCTGCTGAGTTTTTCCAGCTTTTTTTGGTTGTATTTCAGCTTTCCAGTACCTGCAGTTCTTTCTTGATTTTGCACCATGACCACTATTGGTTGAGGGTTATCAGCTTGTTTGTGAGGTGCTTCCTGTATTGCTGTATGGTCCTCAAGACATTGGTAGGACAGTGTGCACTGGAACAGGCCCTTCAGCCCAGTATGCCTGTGCTTAACACGATACCGAATTAAACTCTCTTCTACCCGTGCATGATCCGTATCCATCCCATCCCTGCATATTCATGTGTCTATCTAAAAACTGGCCAAACACCACTATCCCATCTCCAGCGCATTCCAGGGCACCCACCACCCTCTTGCCCCACATTGTTTTTGAACTTTCCTCCTCTCATTTTAAATGCATAATCCCTAGTATTAGATATTTTGACCCTGGGAAATAAAGATACCGGCTTTCTATGCATGCCGCTCATAATTTTATAAACTTCCATTCGTTTTCCCCTCAGCCTCTGCTGCTTCAGAGAAAACAGCTCAAGTGTGTTCAGCCTCTCCGTATGGCTCATACCCTCTCATCCCAGTGAGCCTCCATGGAACCCTCTCCAAAGCCTCCACATCCTTCCTGTTACAAGCTGACTACAATTGCACACAATTCTCCGTGCGGCCTAACCAGAGGCTTATACAGCTGCAACACTGATTCTTTTGCAAGAATGTCTCTGTAGCCACCATTGCCTTGAGGTCAGTCTGGTGGAAGTTAAGGAACAAATTACGCAGTCAACACACACAAAGTGCTGGAGGAACTCAGCAGACCAGGCAGAATCTATGGAAAAAAGTAAAGAGTCGACATTTCATAGAATAGTACAGCACATTACAGGCACTTCAGCCCACAATGTTGTACCGACCCTCAAACCCTACCTCCCATATTACCCCCACCTTAAATTCTGGCCGAGACACTTCAGCAGGCCCGAAACTTTTCCATAAATGCTGCCTGACCTGCTGAATTAACTCCAGCATTTTGTGTGTGTGTGTGTTATTTGCATTTCCAGCATCTGCAGATTTTCTCTTGTTTGAGATTAGGCAGTGGTCAGTCCAACATTTATTGGCACCTGTCATAACACAGGAGATGCAGACATCCTCACAGTCTTCTGCTCGAACAACGCCATAACCTAATGGGCATTGCCTTATCTACTGCTTGTCTCTCCGATAAAAATGGTCTTGGTTTCAACAAGACTGTGCTCCATGCATTTTCTCAGGAGAAAGGCTCCACTGGAATAGCCTTCTCTGCTGACACTTTTCTAGATGATTCCGAAATAAATGAAATAAGGCCACCCGAATGTCTGTGGAGTCTCTAATGAGTCCAGAGCTACTCTAATTATGGCCAGTCACTTCTGAAGAAACACAACCTACACGTTAGGAATAACCTCCCTCGTCTTTACTTTGGTGACGTGTGACTTTTGATGTGGTATTCTGTCCAGAGATTTTGCGAGTCTCACAGCATTCCCGGAAAATAATTAAAGTCTCTTAAATTTAAATTACACACTTAGCATTCCCTTTAAAGAACAGCATATTCTGTCCTATAATTTTTGTCCAGGCTTCGGGCTGGGTTACACACCCCTCTTTAACTGCTCAGTCCAATATCGTATTTCATGCTGTGAACTCAGAAAATGAAAAGGGTGTTTGAACTTGTGACGCTGAGCGATTAAGTCACATCTGGGATCTCCTGCCCAGCCAGCTTACGGGGCAGATCATGATGCATGTCAATGATGCATGAAGGGCAGGTTGGATTAACAGCCCAAGGCAGTGTAAGAGTGGGGTGAAGATCGCAGTGGCAGGGTTCAAGGAACGTGCACAGATAAGGATGGGGCAACAGCATGAAGTGCACATAGGGAAGGGAGCTTTAAACATGAAGCATTGGAGGGACTGATGTTCATGGCAGTGCCACTACTTTCTTTGAAGTTTGCATAAATTCATCTAAAACTTTGACAGACTTCTATCGATGCATGGCGGAGAGCATCCTGACTGGCTGCATCACGGCCCGTGTGGAAACACCAATGCCCAGGAATGGACAAGTCCACAAAAAGTGGTGCAAACCAGGTGAGAGGGGGAAGGCAGGAGGGTGGGGGACAGGCAGAAAAGGGAACAATGTGGGAAGATAGGATGTGATAGTTGGGAGAGGCAGATTTCCAGCATCTGCAGGCTCTCTTGTGTCATTGACTTTGGCCATCCTGATGAAGTGAAAGGAGCCCAATAGATGAACTTTCATGTGAATGCCATCAATAAATTTGCTGATAACACAACTATTGTTGGCAGAATCTCAGGTGGTGATGAGGTGGCGTACAGGAGTGAGATAGATCAGCTGGTTGAGTGGTGTCACAACAACAAACTTGCACTTAACAAGAGTAATACCAAGGAATTGATTGTGGACTTCAGGAAGGTGAAGTCAAGGAAACACACACCAATCCTCATCAACTGATCAGAAGTGGAAAGGGTGAGCAATTTCAAGTTCCTGGGTGTCAACATCCCTGGATTTCTATCCAGGGCCCAATATATCGATGTAATTATAAAGAAGGCATGACAGGAGTTTGTGGAGATTTGGTACGTCACCAAAGACGGTAACAACTTTCTGCACATGTACCATGGAGAGCATTCTAACTTGCTGCATCACCGTTTGGTATGGAGGGGCCAGTGCACAGGATTGGAAAAAGCTGTGGAGGGTTGCAAATTCAGCCAGCTGCATCATGGGCACTAGCCCCCCTCCCCCCCAGCATCGAGGACATCTTTAAAAAGCGATGCCTCAAAAAGGCATCATGCATCATTAAGGACTCCCATCACCACGCACTCTTCTCAATGGTACCATCAGGGAGGGGGTAAGGAGCTGGAGGACACACATTCAACATTTTAGGAACAGCTTCTTCCCTTCCACTATCAGGTTTCTGAATAGACAATGAACACTACCTCACTATTTTTGCTAAACATAGAAACACATACAGCACAATACAGGCCCTTCGGCCCACAAAGCTGTGCCAAATGTGTCCCTACCTTAGAACTACCTAGGCTTTACCCATAGCCCTCTATTTTTCTAAGCTCCATGTAGCCATCCAGGAGTCTCTTAAAAGACCCTATCGTTTCCGCCTCCACCACCGTCACCAGCAGCCCATTCCACGCACTCACCACTCTCTGCGTAAAAAAACTTACCCCTGACATCTTCTCTGTACCTACTTCCAAGCACCTTAAAACTGTGTCCTCTCGTGCTAGCTATTTCAGCCCTGGGGAAAAGCCTCTGACTATCTCTGGATGCTTTCAAGAAGGAGCTAGATAGGTATCTTATGGATAGGGGAATCAAGGGATATGGGGACAAGGCAGGAACAGGGTATTGATAGTAGATGATCAGCCATGATCTCAGAATGGTGGTGCAGGCTCGAAGGGCCGAATGGTCTACTTCTGCACCTATTGTCTATCCACACAATCAATGCCTCTCATCATCTTGTACACCTCTATCAGGTCTCCTCTCATCCTCCGTCGCTCCAAGGAGAAAAGGCCGAGTTCACTCAACCTATTTTCATAAGGCTTGCTCCCCAATCCAGGCAACATCATTGTAAATCTCCTCTGCACCCTTTCTATGGCTTCCACATCCTTCCTGTAGTGAGGCGACCAGAACTGAGCACAGTACTCCCAAGTGGGGTCTGACCAGGGTCCTATATAGCTTTAATTAAACTTAATTAAAAAAATATTTCTTATTGCAATTTATAGTTGATACGTATTGCTCTGTACTGCTACTGCAAAACAACAAATTTCACGACATATGTCAGTGATATTAAACCTGATTCTGAATCTTATCCAGGATGGCTCTCACACTCCACTGCCTCAGCAATGGTGCCCGCTCCCACCTTCTACCACTGAGTCGGTGGCTGTCTGAGGATGCAGCAGGAAGAGGCTGCAGGAGATGCTGAGGGTTTGCTGCTGAGATGGGAGGGTGCAGAGGGGACGAGGGGGTTGCATCACTCCAGGCCAGGTACGGACTGCCTGGTGAGATAGAGCTGTGCATTGCAGTACAAAAAGCTCATTAAAGCAAAGAAGACCCCCCCCACCCCAGCACATTACCAGCAATGTACAACCAGAGTTATGTGACAAGAGGTCAGGTACAAGAATTGTTATTTTGGAGCAGGGGCCAACAGTGATGTTTTGAAGAGCTGCTTTTGTTCTTGGTGAAATGAATAGGGCCAACTTCCTCTGGAAGTCAGCTAAAAAGGGGGAATTATCCCTCCAGTGTAGGGAGAGAGCAGTGTTCAAATGCCTTTGGGTTGAAGCTCACAATGCTTTAACAGAGTGTAACTGAAGCAGAGGCCATTTTAAACTGCGGATAAATATTGGGCTGCAGGGAGACAGCAAGCGATTGAAGGTGACAGCACAGACCAAGCGGCCTCCTTATGAGCGGTGAACGCCTATGGCTCCAAATGAAATGCTACTTAAGCTGTATTTATAGGAGCAGGTGCACGGATGTGGTTGTAAGACTCTCTCTTCTTTGTAAATGTGAATGTAGAACAAGTGACTTGTGGTGCGTGTCAGCAGCTCACCTTCACCTGTATCGGCTGGAACTTGGCACTTTAGTCAAATCTGCTCGGCCTGGAATGAAAAGAGGTTCCTGTCTGCCACTCTCCACGTCCCTCCCAGCCGAAGGGCTCTGGCAGACTCCATTCAAAATGCAGACTCTCAGTTTAGACCTCCTTCCTTTCCTCTGCTTCATCCACTGGGCACGGGCATTCCCCGTGTGGTAAGAGGGCATGTGTGCCTCCCACAGATATAGGGTAAACAGCTACAAGCTATTCATCTGTGGGAGGCATCTGACAAAAAGAAAGACAGAATCACCAACTTCCAGGCTGCTTGAGATGGACGTTGGTTTGTAACAAGCTGCCACTCTGGCAATGAAAGTGAACCAAAGCCTGGAGCAGAGGTTTAATGGGACAAAAGAGCAGGCTCAAAGGATTGAGTGGTCAACTTCAGTTCCTGTTTCCCTTTGTGCTAGCCTACCTGACACAATCTAAGGCTGTAGGTGCCCTGTGATCAATTGGTTCTGACACCTAATGTTAGAAAAACAGACAGGCCAGGCCTAAACCACACAGCATAGCGGTTAGCATGATGCTATTACGGCTCGGGGCGGTCGAGAGTTTGGACCTCAATCTGGCCCCTTTCTGTGAGGAGTCGCTGTACATCCTGCCCATGGAACGTGTGGGTTTTCTCCAGGTCCTCCCCAAGTCCAACGACATACCGGGTAGGTTAGTTGCTCATGTTAAATTGTATCATGATTAGGTTAGGGTTAATCGGGTTTGTTGGTGGGGGTGGGGTGGTTGCTGGAAGGGCCTTCTCTCCACTGTATTAAGTAAATAAAAATAAACAAATCAAGTACTAAAGTCATTCCTTTGTCATTCTTCATGCCATCTGTGTAACAAAACACAGAGGACAGTAAAACTCATCCAGTAAAAACATTGAGACTGTGTGGTAAGAACAAACAGCAAATGAATAATCTCTGTCATCAAGTTGCGTTGCGAATGCTATATTAGAACTGGCTGTGATACCATTTCTGGTGCTCCAGTTAACAGCGTCTTGCCAAATTCCTGCCTCACTTATTGATTTGCTTGAAAGGCAAAAAAGAAAATGTTGGAAGAACACAGTAGCGCCTGTGGGGAAGAGAATCCAGTTAACAGTTTGGCTCATCGGCCTTTCTCAGAACCGGGCCAAGAGTATAGCTGTCCCAAAATGTTAACTGGCTTCTCTTCCCACAAATGCATCTGGGAGTGACTGGGTTCTTCCAGCATTTCAGGTTTGGTTTTAGATTCTGGCATCTGCAGCTATATTTGACTTTCAGTAACTTGCTTGATTTGTCGGGAATGTGATCAAAGTAATCCGTGAAAGTCAACAACCCTCTTCTGTCAACAACACTTCATAGAAAAAAATCATCAACAAACAGACCATTCCTGATCGGACTTAGTTGGGATTCCAAGACTGAGACGTGAGGGCTGAAGGGCTTGTTTCTGTGCTGTATTAATCAATGACTCAAATGGGCCAAATAGTTTCCTTCTATGCTGTATCATAATCTCTATCTTTAACTCTTTGGATCCCATCTAAGTGGCGGCTCTACCAGTACCTGCTTTACCATTTTTGCCACCTCTCCTCTTCAGTCCTGTTCATTGAGAGATAAATATTGGCCAGGATTTAAGGGAGGACTACTTCACGGTTAGATGCCCCTGAGAGGGCTGTGAATACCTCATGCACACAGCGTCCCTGACAGAGCAGCACCACATCAGAGGACCAGTCTTGACTTAGCACTCAAGTGTCTGGACTGGGACTTGAACCCGCAACCCAACTCAGAGACAGAAATGTCAACCAACACTCACTATTCCAGTTATATAATACATGCTGGGAACAATGGGAGATAGAGTCATAGAGCTCAGCACAGAAATTGCCCCTCTGTCACAACTAGCCCTTGCCAACCTGTCGACCATCTATGCTAGACCTATTTGCACACATTCAGCCTACATCCATGTACCTGTCCAAGTAACTTATAAATGTTGTTAATGTACCTGCCTCAGCCACTTCTTCAGGTAGCTCATACCATTACTGACCAGCCACTGGTTGAAAAAGTTGCCCCGTGGGTCCCTTTTAAATCTTTCACCTCTCCCCTTAAACCTATGCCCTCAGTTTTAGATTCCCCAACCCTGGGGAAAAGAGTGTGTGCATTCACCCTATCTATACCACTCATGTCTTTATTCACCTCTGTAAGGTCACCTCTCAATCTCCCACATTTCAAAGAATGAAGTCTGAGCTAGCCTAACTTCCCTTCATAACAGAGGCCCTCGAGTTTCTGTCCTGTTGTGGCTTTATACCATCCTCTCTTTTGGTAAAGGGTAAATAAAAGTACTCTTCTAGCATTGCTCCATGAGCATTAATTGCCCTCATGGTGCCAGCCCTTACCTAAACTGATTGCTTACTATCACACGCCTGTCAAAGTGTTTGGGTTCCCCTTTATGTTGATGAACATTCTATTCTCATGTTTGGTCCTTGCCCATCGTATTTTCCTGTTCACTTCTCTTATAGAGTAAAATACTCAGCCCAGTTCTCACTTGAATCATTCTCTAATTTATTCAGCCTTTCCTTTGATTTTTATCATTTCTCCAGCTCCTGTAGCAGGAGTTTTGGCATTGGTTCATTGACCGAGCCTGTAAAGAATTCAAAGAACAAAAATGAGCTTTGTTTGTCACACGTACATCAAAACGTACGGTGAAATGCGTCACTTGTGTCAGATCAAATCAGCGAGGATTGCGCTGGGCAGCCCACAAGTGTAGCCACACTTCCAGCGCCCTCAACTCACTTACCCTAACCGCATGCCTCTTTGGAACGTGGGAGGAAACAGAAGCACCCACAGGATATCCACACGCTCACAGGGGGTATGAACAAATGCCTTCCAGACAGCGACAGGAACTGAACCCCAATCTTACAGCTGGCGCTGTAAAGCAATGCACTACGCCACCATGCTGCCTTGTGACCTGCGAGGGTCCTAGATGTATCTGAAACATCTCCTCTTTAGAGCGTTCCTATCGTTACATTACTTCTGTGGACTGGTGTGAACACAACAACTTGAGTCTCAGTGTGGATAAGACTAAAAAGATTTTGCGTTGTAGTAGTCCAATCGCAAACAAGGGAAAATCTGTGGATGTTGGAAATCCAAGCAACACACACAAAATGCTGGAGGAACTCAGCAGGTTAGGCTCTTACTTCAATGGAAAAGAGTACAGTCGACGTTTCAGGCCAAGACCCTTCATTAGGGCTGGAGAAAAAGACGAGGATCAGAGAAAGAAGGTGGGGGGAGGGGAGGATGAACCACAAGGTGATAGGCATAACTGAAAGGGGAGGGAGGGTGAGGTAAGGAGCTGGGAAGTTGATTGGTGAAAGAGATACAAGGCTGGAGAAGTGGGAATTTGATAGGAGAGGACAAAAGGCCATGGAAGAAAGGGAAGGTGGTAGGTAAGGAGATAAGGTGAGAGAGGGAAATAGGAATGGGGAATGGTGAATGGGGAGTCATTACTGGAAGTTTGAGAAATCGATGTTCATGCCATCAGGTTGGAGGCTACTCAAATGGAATACAAGGTGTTGATCCTCCAACCTGCATGTGCCTCATCAGGAGAGGAGGCCATGGGCTGATATGTCGGAATAGGAATTGGAAGTGGAATTAAAATGCGTGGCCACTGGGAGATCCTGCTTTTTCTGACTGATGTAGGTGCACGGTGAAGCAATGTCCCAATTTATGTCGGGTCTCACTGATGCACAGGAGGCCACACCAGGAGCACTGAATGACTGTGGACTTCAAGAAGATGCAGGGTGACCACTCTCTACTGTACATCAACTCAAGTTTCAAGATGTTTGATGTAATTTCCAGTAAAGAAATGTGGAGGAGAATAAAATAATTGTTACTTTGCAGCTTATAAAAACCCAATAATATAAATACATAAGATAGTGTGTGAACACTATAATAAAATGATAAAGTAGTGGTGGTAGGGGCTGTGCTGGGATGGGTTAGTGGGTGGAGGTGTTAATCAGCCTTACTGCTTGAGGAATATAGTTGTTTTTGAATCTGGTGGTCCTAGTTACGTAGCCATGGCTCCACTGTGGACTGAGTCAGAAGCACCAAGTTTCTTGGAGTATACGTCATGTATGATCTCACCTGGTCCCACAACACCACCTCTTTAGTCAAAAAAGCACAGCAACACCTCCACTTCCTGAGGACATTGAGGCGATCAAGACTTCCTGCCCCCATTCTAACCACATTCTACTGGAGCACTATCGAAGTGTCCTGACCAGCTGTATCACTGTCTGGTATGGGAATTGACCGCAAGACCCTGCAGGGTTGTAAGGACGGCTGAGTGTATCATTGGGGTCTCTCCCCACATCCCACCAATCCAGGACATACACCAGGAGTGCTGCGTTCGCAGAACCCTCAGCATTGTCAACGACCCCTCCCATTCATCCCACAATCTCTACTGTCAGACTGAAGGCACCACAGAATAAGAACAAGGCCTGTTAGGCTGGGTAACAATAACCTTGAACTTGAATGAGAATAAACTTGAACTCTATTATTGGCTCATTTACCATTGGGTTTAATCTTTTACTTCATTATAGCATATTTAAGTCCCCCACAATCACTGCAAGATTACCTTTTTCACATGTGTTTTCTATCTCCAGGTGCATTCAATACTATCATCCTCTCAAAACTGATCAATAAGCTTCAAGACCTTGGCCTTAATACCTCCTTGTACCATTGGCTCCTCGATTTCCTCACTTGGAAGACCCCAGTTAAGTTCGGATTGGCAACATCTCCTCCACAATCTGCATCAGCACAGGTGCATCACAAGGCTGTGTGCTTAGCTCCCTGCTTTTACCCACTTTACACTTATAACCGTGAGGCTAAGTACAGCTCCAATGCCATATTTAAGTTTGCCAATTTGTAGGCCAAATCAAAAGTGGTGACAAATAAGCATATTGAAAATCTGGCAGAGTGATGCCACAACAACAGCCTCTCACTCAATGTCAGTAAGACCAAGGAGCTGATTATTGACTACAGAAGGAGGAAATCGGAGGTCCATGAACCAGTCCTTATCGGGGGGGTCAGAGGTGCAGCAGGCCAGCAACTTTAAATTCCTCAGTGTTATCAATTCAGAGGACCTGCCCTGGGCCCAGCATGTGCAATTATGAAGAAAGCACAGCAGTACCTCTACATCCTTAGAAGTTTGTGAAGATTCGGCATGACATTTATAACTATGACTAACTGTGGTGGAGTTAACTGGCTACATCACAGCCTGGTATGGAAACACCAATGCCCTTGAATGGAAAATCCTTCAAAAAGTCGTGGACATGACCCAATCCACATCGCATAAAGCCTCTACTGAGCACACCTACATGGGGCATTATTGCAGGAAAGCAGCATCCATTATCAGGGACCCCCCCCCCCCCCCCCCACCAAAATCATGTTTTCTTCTTGCTACTGCCATCAGAGAGACAGTACAGGACCCTCCGAACTCACACCACCAGATTCAGGAACAATTTTTACCCCTCAACCATTGGCTCTTGAACCAGAAGGGATAACTTCCCTGACTTCACTTGCCCCATCGCTGAACTATTCCCACAACCTATGGATCATTTTCAGGGACTCTTCATCTTATGTTCTGGATATTTATTGCTCATTTATTATTACCTTTCTTTTTGTATTTACACAGTTTGTTGACTTTTGCATTCTAGTTGTCTGCCCCATTAGTGCAGGTTTTCATTGATTCGATTATGGTACTGGATTTATTGCATATGCCCACAAGAAAATGAATCTCAAGGTTGTATATAGTGACATACTTACACACACACACACTTTGGTAATAAATTTACTTTGAACTTTGTACATCCTGACTATTATTATGAGGCCTGTACTTAACACTATCAGTGTCTTTTTACACTTGTGGTTCCTCAATTCTACCCACAAAGTGAATGTTACAAAAATTCTATTCTTGCTTTGCTGGTTGACATTAGAACAGTCAAGATTAGGATCAACATATTCCCTCAATGTCATCATTGTAGTTCTTGAAAGTCTCTGTAGCTTCTGCTTCTGTCCTATTCACTGACTGATGATCTGTAGAATATCCCCAAACAGCGTGGGGGTTCCATGAAAGTTTCTCAACTCTAACCAAATAAATTCTATACTTGATGTTAGAACAATAATTAGTAAACACGGGACTCTGTAATCTCCTGTGTATCGCTGTCAATAAACACATTCTCCCCAAGTATAATTCACTGCAATCATTGGTTAATTATCTGCTTAATATAATCTAAAGAATAGATTCGTTTTATTATTTTTGCTGAACGCCTGTCTTTCACAGTGTTCTTTGAATTTTGTTCAAGATTGTGGAACAGCCTTGGGATCCCCCTGGGTAAATGTCATATGCTGATTTCAGGCAGTCGGCATCCCCCGAGAACCTCAGTTAACATTTTGTTTGGGGAGCAGGTTTCGCGAGCAGCACATCAATATGTACCATTAATGAAAGCAAACCATTTTCCTCCCCGCTGTCAGCACATCACATGCGCCGAGCGCAGCCCCTCCCGAGAACACCTATGGGTCAGTCATGCCCACGATGAAGCCCAATCAACGGAACGCATGCGTCTTTACAGAGTGAGTTCTACTGAGATTGAACACGCTAAAATATAGGCAAGAATCCGTGCTTAATTATACCAAGTACAAACCGCTCATTAACAAACATTTAACATGGCGAAGAAAGCCAATATCCCGAGAAAACGCGTTAATATCCTTGGTCACCCGCACAAGAGTATATAGCTACTTCTCTCTCCTGTGACTGAACTCTGTGGCAAGATAACAATCTTCAACTTCAAAAGTTAATATTTAATACTTGTCACAATAAAGTTTGCATATAACTGTAGGTCTAAACTAATAATTCAAAACACTGGACAAACATCAATATTGAAAAGGGCAAGAGTTGTACTTTGACTAGCTCTTAAAAATGAGGAAATAAAGTTTAAGTGGATAAGATATTGAAGCACAGCCCTTGGCCTAAACTGACAGTTAAGACTGGAACTCAGTCTTTCAGATCGCCAACAGTTTTAGGCAGAGCCCGCGTTCTCCCAGTTATTAGGAAGAGGAAGCCACATCGCCGAGAACTGCATTTGTTCTTACCCTGAAAAATCGGCCCTTGACTGTGAAGGAACTCCCGTCACCAAATGTCAAAGTGGTGGAAATACAGTATAAATAAAAAAGGCAGACAGATGACAGGTCAGCTTGTAAACTGATTTCTGTGTTGTTTCTTGCTGTCCCCAGAACTGGAAGGCAGCTCAATGGAAGCAAGACACACCTACACCCAGTGAAGAGCAACCCTCTGACATCAGCAGGATGTAAAAACAACAGCAGAGTTTCCCTCCTTAATGATAATTTTATCACAGTTCTGAAGTGGCCGCTCTCGTGTATGAAAGGAGCGAGGATTACGCAGAGTGCTGCGCCGATCACACTTTGCCAAAGTCTGACAGCCCAACCCTCTACCCACCTACCGATACGGCAAGTGCACTCTCTCCGGCAGCAGTGCAAAACGAGCATTTTAAAATGAAACCAACTAGCGAGTTAACCCCTTGCTGCCCGAATTTATTTGGCAGCTTCCGGTACTGCAGACCCAATGACACCGGGGCATCGCGGTGACCTGTTTTTAAAACCTCATGGAAACAAAAACACTGTGCATCAAGTCAAGTCAAGTCGCTTTTTATTGTCATTTCAACCATAACTTCTGGTACAGTACACAGTAAAAACGAGACAATGTTTTTCAGGACCATGATGTTACATGACACAGTACAAAAACTAGACTGAACTACGTGAAAACAGAAAAAAACCCACTAGACTACAGACCTACCCAGGACTGCATAAAGTGCACAAAACAGTGCAGGCTTTACAATAAATAATAAACAAGACAATAGGCACAGTAGAGGGCAGTAAGTTGGTGTCAGTCCAGACTCTGGGTATTGAGGAGTCTGATAGCTTGGGGGAAGAAACTGTTACATAGTCTGGTCGTGAGAGCCCGAATGGTCCGGTGCCCATGTCAGAAAGTCCATTCTACAAAGTTCATTATCAGACTGACACTCAGGCAACCTTGTACAAACTCAAGTTTTTTGAGTGAGGTTGACAAGGTGGATGTTGAGAGATGTTTAAAGCAGCCAGCATAATCAAAGACCCTACACATCCCAAACGCTCTCTCTTCTCCCCCCTCCCATTGGGCAGAAGATGTCATAAGGTGGGCGTTGGGAACGGACCCAAATGCAAGACACAGACACTGAAGTACTAGGGAGAGGACTAGGTGTATCAAGAAAGCAGGGGAAGTGGGGAAGAAATGACACTGGACAAGACTAGGAGACAGAGTATGGGCTAGGACTAGAGTAGGAAAGTGGGACCTAGATGAGGAACTGGGAACCTGGACAAGGACTCCGAGCCACAGACTGGAGAGGGACCCGGAACCTGGCTCTTGACTCGGGCTCGGACTCTGGATCCAGGCAAGGACAAGACGTGGCTAGGCAACAGGACTGGACATGGGGGCAGGACTTGGGACTCCAGGGCTGGACAAGGACATGAAGCTCAGACTTGGTCTTGATTGAGGGAGAGCAGGAACGCAGAGCCTAGGTCGAGGGAGAACAAAGCAGAAGTGGGGAGAGGCGTAGCTGGACATGGACACTAGACTTGGACGAGACCAGGACTCAGGGCCTAGGCTATGACTTAGACTTGGACACGGATTGGAACCTCATCGGAGCCTTGGACACGGACTGGAACCTCCTTGGAGCCTTGGACTGGAGCACAGGAACACTGAACACAGAGCCGGGACCCCTCCTTGGGGACAGGACGTAGGGCCAGGACTCATACATGGACAGACACAAAGAGACAGTTCCAAGCTCAACAATAGATAGTTCCTTCTGTCGGCGTGGCAAGGCTCCGGTCTCACTCTGGCAGCTGAACTTGACAGCAATACAGGTGAGGACGCAGGCATGGGTGGCTGGCCATGCTTCAGAGGGAAGGAAGGGAACAATCCAGCCTCAGGGTAACGGCAAAGACAGCCTGACTTATCACACAGAGACAAGGACAGGATACCAACAATTCAAACCAGCAACCACACTCAAACCCAGGGCCACTTACATTCCAGCCCCAATATGAGAATCAGGTGCCTGTGATTAAGCCCAGGACAGACAGAAGACCCGGAGTCCGGAGCCCACAGACTGGACCGTGAACCGGAACGTGGACTTCACGGACCGGACCACGAAAGAAGATGCAATCGCCTGAGCAAGGCACACAAAATGCTGGAGGAACTCAGCAAGTCAGGCAGCATCTATGGAGAGGAATAAACAATCAATCTGCACCTCTGCAGTTTTTCTGGATCGAGAATTCCAAAGATTCACCAGCTTCTGGGTGAAGAAACTCTTTCTCATCTCTGTCCTCAATGCTGAACCCCTTACTTTGAGAGTGTGTCCTTGCCCCAGCCCCCAACTAGTTATGGACATCCCAGTCAGTGGAAGCACCAACTCCAAATCTACCCGGTAAAGCTCCAGAAGAACTGCGTATTTCAATGATATCACCTCTCATTCTCTAAAACTCAAGGGAGTGTAGTCCCAGGCTGCCTAAACTCTTCATATGGCAAACCTGCCGTCTCAGGAATCTGGTGAATCTCCACTGCACTCTCTTTATCACGAGTACATCCTTCCTTAGATAGGAAGATCAGAATTGTTTACAATGCTCCCGGTGCAGTTTACTGAGACCGTGTATGTCTGCATTAAGGTGCCTCTGTACTCAAATCCTCTTGCATTAAAAGCCAATTTACTACTTGCCTTCTGTACCTGCACGTCAGCTTTCAGTGATTTATGTACAACACCTCTCACCATTTTAAAAATACTCCATCAAAAGTAAATGACCTGAAAAATTCCTTCTGTCATGTCTTTGCCCATTCACTTAGCCTGTCCATATCTCATTGAAGTCTTCCTGCATCCTCCTCACAGCCCCAACTGGGACTCAGCAACTTGGTTATATCTCACTTGATTCTCTCATCCAAGTCATTGATGTAGATTGCATAGAGCTGGGACCTCAGCACCAATTCTCATGGTCTCCCAACCCAAAAGTGACCGGTTTATTCCTACCTTCTGTTTTCTCTCTGTTAACCAATCCTCGGTCGATATCAAGATAAAACTCCCACCACCACATGCTCTAATTTGGTTTAATAATCTTTTAGGCGGCACCTTATCAAAAACTTTCTTAAAGTTCAAAAGCACCACAACATCTTATTCACCCTTATCTATCGTCAGTTATAACCTTAAAAAACTCATACAGATGTGTTAAACGTGATTTCTCTTTCATAAATCCACATTGGCTCTGCCCAGTCCTATTATTATTTTCTAATTGCCTTGTTACCACTGCTTTAATAATAGATTACAGCTACAACTGATGTCAGCCTGAATGGTCTTGAGCTCTTGTTTGCTACTGTGTTTCTGCATGAGGCACACTGTGGGTGCAATTTAACAAAAAAGTAAACTAGAAGCAGAATTATCCTTTCAGCAATCATACATATAGACCTGCTGCCCATGACATGCTAAGTCACCAAACAAAGGTGCAGTTTCAACAACTGTGATAATCAGCTTAACCCATCCATAATGAGCACTCTGCATTGCAGTAGGATTTCGCACACAATGGTAGGCGGCCAGGAAGAATGCCAAGACTGTGCTTCCCAGGGTTGGAGATGGAGCACTCTGGCTTCCTGCCGTTTGCAACTGCTGCATCCCGGTAACAATTCCTGCCACTTTCTGTAGGGAGCTTGGACATTCTTCCCGTGACTGCACGGATCTCCTCAGGGTGCTCCGGTTTCCTGCTACAGTCCAAAGGTGTACCAGTGGGTAGGTTACTTGGTCATTGTAAACTGTCCTGTGATTAGGCTAGGGTTAAATTGGGGGTTGCAGGGCAGTGTGGCTCAAAGGGTCAGAAGGGCCTATCTTCTGTATCTCAATAAATAAATACAGAAAAATCAAGAATTAGAGGGCACGGGCTTAAGATAAGAAGGGAAAGATTTAATAGGAACTTGTGAGGCAACTTCTTCACATAGAGGGTGCTGTGTGGAACGAGCTATCAGAGGAAATGTTTGAGGCAGGTACAATAAGAACGCTTAAAAGACACTTAAACAGGTACATGGATAGGAAAGGTTTGGAGGGATACAAGCCTAAGGACTACCTTAGATAAAGGAGCAAACATAATCAAAGATCCACCCTTGGCATTGTCACTTTTCTCTTCTCCTATCGGGTCTGAAAGCACGCACCACCAGGCTCCAGAACAGCTTCTATCCCACTATTCGATGTCCTTTGGTACAATACAGTGGACTCTTGACCTTACAATCTACCTTGTCATGATCTTGTGCCTCATCGTCTGGCTGCATTGCACCTTCTCTGTAGGTATAACACTTCATCATGCATTTTATGAATGTTTTCCCTATACATTGATGTACTGATGTGATGAAATTATCTGGATGGATGACTTGCAAAACAAAGTCTTTCACTGTATCTCAGAACACGTGACAATAATAAAGTACTTACCATCTTGGTTGGCATGGCCAGTTGGGCCAAAGGGGCTATTTCTGTGCTGAACTCGATGATCTGCTATAGATCCCAGCATACATTATATAACCAGCATAATGACTGCTGGCTGGCGGGTCCTATTTCTGTCTCTGAGTTGCGTCATGGGTTCTAATCTGAGTGCAAAATCTAGACTGGTCCTCTGATGTGGTGCTGCTCTGTCAGGGACGCTGTGTGCATGAGGTATTCACCACCCTCTCAGGGGCATCTAAACGTTTAGTAGTCCTCCCTTAAATCCTGGCCAATATTTATCTCTCAGCCAACTGTACTGAAGGAGGGAGGCAGCATAGTGCTGCAGCAGGTAGAGCTGCTGCCTTACAGCGCCAGAAACCCAGGTTCAATCCTGGCCTTGGACACTGTCTTATGGAGGTTCCATATTCATCCACATGGGTTCCTTGAGTGCTCCTCTTTCCTCAAACATCCCAACAGTGTGTGGGTTGATTGGCTGCAGTAAATTGCCCCAGTGCATAGCTGGATGGTAGAATCCTGGGGGTTGGGGTGAGTTAATGGCAATGTGGAGAGAACTAAATGGGATCAGTGATATTGGGTGGTTGTGGGCAGAAGGGCCTGTTTTTGTGCTGTATAACCTTATGATCAGCTGAAATCCATGCTACTGTCTGTAGGAGTTTGCTGAGTGTAACTTGTTAACACCATGACCACATTTCATTGATGTAAGCAATAAAGCATGACCTGTAGGGGTTGTGTTCAAGTCACCCATAAGCCATTATTGAGTATGAGTGGGCATAGCCATTCATCCAACTGCTTGTGGTTCCGAATGTTTCAAACACCTGATTCTCCTTCTGTACATGAATCCAGTACAGTGTAAGGAAAGGAGTTATATTACTATAGCCCCTTTCACAATCACAGAAGGAACAAATGAGGTGCTTCAAGAGTATAAGAAATGCAAGAGAACACTTGAGAAAGAAATCAAGAGGGCTAAAAGGTTGCTCTAACAGACAATGTGAAGGAGAATACTAAGGGCTTCTACAGATATATTCAGAGTAAAAGGATAGCAAGGGACAAAATGGTCCTCTGGAGGATCAGAGTGGTATCTATGTGTGGAGGCAAAAGAGGTGGGGGAGATCTGAACTGGATTTTTTGCATCTGTATTTTCTTTTAAGACAGACACAGAGCCTGTACGAGTGAGGCAAAGCAGCATCGAGGTCATGGACCCTATACAGATCACAGAGGAGGAGGTGCTTGCTGTCTTGAGGCAAATTAAGGTGGATAAATCCACAGGGCCTGACAAGGTGGTCCCTTGGACTCTGTGGAGGCAAGTGCAAAATTGCAGGGGCCCTAGCAAAGATATTCAAATTATCCTTAGTGATAGGTGAGGTACCGTTGTATTGGAGGATAGCTAATGTTGTTCCGCTGTTTAAGAAAGGCTCCAAGAATAAGCCAGGAAATTATGGGCTGGTGAGCCTGATATCAGTAGTGGGAAACTTACTGGAGGTATTCTAAGGGACTGGACATATGAGTATCTAGAAAGACATGGACTGATTTGGGATAGTCAGCATGGCTTTGTGCGTGGTAGGTCGTATCTAACCAATCTTGTAGAGTTTTTCGAGGAAGTTACCAAGAAAGGTGGATGAAGGCAAGGCAATGAATGTTGTCTAAATGGTCTTCAGTGAGGCATTTGACAGGGTCCCACATGGAAGGTTGGTCAAGAAGGTTCAGTCGCTCGGCATTCAAGATGAGGTAGTAAATTGGATTAGACATTGGCTTTGCAGGAGAAGCCCAAGAGTGATAGTAGATGGTTGCTTCTCTGACTGGAGGCTTGTCACTAGTGGTGTGCCACAGGGATCAGCACTGGGTCTGTTGTTGTTTGTCACCTATATCAATGATCTGGATGATAAAGTGGTTAACTGGATCAGCAAATTTGTGGATAACACCAAGCTTGGGGATGAAGTGGACAGCCAAAAAGACTATCAAAGCTTGCAGTGGGATCTTGGCCAGCTAGAAAACAAAGGGCTGAAAATGGCAGATGGAACTTAATGCAGAGAAGTGTGAGGTGTTGCATTTTGGGAGGATCAACCAGGGTTGGTTTTACACAGTGAGTGGTAGGACACTGAAGAGTGTGGTAGAACAAATGGATCTAGGAAAATAGGTGAATAATTAATTGAAAATGGCATCACAGGTAGATAAGGTCGTAAATTAAGCTCTTGGCATATTGGCCTTCATAGATCAAAGTTTTGAGTTATAGAGTTGGGATAAGATGCTGGTGGGGCTTAATTTGGAGGATTGTGTGCAGTTTTGGGCACCTACCTACAGGAAAGATGTAAATAAGATCGAAAGAGTACAAAGAAAATTTACAAGGATGTTGGAAGGCCTGACTTATAAGGAAAGATTGAATAGGTTATAATTTTATTCCCTAGAACGTAGAAAATTGAGGGAAAATTTGATAAAGGTATACAAAGTTATGAGGGTATAGATAGGATAAATGCAAGCAGGCTTTTTCCACTGAGGTTGGGTGGGACTATAGCCAGAGGTCATGGGTTAAGGGTGAAAGGTGAAATGTTTAAGGGGAACATGAGGGAAAACTTCATCACTCAGAGGGTTGGGAGAGTGTGGCATGAGCTGCCAGTGCAAGTGAAGGATGTGATTTTGATTTCAACTTTTAAGAGATGTTTGGATAGGTACATGGATGGGAGGGGATGGAGGGCAGGTCGATGGGCATAGACAGTTTAAATGGTTTGGCGCAGACTAGATGGGCCGAAGGACCTGTAGTTTTCTATGAGTTTGTGACTCTATAACCGTTCACTACAGGTCCAGGTCACAAAGGGAAGCAAGCATGTCCTTGCCAACCAGTGATTCCCAAAGGGGCGGTTATGTGTCCTGATGGGGCATTAGGGGAAATAGAAGTTGTCATGGGTTGTTCAAGATATTCCTGGGAAGGGGGGTCCGTAAGCGGCACCCTAACTTGAGGCATGAGACCTGACCGACTGTGCCAACTCACTGCCGTCATCAACATCTGATAGGCATTCACAGTTTGTGAGATTTTTAAATTCTTAGATAGCCCTGTTAATGATGGATAAATACATATGGTCTTCAGATCTTCATGAGTCTGAAGGCAGTGAAGTCTTGAATTCTAATCTTGCTAAGATACAGAAACTACAGAAGGTGTGTCAATACAATGTTACAATTTATGGTTTTATTCTGTTTCGTCAGTTTAGCAACGCCACATGTGTCTAATTTGTAATACTGTACTGTCTAATGAAGCCATGAAACCGTCAAGATTGGAGTAGCACTTCTGTAAAAGGTACCCTGAAAAGGCTACTTATGGTATTACTCAGTTCCAGAAGATGAAAGAAACATTTGAAAAGCATTGTACACACGAGTCATTTGCCAAGAAAGCTAAAAATTACTTTGATAGTGGTCTCATTGCTTCTTACAACACTTCCAAAATGATAGCAAAAGCGTGGAAAATCTCATGCAATTGGTGAAGGGTTAATAATGCCTGCCGTATCAGAAGTGCTCATCACTGTTCTCAAAATGGAGACCAGTATTTTAAAATCAATTCCTCTAAGTAATAACTTTGTAGCTCATCGTATCGACAAAACGAGTGAAGACATTGAGTATCAATGATGCACAGAGCTACAGAAAATAGAATTTGGGATACAACTGGATGAGTCAACTGTGTGAGATTACGAGGCATTGCTAATGACATATGTGTGATTTATCAAAAATGAAAAAAAGTTTATGAAAAAATTCTCTTTTGTAAAAAGTTAAAAACAAATATCAACAGTGAATCAATCTACGGCGAGCTCAAAATGTATATTGAGGATAAAAGTATTTTGATTAGGAATATGATTTTTTGTGCAACAGATTGAACATCAAAGATGAAAGGTCATCATTCTGGTTTAGTGGCATTTATGAAAAAAGACATTCTAAGTCTGTTTGCAATCTATTGTGTGATTCATCATCAAGATGTCGCAGCCAAAAACCTCAGTCAGCAACTTTTTTTCAAGCATGACTCTTGTAATATCAGTTATCAAAAAATTTAAAGTGCATTAAATAGCAGAATAGTTCACGTCAAGATAACAATGAAGAGTTGGAATGCTTGCTTCTTCACACAGTGTTGGCTGTCAAAAGACTGCTGCTTAAAATGTTTCTTTGATCTTTTTGACACTGTGGTTGAATTTTCTTTTCTACATAGCCAATGAAAAGACAGGCATAGCTGGGGACCATGTGAGTGTCCAGGGCTACCCCTTGAGTTTGGAGAAATTGGGAGAAGCCAAAGGAAAAATTGTTGAGGGTAAGGAACAGTTCTGCCAGATGGAAGGTAGTGGTGGTGGTGGTGGAGGGGAACTGGTTGGGTCTTTTGTCAAGAAAGAAGCCAAAGTGCTTTGGGGGGGCATTGGGCTAAAAAGTTGGGAAACACTGCTTTAAACCTTTCCCATCTAAATGTCTTTCGAATATTATTAAAGAATCTGCCTCCGGCAGCTCGTTCCACACACCCACCACCATCCATGATCAATTTTCCCCTCATAAACCCTTTAAATTTATCCCCTCGCACCTTAAACCTGTGCCCTCTATAAAGGAGTCATCGACCCTTCAGTTTGAAAACCTGCAATAATTTCCCTCCTTCCTCCTCACCCCCCCCCCCCCCAAACCCCATATGCTGTTCGTCTGCTGAATTCCAACAGCAGACTGTTTCGTTGCTAAAGCTTGGAAGGTAATAGGAGTTCACGTGTTTTAAAAATGGGGCGGTATGGTAGCTTAGTGGCTCACATATTGCTATTACAGCACCGGTGACGCCGGTTCAATTTCTGCCACTGGCTGTAAGGAGATTGTACATTCTCCCCATGACTGTGTGGGTTTCCTCTGGGTGCCCTGGTTTCTTTCCACAGTCCAAAAATGTATGAATTAGTTGGTCGCATTGGTGCAATTAGGTGGCATGGGTTTGTTGGGCTAGAAAGGCCTGTTACCGTGCTATATCTCTAAATAAGTAAGTTTTCAAACCATCGTTAGTGTAGGGTTTTGATCTTCCACTGTCTTCTTGGACAAAACCCAAACTTTATTCAAGAAAGCTACACACACCACCTTCCCAAGAACAATTAGGAATGGGCAATAAATGGTGTTTGTGCTGGCAAAGTCCACAACAATGAATAATGGTGGGCAAATGTAAAATGAAAATCATCTGCTGCCCATCAAATTCCCAGGTATGAAGGAGGTTCCTTAGCGATACACTGTACCACTACCCCAACTGTCAATCAACCACCTAACTAGAAGAGAGACATCAGAGAAATTTTGAGGCAGATATATTCAGGTGTCTTGAGGTTGAATGGAGCAGGGAGGTTTGGCCCTTCAGAGAGATTAGCTAGGGCATCCACGGAGGGTGGAACCTTGAATAAAGGAGATCATAACCTCCTCACTGTGTCAAAGCTGGGGATTCTTGTACCCTCCCATCTCTCGTGCTCTGCAAATCCCGAAGTGTTGGATCATCAGCTGGCGCTCAGTGTGAGTTTCTATAACATACAGTAAGGCCATTGTATTCAGTGTGATAGCAGAGATTTTGGTACATAAATTCGAGACAGTCTGCAACTGGATCTTGCAGCTGCCAGCACCTCCCCCCTCGATTTGATATGTTAATGCCAGCCTGCATTTTGTGTACAAAAGTCATCAGGAAATTGTACTGCCCAGGTCCATTAGGACCAGAGTTGTACCTGGTTTTAAACTTCCACTTTGCTGTGCAAGCAGGTCTGAGAGATGTTGTGAACATTCTCCGTTCAGTAGAACTCAGATATTCAATAGCATTTCTGCTCAACATTTTAGGAACAGTTTCTTCCCAACCACCATCAGGTTTCTGAATGGACAATGAACCCATGAACACTACCTCACTATTCCCCTTTTGAACTGTTTATTTATTATTGTAACTTAGAGCATTTTTATGTCTTGCAATGCACTGCTGCTGTAAATCAACACATTTCATGATATATGCCAGAGATAATAAACCCAATTCTGATTCATTTGAAATTCTTAATTGCATGTAAATTTCATAGTCCATTCTTAAGAGTTCCTGCTGGCTTTTTTGATTCCTTCTTAGAATATGGGCATTGTTGGCAATACCAGTATTTATTGCCCATTCTTTGCCAGCCCTTGAGAAGGTGGGGTGATCTCCCTTCTTGAACAGTTCTTCTGATTAAGGTCAGAGTTAGTCACTGTTGGGGTTCCTGTTTTAAGACCCAATGCGATGTATTTTCAAGTTAGGGTGGTGTGGCACTTGTAGGGGAACCTACAAAAATTAGTGTCTCCCTACTCCCATTTGGAAGGTGCTGTTAGAACAGCCTGGGCAACTGCTCTGCATTTTATACATGGGCACACTTGTAGTGGAGGGAGGGAGTGTCTAAAATAGTGGATGGGTGGAAGTTGTTTGAAACCAGAGCACCTGGGGGGGGTGGTTAACCTGTGGGGTCACAGGTAGAATGTGCAGACTCCACACAGACAGCAGCAGAGCTCAGAATTGAACTCAGGTTGCTAGAGCTGTGAGTCATCAGTTCTATGAGCTGTGCCACTGTGTTCTGCCCCATGACCTTGGCCCAACTTCATGGCTTGCTGGTTATTAAGTGTTCATTTTGGGCTTCGGGCAAACTTACCAACAACAGGAGCAGGATTAGTATCCAACTTAACTGACTGAGACTTGAGTGGTTGATTCCTGGATTGATGCTCTTTCCTGTCAGTACAAGTCATGGGATCATGGACGAAATACAACTTCATCAGCTGCCCTTCCCTCTGTGGTAGCGATGTGGCTGTGTCCCACAATGAACATCACTTGTTTGACACAGAGATGAGCTCCAGGTCGGCTTCCCTTGCTCGCAAAGGCCCGTACCCACAGTAAGTGGCTCGGGGAAGTGCCGACCCAGGACACGAGGCAGTCAACAGCAGATGCTCAGCTCTGACCCTGTGAAACCTGTGAATGGACACTCAGTAGGTGGATTCCCAGCCTCCCAAAGCTGGTGCCATCTATCAGAAAGAACGGGCAGAAAAATGCCAGGTGGAATTTAATACAGACAAGTGTGAGCTATTTCACTTTGGGAGGATAAACCAGGAGAGGACTTGCACAGTGAACAGTGGGGCACTGAGGTGTGCAGAAGAACAAAGGGATCTGAGAACACATCCATAATTCCTTCAAAATGGCACACAGGTAGATAGGGTCGTAAAAAGACCTTTTGACACATTGGACTTCATAAATCACAGTATTAAGACTTGAGATGTTCTGTTGGTATGAGATGCTGGCGAGGACAAACTTGGAGTATTTTGAACTCTTCTAAGAATATCTCTATTTCTGCACTTCCTTGTCACTTGCCTAGACTAATTGTTAATCCTCTTATTAGACATACTCTGAGAATATGGGCTCAGTTTAGAAAATTTAATGGCCTTCAAGATTTCTCTCTCTCTAGTCCTATCTTACATCATCATCTTTTCCTACCTTCTATGCAAGACTTAACATTTCATGATTGGTATAGAAAGGGCATTAGGCACTTTGAAGATCTTTTCATGGATAATCATTTTGCAAATTTTCAACAACTGTCTGCGAAGTTTAATCTACCTAATACCTATTTCTTTAGATACCTTCAAATTAGAAATTTCATTAACCCTTTATTGTCTAATTTTTCTGAGATGCCCGAAAAAAACCTGTTTCTTTGTACTAATCCATCGGGCAAAGGCTTAATATCTTTTATTTGTGATAAATTCGTGACCTTGAGGCATGCCCCCTTTGATAAAATTAGAACTGCTTGGGAGCATGATCTAAATATTTCTTTAACTGACGCAGTTTGGGATTCAATTCTTAAGTCAGTTAATTCAACCTCTTTATGTGCTTGCCATTGTCTTTTGCAGTTTAAAGTTGTACATCGGGCTCACATATCTAAAACAAAATTGTCACGGTTTTATCCTGACATTAGTCCTGTTTGAGATAAGTGTTGAGGTTTCTCTTATCCATATGTACTGGGCTTGTCCTAGTTTAGAGAAATTTTGGAGAGAAGTTATTTTATCTTTATCCTATTTTCTTAATTGCCACTTAGAACCTAATCCTCTGATTGCCCTTTTTGGTACTTTGGGTGAGGTAGACATGCATTTGAGTCTGACTAAACGTTGAACATTATCTTTTGCCTCTCTTTTGGCTGGACGCTTAGTTCTCCTTAGGTGGAGAGATGTTGCCCCACCCATTGATGCTCAGTGGCTTAATGATATTATGTCCTGTTTAGACCTTGAAAAAAATCATTACTTCTCAATTTGGACATAAAATTTCAAAACTCCTCTTTAGATTAAGCTTATACTTTTTAATGCCTTACTTTCACAGCTTTTTTTCTCTCTGTAAGTTTTATGGTTTCTTTTTGATGGAAATTACATTATAGTTTTGGTAGTAGGCATTATTCTTTTTTTAACTTATATTTACAGTTTGGGGGGGGGGGGGTTGAATGCTCTGATTATTTTTTTTACATATTGTAATTGTTGGCCTGGAGTTTTTTTTAGTGGGAGGGAGGGGGGGGATACTAACTTTATACGATTTTATTCTGGGTGCTGTTTCCTTCTGGTTATGAATTATACAATTGATATGTTTATTTTGCACTGTATTAATCTTCACTTTGCTGTTGTTTTTTTTGTTTGTAGTTGGTTTGTAGAAATGCATAAAAATTAATAAAAAATTTGGTGTATTGTGTACAGTTCTGGCTACCTACGTACAGACTGAACGAGTACAAGAAAATTTACAAGGATGTTGCTGGGATTTGAGGACCTGAGTTATAGGGAAGAACTGAATAGGTTGGGACTTTATTGCAGGAGAATGAAGGGCAATTTGATAGAGGTATACTAAATTATGGGCAGTATAGATAGGATGAATGCAAGCAGGCCTTTTCCACTGAGGTTGGGTGAGACTAGAACTAGGGATCATAGGTGAAGGGTGAAATGTGAAATATTTAAGGGGAATCTGAGGGGAAACATCCTCACTCAGAGGGTGGTGCAAGTGTGGGACGAGCTGCCAGTGGAAGTGATAAATGCGGGTTGGATTGCAACATTCAAGAGAAATTTGGGTAGATACATGAATGGGTTGAGTATGGAGGGTTATAGTCAAGGTGCAGGTCAATGGAATTGGGCAGAATAAGAGTTTAGCATTGACTAGATGGGCTGAAAGGCATGATTCCATGCTCTAGTGTTCTATGATTCTATGCTGCAACATCCATTTTTTAAGGATCCCTGAAATGCCAACCAGCAATAATGTGCTAGCAATGGTATGCAGGCCAAACATTTGAAATTCAAAACAAAGCGTCATTTGTCTCAATGAATTACTTAAAGAAAGCGTTTTGTTTTAATCAGAAATACACACGGGAAATGCAGCATTGCTCTCTATTGAATAGCAAGACAATAAAATCACGATTGAACAGAGTCCGCATGAATGTAGGAAAGGGAAATCAAATTTGACACATCTACTGGAGTTCTTTGAGGATGTATCTCGCAGTATAGATCAGGAGGACCAGTGGATAGAGAGAGATTGTATTCTCAGAAGGTTTTCAATAAAATTCCTCTCAGGAGGTTGTTGAACGAGGTTAAAGCACATGGTATTGAGGTCGATGCATTAATGTGGAATGTCCATCAGAGATTCCCAACATCCGGGCTATGCCATCTTCTCACAGCTACCATCAGGCAGGAGGTACAGAAGCCTGAAGTCCCACACCACCAGGTTTAAGAACAGCTTCTTCTCTTCAAACAGTTGGTTCTTGGACTGACTGGCACAACCCCTGATCACTACAGTCTAGCAGCACCATGACCACTTTGCACTTAAATGGAATTTGCTTTTCCTTGTTATAATTGCTTGTAAAATTTGTGCATAATCTATGTTTAATAAATGTTTTTTTCTTATGAATGCTGCTTATCTGATGCTGTGTGCCTGTGATGCTGCTGCAAGGAAGTTTTTCATTGCACCCGTGTTTAGACGTATTGTGTACCTGACAATAAACTCCACTTTGACTTTGAACCAGAGCTGATTAGAAGATGGAAAGTAAGAACAATCAGATCCCTCTCGAGTTGGCAGGCTGGGACCAGTGGAATCGGTGCTTGAACCCCAGCCGTTCACAACCTCTCTCAATGATTTGCCCGAGAGGTCCAAATGCAACATTTCAAAGTTTGCTGATGATATGAAGCCAAGTTGGAATCTTGGTAAGAATGCCAAGAGGCTTCAAGTGAATGTAGACAAGCTGAGTGACTGGGTAACGTCATGGCCGGTGGAGCAGAATGTGAAACAGTTGTGAGGTCAGTGGGTAAAACAAAAGCTGTGCAGTTTTACCAAGTGGTAGACTGGGAGGTCTTGATGTTCAAAGAGACCTGGGCTTCTTGGGGCACAAGCCATTGAAAGTGAACAAACAGATGCAGCAGGCAATTAGAAGGGCAAAAAATATGGTTGCCTTCATTGCAAAAGTATTTGAGTAAGACAGTAAAGATATCTTATAATATACAGGGCTTTGGTAAGACCATAACTGGAAGATTGTGTAGCTTTTATTTCCTCATCTAAAAAAATATACTTGCTATTGAAGGAATGCAGCAAGATTTGCCAGACTAACTCTTGGAAAAGCAGGTCTGTCATACAAAGTTCTTTGAGATTGATGGGGTAGATATGGAGAAGACGCTCCTCTGGCTAAGGAATTTAGAACCAGGGTCACAGTCTCAGAATATGTGGCTGGCAGTTTAAGATTGAAATGAAGAGATATTGCTTCATTTGGAAAGTGGTGAATCTTTGGAATTCTCTATCCCAACGAGCAGAGGAAGCTTGGTCACCGAGTTCATTCAACACAGAGACTGATAGATTTCTGAATATGATGGGAAATGAGGGATACATGGATAAGACAGGAGAAATAAAATATCAGCCACTCTTTTTGAAATGAAGCAAGGTTAAAGGGGGATAGCCACTTTCTTATATTTTAGCTCCTTTTGTGACACCAGAAAGTGGGTAAATGAGGGTGTGGTCTGTTTTTATGAGCCATATCCATTGCTACCAAGGTGCTACCAAACAGATAACAGATTGTGTGTGTGTGTGTGTGTGTGTGTGTGTGTGTGTATGTATGTATGTGTGGGTACGCACACACGTACAAGAGAGAGAAAAAGACAGTTCTACCTTTCTCCAGTAATTCTGAGGATGTTGTCAGGACGCAAGGCAGTGAGTTACAGGGAGAGGTTGGGCAGGTTAGGATATTATTCAATGAAGTCAAAGCAGATTTATTATCAAAGTACATTTATGGCACCATATACTACCCTCCGATTCATTTTCACACATGATAGAGCATAGAGGTACATAAAATAATGAAGGGTATAGATAGGGTGAATGCCTTCAGTCTTTTCCCCAGGGTGGCAGTATCAAGAACTAAGGGGCATTGGTTTAAGGTGAGAGGGGAGAGATTTAATAGGAACTGGAGGGGCAACTTTCCAATGAAGAGAATTGTCTGTATATGTGGCAGGTAGAACACAACATTTAAAAGATACTTGGTTGGATAGGGACAGGAATGGGTTAGAGCAGGGGGTTCCAACCTTTTTTTTATGCCACAGCCCCCTACCAATAACTGCGGGGTTTATGAAAGCCAGGTTGGGAACTCCTGGTTTAGAGGGATATGGGCCAAACATAGGCAATGGGGTGAATAGCTCAAAATCTCATCAGCCAGTTGGGGCTAAGGGCCCAATTCTATCCTGTCTGACTTGATGACTTCCTTAAGCACTTCCCAGCTACTTAAGCACTTTTGAAGTTTTTATTAAGCTGATTTGTCCTGTAGAACAAGGGGGTTTGCATCACCCTAATCAGTGAGCCATGAAACCTAAATGACAGCAGAAATTACACTCCAAAAATGCTTATATCATTTGGAATGTGCTTCAAGACATTCTGGGGGTGGGGGGGGGGGGAGTGAAGGACACCAGAGAACTCTTCCCCCCCCCTTTGTCTCTTCCCTTCCATTTGCTTCTGTGTTCCCCTGTGCCCCTCTCGCTTGGTGACCTGACCACTGCTGATAGCACTGAGTGGGTGTGAACTCTTTTGAGCTTTTCCTCATCCCATCAGTTCAAATGAAAGCAAATGAGATAAATGCTCAATGCTCTGTCATCGCCAAGGGCACTTGGAGCTGCTGTTCAGTGATAGGAGAGGCCATTGAGGGATTCACTGATAGTAACTCCATTGTGAACGACTCCTTTCCACAGAGCTGTCTGCTGAAAGCACGTTCAAAGTTACATTAAATTGGTGTTGAAGCCAATCATGCATTTCAATAGGTGGCATTTGATAGTTGTGCAGTTTATTCCAGTAAAGCTGTGCTTGGCTGAATTACAGTATAAACACAAGAGGTTCTTGCACATGCTGGAAATCCAGAGCAACATGTTCAAAATGCAGGAGGAACTCAACAGGTCAGACAGTATCTATAAAAATGAATTACTTTACACTCTTTACATAAGGAATCCAGACAGCTCTTACCTTCATAATTCAGAATCACAATCATGTTTAATATCACTGACATATGACATGAAATATATTGCTTTGCAGCAGAAGTACAGTGCAAAGATACAAAACAACACATTTCAAAGGTCCAATCACAGACAAAAGAAAATCTGCAGATGCTGGAAATCCAAAGCAACACACACAAAATGCTGAAGTAACTCAGCAGGCCAGGCAGCATCTACGGAAAAGGGTACGGTTGACTTTTCGGGCCAGGTCCCTTCATCAGGACTGGAGAAAAAAAGATGAGGAGTCAGAGTAAGAAGGTGGGGGAGGGGAGGAAGAAATGCAAGGTGATAAGTGAAACTGGGAGGCAAAGGGGTGCAGTAAAGAGCTGGGAAATTGATTGGTGAAAGAAATACAGGACAGGAGAAGGGAATCTGATAGGACAGAAAGCCATAGAAGAAAGAAAAGGGGGGAGGAACACCAGAGGGAGGTGATGGACAGGCAAGGAGATAAGGTGAAAGAGGGAAAAGGGGATGGGGGCATTACTGGAAGTTCGAGAAATCGATGTTCATGCCATCAGGTTGGAGACTACCCAGACAGAATACAAGATGTCCAACCTGAGTGTGGCCTCATTGCGACAGTAGAGGAGCACCACAAGGCCCCCTTTATTCCTACTCTCCCTCCTGCCAGCCAGCCAATCTTCTTACCATGTTACCATCTTTCCTGTAATACCATGGGCTCTCATCTTGTTTAGCAGCCTCACATGCAGCACTTGTCAAAGGCCTTCTGAAAATCCAAATACACAACTTCAACTGATCTTTCTTTATCTATCTTGTCTGTTATTTCCTCAAAAAATTCCAGCAGACTTGTCAGGCAAGATTTCCCCTTTAGAAAGCAAAGCTGACTTGGCCTAATTTATCATGTGCTTCCAAGTACTCCAAAACCTCATCCTTAATAATGGACTTCAACATCTTTTTAACCACTTAAGTCAGGCTAACTGGCCTATAATTTCCAGCATCCGATTATTTTCTCTTGTTTGTCATTAGCCTAAAATTTCCTTTCTTCTGACTCCCTCCCTTCAAGAGTGGATTGACATTTGCAATTTTCCAGTCCTCCAGAACCATTCCAGAATCTAGTGTTTCATAAAAGATCATTACTAATGCCTCCACAGTTTCTTCAGCTACTGCTTTCAGAACCCTGGGAAGCAGTTCAACTGGTCCATGTGACTTATCTGCCTTCAGAATTTTTCAGCTTCACTAGCACATTCTCCTTAGTAATAGCAACAACATTCACTTCTGCCCCCTGATATTCTTGCTTTTCTGGCATTCTGCTGGTATCTCCCACAGTGAAGACTGACAAAATAATTATTAAGTTCCTCCACTACTTCTTTGTCTCCCATTACTCCCTCTCCAACATAATTTTCTAGCAGTCCGATATCCACTCTCCTTTCTTTTACTCTTTATATATCTGAAAAACCTTTCTGTATCCTCTTTTATGCTATTAGCTAGCTTACCTTCATATTTCATCTTTTCTCTCTTTATGGCTTTTTTTGGTTGTCTTCCGTTGGTTTTTAAAAGCTTCCTAATCCTTTAACTTCCCACTAATCTCTGCTGTAGTGTATGCACTTCCTTTTGCTTTTATACTGCCTTTGACTTTCCTTGTCTTTCACAGTTGCCTCATCCTGCCTTTAGAATACTTCATCTTTGGGATGCATCTTTCCTGTGCCTTCTGAATTGGTCCCCAGAAACTCCAGCCACTGTTATTCTACCATCACTTTGCTAGTGCTCGCTTTCAATCGTCTTTGGGTAGCTCCTCTCTCATGCCTCTAATTTCCTTTACTCCACTGTAATACTGATACATCGGGTTTTAGCTTCTCCTTCTCAAACTGTAAGGTGAATTCTATCATATTATGATCACTGCCCCCCAAAGGGTCCCTTTTCCATAAGCTTCCTAATCAAATCTGGGTCATTACACAGCACTTAATCTGAAATTGTCATTTCCCCAGTGGGCTCAATCACAAGCTGCTCTAAAAGGCCATCTCATTGACATTCTACAAATTTCATCTCAAATTTCAGCACCAACTGGATTTTCTTAATCTACCTGCATATTGAAATCTCCCATGAATAATCACAACATTGCCCTTTTTACTTGCCTTTTCTATCTCCCGTTGTAATTTGCAGCCCACATCCTGACTACTGTTCTGAGTCCTGTATACATGAAACTCCCATCAGGGTCTTTTTACACCTGTAGTTTCTTAACTTTACTCACAAGGATTCAAAATCTTCCAATCTTATGCCACCTCTATCTAAGGATTTGATTTCATTTTTAACCAACAGAGCCACCCCACCACTCTGCCTACCTGCCTGTCCTTTCAATTCAAGGTTTATCCTTGGATGTTAAACTCCCAATTATGATCTTCTTTCAGCCACAACTCACTGATGCCCACAACATCATATTTGCCAATCTCTAGCTGTGCTACAAGATCACCAACTTTATTCCATACACTGTGTGCATTCAGATATAACACCTTCAGTCATGTATTCATCGCCCCTTTTTATTTTGTCCTCCTGTTACACTTTAACTCATCCCATTGACAGTAATTTTTGGACGATCATCTGCCTGTCCTTCCTTAGTCTCACTACACACAGCATCTACTTGTATACCAACTAGCCCATCCCAACTCTGGTTTTCATCCCTCTGCCAAGTTAGTTTAAACCCTCCCAATAGCTCTAGCAAACCCTCTCACAAGGATATTGGACCCCTCGGGCTCAGGTGTAACCTATCTTTTTGGTACAGGTCATACCCTCCCCAGAAGAGATCCCAATGATCCAGAAATCTAAAGCACTGCCCTCTGCACCAGCTCCTCAGCCACACATCCATCTGCTAAATCATCCTATTCTTACCCTCACTGGTGCGTGGTACAAGCAGCAATCCAGAGATTACTACCCTGGAGGTCCTGCTTTTCACCTTTCTACCTAGCTCCCTACATTCTCTCTTCAGAACCGCCCCCCTTTTCCTACCCATGTCATTGTCCCAATGTGTACCACAACTTCTGGCTGTTCACCCTCCCTTTTTAGTATGCTGTTGACCTGATCTGAGATGTCCCTGACCATGGCAGCTGGTAGACAACATGACAACCAGGTGTCTCTTACACATCCACTGAATCTGCTGTCTGCTCTTCTAATTATGGAATCCCTTGTCACTACTGCACTCCTTTTCTCCTCAGCTTCCTTCTGAGCCACAGAGACAGACCCAGTGCCAGAGATCAGATCGCTGCAGTTTCCCTCTGGTAGGTCGTCCCCACAACAATATCCAAAGCTCTATAGTTATTATTGAGGAGAACCTCCACAGGGCTACTCTGCACTGGCTGCTTATTCCCGCTCCCTCTCCTGACAGCCACCTTGTTACCTGCTCCCTGTAACTTAGAGGTGACTACCTCCCTGTAGCTCCTATCTATTACCTCCCATTTTCCCCACAGGAACCAAAAGTCATCCAGCTGCAGCTCGTTCCTTAACACAGTCTCTAAGGAGTTGCAACTCTGTGTACTTCATGCAGACATAGTTATCAGGTAGACTGCAGATCTCACACAAGGAACATACCACCAACTCTGGACCCATTCTCAGTGCACTAGCTACGTACTAACAGAGAAAAAAATATTAAAAACTTGCTTACTTAGAACCTCGGCCAGTTCTTGCTCGAGCCTGTTGAGCCAAAGCTAGACCACCCTAACTCTGCCCACTCACACAATGGCCACTCCGCTTACACCTCCTTTCTTCTTAGGGGCCTCGCGCTGATTGCTGCCCACTGAGGAAAAAAAAAAGTTGAAAAGCATGAGCTTTTTTTTTTAAGACCTTAAGCTGCATCACCAATGAACAATCTCTTGCACTGATCACTGCCATTGAGAAAAATGCCAAAAGCACCAGAGGTCTTTTTAAAACTTGCGCTATGTCACCAACAAATGACTTCTTGTGCTGATTGCCCACCGAGAAAATAAAGTTTGGTTTGATAATGCCCTCAATCTAATGGAATTGCAATTGGTTTATTAGGGTCACATGTACTGAGATACAGTGAAAATCTTTAGTTTCCATTTATAAGTACATCAAGTTAGTACAAAAGGAGAACAGAATGTAAAATAGAGTGTTACAGTTACAGAGAAAGTGCAGTGCTGGCAGACAAATACAGTGCAAGGGCTACAAGGAGGTAGATAATGAGGTCAAGACTCCACCTTTCATCATGCAAGAGGTCCACTTAAGAGTCTGATAACAGGCTGGTGGTATGTGCTTTTAAGCTTTGTATTTTCTGCCCAGCCAGAGAGGGGAGAAGGGGGAATGCCTGGAGTGGGAGGGGTCCTTGATTACTTTGGCTGATTTCCTGAGGCAGCAGGAAGTGTAGACAGAGTCAATGGATGGGAGGTTGGTTCTGTGATGGACTGAGCTGTGTTCACAACTCCCTGCAGTTTCTTGTGGTCTTGGGCAAAGCAGTTGCTGTACCAAGCTGGTGATGCATCCTGTTTGGATGCTTTTCATAGTGCATCTGTGACAATTGTTAAGTCTCAGACAAGCTGAAGTTCTTCAGCCTGCTGAAGAGGCATTGACACGCTTTCTTATCCGTGAATATGGCTAACAAGAAAACAAAATCCTTCCTGGCTGCAGCTCATTTCCATGTGTGTGTGTTCACCATTACCCTGCAATATTCACAAGGCAGGTTTGCCCTATCGACTGCCCAGTCAAAAGAAAGGAGTGCAGCACGCTTTCTTGGAGCAATGTGTCTGTGAACCTCAAGAACTGTGAAAGCAAGTATCTCCAACCGTAGTCTGCAAGGAGCCAGAGGTGTGAAAGCACTCTGCTGTAGCAGCATTTCCTCTGGTTGACCTGCAGCCAGAACAAGTGGAAGATTCAGTGAGGAGTTGCATGAGAAATCAGATGTCTTACTACTGAAGATCAGACTTTTATTTTGCATAACAATCTTTTCACCATTCTCTTGTATTATTACCATGTACACGGTTTACTCCGAGCTTCTCACAAACCAGGAACTTCATTGCAGCCTGGTGCATATGACAATAAACTAACCTGAATCCAAACTGGGTGTATTTAAGTGATAAATTCTAGATTGGCAAGGGGTTTAAGGGTTACAGGGATAAGGTGGAAGAATGGGGTTGAAAAAAATCAGCCTTGATTGAATGGTGGAGCAGACTTGATGGGCTGAATATTCTACATCTTCCGTTCTTCTAAAACCTACATCTCACGCCTCGTCACTCATGACAGCTCACATTCAAGAGACTCTCCCAGCGCACCACACATCCTGCTGGAATCACATCACTCCCCCCCCCCCCCCCAAGCCCAGAAGCTTGTCCTGACCTAGTCACTCCCCACCCAGGGAATGCCCGCTGCTGGGAGCAACTGGTTTGTCTAGAAGCTTCCACCTACTCCAGCCTCTGACATGGCACTCCCTCTAGATTTTGGAAACTTAAAAGTAACTGGGACAGCAACGAATTGTCAAACGAAACAAAGGACAGTCAAAGTCAGGCAGCAAGCTGTCAGTGGTTAATCAGCTGTGGTGGAGAGTGTTTCCTGTTACTGAACCTTGTCAGCTAAACATGACAATAACTGGGGCTTTAAGCTCTGGTGTTAAAATCACATCACTTGCCTATTGATGTCACAACCCAATTATCCTGCATACTTGCAGCAGAGGATATACACCACACATGTTAATGTCCTTCCCAACCTGGGAGCCAGCAAGGCCCGTGTTATGAATACCTGTATGCATAACAATCCCCAGACTGAAATCACTTTGGCCCCTGAAGCCACCCTAAGCCCAGACTGTTGACAGGCAGAATTTTGTGCCAGTATCCAAACGGAGATGAATGGAATGGGCTCAGTTAGGCAACTTGTTTGGCACGGATGAGCTGGGCCAAAGGGCCTGTAACCGTGCTGTGTAACTCTGAGTGTTGTGCTGGGGCTGGAACTGGAGAAGCGCAGATATGTTGCTTGATTCAGGGATGGAGGTGTCCCCAGAAGTACACCATAAGACATAGGAGCAGAATTAGGCCATTCGACCTATCAAGACTATACCATCATTCAATCATGGCCGATTTATTTTTCCTCTCAACCCCATTCTTCTCTTTTTCCCCCCGTAATCTTTGCCATTCTGCCTAATCAAGAACTTGTTAACCTCTGCTTTAATTATACCGAATGTACTAGCTTCCACAGCTGTCTGTGGCAATGAATTCCACAGATGCACCACCCTCTGGAGTGAGGCTGAGGGAAACCTGATAGGTTTAAAACTTCAGCTAAATGGTGCAGTACAAAGCAGTGTACCATGCTCTGATGTGACTCAGTGTGCTGCATGCCTGCGTGATATGGAGCGCATTCTTAGAAACAGACAATGTACTTCTAATCTGCAGTCTATGGTATTTCCATGAGATTCAGTGTGCCTCTATACACTAACAGCATTACTACAGACTAAAGCATACAATGTTTTCCTATCCTCATGTCCAAATGATATTACAGACAAAATGGGAGGTGTGGACCTCAATAAAATCATTGTCACTAAAGAGATAGTGATGAGCAAACTAGTTAAGGTAGTTAAGTCCCCTGGTCCTGATGGGATGCACCCCAGGGTGCTGAGGGATTTGTCCGATGTTATAGTAGACACGTTGGTAATCTCTCTAGACTCTGGGCAGGTCCTGGTGGATTAGAAGACAGCAAATGTCACACCACTTTTTAAAAAGGATGTAGGCAAAAGATGGGCAACTATAGGCCAGTTAGCTTAACATCTGTAGTCTGGAAAATGCTTGAAGCTGTCATTAAGGAAGGAATAGCAAAACATTTAGAAAGGAATGGTTCCATTATACAGACACAGCATGGATTCAGAAAGGGCAGGTCCTGTTTGACGAACTTACTGGAGTTCTTTGAGGACATAATGAGTGCAGTGAATGGAGGGGAACAGGTGGATGTTGTATACTTGGATTTCCAGAAGGCGTTCGATAAGTTGCTGCACAAGAGACTTATAAGTAAGATACAGATGCATGGAGTCAGAGGAAGTGTGTTGGCATGCAGAGTGGATTGGTTAACCAATAGAAGGCAGACAGTTCATATAAATGGGCGCTTCTCCAGTTGGCAGTCAGTGGTGAGTGAGGTACCGCAGGGGTCGGTGCTGGGCCTGCAGCTGTTTATCATTTACATTGATGATTTGGAAGAGGGGACAAGGTGCGTAGCGTAGCAAAATTTGCTGATGACACTAAACTGCATGGAAAAGCAAATTGTACAGAGGATGTGGAGAGTCTGCAGAGGGATATAGATAGGTTAAGTGAATGGGCCAAGGTCTGGCAGATGGAATACAAAGTTGGTAAATGCAAGATCATCCACTTCGGAAGGAATAATAGAAGAGCAGATTAAAATTTAAATAGTGAAAGATTGCAGCATGCTGTTGTGCAGAGGGACTTGGGAGTGTTTGTGCATGAATCTCAAAAAGTTGGCTTGCAGGTGCAACAGGTTATTAAGAAGGCAAACGGAATGTTGGCCTTCATTGCTAGAGGGATTAAATTCAAGAGCAGAGAAGTCATCCTGCAACTGCACAGGGTACTGGTGAGGCCGCACCTGGAGTACTGTGTGCAGTTCTGGTCTCCATACTTGAGGAAGGATATACTGGCTTTGGAGACAGTGCAGAGGAGGTTCACCAGGTTGATTCCAGGGATGAAAGGGTTAACCTATGAGGAGAGATTGAGTCGCGTGGGACTGTACTCTCTGGAGTTCAGAAGAAGGAGGGGATGTTAGAGAAACATACAAAATTTTGAAAGGGATAGATAAGATAGAAGTAGGAAAGTTGTTTTCATTGGTAGATGAGAATAGAACTAGGGAACATTGCCTCAAGATTCAGGGCAGAAGGTTAGGATGGAGATGAAAAGAAACTGTTTATCCCAGAGAGTGGTGAATCTTTGGAGTTCTCTGCCCAGGAAAGCAGTTGAGGCTTTTTCACTAAATATATTCAAGATACAGTTAGATAGAGATAGGGTAGGGAAAAAGGCAGGTAGATGGAGCAGTTTACAGACAGATCAGCCATGATCTTATTGAATGGTAGGGCGGGCTGGATGGGCCGGATGGCCTACTCCTGCTCCTATTTCTTATGTTATGTCCTTATAGGTTTCAGTACACTGTGTGACTCAGTGCTTCAATGTACAGAATTCCACAATCAGCACACAATCTTTTTCTATTCGGCCATCTATGGCATTCCTAGGAGATCCAACCTATTCAACGATAGAACTGTATGTTTATGTAGATCTCCGCTGTCCCTTCTCTGCAGTCTTGGTGGGAGGGGAGAAGTAGAAGTGAAGACCTCCCTTTGAAACCCTCGTACCCACCCCTCTCCCCCACCCAGCATTTTGACCAGGATATCTATTGCAAAGCTCCCAGATCCGATTCTCTGAATTGCATGAAACCCACTAAAAGCAAGATACTTGCACCATTACTTTAGTATTTGGACACTTTCCCAGGCAACCCATTCCAAGGACCGAAAAATCCAGCAAGTGGCCATGCAGCTAGGGAACTGTAGTGTCCACTGGGAAAGCTGTGTTTGGATTCAGGCCCAGCTGAGGAACCAAATCCACGGAGCCCCACTTGCTGGTATTTGCATATCCTGAAGTAACTTGAATGCCAGGAGGCATTGGATCAATTTCCAAGCAACAATGGCTGATGTTCGCTGCCTGAAGAATTGCTTAGGTTGTAATTAAACAAATGATGTGATGCCCCGAGTACACCTGGCAGGGCTGTAAATGAGTTTGGTTGTTTTGCTCAGAATGATGCCTCACATTCTTGGTGTGAGCTCAGCTGGCACAGGCGATGAGCTTGAGCAGCAATACTGGAGTGAGTATGCAGGGATAAATTCACCGCCACCCACACATTTCACTTAGTAATTCAGGATATGCAAATGACATCAGCACACTGGGTTAGCACATTAGGTCACTGAGCCCAGGCTTGAATCCAACAAACAATCAGCAGAGTATGACCTGAAATGCTGGCTGAGAGCAGCTCGGTCTTTGCCACTTCTTGTGCGTTTCAGTTGGAATCCTCTACCCCCTCCCAGCGCTTTGATGTTAAGTGCAGATGGATGTTCCTCAGAATGGAAGTTCTGGGACAACCAATAGTTTCGTAGAAGACTAGCCCGTTGCTGTAATATTGGACGTGTGCCTACCTTTCTGACGCTTCTCTTCACAATGCATGCAGTCCCCAGGTTATGGAAGGATCAATCCCTGAGAACTGCCCATGAGACAATTTGTTTGCAAGTCAGAAATGTCCATTTTCTGTAGGTACTCATTTGGTATCGCTCTATATACATTGGCTACAATTTTTTTCATTCATGTTCACTCTAAAATTACCCATAATTAAACTACTGAAATATATGCTGCATCCAGTCATTAATGAGTACCGTGACACATGTTATTTCTGATGAAAGGTCTCGACTTGAAACACCAATGGTTCATTTCTCTCCCTAGATGCTACCTGACCTGCTAAGATCTCATCCCAGCATTTCATGTGTGCTGCTCAATATTTTCAGCATCTGTAGAATCTCCTGTGTCATTGTTACTGCTATCTTGTAAAATATGCTTGAAAAATGTACAAGAGAATTTGCGGAAGGTTGAACTTGAAGTGAGGAACAGGGACAAGATAGTTGGTCCTCTGAGGTACCTGCTGCAGTCAATACCCCAGCCTCGTCCAGGATGTCAGCCATCGCCTTTTACTTTTATGGCACTAGCTCTTTCCAAGTAGACAGGTGAATAGAATGCTCCCCATATTCCCATCAACACCCCTCAGATTCTATCAGTCCCAGGATGCAACTGAGGAAAGAATTCCAGGATTTAGGCCCACTAACGATTTCTTTCCAAGTCAGAATGGCATGCGCCTTGGAGAAGAACCTGCAGATGGTGGCAGTCCAAGCCGGACCCATTCAGCACAACTGGCACAATAGAGGTTGTCTTTGGTGTGAAGATGGCATTTTGTCTCTGCGGGGACTTAGCAGTTGTCAGTTCCACTTCTACTGCCACGGAGTGATGTATCTTCCACGGATAGACTGGTGAGAGTGAGATCAAGTTTAACTTGAGCTGGTTCAGTCACTACCTGCTGCAGATCTAACCCAGCCGTTGTGTCCTTCAGGACAGTGAGGGTCCTGCCAAGCCATTCTTGATGCTGTACATCGAACCCTATTCCCCAATCCAGAGATTGCATTCTGCACTTTGGGGCTTTCAGTGCTTTTCCCTCCAGTGTTGAAGGTGGCTCGTTAGAGGTGTACAAGATAAGAGGCAGAGGTAGTGGACAGTCAGACTTTTTCCCAGAGCAGTAATGGCTAATACCAGGGGACATCTTTTCAAGCTGATTGGAGGAAAGTTTAGGGGAGATGTCCGAGTGAGGTCCCCCCCCCCCCCCACAAAGTGATGGATGCCCAGAATGTCCTGCGGGGGTGGTGGTAGTGACATTTAAGAGACTGTTCAATAAACACGTGGATGAAAGAAAAAATGGAGGGTTATGCACTGTGTAGGAGGGAAGGGTTAGATTGAGCTTAGATATTAAAACATTGGCACAACATTGTGGGCTGAAGGGCCCACACTGTGCTGTACCACTCTACAGTATATTCCATGTTCTGCTCTATTTTGCTCAATGTGGAGGACTCCTGATTAAACAGCTAAAAGAGGACGGGAGGTGGCAATCAGGAAGAAATTTCCTTGCACATAGCATCATTAATTAGAGTTGTCCATTTGACCCTTGAGCCTGCTCCACTATTCGTGAACATTCTACCTCAGCTCCATTTTCATACACTGTCCCCCACATTCCATGGTTCCCAATGTTTGTGCTGATGGGGTCCGGAGTCAATGACAAGATGTCTGAAGGCTGGTCCCTCCCAGCTATGCATACCCAGGAATTGGGAATCGGGAATCCAGAGTCTGGCTCGGTATTGGAATTGGTGAGTACAACTGTGCCAGACTGTTGAAGGATTGTGCAGGGCCAGTCTCCCAACTTTGACGTATTCCTTGGATATTTATGGAAAGGGCTCTGCTAGGTTAAATGCCATGTCCAAATTTAGTGCCTCGATTGATGCTGGTGGTCTGTTCTGCAGTAATAGTACAACTGACTGGCTTGCTGGGCCACTTCAGGATAAACAACATTAGCAGATTTTAGAGTCACTTATAAGGCAAGAATTTTGTGATAATCCAGGAAACCTTCAAGGAGTGATGTCTCAAAAAGGACGCATCCACCATTAAGGAGCCCATCACCCAGGACATGCCTCTTCTCATTGCTACCATCAGAGAGGATTTACAGGAGCCTGAGGACATACACTCAATGCTTCAGGAACACCTCCTTCCCTTCTGCCATCAGGTTTCTGAATGGACAATGAACCCATCAGCACTATCTCAGTATTTCCCCCTTCCTTTCCACACTACTTATTTAATATATATCAACACCCATACTGTACTTTTTTATAATTTATAGTTTTTATTACTATGTATTCCAATGTACTACTGCTGTAAAACAGTAAATCTCACACCAGTGATATTAAGTCTGATTCTGATCCTGACCCTGACATGAACTCCTATCTTTGGATTGCTCCTGCCCTAGCCTCAGGTTTATTAGTGCAGTAGATCAACTGCTGTGCTACCAATGCACCCATCTCCAACCACTGATCCTGAGGTCCATCTGGAGTTTGTCCTTCCCTCAGCAACATGCTCCCCCCACAACTCTACCATTTGTCTTCCCCGCCACTCATCTGGTTGTGACACTCACTGCCTTTGGGCCTCCATCTTTCTCCTCCACTCACCTTTGTCTTTCTGCTCTAGAACAGAAGCCCACCACCACCCCAGCTATCCCTTCAATCAGAGAGAAACGGCGGTCAAAAACTGTCAATTGACAAAAAAATGTCAATTGGTTCCCGCAGTTCGAAAGAACCTTGCTGAAACTTGTTACCCTCTTGGAACTGCTCCTTGCAGTTCCCTCCCAGCCTTCAAGCAATGATTAAGGTGGAGGTTGTGCAATGAGCCTGGAATGAGGAAGGAATCAGAATCAGGTTTATCATCAATTACTTACCTGAAAAGAGTTTTGTTGTTTTGTGGCAGCAGTGCAATGCAATGTCACAAAAGTCACTAAAATTACTGCAAAATTTATATATCTGATAGCAGCAAGAAGAGGACATATACAGAATATTCTCCACCCAGGATAACTCAACCCTGATGAGGACAATCTTTTCACTCTTGTCACAGATCATAAGGCCACAAGACACAGGAGCAGAATTAGGCCATTCAACCCATCGAGTCTGCCCCACCACTTCATCACAGCCAAAACATTTCATTCTCAAACTCGATCTCCTGCCTTCTCCCCGTAACCTTTCATGCCCTGACCAATCAACCTCTGCCTTAAGTACACTCAATGACCTGGCCTCCACAGCCCCGTGGTAACAAATTCCACAGATTCACCACCATCTCTCTAAAGTAACTCCCCCTCATCTCCATTCTAAATGGACATCCCTTTGGAGAAATGGGCTGAAAAACGGCAGATGGCGTTTAATGCGGACAAATGTGAGGTATTGTATGTTCTACCTTGGTTTGACCTTCTGTAGTGCAATACCTCACATTTGTCCGCATTAAACTCCATCTGCCGTTTTTCAGCCCATTTCTCCAGAGTCAAGTCAACTTTTATTGTCATTTCGACCATAACTGCTGGTACAGAGCATAGTAATAATGAGACAACGTTTTTCAGGACCATGGTTTACATGACGCAGTACAAAAAACTAGACTGAACTATGTAATAAAAAAGAGAAAGCTATACTAGACTACAGACCTACCCAGGACTGCATAAAGTGCACAAAAACAGTGCAGACATTACAATAAATAATAAACAGGACAATAGGGCAAGGTGTCAGTTCCAGGCTTCGGGTATTGAGGAGTCTGATAGCTTGGGGGAAGAAACTGATACATAGTCTGGTCGTAAAAACCCAAATGCTTCGGAGCCTTTTCCCAGACGGCAGGAGGGAGAAGAGTTTGTATGAGGAGTGTGTGGGGTCCTTCATAATGCTGTTTCCTTTGCGGATGCAGCGTGTAGTGTAAATGTCCGTGATGGCAGGAAGAGAGACCCCGATGATCTTCTCAGCTGACCTCACTATCCGCTGCAGGGTCTTGTGATCTGAGATGGTGCAATTTCCGAACCAGGCAGTGATGCAGCTGCTCAGGATGCTCTCGATACAACCCCTGTAGAACGTGATGAGGATGGGGGGGTGGGGGATGGACTTTCCTCAGCCTTCGCAGGAAGTAGAGATGCTGCTGGGCTTTCTTTGCTGTGGAGCTGGTGTTGAGGGACCAGGTGAGATTCTCCATCAGGTGAACACCAAGAAATTTGGTGCTCTTTACCATCTCTACCGAGTAGCCGTCGATGTTCAGCGAGGAGTGGTCGCTCCATGCCCTCCTGAAGTCAACAACCATCTCTTTTGTTTTGTTCACATTAAGAGACAGGCTGTTGGCTCTGCACCAGTCTGTTAGCCACCGCACCTCCTCTCTGTATGCTGACTCGTCACTCTTGCTGATGAGACCCACCACGGTTGTGTCATCGGCGAACTTGATGATGTGGTTCGAGCTGTGTGTTGCAGCACAGTCATGGGTCAGCAGAGTGAACAGCAGTGTACTGAGCACGCAGCCCTGGGGAGCCCCCATGCTCAGTGTGATGGTGTTGGAGATGCTGCTCCCGATCTGGACTGACTGAGGTCTCCCAGTCAGGAAGTCTAGGATCCAGTTGCAGAGGGAGGTGTTCAGACCCAGTAGTTTCAGCTTTCCAATCAGTTTCTGAGGGATGATAGTGTTGAATGCTGAACTAAAGTCTATGAACAGCATCTGAACTTATGTGTCTTTTTTGTGCACTTTAAGCAGTCCAGTGTAGTATAGCTTTCTCTGTGTTTTTTTAATTACGTAGCTCAGTCTAGTTTTTTGGTACTGCATCATGTAAACCATGGTCCTGAAAAATGTTGTCTCATTTTTACTATGCACTGTACCAGCAGTTATGGTCAAAATGACAATAAAAGTTGACTTGACTCTGGAAAAATGGGCTGAAAAACAGCAGATGGAGTTTAATGAGGACAAATGTGAGGTATTGCACTACGGAAGGTCAAACCAAGGTAGAACATACAAGGTAAATGGTAGGGCACTGAGGAGTACAGTACAACAAAGGGATCTAGGAATACAGATACATAATTCCCTAAAAGTGGCGTCACAGGTAGATAGGGTAGTAAAGAGAGCTTTTGATACATTGGCCTTTATAAATCAAAGTATTGAGTATAAGAGTTGGAATGTTATGGTGAGGTTGTATAAGGCATTGGTGAGGCGGAATTTGGAGTATTGTGTGCAGTTTTGGTCACTGAATTACAGGAAGGATATTAATAAGGTTGAAAGAGTGCAGAGAAGGTTTACAAGGATGTTGCCGGGACTTGAGAAACTGAGTTACAGAGAAAGGTTGAATAGGTTAGGACTTTATTCCCTGGAGCATAGAAGAACAAGGGGAGACTTGACAGAGGTATATAAAATTATGATGGGTATAGATAGAGTGAATGCAAGCAGGCTTTTTCCACTGAGGCTAGAGGAGAAAAAAACCAGAGGACATGGGTTAAGGGTGAAGGGGGAAAAGTTTAAAGGGAACATTGGGGGGGGGGGGGTTCTTCACACAGAGTGGTGGGAGGGTGGAATGAGCTGCCAGATGAAGTTGTAAATGCAGGCTCACTTTTAACATTTAAGAAAAACTTGGACAGGTACATGGATGAGAGGTGTATGGAGGGATATGGTCCAGGTGCAGGTCAGTTGGACTAGACAGAAGAATGGTTCGTCACAGCCAAGAAGGGCAAAAAGGCCTGTTTCTGTGCTGTAATGTTCTATGGTTCTATTCTGAGGCTGTGCCCTCTGGTCCTAAACTCCCCACCAGAGGAAACATCCTCTCCATATCCACTCTATCTAGGCCTTTCAACGTTTGATAGGTTTCAATGAGATCCCCCTAGTTTTTCTAAATTCCAGCGAGTAAAGGCACAGAGTCATCAATTGTTCCTCATAAGCTTTTCATTCTTGTCAACCTCGTCTGAACCTTCTCCAATGACAGCAATTTCTTTCTTATACAAGGCCCCCAAAGCTGCTCACAATACACCAAGTGAGGCTCACCAGTGTCTTATAAAGCTTCAGCATTACACCCTTGCTTTTATATTCCAGTCCTCTTGAAATGAATGGCAACATTGCATTTGCCTTCCTCACCACTGACTCAACCTGCAAATTAACCTTTAGGAATCCTGCAAGAGGATTCTCAAGTCCCTTTGTCTATCCTGCTTGTTATTTCCTCAAATAATTGTAGTAGACTTCTCAAGCAAGATTTTCCTCAGGAAACCATACTGACTTCAGCCTATTTTATCATGTGCCTCCAAGTACCCCAAAAGCTTATCCTTAATAATCAACTCCAAAATCTTCCCAACCACTGAGGTCAGTCCAACTAGTCTATAATTTCCTTTCTTCTGCCTCACTCACTTCTTGAAGAGTGGAGTGACAGTCACAATTTTCCAGTCCTCCAGAACCATGCCAGAATCAATTGATTCTTGAAGGATCATTATTTGTGCCTCTACAATCTCATCAGCTACCTCTTTCGGAATGCTGCGGTGTAGTCCATCTGGTCCAGGTGACTTAATGACCTTCATTCCTTCCAGTTTCCTAAGCACCTTCTTCCTAGTAATAGCAACTGCACTCACTTCTGCCCCCTGACATTCTCAAACTTCTGGCATTCTGCTGGTGTCTTCTACAGTGAAGACTGATGCAAAATACTTATTCAGTTTGCCCATCATTTCCTTGTCCTGCATTACTACCTCTTCAGTATCATTTTCCTGTGATCCAATATCATCTCTCACATCTTTTACTCTTTATATAATCTGAAAAAAATGCTTGACTAGCTTACCATCGTATTCCACTTTTTCCTCCCTTATAGCTTTTTTTTAAAAAAGTTGCCTTTTGTTGGTTTTTAACTTTTCACTAATATTTTCTCTATTACATGGCACTCTTTTGCTTTGATGCTGCCTCTGACTTTCCATGTCAGCCATGCTTGCCTCGTCATCCCTTCTTCAGCTATGGGGAGTATCCTGTTCCTTCCAAATTGCTCAGAGAAACTCCAGCCATTGCTGCTCTGCCATCAATCCTGCTAATGTCCCGTAAGACCACAAGACGTAGGAGCAGAATCGGCCGTTCAGCTGATTGAGTCTGCTCCATCATTCCATTATGGCTGATCCCAGATCCCACTCAAACCCATACACATGCCTTCTCGCCGTAACCTTCAACACCTTTGTCCCCTTCCAATCAACTTTGGCTAGCACCTCTCTCAGATCTCTGTAATTCCTTTTACTCCACTGTAATACTGATACATCTGGTTTTAGCTTCTCCTTCTCAAACAGCAGGGTGCATTCTATCATATTATGATCACTGCTCATTTACCTTAATCTCCCTAAACAAATCTGGCTCATTACACAACCCCCATTCCAGACCAAAGGCCTCAACCATGAGCTACTCAAAAAAGCCATTTTAGAAACATAGAAAACCTACAGCACAATACAGGCCTTTCGGCCCACAAAGCTGTGCCAAACATGTCCTTGCCTTAGATATTACCCAGGGTTACACATAGCCCTCTATTTTTCTCAGCTCCGTGTACCCATCCATGAGTCTCTTAAAAGACCCTATCGTATCCACCTCCACCACCGTCAGCCCATTCCACGCACTCACCATTCTCTGCATAAAAAACATACCTCCGAAATCTCCTCTGTACCTACTTCCAAGCATCCTCTCGTGTTAGCCATTTCAGCCCTTGGAAAAAGCCTCTGACTATCCACACAATCAATGCCTTTCATCATCTTATACATCTCTATCAGGTCACCTCTCATCCTTCCTCGCTCCAAGGAGAAAAGGCCAAATTCACTCAACCTATTCTCATAAGGCATGCTCCCCAATCCAGGCAACATCCTTGTAAATCTCCTCTGCACCCTTTCTATGGTTTCCACATCCTTCCTGTAGTGCGGCGACCAGAACTGACCAGGGTCCTATATAGCTGCAACATTACCTCCCAGCTCCTAAACACAATTCCATGATTGATGAAGGCCAATGCACCGCATGTCTTCTTAACCACAAAGTCAACCTGCACAGCAGTTTTGAGTGTCCTATGGACTCGGACCCCAAGATCCCTCTGATCCTCCACACTGCCAAGAGTCTTACCATTAATACTATATTCTGCCGTCATATTTGACCTACCAAAATAAGCCACCTCACACTTACCTGGGTTGAATTTCATTTGCCACTTCTCAGACCAGTTTTGCATCCTATCAATGTCCCGCTAACCTCTGACAGCCCTCCACACTATCCACAACACCCCCAACCTTTGTCATCAGCAAACTTACTATCCCATCCCTCCACTTCCTCATCCAGGTCATTTATAAAAATCATGAAGAATAAGGGTCCCACATTAGCTCCCTGATGCACACCATGGGTCACTCACCTCCATGCAGAATATGACCAGTCTACAACCACTCTCAGGATCTTCTCCATCAACCTACCAACCACTTAAGTAAGACTCACTTGTCTATAATTTCCTGGGCTATCTCTACTCCCTTTCTTGAATAAAGGGACAACATCTGCAACCCTCCAATCCTCTGGAACCTCTCCCTTCCCCATTGATGATGCAAAGATCATCACCAGAGGCTCAGCAATCTTCTCCCTCGCCTCCCACAGTAGCCTGGGGTGCATCTCATCCGGTCCCTGTGACTTATCCAACTTGATGCTTTCCAATCCCTCCATGACTTTCTCCTTTTCTGCAGCCGTGACACTATCTCTGATCGACAGTGTCACACCTCCTTCTCTTTTACCTCCCTGCCTGCCCTTTCTGAAACACCCAAAGCCTGGTACTCAAAGTAACCATTCCTGCCCCTGTGTGCATTCTACAAATTCTCTCTTGGGATCCATCACCAACCTGATTTTCCCCATCTACATGCATATTGAAATCCCCCATGACTATCATAAGATTGCCCTTTTGACATGCATTTTCTATGTCCCTTTGTAATTTGTAGCCCACATCCTGGCTACTGTTCAGAGGCATCAATATAGCTGCCATCAGGGTCTTTTTACCCTTGCAGTTTCTTATCTCTACCAACAAAGATTATATATCTTCCGATCTTATGTCCCCTCTTCCTAAGGATTTAATTTTTTTTAAACCAACAAAGCCACCCACCCCCTCTGCCTACCTGCCTGCCCTTTCGATACAAGGTGTATCCTCAGATGTTAAGCTCCCAACTATGATCTTCTTTCAGCCACAACTCAGTGATGCCCACATCATCATACCTGCCAATCTCTAAACGTGCTACAAGATCATCTACTTTCTTCAGTAGACTGCGTGCATTGAAATATAACACCTTCAGTCCTGTAATCATCACCCTTTTAGATTTTGTCCCCCTTTTATACTGCAACTCACCTCACTGACTGCAATTTTGCCCTGTCCTTCCTGACAGTCTCACTACACACTGCCACTGCTTGTGTCACTCTGTCACCACCCTGTCACTCTGGTTCCCATCACCATACCAAAACAGTTTAAATCATCTCCAACAGCTCTAGAAAACCTACCCACAAGGATATTGGTCCTTCCCCCCCCCCCCCCCACACCCTGGGGTTCAGGTGGAACCCATTTCTTTTGTACAGGTCATACCTTCCCCAGAAGCGATCCCACTGATTCAAATCTGAACCTCTTTGCCGTGCACCAGTTTCTCAGCCTCATATTCACCTGCCAAGTCATCCTATTCTTACCCTTACTAGAGCGGGACACAGGCAGCAATCCAGAGATTGCTACCCTGGAGGTCCTGCTTTTTAGCTTTCTACCCAAATCCCTAAATTTTCTCTGCAAGACCCCCTCACTTTTGTTACCTATGCAATCAGTACCAATATGTACCAAGACTTCTAGCTGCTCATCCTCCCCCTTTGGAATGTTGCAGACCCAATGAGACATCCCTGACACCAACACTTGGGAGGCAACATACCGCGCAGGTGTCTCTATCTTATCCACAGAATCTCGTGTCTACTCCTCTACCAATGGAATCCCCTAACACTACTGCAGTCCTCTTCTCCTTCCTTCCCTTCTGAGCCACAGCACCAGAGACCCAGTCACTGGAGGCTGTCCTCCTCAATGTAATTCAAAATGGTCTACTTATTATTGAGGGGAATGGCCACAGGAGTACGCTGTACTGGTTGCTTAGTTCCCTTCCTTCTCCTGACAGTCACTCATTTTCCTGCCTTCTACAACTTAGAGGCGACTACCCTCCTGTAGTTCTTATTTATAATTTCCTTAGTTTACTGTACAAGTCAAAGGTCATTGAGTTGTCATTGAGTCCTTGACACATTCTCTGAGCAGTTGCAGCTTAGTACATCTGGTGCAGATGTGGTTATCCAGGAAGCTGGAGGTCTCCTAGAATTCCCACATCTCGCATAAAGAATACAACACAGCCCCTGGAACCATCCTCAATGCTCTAACTATGTACTAATGGTTGAAAAATGGAAAAGAAGAATCTCACCAGATACTTATCTCACCAAAGCCTACTTGCTCTGACACTGGCCCACTCCAACAATGGCTGCTCCACTTGTCCCTGCCTTATTTTTATTTGTCCTTGTCAATGAATCATGACCGTGCCACCAAAAACCCCTTCAAATCTCTCTCTCCTCATAGACCCCTGTAGGTTCAAAACAAGTGATTTTAACCATAGCTGCCTCCAGAATGCAGATATAGGCTAATTCTACCATCCTAGTATAAATTGCATGATTGTGTATTGTTCCTCCAAACAAATGGAAACACAGTCTTTACCCTAGAGCTGGTGGATGATCTTCCAGTTACAGCAGAAGTCACTGAGACTTCTGAAATAGGTAAGGAACACCTACCTGTGACAAAAGTCCCTGACAAGGATGGTTTGGACCCAAATGCTGGAGTATCCAAGGCTTGGATGAAGAAACCATATCAAACTAGATTGAGAAAAGAGCACAAAACAACATCACTAGAAGGAGTTACAATTGAGCACGGAGGCTCCGCTCAGGTGATCTTTAAATCCTCAATTATTGGTGCACAAACCATGATTGCCAATTAATGAGATGGTCCTAAGTCTTAAAAGGGGCCATGCCAGCTATCCATATTCCGCAGAGTTAGAGTGTCTGAACCCCGGAAGCTGGCCCAGGTGGGTGTGTGTCATAACACTATCAAAGGGAGGGTCAATACAAACAAGGCTCCAGATGTTCAAAGTTCAAAGTGCATTTATTATGAACGTACATATGTGTCACCATATACTATACTGAGATTCATTTTCTTGCAGGTATTCACAGTAGAACAGACAACTACAACTGATTCAATGAAAAACTACACATGAACAAAGACAGACAAATAACTAATATGCAAAAAGAGACAGACTAAGCAATTAACTAATAGATAAAGAAATAAATAATACTGAGAACGTGAATTGTAGAGTCTTTGAAAGTGAGGATGTGGATTATGAAAGCGGTTCAGAGTCGAGGTAAGCTAAACTATTCATGCTGGTGGTCATAACTGTTCCTGAACCCGATGGTATGAGACCTAAGTAACGCACACAAAACATTGGAGGAACTTGGCAGGTCAGGCAGCATCTATGGAGAGGAATAAACAGTCAACGTTTTGGACTGAGACCCTTCATCAGAACGCTTTTTCATGATGTCTAAAGTAGGACCATAGAATCTCCTGAGAAGATGAACCCTAGATGCATTGTACTTGCAGCATGTTTCGGCTTTAAAAATTAACAATGTTGTCAGAAGCTTCATATCCGGTGGGTTGAACTAGAAGATTCAGTATCAAACGTAAGTCTGTCAACAATGTGGAGCTTGACTACCAGCAATACATTCTCGCTCTTAGAGATGGTCAACTTGACCATTCCAGAGAACCCACAGCAACTATAAAGTCATAAAGCTTTACAGCACAGGAAGAGGCCCTTCAGCCCATCTAGCATGTGTAGAACTGCTATTCTGCCGAGTCCCATCTACTTGCACCTGGACCATAACCCTCCGTACCCCTACCTATCCAATCTTCTCTTAAATGTTGCATTTGGATCCCCATTCACCACTTCACCTGTGGCTCTTCCTACACTTGCACCATCATCTGAGTGAAGATGTTTCCCCTCAGGTTCCCCTTAAATATTTTACTTTCTAGTCAGAAAGGCAACAGCGTCTCACTTATTCTCACCGATGCTCCTTCTAAGTGGATTGAAGTTCAATAATGTGGTTTTGTACATGTCCAGAGGTTGAGACTGATCTCAGATAGTTGGTGTCAGACAGCACACCCCAGTTCAAGTCTGAAAGGATCATGAGATGCAGTGGTATTAAGCACTCATTAATTTCCCCATGCCCTGCAGCCTCTGACAATGCCGCCCAATTTCTGTATGCATTCTCAAGGAAACGCCCAAAAGACAAATTTTGCAAGGTTGTTAAAGTCCAACCAGGGATCATCATTTAGCTTTCTTCCCATTCAAGTGTAGAATAAGGCCACATTATAATTTCAGAGCCAGCCCTGCCCGTTGTTGGGGCACTGCAGACGCCAAATGCACTCAAGTTCGCTGGAGCCCAGCTTGGAAGAGAGTGCAGAGGGACTTAGAAAAAAAAGCAAAATCACGATTCACAGCCAAACAGCTCATTGGGAAGCAGTTCAAGCAACACGGGAAAGTGGGGGCATTGAGGCTAGCGAACTAGTACCACACCAAGCGGGATAGAGGTGAGTTGGCACAACCCTGCAGTAGGCATAATAAACACAAAGGAGTCAACAGATGCTGGGAGTCTTGAGCAAACACACAAAATATTGGAGGAACTCAACGAGTCAGGCAGCATCCATGGAGGGGAATAAACTGTCAATGTTTTGGGCTGAGAAATGCCATTGCTTATTCCTCTCCATAGATGCTGCCTGACTTGCTGAGTTCCTCCAGCATTTTGTGTGTGCTGCTCAGTATTCAACAAAATCTTGTTTAAATTAGACCAAAGTCCGAGGGGTCCAGGTTGGCTAAGCTGTTGTAGGAAGAGGCACATGAGGCGACACTCAGAAAAGACCCACTGACAAATTTATTCTGAAAGTGGATATAGAACTAATGACTAAAGAGGTGACCAATGCCAACAGCAACTTGAGTCAAGATGTCACACATTCCTCGAGTCAAAAGATGGCACGGCAGTGTAGCAGTTAGCTCAAAACTTTAAAAAAGCAGTTGTAAGATGAGGAATCGATTCTCGCCACTCCCTCTAAGGAGTTTGTACATTCTCCCCATGACTGTGCTAGTTTCCTCCAGGTGCTCTGGTTTCCTCCCACCTTCCAAAGATGTATCGATTAGGGTCAGTGAGTTGTGGCCGTGCTACGTTGGCATTGGAAGCAAAGTGACACTTGTGGGCTGCCCAGCACAATCCTCGCTGATTTGATTTGACACGAACAACACATTTCACTGTATATTTTGATGTACATGTGACAAATAAAGCTTATATCTAATCTCAATGTAACTCTCAGTTTGGCTAGCAGCTTAATATAAGGGGTGACAGCCCCCTGGCCCGGCCAAACTTAAGAAATCTCATTTGGGTCAATGCTGCATGATGTGCCCCCATTACAAATCAGTACCCTGAAATAACAAACAGTACCCAATATGCAATTAAACGATTGAGTTTTACAATTCTTAATTTGATTATATGGTTAGTAAAGAAAACAAGAAAAGGAAAAGAGCCCATTCTCATGAAACAGTCTAATGCACAATGTTGGAGCTCACTGATAAGGCCGTTCATCCACCATCGACCTCCTCCGATCATCGCTGACCTTTGGACCCTCGCTCCAGGTCCACTTTGTCCGAGGTCTACCAACTCTCACCATTCGCGTCTTCTCTCCTCATCTCTCCCTGGCAAAAGACCGTGAATTCCCAGCTCCCGGACACACAAGAAAGAACAACGTCCCACTCATTGGCTATCATGCCCCGTTTTCTCTAGTCATAATCCAAACATTGCTGCCACAGAGAAACCATTACCTCAGCAGTGGTACATTACAGAGAAGCCATTACATTAGCACTGAAACCTTATAGTGTGTTACATCAATAACTACAAAGTCAAAGACAGCTGAGAGACGAAACACACATCTAAGAAAGCCAGTCAACAAAGTGAACCTGTACACGGTGCACATTTGTGAAACACATTTTCAAAGAGGGAGAGGTATACTTGGAGGGAAAAGTGTGGACAGTCACATTTGCACCTGACAAAATGATGTCATTATACATGATGTAAACACATGCACTGGTATTTCAAAGTCTTTAAAAAAGAGTCAACACATGTAGTGAAGCTCCTAATGTCTCTGAAGTGATTATTGTAGATATGGATGATATTTGTAAGTTCTATGAGACTGGCTCCAAACACAAAATGCGTATCAGTAGTGAGGTGGTTTAGGGAGTCCAGAGCTTATGGCCTTGGCAGCTGAAGTATGGCCACTAGGGGTGGGGTGGGGGGTGGGTTTCCATTTGTAGATGCCCAGGAGGGGGTGAATTGGAGGAATGCAGAGTGTAGGGAATTGTGCAATGGAAGATTAAGGACCAAAGCAGAGCTGGAGTTTGCAGATTGGTAGGGGACACTTACTCCGGCCTCTTGAGCAGGCTCCCAGCTGTAAGATTAGCAACCTGACATTCTGCAAATGCAGTTTTGGTTCTAAACGCAACTTAATGCTGATTTAATTTTAGACATCCCATATAATTAACCACTCGTCAGGGAAAAGCAATGATGACCTGTAGCCTCTACAGCCCTGGAATGAATGATTGGAATTGGTTTCAAGTGTAACTGCTCTACACAGCGACCAAGGGACACAATCTGAGATAACTTAGAAACTGCAAGTGGATCCAGCTCAGAGCAAAGTTTCAGGATGGCTCCATTTTATTTAGTTTCTGACGATGCCATGTTGACACAAACAAAACACACACACACACTCACACAATACATAGATGAATGCACATACACAACAGACAACACAGACACACACACACAAACGTAGAAACACACATGAACATGCACACACACAAACACACACAACAGACACAAACATAAATACAGCAATGCTCAGAGAGGATTTTCTTGAGGGATCATCTAACAAAGTCATTTGGGGAGAACTTCGAGATAACGTGGCAGGCGTTAGTGAGACCAGGTGAGGAGGAAGGTGTATGGGTGGGAGGTGGGGAGAATGAAATAAGAAGCTGGAAGGTGAAGGGTGGAAGAGGTAGAGGGCTGAAGAAGTGATCTGATAGGAGAGGAGAGTGGACCATGGGAGAGAGGGAAGGAAGAGGGCCACCAGAGGGAGGTGACCTGGAGAAGAGAAGGGGTGACAGGGGAATCAGAATGGGGGATGGGAAAAGAGTGAAGAGTGCACCACCTCTGTTGGTGGGGATAAACCATAGATGTTATGTCCCAGCTGTCCTCGTGATACGCAAGCCAGGGTAGTACAATATGGAGAGCAAGCAGTTGCCCATGAAGCAGGCTCCCCCTCTCCATGCAGCTGAAGAATCCAAAGGAATGGCAGAGACCAATAGTTGGCACCAGCGACATTATAGGAGTTGCCAGTCGGCATTGAACTCGGTGTAGGACTGCCTTAGGGACCCCAGCTCTGGATATTTCCTCGGGGTTTACTCTCAACGCCTTCCCCATGAGTGGGTAAAACCACAAGGCAGCGGAGGTTTGAGATCAGTTTTCCTTCTCCTAGATGAGCTGCCAGCCACGGCTGACGAGCCCCATCATCCCGAAGCGACTGGTTTTAAGGCACCAGTAACCTGCCTTTGCCCCTCCTCTTGTCAGTAAAAATGGCTCTGCAGGGATTAGTAGCTAAGTCAAACATGACGATTAGTAGCTGGACTTGGTTGTCAGAGGCTGTTTGAGATGCATGCCATTAGGAGCATTTAGTACGTAGTGGGAGCTTATCCCCACTACCTCCCTGGCTATGGCAACCTTTAGCAACTGAGAGAAGGGAAAGGGGGGGGGGGGGGAAGAAATTACCATAAGTTAGAGAACACTATGATGGCTTGCATCAGTTTTATCTAGGGCCGACCTCCAGCACTCCAAAACAGCCACCTGTTTCAAACAACTGGGCCTCTTTCGGTATGTAAATCAATGGCCTGAAACCAAAATGGGCTCCAGGAGGCCCTCTGGTACAATGGTGACACGCTCAAACACAGTGGCTTCCACTGGGCCAACCAAAGGTTACCCCGCTAGGTTGCGAGACCCTGCTAGACATTAAGAGAATAAAGTAGTGCAGGTCTACCCCGTCAGCAAGTTCCTCATTGGCGGAGAAACTGAAGGAGCTGGACTTGGTGTGGATCGTGCTGCTGCCTGCGTCAGGGAAGTGTCAGAGGAGTCAGCGCACGAAGGTGGTGTGCAGTCTAATAGCAAGTGACCATCCCAGTCGCTTTTCCTCTGATTGCAGGACCCTTTTGGACATTGTTAATGTGGAAAGGTTGCAAATCCAATTCACTGGTTTATTGGCAAACAGCGGGAGAGCTGCGTTGCCACAGTTGCATTGAGGACTAGGCCTTAAGCCTGAGTGTCGCCTGTTTGCAGCTGCCCAGGAGAGAGGCATTGGAGTCGGGGTGTTCCACTAGAGTGCGGGAGCCAGTGTGACGCATCGTACAGGCTGGAGTCAGAGCTCCCCTCCAGTGTTTGCTTGGCAGAAGGCAAAATGCATTGTGTTCAATTGCAGACTGCTGCAACATTCATGGACGCAGGGACTTGAACAAGATTTTTTTTTTGTGTGGCTGTATTTTACTGCTGTCTTATACTGTATGTGCTGTGTGTGCCTTGTGCTGTGTATGACAGTTGGTACTGTGTTTTACACTTGGTTCCAGAGTAATGCTGTTTTGTTTGGCTGTATTTATGTATGGTTGAATGACAATTAAACTTGAACTTGAGTCTGTGGTAAAATCACCCCAGCAACTCAAAGGGGAATGGAAAAGGCAAAGACCACCCAAAGTTGGTGGTTAACTCTCTGCAACTGTGTACCTCTCTTGATGAACTTGATGACCCATCATCAGGAGCAGAATTAGGCTATTCAATCTATCAAAGTCTGTACCACCATTAATTCATGGCTGATAATTTTTTTCTAAATTCCATTCTTCTGCCTTCTCCCTGTAACATTTAACCCCTTACCAAACAAGAACTTAAATGCACCCAATGACTTGGCCTCCAAAGCCTTCTGTGGCATTGAATTCCACAGATTCTCCTTCCTCTGGCTAAAGAAATTCCTCCTTTTCTCTGTTCTAAAGAGGTGTCCCATATTCTGAGGTTGTGTCCTCAGGTCCTAGATTCTCCTACTAATGGAAACAACCTCTCCACATTCAACATATCCAGTCCTTTCAGTATCTGGTATATTTCAAATCATCCTAATCCTTCTGACTCCATCAAGTAATAGGTCAGAGCCATCAAACACACTTCATATGTTAAACAAGGCTAGGACCTCAAAAGAGTGAGAGGAACTGCCTGAGTGGGAGGTCCAACTAACACAAAGTCTAAAATTAGTCTGTTCATTGAATAATTGAGTCATTGGTTACTCATTGTGCTGCTATAAAACACATATGGGAAGGCTTAGCAAATGACAGATTTCCTTGTAAAAGCCAGTCTTTTTAATCACATTGCCCTATTATTAAGCATCCCTTCAGGGTAAGGCTCTATAGTGAGGTTCAAGAGAGGATAACTCAGTATTATCTAATCAACCATCAAGTGAGAGGTCAGGTGGCACTGACATTGGCTGTGATTGGCACATATCCCAACTCCACTTCCACAATTTGGTTTCATCAGATACTTAGTGTGCCTTGGTGTCACTGGTCTAAGGAGGAGTAGGAAAACCACCTCAGCTCACAAAACATCAGATCCTGATAGAAAACACTTGCAGACATGGATTTTAGACATTTTCAGGTTAAACTGTGATCTATTCCCTGGTTAAAAGGCCCACTGGCATTTACTGGTGAAATCCCCAGGTAGATGATCTAAGTGGTAAGTCAAACCCTTTGGAAGGCAAACTCCACAGATGGTCAACATCTTGGTTAGTCTGTCTAGTTATCTGTCATATACACCAAGGTGTAATGAAATTCCTTGCATGCTGATGCACCATCAATAACTCACACTGAGACGTAAGGCGAGATATCGGCTTTTATTGACTGGAAGAAGGAACCAGGAGTGAGTGTCCATCATACTATGTCCTGGAGACTGAGGCCGAGCGTCAGGCCTCAGATCGCCTTTATACAGGGGCCTGTGGGAGGAGCCACAGGAGCAGTCAGCAGGGGGCGTGTCCAGACAGGCACATAGTTCACCACACATGCGTGAAGCATGCAGAGTAAATGGTGCAATAATAAATACAACAATAAACACAGCAATGAGGGCAATGCAACAGAAGAGTGGGAAGTATAGCAGTGCTATCTGAGGTTGTGCTAAAGTGACAATAATGGAACTAACAATACAGATAAAGAGTCCAAGAACGTGGCACCACCACCGGGGAAGGGGGTGTGAAAGAGGTGAACGGTTCAGGAGTCTGACAGCAGTGGGGAAGAAGCTGTTCTTGAGCTCAAGGGTTCTGAGATGGAGGGTTGGACATGGGGGGGGGGGGGGGGGTCAGTCCTTTCCAAGTCAAAAAGTCAAAGTAAGTTTATTATCAAAGTATAATTGTTCCTGAACCTGGTGGTGTGGTACCTCCTGCAGAAGAGAGCATAGCTTGGATGATGGCTGTCCTTAATGACAAATGCTGCTTTCTTGGGCAACATTCCTTGTAAACGTACTCAAGGGTTGGGAGAGTGTTGTCTGTGATGGACTGGGCTTTCTGTAGACTTTCTGTGGACTTTTCTGTTCCATGCACTGGCCTTGAATTTCCCAGGTTGATGCTGCCCTGCCCCCCAGCAAGGTGTGTGGTTGGCACCTGGTATAAAAGAACAAAGGTGCAGCAAGAGATCAGGGGAAAATGATTCCTTAGACAAGAGGACATTACAGTGGAGCTGCCACATTGATAGTCAATTCTTATAGGTTGAAGGGTTCAGACAAATTAGACAGTAGAAAAGAGCTTCCATTGACAGGTGGACCTGTGGCCAGAGGAAGTAGATGGGAAATAAAGATTATTTTTATGTTGTGAGACTGAACTGGAAGCAGGTTCAGCAGGGATTGTCAAAAGGGAAATGGAGATATACTTACTGAGGTAAAGTGCTCAGGGCTGTGGGGAGAGGTGGGGGGAGTGAAACTAACTGGAGACTGCTTTCAAACGGTGCTACAGAGATGAAGGGACAACTGTCTGAAGTACAGCCAGTGACTATTATAAGTTAGCTGTGTCTGACTAATAAAGAAGGGGATCTGGGAACGTTAAGAACCAATGAATAAGCAAATGAATCCCAAAGCAAAGGCTCTAGGACCAGACACCATCACAGCTGTAATACTGAATGCCTGAACTCCAGAACATGCTGCACCCCTCACCAAACTGTTCCATCACACTGGCAACGCTGGCATCTACCTGACAATTTGGAAAACTGCCCAGGCACATTCTGTTCATAAAAATGGGACAAATGCTGGTAAGTGGCAAGTAAAGCTGTGCCACAGAAGTGCCAGCCAATGACCGCCTCTGACAAGAGAGAGTCTAATGATCGACCTGTGAATTCTATTACCACTTCTAGGTCCTCACTGTCAACAGCTTGGGCCAACCAGTGAGCAGAGATTTCTTTGGATCTGCCACATAAATACTGTGGCTACAGGAACAAGTCAGAGACTGGAGCTGCTCTGGATTTGGCTGAGAAGGGCTTTTTCCAGGTTACCAAGGAAACACACAAGTAAATAGGAAAAGCTACAAAACCAGTTGACCAAATGCTAAAAACACTGAGCAGGTCAGACAGTCTCTGTAGAGAGAGAAACAGAGTTAATGCTTCAGGTTGAAGACTTTTCATCAGAACCAAGCAAAGTTGGAAAGGAAACTTAATTTAAGTTGCAATAGAGAGGTGGGAGGGGAAGGGGTGCGAGTGACAAGGGTGGAGACCTTGTTGAAGGCAGTGATGCAGATGCCGGTTGTGTTGACAGACAGGGTGGTGAGGGCTTACTAAACACTCCATCATGTAATCTAAATAACTCTTAGAGTCCTTGCAATGGTGTACTGAACATTTATTAAGGAAGTTTCTGAGAATTCAGAAAGTACTTTCATCTACCTCATCATATTGAATTCATTTTCCTTAGCTTTTCCCCCCTCACTCAGTCTATACAAGTACCTTTGTACTAATATAGACTCTCCTGATTTTTATGAGTACCAGACTTGGATGTGTAACTATTGATTTCTTCACCTAAGACTGGAGGACTGTCCGTGTGAGTGGGCGGGTGGGGTTGTTTTTCTGCTGTTGTTTTGTTGCTTGAGTTCTGTGTTATTCTCCTGAGCACTGTCAGCATGCTATATTGGCACCGGAATGTGTGGCACCACTTGTGGGCTGCCCTGGCAGACCCTCGGGTGTGTTGGTTGTTAATGCAAACAACGCATTTCACTCTGTGTTAACATGTACACGTGATAAATACATCTGAATTTGAATCAGAATAAGGTGAAATGTTAAGAACATAACATGATAAGAATCCAGAACAGATCTAAAGGCAAGGTCACATGTCACTTTCTGCAAATCAGCATACCTATCTTTTTTATGCATGCCATTCAATACACTATTGCACATTTGTATTGTAAAACCCAGTCAACTTTCAAACCTAGTCACAAGGTTTGATGCCTTCTCATTTTCGAGTCAGCTTTTGAACAAGACCTTGATGGCATTTTGTTGATGACGTTCTCAATACAGTCATGATTTCACTTAAACAAAGCAATACTGCCTCTTTTTGGTCAGCTCGTATTGGTTCAAGCATTCAGTCACTCTGCCCTGAAAGACAAGCTGCTCCAAGTTAAAGCCCAGACAACCAGACTCAAGAACAGCTTCTTCCCCACTGCTGTCAGACTCCTGGACCAATCATCTCCCTCTCATCCCCTTCCCGGTGGAGCTGCGTGTTCTCAGACTCTTAACTCTACCTCTTGTCACTTTAGCATTTCTTTCTGCTCCACTTCAGATTGCACTACACTACATTTCAGGAAGGCGGATGTCAGGAGAACATTCGCCAGTCCTCATTGAGGCGTCAGCGGTGGAAAGTGCGAGCAGCTTGAAGTTCCTGGTGTCAACATCTCAGCGGGTTTGTCCTGGGTCTAACACATTGAAGCGATCACGAAGAAGGCATGTCCGCGCCTGTACTGCATCAGAATCAGAATCTGGTTTAATATCACCGGCATATGTCGTGAAATTCGTTAACTTTACAACAGCAGTACAATGAAATGCATGATAAGTAAATATAGGGAAAATCTGAGTTACATTTAAGTATATATAGTACATGTCTATTAAACAGTTACACTAAAATAAGTAATGTAAAAATAACAGAAATAATAAGTATTGAGGTAGAGTTCATGGGTTCAATGTCCATTTAGAAAGCAAATAGCAGAGGGGAAGAAGCTGTTCCTGAATCACTGAATGTGTGCCTTTAGGCTTCTGTACTTCCTTCCTGAGGTAATAGTGAGAAAAGGGCATGCCCTGGGTGCTGGAGGTCCTTAATGATGGATGCTGCCTTCCTGATGCACTGCTCCTTGAAGATGTCTTAGATACTGTGGAGGCTGGTGCCCATGATGGAGCTGACTAATTTTACAGGTTTGTGCAACTTACTTTGATCTTGTGCAGTAGACACCTCCCCCCCCCCCCCCACCAGACCATGATGCAGCCTGTTAGAATGGTCTCCACAGTGTATTTGAAGAAGTTTTCAAGTGACAAAACCAAATCTCCTTAAGCTACTAATAAATATAGCCCCGTTTTGCTGTCATTATTGCTGCATCAATATGCTGTGACCAGGTTAGCTCCTCAGAGATATTGACACCCAGGAACTTGATATTGCTCACTCTCTCCACTGCTGATCCCTCTATGAGGATTGGTTGGTGTTCCCTCGTCTTAACCTTTCTGAGGTGCCCAATCAGCTCTTTGGTGTTGCTGACGTTGAGTGCAAGGTTGTTGCCGCGACACCACTCAACTAGCTGGTATATCTTGCTCCTGTACACCCTCCCATTGCTATCTGAGATTCTGCCAACAATGGTTGTATCATCAGCAAATTTATAGAGCTATCCCTAGCCACGCAGTGACGAGAGAGTAGGACAGTGGGTTAAGCACAGACCCTGTGAAGCACCAGTGCTAATTGTCAGCAAGGTGGAGATGTTATTTCCAATCTGCACAGAGTTTGGTCTTACAGTTAGGAAATCGAGGATCCGGTTGCAGAGGGAGGTTCTGTATCAGCATTTTGAAGAGATTCTACCCAAAGACTCTAGCAAATTTCTATAGTCAAAGCAGTATCAAAGTATTATCAAAGTACATACGTACCACCATATACTACCTTGAGATTAATTTCCTTGCAGTCATACAGGAAAATAAAGAAATACAATAGAATTTCTGAAGAACTGTACATAACCAAAGACTGGCAATCTATATGGTGATGTACAGAAGTACTGTGAAGAGCATCACAAGAGGCTGCAGAAGATTGTAAACTCAGCCAGCTTCATCATGGGCACTAGCCTCCCTGCCATCGAGGACATCTTCAAAAGGCGATGACTCAAGAAGGTGTCATCCATCACTAAGGACCCTCACCACCCAGACATGCCTTCTTCTTATTACTACCATCAGGGGGGAGGGACAGGAGCCTGAAGACACACAGGCAATGTTTTAGGAACAGCTTCTTTCCAACTTCTATCAGATTTCTGAGCAGTTAATGAACCCATGAAGACTACCTCACTATTTCTCTTTGGCACTATCTATTATCGATCTTTCTGTCAATTTATAACATCAAGATTTTTAAATGTTTTACACTGTACTGCTGGCACAAAACAACAAGTTTCACAACATGCTGTAGGTCAAATAAACCTGATTCTGATCTTTGCCCCATTTTGCTGTTTTGCACTCATTGCTGTGTTTACTATTACACAATTTACTCTGTGAGCCTTACACAAACAATGTAACCTGATGAATATGACAATAAACTAACCTGAAACTGAATCTCAATCACTTTCCCACCTTTTTTGGACAATAGAGTGACACTTGCAAACTTCTGGTTCAATGCCACAGTTCCAAACATGCAGAGCGCTGAAAAACTATGGCTAACATAACTACAATTGACTTAACTATTCCTTGAACACCATGAAGTTTAAATGGTCTGGCCTTGCAGACTGAGCCACAGCAGGTCCTGTGAATTGCTCTGTTACCAGTTTCCTTTACAGTAAATTAAGTCCAGTGAACTCCTGCCACTGATGTATGCCCCTATTCCGACTTTTCTCCTTGTGTCCACACTGACATTTTCTGGTTGAGTGCCTGGGGGAGATCGGGGCCTGGTCTCAGCTTGGAACATGTGCAGCTACCTGCACATGCAGCACTGCAGCTGGAAAGGCTGCTGAAGATGTCGCACAGATGCTGCAGTACTGTGGGTGTCCAGAATGAAGTGGTAAGAAATGCAGAGCTGCATGACGTCTTCAGCAGTCTTTCTAGCTGCAGTGCTGCATGCACAGCTGGCTGCATATGTTCCGGGCTGAGACCAGGATTTTTGGAGGTGGGGTGTGGAGATGCCTTTCCCACTCCCAGAATCTAGAAGCTCTTGGTGCGGAGATGCCTCCCCTGCTCCCAGAATCCTAGAGATGAAAGTGAAAAAGCCTTTTCCAATCCTGGAATCCCAGAACTAGGGTGTGGAGGATCCTACCCTTCCCCTGGCTGAGGTTAAGCTGGGACAGCCATTGTGTTGTGACTTAGGACTTGTGACACAAGGAGATGCATGCAGTCTTCAACCTTAAATGTTAAATTCTGTTTCTCTCTCCACAGATGCTGCCTGACTTGCTGAATGTCTCTGTTCTCATATTATCAGGTTCTTCATCGCCAAAGGGGTTCAGAAAGCTAGACAGTCAGAGGGAATTATGTGAGCTCCAGAAACGCATACAGAATCCACACCTGCTGCAATGGCTGGATGTGGATGAGGAGTTTCAAGAGCTGGCAAGCCTTGGAATCCTCTGAGACCTCACTGAAACCCACAAGGTACTGAAAGGCCTGGATAGAGTAGCTGTAGAGATGATGTTTCCATCACTAGGAAAGCCCAGGCTCTAAGGGCACAGTGTCAGATTAAGGGACGTCCATTGAGAACAGAGATGAGGAATTTCTTTAGCCAGAGGGCGGTTAATCTGTGAAATTCATTGCCACAGGTGGCTGTCGAAGTGAAGTCATTGGGTGCACTGAAAGCAGAGGTTGATAGGTTCTTGATTGGTTAAAAAAAAGGTAAATGGTTACAGGGGAATATGGGAGAATGGGGTTGACAAATAAGTCAGCCATGATTGAATGGTGAAGCAGATTCAATGGGCTGAATGATCTAGTTCTGCTTCTATGTCTTATGGTCTCATGATCCAGTGTTGTTACTTTGTTCCCGCAGGTTCACAGGGGTAGCTCTATGACTTACAACCTTGAAGAACAGGATGGCTCAGTCACATCCTCACAGTGGACATAACAAGATTCCAAATGTGCTGGACTGTATGACAGACAGTGCACCCTCCGGGAACTTCCTGTCCTCCTGGTTTCAGTCAGCAGCCAGCAGGTGAATGTGGAGCAGCTGCTAACCCTGGACCAGGTCTGTGATGAATAAAACTTCAGGAAGTTATGACTCAACTGTGTGGGAGTGGACGGGCCTCGATTTGCTGAAAGTGTATGATGCAGTGCTTCTGGCTGGCAGTGTGTTGGAATCCACGAGAAGGGCATTACCACCCTCATCGACAAGCAGAAGGGGGAGAGGGACAAGATCAGAAATTAGTGACCCATCTCACCGTTTAATCTGGATTACCAGATTCTGATCAAGGTTATTGCCGACTGAATCAGGTTTGCTCTGGGGCAGGAAATCCACACACGACATGCTTGCACTGTACTCGACAGAAAATCTCTGATTGGCTGTGTAGGGAAAGGCGCGAGAACTTAGTTACAAGAGATTTTGCAGATGCTAGAAAAGTTGAGCGGCACACACAGACTGCTGGAGAAACTCAGCAAGACGAGCAGCATCCATGGAGGGAAATGAACAGTCAACATTTCAGACTGAGATTATTCTTCATCATCTCTCTCCATGGAAGCTGAGTTCCTCCAGCATTTTGTGTGCATTAGTCGGGGTTAGAATTTGGCTGGTCAGTTTGGGCTGGGTAAAGGTCTTTGATGGGATAACACACACACATATATTATGGACATGCTTTCCAAATGAGTCTTTTACCGAATCCATTGGGAAGGATGCCAGCATGAGAAAGGCAATGATCTCAGTGCTGGCAGCACTCAGACAAATATCCGCCTGTGCACGGATGACTTGCTCCGACCCTGGACCAGCTAATATTTTGCTCCCTTCACCGTTAGATCCGATTACCCAAAGGTGTGGGGAGCCTGGTCTGGAAAAGGCAGGTGCATGGCAAGACTGGCTGGAGCAGATAGTCAGCGTGTAAGGAAAAGTTGTCACTGTGGGAGTGGGGCTCCGTCTCAAAGGTGGGTACACTCTGTCATCAAGTGCAAGCTGCTCCCAATACCTCTGATGGGTCGCAGATCCAATTTTATTCACAGAATCCAAATGGCTTGTGTCCACATGGGCATAATGTACAGATCCTCAGAAATTGGGGGGGGGGGGGGGGGCGGGAGGGTGGAGAAACGTAGCTAATGCAGCTATCATTCTGACAGTCACCTTTGTGTGGTCCTGCATCAAGCTGTGCGTAGACCATGGGCAATGGGAGCAGCAGGTGTCAATACATGCTGGGGTTTTTGACCGGTGCCCAGTATAGTGATGAACAGGCCTGACCATTTGCTGACAACACCACCATTGTTGGAGGCAATGAGTCAGTTTACCAGAGTGAAACAGGACACCTGGTTGAGTGGTGTACAACAACAACCCATTGCTCAGCTTCAGTAAAACTAAACAGCTATCATTGGCTTCAGGAAGGGAAAGAAGGGAAAGATGTTAGTCATCTTTGGGGGATTGGTGGTGGAGAGAGTCAGCAGCTTTAAATTCCTGGCAATAACATATCTGATGACCTATTCTGTGCCCAGCACATAGACACAATCACTAGGAAATGTGCCAGCATTTTTGCTTTCTTTGGAGGTTTGGTTTGTCACTGAACACTCCAACAAGCTCCTACAAGGTACTGTTGATAGTATCCTGACTGGTTGCATCATGTTATGTTAGGGTGATTCAGATGAGCAGGAATGTAAGAAGCTGCAGAGACTAATAGACTCGGGCTGATAAATCACAGGCACAAGAAGGCAACGTGCCAAGATCAAAGATCCCCACCAGCCAGGCCATACCATCAGGCAGGAAATACATAAGCCATTAGGTTCAAAAACAGTTATTCCCCTTTGATCCCTTTGAACCTACACAACCTTAATCACTACCTCACTAAAGCACTACCTCAGTAAGACCACTTGGACCACAATGCACTAAAATAGATTTTGTTTTGTTCTAATTGAGTTATTTTTTGTAAAAACTGTGTATAATTTATATTTTATCTTTTGAGTGTTGTGTATCTGATGCAATGTGGCTATGCAAGTGTTTCATTGCACCTGTGTAATATATACACATGACTATGTGGCTAGGCAGCTCAAATACCATCTATAAATTTGCTGCCGACACAACCATTGTTGGTAGAATCTCAGGTGGTGACGAGAGGGCATACAGGAGTGAGATATGCCAACTAGTGGAATGGTGCCACAGCAACAACCTGGCACTCAACGTCAGTAAGACAAAAGAACTGATTGTGGACTTCAGGAAGGGTAAGACAAAGGAACACATACCAATCCTCATAGAGGGATCAGAAGTGGAGAGAGTGAGCAGCTTCAAGTTTCTGGGTGTCAAGATCTCTGAGGATCTAACCTGGTCCCAACATATTGATGTAGTCATAAAGAAGGCAAGACAGCGGATACACTTTATAAGCAGTTTGAAGAGATTTGGCACGCCAACAAATCCACTCAAAAACTTCTATAGATGTACCGTGGAGTGCATTCTGACAGGCTGCATCACTGTCTGGTATGGAGGGGCTACTGCACAGGACCGACGAAAGAAGCTGCAAAAGGTTGTAAACCTCGTCAGCTCCATCTTGGGTACTAGCCTATAAAGTACCCAGGACATCTTTAGGGAGCGGTGTCTCAGAAAGGCAGCATCCATTATTAAGGACTCCCAGCACCCAGGGCATGCCCTTTTCTCACTGTTACCACCAGGTAGGAGATACAGAAGCCTGAAGGCACACACTCAGCGATTCAGGAACAGCTTCTTCCCCTCTGCCATCCGATTCCTAAATGGACATTGAACCCCTGGACACTATCTCACTTTTTTAATATACAGTATTTCTGTTTTTGAATATTTTTTAAATAATCTATTCAATATACGTAATTGATTTACTTGTTTGTTTATTATAATGTTTTATTTAATTTATTATTATTAGTTTTTTTCTCTCTGCTATGTTATGTATTGCATTGAACTGCTGCTGCTAAGTTAACAAATTTCACGTCACATGCCAGTGATAATAATCCTGATTCTGATTCTGTGAAACATGTACTTCTGAATAGGCCAACAAAGTCGACTTTGACTTTGATACCTGGAGTGAATGGATATTTAAAATACCTTGTATTCATGTTACACTTCTAATGCAGGAATCTGCCCTGAGAAAAACAGGTTATGGAGAGAGGCCCAGGATAATAAGAAACAGCCTGGTCAAAGATGTAGATTTAAAGGAGGGAAGCAGGTGGAAAGGTTTTGGGAGGTTTCAGGAGCAGCAGGGATGTGATCCAGAGAGAGCGATTGAGAATCCAACTATGTGCATTGTGATATTCAAAGGCATTATCATTGTTGAGACCCCACTATCAATATTGTTAGGTCCACCATTGACCAGAAACCCAATGGGGTCAGACACATAAGTACTATGGCAACAAGCACATGACCGAGTGTCTTGTGTCATCTACAAGGCACCGGTTAGGAGTGTGATGGAACACTTTCCACTTGGCTGGAATAGTGTAACTCCAATGGGACTCAGGAAGCTCTAGCTCTAGACTAGCCAGGACAAGATAGCCCACTTTACTAACACCCTATCTTCCGTGTTCCACCAATGGTGAACGGCGGTTGCACAGTCCACCAATTACAAATTGCACTGATAATTCACCCGGGTTAGTCCACCAGCAGCTCCACACCTGTAACCTATAGCACAAAGGGCAAGGGTAGCAGGTGCAGGGTTACACCACCTGCAGGTTGCCCTGAAGCTGCGCACCATCCTGACCTGGAGAGATATCACCACTCCAGGAAGGATGCAGCAATGGCATTCCCACCTCCAGGAAATGGGGGGCAGTGATGTTGGGGGAGGAGGTAAATTTTGTCTTATCCCTGGTGAAATGATAACGGGAGGAGGCAGTGGTGTGAAAGTTTCAGTCTTTTCTCACATCAGCCAACAGTGTGGGAAAAATGTACTTTATGGCAAATTTTAAGTGGTTGAAATCAGGACAGTCAGCAAGTTGGTAGAGTGATATCACACAGCACAGGATTGGCATCCCTTCTGCTTTTATTCCTTATGCTTTTGTGGTCTCTGAGCAGCTTCACCACATCTGATAGATGAAGGAGAAACATACTGAAATGTTGGGCATGTCCCAATGAACACTGCGCTCCTGCTCTATCTCTCAATGTTGGCATCTCTAAACCTGATTCAACTTTGGCTGAACCTGAGCAAAGTCTTTGGCCCAAAGCAACATATCCATATTGGCCATCTCCACTCTCCTCTCAGCCCTGATGCAGGGTTTCAACCTGAAAGATCAACAATTCTTTTATCCTCACAGACGCTGCTTGAGCTGGTGAGTTCCAGCAGATTGCGCACTTGGTGCCCACTTAATTAGGTACACCATACACCGGTTTGTTAACGTAAATATCTAATCAGTCAATCATGTGGCAGCAACTCAATGCAGAAAAGCATGCAAACATGGTCAAGAGGTTCAGTGGTTGTTTAGGCCAAACATCAGAATGCAGAAAAAATGTGATCTAAGTGACTTTGACCACGTTGGTGTCGGACTGGGAAGTTTGAGTATCTCAGAAACTGCTGATCTCCTGAGATTTTCACACACAACAGTCTCCAGAGTTTACAGAAACTGCTTTGAAAAAGGAAAAAAACATCCAGTGAGTGGCAGTTCTGTGGGTGAAAGCACCTTGTTACTGAGAGAGGTCAGAGGAGAATGGCCAGACTGGTTCAAGCTGCCAGGAAGGTGATATTAACTCAAATAACCAGGCGTTACAACAATGGAGTGCAGAACAGCATCTCTGAAAGCACAACACGTCAATCTTTGAAGTGGATAGGCTACAGCAGCAGAAGACCACAAACATACACAGTGGCCACTTAATTGGGTATAGGAGGTACATGCTACAGTGGCCACTGAGTGTCCATCCTGTTGTTTATCATGGTTCCAGCTTTCAAAGTCAATGTCAAAGTAAATTTATTATTAGTGTTACCATATACTACCTAAAGATTAATTTTCTTCCAGGCATTGACAGGAATATAAAGAAATGCAATAGAATTTATAAAAAAACTATACAAAGACTGACAAACAGCCAATGTGCAAAAGAAGACAAACTATGCAAATGAAAATAATACTGAGAACGAATTGTAGAGTCCTTGAAAGTGAATCCGTGGGTTGTAGAATTAGTTCAGAATTGTGGTGAGTGAAGTTATAGGGTAATATTTCTTGGTGGTGTGGCACCTAAGGCTCCTATACCTCCTGCCCAATGGCAGTAGTGAGAAGAGAGCGTGGCTGGATGGTGGGGTCCTTGATGATGGACGCTGCTTCTTGTGGTAGCGCTCCCTGTAGATGTGCCAAAAGCTGCAGCTACATCCACTTCTACTTGCTGAAGTTCTTCCACCAACTCTCACATTCTCCTTTGGAAACCCTCGAGTTGCAGATGTCGGTAAATTGGTTTATTATTTCCACATGTACCAAGGTACAGTGAAACACCTGTCTTGCATACCATTCATACCAATCAATTCATCACATCAGTACATTGAGATAAAACCATAACGGAGTGCAGAACATGGTGTTATGGTTAGAGAGAAAGTGCAATGCAGGTAGACAGTAAGGTGCAAGGTAGATTGTGAGGTCAAGAGTCCATCTTATCATAATAGGGGCTGTTCAATAGTCTTACAACAGTGGGGTAAAATTCCAAAGGCAGTACCTCTTGAAGATGTGTGGAAAAGGATTAAATATGTTGACTGTTCACCAGAACATCCATGCCAAAACCAAATCATCTCATTGTCATATGTAGCACCGGATCTATTCTCTCAGCCTGCCCAAATCACTGGGCCCAAATCGACCAATCAAACATTCAAAGACATTTCTGCATTAAACATTCTTTAATTACTGACAGTCACCCTTTGCCTAGAACATGACCCCAGTGTATGCTGTTCTGTGAATAACAACTCCACCTCTACGCTTAAGAATATTCATGCTCAAACATATCATACTGCCCAGAGGAGGTCACAGTCCTGCTACCCACAAGCTCATGGTGAAGCCATTGCATTTAACAAGACGGCCACTCTCCCATTATGCTCCAATCACAAGCGAAATTATTCTGTCTTTGTGAAATTTTTATTCCTTTCTCGTATAAGTGAAAAGGAATTCCATTCCATTACGCTCCTGAGTTTAGTGAAATTTCAGGTAGTCTCCTGACTTACAGTTTACACAGACATCTCCCAGACCAAAGCACTGACCTGCCTGACAATGGAACTTGTTGTCCCCAGTTCCTCATCAATTGTCCTGTTTGTTTACATGAAGGTGATTCTTTTCCCATGGCATTTCTCTGATAAAGGATTCATCTTTCAGCATTATTTTCCCAAAAGCAGGACACATTTCCCTCCTGCAGAATTTCAGTTCCCTGCCACATTTCTGACACATCTGCATTCTTGGGTCTCTTTAGCTTTGGCTTCCAGTTTGTTTTTTTCTCACCCATGAGTTTTCTGTGCATTCTCTCTTTAAGCTGCTTTAAGTTGAATTCCATGCTTACTTCCACGTAGTTTACTTCACCTGCTCTGAAGATCCACTCTCAATGTCTGCTCCTCCACCATGAGCCCATGGACACCACCTCAGTACAATTTATTTATTTTTGTAACTTATAGTAATTTTATGCCTTGTACACCCACAAAACAACACATTTCATGAGATATTCCAGTAATAATCAACCTAGTTATGATTTCTTGGTGGGATCTTACTCAAAGCTTCAATGTTGCAATTCAAAACCCAATTCGGCCTCTTACCATTTCTTCCAGAGGAACTGCAGTTTTTACAGTGCTGTTCTACATTGGTCACATGCCTCAACACCATCCTTCCTTCCCTTGTTAAATTTGTACCTCTCAAAGGGAATATTTTTGCATAGTTGACAGTATCAAGAAAACTGCCTCCGCAATATGCACTCACCTTTCTACTGGGTCCCGTTTTTCCAGGTGGAGTAATCTTCTAGCTCTGTCCTGGTAAGAAGTATCATTTCTTGGACACCCTGGGTTTTGCCTCAGTTCCGTCCCCGCAAGGCAGTTTTGCCACATTATCTCAAAAATCATCCACTTTTCCGAAACGACTCCAGACCCCGTGGTGACAGCAGAGAACTGCACGAAGCCATCCTGCAACCAACCTAATCAATAAGTGTAGCTAGGGTCAATTCAAAGTGCAAACAACTTTTATTTTAAGTAAAACTACAGTAACTGTGTACATAACGCTCAGGATACAGCAGTGTCCACAGAGTTTGGCTTGCTGCCTCATTAGTGCACAGCCAAGAGCTCTCTCGGACAACGTAGATACCAGTATGTCCCACTGCCTCAACATGTACAACAGATTACACTGACACGGAAACTTAACTGCCCCCTACTCCTACTTGGTCTCATTCTATTAGACACATTTGTTTTACTTATAATTTCCCCTACCTTCTCTATTACTGAAAATGTCCTTGTTCTTTCTTTCGCAGCTTTTATGAAGGGTCCCCTACCTGAAACATAAATAGTTTCCCTCCCCATAGATGCTGTCTGAACAGCTGAATATTTCCAGCATTTTGTGTTTTTATTGCACATTTCTAGTTTTTTGTTTCTCTCTTAGTGTAAAGTGCAGGCCAGAGTTTGTGACTTCATCGACCACTAGCAGAGTGCTCACTCCTGGATGCTCCCATTACATCACTGAGGCAAAACCACCACCAAGTTACTGGTATCGAGGGATGCATGATGGTCAGTGCAGACTCGGTGGGTGGAAGTGCCTGTTTCCGTACCATTTGCTCACTGTAACTATGACAATTCTCCAGTTGTTGGTCCCTCTCCAGTGCTGTCACATCCATCCTGTAGTGTGGTGATCGGAAATGTACTCATTGTGGCCAAACCTTAGTGTAATTTGAGTCATTCAGAATGCAGAATTTGGTTTATTGTCTCTGACATCTCATGAAACTTGTTAAATTTGCAGCAGTGGTACAATGCAATGCATGATAAATATATTACAATAACTGAATTATAGTAAATATATATAAAATAGTTAAATTAAAATAAGTAGTGCAAAAACAGAAATAAAAATAGTGGTGAGGTAGCGTTCACGGGTTCAATGTCCATTTAGGAATCGGATGGCAGAGGGGAAGAAGCTGTTCCTGAATCGCTGAGTGTGTGCCTTCAGGCTTCTGTATCTCCTACCTGTTGGTAACAGTGAGAAAAGGGCATGCCCTGGGTAGTGGAGGTCCTTAATAATGATGAATGCTTGTTGTCTGAGGCACTGCTCCTTGAAGATATCTTGAAGACTATGGAGGCTGGTACCCATGATGGAGGGGACTAATTTTACAACTCTCTGCAGTTTACTTCGATCCTGTGAAGTAGCCCCCACCCACCCCCCATACCAGACGCTGATGCAGCCAGTCAGAATGCTATCCACAGTACTTCTGTAGAAGTTTCAAGTATTTTTGGTGACAAACCAAATCTCCTCAAACTCCTAATGAAATAAAGCCACAGTCATGCCTTCTTTATAGCTGCATCAATATGTTGGGCCCAGGATTGATCCTCAGAATTATTGACACCCAGGAACTTGAAATTGCTCACTCTCTATAAATTATAATATGAAATCCAAGGCCTCCATCATTCAGAGTTGACCATGGATATTGCGTCCTGGCTGTCTGGATACACAAGCCTGGGCACTACAATATAGTGAGCAAGCTCTCCCACTCCACACATCTGATGAACGGCAGAGACCCATACAGTTTGGCACCAGCAGTGTCGCAGGAATTGCCAGTCGGCATCAAACTCAGTGTAGGACTGCCTTAGGGGCTCTGGATTTTACTCTTGCGCCTTACTCCCGAAGCCTTCTCCATCAGTGGGTACAGCCACAAAGCAGCGGAGGTCTGAGCTCAGTTTTCCTTCTCCCTGATGAACTGCCAACCACGGCTGACGAGCCCCATCTGCCCGAAGCAACTGGCTTTAAGACCAGTAGCCCGCCTTTGGCCCTTCTCCTGTCAGTAGAAACAATTCCACCAGGTTTAGTAGCTAAGCCACATATGAAGGCCAGGAGCTGGACATGGTTGTCAGAGGCTATTTGAGATGCACACCATTGGGAGCTTTTAATAGGCAGCGAGAGCTTGTCCCCACTACCACCCCCAGCTATGGCAACTTTAAGAAACCACATTTAGAAATATACAGTATATAAATAAATGAGCTGTTTGAAAAGACAGCAAAAATATAGAGATAGTATTTATGGGTTGTTTCATTGCCCATTCAGAAATCTGATGGCAGAGAGGAAGACGCTGTTCCTAAAGTGTTGAGTATGGGTCTTCTCCCTTGTACTTCAACCCGCTGGTAGCAATGAGGAGAAGGCATGTCCTGGGTGGTGGGGGTCTTCATGATGGACACCGCCATCTTGAGGCACTGCCTTTTGAGACAATGCTGGGGAGGCTAGTGCCCATGATAGGGTGGGCTGAGTCTACAAAGCTCTGCAGCCTTTTCTGATCCTGCACAGTGGTCTCTTCATATCAGATGGTGATGCAACCAGTTAGAATGTTCTCTACGGCAGATCCCTCATAGAGGGATCAGAAGTGGAGAGAGTGAGCAGTTTCAAGTTCCTGGGTGTCAAGATCTCAGAGGATCTAACCTGGTCCCAACATATCGATGCAGTTATAAAGAAGGCAAGACAGCGACTATACTTTATTAGGAGTTTGAAGAGATTTGGTATGTCAGCAAATACACTCAAAAACTGCTATAGATGTATTGTGGTAAGCATTCTGACAGGCTGCATCACTGTCTGATATGGAGGTGAGGCCGGGGGGGGGAGGGGGGGGTCTACTGCACAGAACTGAAAGAAGCTGCAGAGGGTCGTAGATTTAGTCAGTTCCATCTTGGGTACTAGCCTACAAAGTACCCAGGACATCTTTAGGGAGCCGTGTCTCAGAAAGGCAGCGTCCATTATTAAAGACCTCCAGCACCCAGGGCATACCCTTTTCTCACTGTTACCATCAGGTAGGAGGTACAGAAGCCTGAAGGCACACACTCAGCGATTCAGGAACAGCTTCTTCCCCTCCGCCATCCGATTCCTAAATGGACATTGAATCCTTGGACACTACCTCACTTTTTAAAAAATATATAGTATTTCTGGTTTTTTTGCACAATTTTAATCTATTCAATATACATATACTGTATAAAGTATACGGAATAAGATTTACTTATTTATTTATGATGACTATTTTTTCTCTTCTATATTATGTATTGCATTGAATTGCTGCTACTAAGTTAACAAATTTCATGTCACATGCCGGTGATAATAAACCTGATTCTGACACCGTAGATATTTGCTGGAGTCTTTGGTGACATACCAAGTGTCCGAATAGCTGATATCAAGTAATTGATTGACAAAGCACAGAAACAGGTCTTTCATGTCAATGAAACCAACAACCAACGCTTACACCAATCTTACAATCATCCCATTTTATTCTTCCATGTTCACATCAACACTGCTCAGGTTGTCCCCCCACTCACACACTCGGCAATTTACAGAGGTCAATGAAGTGGACATTAACATGTCTTTGGGATGTAATTTGCTGTAGTTATATGGCTAGGCTGGCTTTATTCTTGACAGGAGGTTGAGGAGTGACCTTATAGAGGCTTATAAGATAAGGTAGATAGCTAGAGTCTGTTTCTTAGGGCAGGAGAGTCAAGAACTAGAGGGTACAGGTTTAAGGTGAGAGAGGAGAGATATAAACAGAATCTGAGGGCTCATACAGAGGGTGGTGGTTATCTGAAACAAGCTGGCAGAGGAGGTGATAGAAGCAGTACAGAGAAAAGTACAACATAGGAATAAACCCATTGAGCTCACAATGTCTGCGCGAGTAAAGATAACAAAGGTTTGATTTGAACTTCACATCTCCCTCTATAATGCATCATAAATGTCACCATTGTAACTGCTTCCACCACTCCTCTTGGCAGCTCTTTCCAGGCTGCTATCACTCTCTATGAAAAAAGTCTCTTTTGAACTTTCCCCCTTTCACCTTAAAGCCACGTCCTCTAGTATTTTAACAGTTCTACCCTGGGGTAAAAGACTCCAACTGTCTGTTGTATCAAATCCTCCCATAATATTATAAACCTCCATCAGAACACCCTCAGCCTCTACCACTCCAGAGTGAACAACCCAAGTTTGTCAAGCTTCTTCTTATAACTCATAGCCTCTAATCAAGACTGCACCCTGGTGAACCTCTTCGGCACCCTCTCCAAAGTCTTCACACCCTTCCTATAACAGAGTGACCAGAAATGCACACAATAGTCCAAGTTCGAGCTAACCAAATACATGGATTCCAGTTAATTGGGCCATTGTTAATCGGGGCAGTGTGTATTTAGGGCAACTCTTAAAGAAAAAAAAACTAGTTGAGAAAATAGCCAGGATTAGTTTATTTGGGACACTGTGCTGCTTAAATGGGGCAGGAGACTATTGCCGAACAGTTTCTAACTAGCATCAGTGATGTGCACTTGTGTGCTTGGAGTGAACAGTTTTTAAATAGCATCGGTTGCATGTGCTTGTGTTATGTTATCCATTTGGGCTATCGGTTGCTGATTTTAAAAACAGTGATTTTCGATCATTTTGTTTGTTAGTTTAACTTTAAAAAATTTCAGACCCTTTACGAGAAGCCACGAAACAATTTGACCCTAGCTGAAAAATTACCCTAGGTGCCTGTGCTGATTTTGTTCATTTACAGTCAATTAATAGAACGTGGCAGCGTACACTGGATGAATTCCTTTGTCAATAACTATTGGGAACTAATACACCATTTTATAGTACTGTAGTAGTATTGGTAGTGTTTTAATTTGTTCTGCATTTCATTTAAATACATAATTTGTTACTCAGGTAAACAGTAGTTTGTCTTTTTTTTATGCCTTTTAACTATTTCCATGAAACTTTGGCTAATTGGTGCAGCCATTTAATTGGGTCAAAATGTACTGATCCTGATGTGTCACAATTAACTGGAATCTACTGTTTACAACAGAAGTAGAGGCTTACAGGCCTAATGAGGGCAAATGGGACTAAAGTAGATAGGCAGCATGGACAAGGTGGGCTGAAGGGTTTATTCTCCACCTGATCCAGGCTTCACGTTGGTGAGCTTCGCAACGATTTTCCCCACTGCGTGATGTGATGAACTGAGGCAAGGCTGAGGCTATAGGCCTACTCTGGCTGCTCTGGGCTTCAGGTCTGTGGAGCCTCTTTCATTCTGCAAGCTGTTGCTTGGTTTTATTGCCTGCACAATTTGTTTTTTGTCTCTCTATCTGTACGTTGGGTGTTGGTCTTTTTGTTAATTAAGTTCTTTCAGGTTTCCTGTTTTGTGGCTCCCCATAAGCAGACAAACTCAAGGTTGTATAATTTATACATACTTAGATAATAAATACACATTGGACTTTTATTTATTTATTTTTTATCATCACCATTTGCACAGATTGTCTTCTTTTGCTTGTGTGTGATTCTGTTGTATTTCTTTGCATCTACTGTGAGTGCCTTCAAGGAAATGAATCTCAAAGTCACATTTGGTGACATATATGCTCTTTGATAATAAATTTACTTTGAACGTTGATCCTCTGACAGGTGGGAGTGCTATTAGAACCTGGGGTAAAATGGTACAAGAAGGCAATGGATCGGTCTTGTCTCTCACATAGGGATGAGGAACTGGTGCATCTAAAGGGACTGAGGCAGTGTGTGAGCTCCCTGACTTGAGGGGGCGGAAGCTCTGAAAACCTTGGTATTGTGACACAAGAGTTAGTGAAGCGGAAGGGGATGACTGAAAGACAAGTATGACTCATCGATGTATTTGTGTCATGGAGAAAGGCAGCAAAGGTGTGATGGGGGTGGTGAGAGCAGAGAAAACAAGCAGTCAGTGTCTACATTTAGCGGAGTGGCTTTGCCACCCTTTGCCCTTTCGGTGAACTGCCAGAGAGCATGGGTGAGGAGTCTCAAAGAGGCCACTCAGCCAGGCACGCCAATTCTCGTCTCCCTCCTGCACTGGGAGCAAGCTCATTCCCTGGACAACCTGGATACTTAGTGAGGGAGCTGGAAGGGGCAGGTTGAGCGAACAGGGTGGGAATATAGAAAACCTACAGCACAATACAGGCCCTTCAGCCCACAAAGCTGTGTCGAACATGTCCTTACTTTAGAAATTACCTAGGGTTACCCATTGCCCTCTATTTTACTAGGCTCCATGTACCTATCCAGGAGTCTCTTAAAAGACCCTATTGAATCTGCCTCCACCACCATCGCCGGCAGCCCATTCCACACACTCACCACTCTCTGTGTTAAAAAAAACTTACCCCAATATCTCTTCTGTACCTACTCCCCAGCACCTTAAACCTTTGTCCTCTTGAGGCAACCATTTCAGCCCTGGGGAAAAGCCCCTGACTATCCACACGATCAATGCCTCTCATTATCTTATACACCTCTATCAGGTCACCTCTCATCCTCCGTTGGCATCATGACAGAAGCTCGCAACAGCTAGGCCCAATGACCCATAGACTGGAAACAGTTCTGTAAGTGAAATGAAGCCCCTTATTCGGGTGTAGCTTTTTCTGTAGGTGGGATGTTATTAAGGATGTGGATTTCAAGCCCTGTTTCACTGCAGTGCTGCACCATCAGAGGGGTTGTCTACCAGATCAGGCTCACTGTACCAATTGAGATCTCCTGGTGGCCAGCCCATTGAATTCTACTTCCACTCCCACACCAACATGTCTGTTCATGACTTGCTCCACTGCCAAGTTGAGACTAGACACAGATTAGAAGACAGCACATCATGTTCTGCCTTGGTATTCTCCAATCTGACGGCATGAACATCCACTTCTCTAACTTCCAATAACCCTCCTCTGTCCCATTCCTTATTTTTCCCTTATCCCACTGTCATCCTGTTTCTTTCCCTTCCCCACCCACACACACCTCCTACTGGTACCCCTCCCCACTTTGTCTCCTTTATTCCATGCTCCACTGTCCCCTCCTATTAAATTCCATCTTCTTCAGCCCTCTGTCACTTCCACCTATCACTTCCTAGCTTCTAACATCATTCTATCTCTCATCTACCTATTGCCCCCTCCCCTCACTTGGATCCACCTATCACCTGCCAGCTTTTGCTCCACCCCTTCCCTCCATCTCTTTATATTGTCTATCTCCCTTCTTACTTTCAGTCCTGATGAAGGGTCTTGACCCAAAACGTTGACTGTCCGTTTCGTCCAACAGATGCTGCTCCTCCTGCTGAGTTCCTCCAGCATATTTGTGTCTTGTTCAGACTCCTATGTCTCCAAATGGTAGAAGGAATTGATCCACACGATTACAGAAAGACCAGGTCCTGAGACTAAAGTCCTAATGCAAGGTTTTGACCTGAAATATTTACAATACCTTTATCCTCCCCTCCCATAGATGCTGCCCAACCTCCTGAGTTCTTCCAGCAGATTGCTTGCTTCTCTAGATTCCAGTGTCTTGCATCCATTGAAAGGGTGCATACCAAACACCCGGGCATTGTGAGTGTGAAGGCAGTGGCTAAAGGATTTGTCCATTTGCCTGCTACAAAAGATGTACAGCTTCTGCCATCATATTCCTGAATGGTTCCTCTTTTACACTACTTATTTAGTTTGTAATTTATAGTATTTGTTAATGTCTTGCACTGTCCTGTTGCCAGAAAACAATAAATTTCACAACATCTGTCAGTGATAATAAGCCGGATTCTGATTCCTAAAGAACTGCTCTAAGGTCAGCCACTGCAAACTGAACACTCTGCAACCCCTCATATTCCGTCTGGGCACGAACAATTTCCCTAACTTCTGCCTTTTTCTAACTTTCTCCCCACTTCCCCTTTCCTCTTTTTCCATTCCCCATTCTTGCCCCTTCTCTTCTCTTCATTTGCCCATTACTGCCCTCTGGTTCCCCTCCTCACTTCCTTTCTCCCATGGTCCACTGTCCTCTCCTATCAGATTCCTTCTTCTTCAGCCCTTTACCTCTTCCACCTATCACCTCCCAGCTTCTTATTTCATTCCCCCTCACCTGGTTTCACCTATCACCTGCCAGCTTGTGCTCCTTCTTCTCCCTCCATTTTCTCATTCTGGCTTCTTTCCTCTTCTTTTCAGACCAGATGATGGCTCTCGGCCCCAAACGCCAACTCTTCATTCATTTCCATAGATGCCATCTGACCTGCAGAGTTCCTCCAGCATTTTGTGGGTGTTGTTAGGGGGTTAATAGCCCATGGAGCGGACATACTCTAATCCCCAATGGCTGAAGGATGCCAACTATGACAGACCACAGCTGCTTTCACGACCAAATGAGCAGTTTCAATTCCCCTTTGAACTCATTCTCAATGGAAGGGGCACAGCCGGCAAGGCTGCCAGGTCTTGAATGCACCACTGCAACTTCAGAGCAAGCCACATGCTGAGGGATGTGAGTCACATTAAAGCTGTAGCAGGCAAATCTCAGGATGTTTAGGATCACAAGACCAGGAGGAGAACATCTAGCCCCTCCGGCCTGTTTCGTCAGTGGGCTACATCGTGGCCGCTCTATACTGTTGCTCATGTAAAACATTCATCCTTGGAATAAACCCCTGGCTTTGGGAGCAGGGAACTTCACCTATCTTGACTTGCCCCCTGACTGAACTAAACCCCACCCACACAAACCCAGTCTCATTCACTCATCCATACACATTGCCATAGTCACTCACTCCCTGCCCTGCCCACTCACCCCCACAGCTCCTCCCCTCCCACACTCACTCACGCCTGTCCCTATCTGAAGAACCCAAGTACTCATTTTTCTTCAGCCACCACTGAGTTGTTTAGTTTGGACTCCTGTCTCTTCCTGGTGGCTCGGTCAGTTTGCATTTCCCAGTCCTGCGCTGAGCTTATGACATCAGTTCAAGGTGGCACTTTGAGCCGGCATCCACTGGTCAGTTATTGGAACTGGCCGCCTTGTTCTCTGCACTGTGAAGCTACCTGTGCCTCAGAAGTCCTTCAATGCTGCTGAAGTGCTTTCACCTACATAAAATTTTGTATTTATACAGCACCTTGCTCAACAACCTCAGATTATCATAAACTTGTGCAGTTAATGAAGTGATACCGAAGTGCAGCCAGTGCTGCGATACAAGAAACACAGCTGATAGTTTACACACAGCTAAGCAGATTAATAATAAAAAGATGAACCTGTGTTGGGGTTTGAGAGATAAATATTGCCCAGGACACCGTGTGCAGCTCTCCAGCTCTTCTTTGAAACACTGGCATTCGACCTTTTCACACTCAACCGAGAAGCCAGAAAGATTCGCCTGGAGGGGGCATGCAGGACTGTCTTCTCGTTGACAAATACGATTTAAAGGCAGCAGCAGGTCAACACGACATCGCATAATGCGGCCTTTTCAAGACAACACTGTGCAGCTAATGTTCCACTTCAACCTGCCGCACTCTGTAAGTGGCTCACAGTAGAGATAGCAAGATAGAAAAACAAGTCAAGTTTGGAGAAGAGGTTAACCTTTAAGTGACAAAACCCTTAAAATGAAAAGATAAAAGTAATCTTGGTGGAAATGAGAAAGGATCCCACAATCACATTTTTAACCGTCAGTCATAAAACTTTGAACTGTGCAGTGTTGGTTCTGGCTGAACTGACTGAAAGTATGTCACTGCCACCATGTGGTAGAATGCAAGTCAGCGCCTTCAATCTCTGGGGACTGATTCACTTGAGAATTCTCCGTGCCCGCAACTACTGGAGAGAACTGTGGAAATCCCAGAAAAGTACAGAGGTTATGTGGGATTACAGGGAATCAGATGGAAATTTCCTCTTTATATTTGTAATATTCGTTATTGATCCTCACTGAGGGGTCGTGATGGAAAGGGTGAGCAGTTTCAAGTTCCCAAGTGTCAACATCTCAAGAGGATCTATCCTGGGACCAGAGAGGCAATCATCTACTACCACACTCTGGTTTCTCCCACAAGGCCAATGACTAATCCAATTTACTACCTCATCTTGAATACCAAGTGACTGAAATTTCTTCACCAACCTCCCATTTGGGACCTTGTCAAATGCCTTGCTGAAGTCCATATAGGCAACATCCACTGCCTTGTCTTCATCCAACTTTCTTGGTAACTTCCTTGAAAAACTCTATAGGATTGGTTAGACATGACTTACCACACACAAAGCCATGCTGACTATCCTTAATCAGTCCATGTCTATTCCAATACTTACACATCCTGTCCCTTAGGTTACCTTCTAATAACGTTCCCACTACTGATGTCAGACTCACCAGCCAATAATTTCCTGGCTTATTCTTAGAGCCTTTCTTAAACTGCGGAATAACATCAGCTATCTTCCAATCCTCCGGGACGTCACCTGTCACTAAGGATGAATTAAATATCTCTGCTAGGACCCCAGTAATTTCTGCACTTGCCTCCCATGTGTTTTGAGGGAACACCTTGTCAGGTCCTGAGGACTTACCAACTTTAATTTGCCTCAAGACAGCAAATACCTCCTCATCCGTAATCTGTTTAAGGTCCTGCTGCTTTGCTTCACTTCTATAGACTCTGTGTCTGTTTTCAGAGTAAATACAGATGCAAAATACCCATTTAAGATCTCCCCATCTCTTTTTGCTTCATGCATAGATTACTATTCTTAAAGAGGATCAATTTTGACCCTTGCAATCCTTTTGCTCTTAATATATCTGTGGAATCCCTTGGAATTCTCCATCACCTTGTCTGCCAGAGCAACTTCATGCCTTCTTTTAGCCTTCCTGATTTCTTTAAGTGTTCTCTTGCATTTCTTATACTCCATAAGCACCTCATTTGTTCCTGCCTGCCTATATCTGCTATGTACCTTCTTTTTTTTTCTTTTTTTAACCAGAGCCTCAACATCTCTCAAAAACCAAAGCACCCTAAACCTGTTGTCCTTGCCTTTTATTTTGACAGACACAAACAAGCTTTCACTTACCAGGTGCACCTTTGCCAGAAAACAGCCTGTCCCAATCCACACCTGCCAGATCTTTCCTGATACCAACAAAGTTGGCCTTTCTCCAATTTAGAATCACAACCCGCGGACCAGACACATCTTTTTCCATAATTAACCTGAAACTAACGGCATTATGATCACTGGATGCAAAGTGTTCTCTGACACAAACACCTGTCACCTGCTCAGTCTCATTCCCTAATAGCAGACCAAGTATTGCATACGTTAATGTGGGCATACCTTTCTTATTCCTCAGTTCCACCCATAAAGCCTCACTAGGTGAATTCTCCAGTCTGTCCTGCCTGAGCACTGCTGTGACATTGACACTTTCCCTGACAGTAATTCCACCCCTTTTAATCCCTCCCGCTCTGTTGGGTCTAAATCAAAGGAACCCCAGAATATCGACGCAAACACGAGGAAATCTGCAGATGCTGGAAATTCAAGCAACACACACAAAATGCTGGTGGAACGCAGTAGGCCAGGCCGCATCTTTAGGAAGAAGTACAGTTGATATTTCGGCCTGAAACGTCAGCTGTACTTCTTCCTATAGATGCTGCCTGGCCTGCTGCATTCCACCAGCATTTTGTGTGTGTTCCCAGAATATCAAGCTGCCAATCTTGCCCCTCCTGCAACCAAATGTCATTAATGGCTACAATGTCATAATTCTAGGTGTTGTTCCATGCCTTGAGCTCATCTGCCTTTTCTACAATATTTCTTGCATTGTAATATACACAACTCAGAACATTAGTCCTACCACACTCAACTTTTTGATTCCTGACTTTGCTTGCAGTCTTACTAACATCTGTCTCCACAACCTCTCCATTATCAGTTCTGGTGCTCTGGTTCCCACCTCCTGCAACTCGTTAAGTGCCCACCGGGCAGCATTAGCAAACCTAGGATATTAATATACCACTAGGATATTAGTTCCCCTCCAGTTCAGGTATAAACTGTCTCTTCTGTACAGGTCTCACCTTCCCTGGGAGAGAGCCTAATGATCCAAAAATCTGACATCCTTCCTTGTACACCAACTCCTTAGCCACATATGTATGATATTCCTATTTCTGGCCTCACTAGCACGTGGCACAGGTAGCAATCCTGAGATCACAACCCGGGATGTCCTGCCCTTTAACTCAGCACCTAACTCCCTGAACTCCCTTTGCAATGGTGCAGAATCGTATTTTACAACCAATTCATCCTCCTGAGAGAGGCACAACAGACCTATCGCACTTCCCGAGAATGATTGCACCAATAACCAGAGGAGTGGGATTGATGGGACTACTCTGAGACCCAGCAGAGACTTGATGGGCTGAATGGGAAACATCTATAACCCATCTGAGTTTGTGATGTTATTGTCCACAGCTCAAGTTCTGGAGCTTGCTTTTGTGTATCAGATTTCTGTGAACTATTAAGCCAATATTTCTGTGAAAGATTACCCAGAGAGTTTCACTTCTCCCAGTCCAGCTTCATGGTCCAAGTCTCATATTCTAACAGATCAAGTTACTTCTTCTGCACTCACTTCCAATTGATACAGTTCCTATCAGTCTACACTTTTTTGGATTCTTGGATTTGAATAGATTCAAGCCCTCCTGTCATAACTTCAGCATTAATCCTCACAGATGGGTAGTAATGGCTTCCACTGTGAAGCACTTTAAATTTAGAAGAGTTCATGGATGTCCTGATGTGATTGCAATGTCCAACAGCACGGAACAAACAAGCCATTTGTTTCTGAGGATTTTAAGGTAGTCCCAAATGTTCCTGTCCATACTGGAGAGGCATGGGTTTGGTAAGTAACTCTTTTAAAGGCAAAGAATTGATCATCAAAGCGTACGCTGCTGAATTGCCCCATCTTCCACCATTGCCATCCTATCAAAGGATCAATTTCCTGTGTTGGACACTGCCCATTCGAGCATTCCACATGCACAATAGAGCATGTTATCCTAACTTAATTGCTGCAACACAGAAAGAAGCCACTTAGCCCACTGAGCCCATGCTAGCCCACAGAGCAGCAATCCCATCAGCCTCACTATCCTGTACCTTATCATGCGCTCTTTGACTCTTATGCTACCCATCTTCTCTGAGGGGTGGTTTACGGATTGAATTCACCAGCTGCACTCTCATTGGGATGTGGCAGAAACATCCAGAGAACCCCACACGTTCACGGGGAGAATGTGAAAACCCTGTATACAGTCAGCACTGGAGGTCAAGGTCAAACCCCGAGTCCCTGGAGCTGGAGCAGCTCTAGCCACTGTACCACGATGCAGCCCCTGTGCTTGTGCTACGTTGACTGAGCATAGGAAATGCAAGGGAATCGAGCAAGCAGTGATGTCGACCCGGATTGCAGATTTTATTTATTCAGAGATACAGCACAGTAACAAGCTCTTCCAGCCCAATGAGTCCACGCCACCCAATTACACCCATGTGACCAATTAACCGAATTATGAGAATACATGAGGAAATTGGAGTACCCGAAGGAAGTCCATCTGTCCTGCAACCTCCTTCACACAGGGATCTCTGGACATCATTCAGATCAGGTAACTGGGGCTTATTTTTCCCTTCTTAACCAAGAGGCACTGAGGATAATCACAATGATTTCACTCCCCCCTTGGCACACGACATACCGGGCTGCAATGCAGTGCTGGGAAACTTAACACAAGCAGCCTCAGGTGAAGCTGACAAGGCCTGATCAGAGAGAAGGGAATGTCAAGCAGCTATGATGTAAAATTGGACTGTAGCTAAGCCTGGACAAGGTGTAAGAATAATCAGATTGGACTGGGGGTAAAATGGGACAGAATATAAACTTGGGTGTAAGACCGGACATGGTGTATAAGATAGCATAGTTGTAAGATTGAAAGGGATGTAAAATTAGTCATAGTTTAAGAGTCATAGAGTATTACAGCACAGAAACAGGCCCTTTGGCCCATCTAGTTCACACCAAATTATTATTCTGCCTAGTCCCATGCAAGTGGACTTTAGCCCTCCATGCCCCTCCCATTTATGTATTTATCCAAATTTAATTTAAATGTAGAAACCAAATTCACATCAACCATTTCTGCTGGTGGCTTGTTCTACACTCTCACCACCCTCTGAGTGAAGAAGTTCCATCTCGTGTTCCCCTTAGCCTTTAACCCTTAGCCTGTGACCTCTTGTTCTCATCTCACCTAACTTCAGTGGAAAAAGCCTGCTTGCATTTACCCTATCTACACCCCTCATAATTTTGTATACTACTATCAATTCTCCTCTCTTTCTCCTATGCTACAGGGAATAAAGTCCTAACCTATCCAACCTTTCCCTCTAACTCAGGTCCTCCAGTCCCAGCAACATCCTTGTAAATTTTCTTTGCACTTTTTCAATCTTGTTTACATCTTTCCTGTAGGTGGGTCACCATAACTGCACTCAATACTCCAAATTTGGCCTCATCAGCGTCTTATACAGCTTCAACATAACGTCTGGGTTTATGAAGGCCAATGTGCTAAAAGCTCTCTCTATGACCCTATCTACCTGTGATGCCATTTTACAGTGAGTTATGGACCTGTATTCCCAGATCCCTTTTCCTGTTACATGTGACTCGGACTGCTGGTTTTTAGGTATTTTTTGGTTTGTAGGGATGGTTTTGGTGACAGGGAGGGGAGTTAAGGGACTGGTTAGGGTTTAGAGACAGGGATGTGGTGAATTCGAGGACTGGCTGGAGTCTGACCCCCTACTCCATGCTTGAAGGCCAGCAACATGGGTGTGGTTGGATGTTGGGCCAGCAGACCAGCTAGTATTCGGGGTCCACTCAAGGCCTGGTTTCCAGGTCTTCATCCGGGGTCCTCATTCATTGTCATCAGCGAGTCTTGGGTCATTACTAAACACCGATGCCCAAAGGTCAATCAAAAGTCCAGAAGTTGAGGCCTGGTGGCCAGAGTCCGGAGTCTGTGAATCTCTGTGAGTCTATAGAGGAAATCACAGGCCCAATGCCTGTGAATCCACTAGTCCACTGGAGGCTAGAGGCCAAAGATGGCCTGTCCTGAGGTTAGAGGACTGTGTATGTGGGTGGGTGGGAGGAATGGGGCTTGCTTTGCTGCTGTTGCTTTGCCACATAGTATATTCTGTTTTGCTCTGTTCTGTGTTGTTCTGCCGAGCATGGTGGGGATGTTATGTTGGCACTGGAATATAGAAAAACATAGAAAACCTACAGCACAATACAGGCCCTTCAGCCCACAAAGCTGTGCCAAACATATCCTTACCTTAGAAATTACCTAGGGTTACCCATAGCCCTCTATTTTTCTGAGCTCCATGTACCTGTACCTGTGGCGAAACTTGCGGGCTGCATTGGTTGTCAACACAAATGGTCCATTTCACCGTATGTCTCAATGTACATGTGATAAATAAATCTGAATCTGCTCACTTAGAGAGCCCCTCATGGCAGTTGCCCCTACAGAAAGAAGCAGACATGACTGATGTGAGTTTGGTTTCAACATTTAAGATAAATTTGTATAAGTACATGGATGGAAGGGGCATGGAGGGTTATGGTCCAGGTGCATGCGACTAGGCAGGATAATAGTTCGGCGCAGACTAGATGGGCTGAAGGACCCAAATGGCTAGAGTCCCTCCCAGCACTCAGAAAGTTATTCAACCAGTTTGCGTTTTGCCAGATTACGTGCTTGAATTGGGCTGCAGTCTGCATTGGGTGCCAATTCGGACTGTGGCATTATAGGGCTGCTATTCTATTACCACTAAACTAATAAAGGAGAGATATTAAATAATTCTTGGAACAAATTATAGTTTGGAAAATGACCCAGGAACATTGAAAACTGGAAGAATTCTCAGCAAGGGAAAATCTCCCTGAATTTCAATTGAATGCTAAAACAGTCTGGAAAGTTAAATACAGCCCTCCAGGCACTGGAACAGAAATATCGGAGCCAGTTAATATCAACAGGAGGATGTCTCAGACTGAAGATCCCTGAAAAACTATGGTGCACTGAACACACAGCAACACCCCCCCCCCCCCAACTTCCCACCTTACCAGTGCTACTTAAATCAGGAGCTATGGACAGATCCATTGCTGTATTATTTTTTTCTTGCTGCCAGGTAAATTATGTGAACATCTGGTGGGTTCCTGTACTTGCCTGAAGGTTGATGTATTTACAGAGAGTGGCCTGGAGCATACAAAAGTACTTTACAAGGGGTTTAAAAAAGAATGCAGAGCTTGGCTGAGGAGTGGCAGATGGCGTTCAATATGGAAAAGTGTGAAGTGATTCACTTCGGAAGGTCAAGCTCAAATGCAGAAAACAGGATTCTTAGCAGCGTGGAGGAACAATGGGATCTTGGAACCTAAGACCACAGATCCCTCAAAGTTGCCGTGCAAGTTGCTAGGGTGGTTAGGAAGGTGTGGGTTGTGCCGGCCTTCACTGAGTTTCAAGAGCCATGAGGTAATGTTGCAGCTCTATAAAACTCTTGGAGTATTGTGTTCAGTTTTGGTTGCCTCATTATAAGAAGGAGGTGGAAGCTTAAGATGGGTGCAGAGGAGATTTACCAGGATTTGTCCGGATTAGAGAACATGTCTTATGAGGGAAGGTCGAGCAAGCTAGGGCTCTTCTCTCTGGAGTGAAAGAGGATGAGAGGTTATTTCATAAAAATGTATAAGATCATAAGAGTGGATAGCCAATGCCTTTTCCCCAGGGCAGCAACAGCTAATGCAAGATGAGTGGAGTAAAGTATAGGAGGGTGTCAGAAGTAGTTTTCTTTCACAGAGAGCAGTAAGTGCCTGGAACGCACTGTAGGGAGTGATGGCAGAATCTAATACCTTAGGGATACTTAAGAGAGTTGGATGAAAGAAATGTGGTTATGGGCTGTGTAGGAGGGAAGGATTAGATTGATCTTAGAGTAGGGTTATAGGTCAGCACAACACACTGAGCCAAATTTTCTGAACTGTGCTGTACTTTCCTGTGTTCTGTGCTCTAAAAGCTTGTGTTGACATAGCTATCTTAGATATGGGTGGGGTGGTAGGACTTCCTCTGGGAATTGGACATGAAAAGAAGCCGTGCTGGAGTAGGTGGAGGAACAGTCCTATCTGTCCATGATGCTTAAGGAGCCATCCTCTTCCACCCTCTTACCTCAGCTTTAAAGCACCAATGGTTCAGCGGTCTTGGGCAAAAACCAAAGTGCTCAGTAGGTTGAGCAGCAGCTATGGGGGGAAAGGAATTGTTGATGTTTTAGGTCAAGACCCTGCATCAGGATTGGAAGAGTAAGAAATCAGCTAAGGTCTTTGAGTTAGAGAGCGTGGAAATAGGCCCTTTGGCCCTACTGGTCCATGCCAACCAAGTTGTCAAACTGAACTAGTCCCATTTGCCTGCATTTGGCCCGTATCCCTCTAGGTCTCCTATCCACATACCTGTTCAAATGTCTTTTTGTAATTGTACTCGCTTGTAGCACTACCTCTGGCAGTTCATTTCATCTACCCACCACCCTCTGTGTGGGAAACTCACCCCTCACATTCCCTTTACATCTTTACCCTCTAACCTTAAACCTATGCTCTCAAGTTTTAGACACCCCACCTTGGCTCCAGACTTCATTGTTTACCTCTGCTGCATGCTGGTCTGGCACGGAGAAGTTGCCCCTTGCCACTCTGTCATACTGCTGGATGGTTGGCACCACCTGATGCAACAGATGTAGAGGTAGGTGAGGGACCACTGCCCAGGCCCAGAGGAACAGGATGTGCTCTGTTTCAGTTGCCCAGCCTTATAACACTTGGCCCTCCCACTCATCGTCCATGTGAGCAACAATCAAGATCCACTCTGCTTACCTGGCACCACATCCCTTTATCCCTTTCCCCTTCAACCTTCTGTCCAAATAAATCCTCAATCACATTTGCCCGTCCTTTGTTGGTGGGATAGCAAATGGTCCTGCAGAGTGTCAATCTGTAGTTGTGGAGCAAAGGATGTGCAGTGAGGTTACACATGGGCCGTGGACAATTCTACTGTTGATGTTCCACAGCATTTCATGGATGCTCAGTTTGAAGCAGTTTCCAGGGTGATCTTGGTCTGAAGACATGACTTTGCCTCTACAAGGACTGTGCATTGGTTAGTGAGGTCAGTAGGTGTATCCCTGTTATGGTTCACTCACTGCCTGCCGTAAACCCGGTCCTTCAGGACTTGGCCAGCTCGATCAGTGAAACCTCTCAGTGGTGGACATTGAATGATTTCCAATCCAGAGCAATGGCCATTGAGTTCCCCCAGAGATCACATTCTGTGCCCTTCCTTCTCCAGTACTTCTTCTGTGTGTTGTTCAATGTGACAGAGCCCTGATTAAACATCTCAGGGAGGATGAGAAGTTGGGATCAGAGGGACTTTCCTGGCTCCATGTTTGACCTGATGTCACTTGACTTTATGAGGTCTGGAATCAATGTTAAAACTCCAAGGTCTCCCTCTTACCTGTCTGTATACTAACGTTCAGCCTCTTTTGATGGGTCTGGGCTATTGGTGGGACAGGATAAACTCAAGGATACAAGTGGATGTTCACCAAAGCATAGAATCATAGCTGTCAGCTGTGCCAGACAACTGCTTGGCTAACCTGTAGGACAGCATTCATGAAAACCAAATAATTACATGTCGGACTTGTCAGCAGCTTCTGATCTAGTTATACCTTTATAATAACTGAATCCGATGCCTCTTCATAGAGTCATAGAGAGGTACACCAGGGAAACGGGCTATCTGACCAACTATGTCAATATCAACCATTGGAAACTCCTCCACATTAATTCCATCTCCTAGTACTTAGCCCAAACCCTTTTATGCCTAAGTGATTTAAGTGCTTATGAGGAGTTCCATCTGATTTTATTATTGCATTTAAATGCAGAAGGTTGATACAAGTGAAAGGCTTGTTGGGTCATTTCAAAGGCCAGCTATGAGTCAATCACATTGTTGTTTGTCTGGAATCATACATTAGCCAGAATTACAAGAGATAATGAAGGCAGATTTCATTTCCTTAAGGGTATTAAGTGAACCAGATGGTCACTTTAGTAATCACTGTAAACATTTTCCTAGGTAACCAATCCCTTAAATCTGTTTGACTACATTTCATTTGAAATGTTATGAAGGCTTTGTGGAGATGTGGGTATGAGGTATCATTGTCACTTCCTCACAATGAAAAAGTACATTGTTCAGGTAGGACCTTGACCATTAAAATGATGTTGGTTGATGCTTAATGTTCAATATTTGCTCTTCAACTTTGTCCTAATTACTCGACTTCAGTAGTTGCTGACGCAAGATAAAGGCTTTAGTTGATCACTTCTTGATTGGTCAGGGCATCAAAGGTTATGGTGAGAAGGCAGGTGCATGGGGTTGAATGGTATCCGGAATCAGCCATGATGGAATGGCGGAGCAGACTCAATGGGCTGAATGGGCGAGTTCTGCCCCTATGTCTTATGGTCTTGTGGTCTTATGTTTATTACTCAGGTTTGGTTCATCACCATTCTTAAAACCAGACTCATAATTGATTGTCCAAATCTAATCCAGCCTGTGATCATTGAGTCACTCAGGGTGAGAGTCAGTACTTCATGACGTCAACATGAGACAGTTTACACTGGGGGATTAGTGGTAGAGAGAACCAATAACTTTACATTCCTGGATGAACTATCCCTGCCCTAGAACATAGATACAATCACAAGGAAAGTGCACCAGTGTCTTTACTTTCTTTGAAGGTTAAGGAGGATTGTCTTAACAACTTCTCTAGATGTACTGTTGTAAGTATCCGGACTGGTTGCCTCACAAACTGCAATGTCAGTTCCAATGCATAGGAATGTAGGAAGCTGCAGAGAGTAGCGGGCACAGCCCAATCATGGGCACTCCTCTCTCCACTATAGGAGGCACTTCCTCAAGAAGGCAACATCCATCACCAAAGATCTACACAATCTGGGCCATGGCATTTTCTCCCAGCCACCATCAGGCAGGAGGCACAGAAGCTTGATGTCCCAAATCACCAGGTTCAAGAACAGCTACGTCCCTTCATCTAGTTGTTGCTTGAACCACTTAGTACAACCCTAATTACTACGGTTCAGTAACACTATGACCATTTTGCACTTTGCACGAAATGGACCTAGTTGTATTTTGTTCTATGTTCTTTCTTGTAGCAATTGTGAATACTGCTTACCTGATACTCTGTGCCTGTGCTGTTGCTGCAAGATGGTTTTTTTTGTTGTACCTGTTCATACATATACTTGGGCACATGACAATAATATCAACTTTTATACTTTGAATTGTCTCAAAGTACATACAGTACATTTCCTGAGATCTGCTTAGGTTTTCTAGTCTTTCTTGGATTTCCTTCCCATTTATATTAAAGTAATCAATTCCACTTGGTATACCTCTATTTTGAATGACAAGGGTCTGTTCAATCTAATTCAGAAGATTAATTCAGTACAGTTTTCACATTAAACCTGTCTCATGATACTAATCAGGAGATTGAACCATGGGTAATTTTCAGCTCAATAACCTTATTCCTTTGAAGCAAATCAAAACAGCTCAAATTGATTTTGGCCAACAGGGGAGAGAAGCTGTGATCTGTACATGTTCCCTTTACCAACTGAAGCATCAAGGAAAATAATTAGAATCTGGAAGCAATTTTCTTTCAAAGGCTTGCCAGCTATCAGTTTAGTCTCGCCTGCTTCTTATCTTGCACTCTTACATTTTTCTGACTGTTGGCAATCTCATCTCTCTGGCCTGCTGCTCTAAAAAGGCACATTTATTCAGCCTTCTACTCTCACTTTCTGCTAGTTTATGGAACAGCTAGACTTAAAAGGAAAAGCGGGCTTCTTTCAGCAACCCAGTCACCTGAACTTAGAGTTGTCAGCTCTAAATTGGATATGTTCCTGGAGTTTTCATCACATGATTGAAGTTCAAAGTAAATTTATTATCAAAGTACGCACTGTATATGTCAACCCTAAGATACATTTTCTTGCAGACATTCACAGTAGAACAGAGAAATGTAAAAGAATCAATATAAAATACACACAAACCCTGACAAACAACCAAATTGCTTAAAGGGAGATTACAGACTGCAGATTGTAGTTCAGAAGAAGTATATCGACTAGTTTTGTGATCTGCCTGCAAAACATTGCCATATATCACCGGCGCCATCTTTATCTTGATCTGCCTCCAACTGCCCCATTCTCTGGCTCCTGTCACTGGATTTGGGAAATGTTCATCACCATGGTTCCTTGGAATGTCACTTACAAAATGATCAAATCTCTCATGGCCAAACAAACTCTTTTTGAATTGCTGTTAACTAGTTAAATGTGCTCAAGGAAAACTAAAGGAGGACCATTTCTTAACTGATGCAGCTGTGATTTTCCCCCTGGGTTACTTATAGCATTATTCTGAGGACTTAAGTTCACATCTGGTGCTGGAAAATCGAGCAAGGGGCACAGAAGACCAGTCAGGAGGGACGGCAGTGATCGACAGTGACAGTACACAGCCCTATATCAGAACTTCATGAATGAGAGCTCAAGACAGAAGTGAGGGTCGGCTCAGTAAAATGGCACTATTCTGGAGAGTGTTCATGAGCAGATGTGCCTGGGTGAACATGTGCACAAGTACTTGAAGCTACTTGGGTATGTTAAGTAAAGCAAATGGAATTCTGGATTTATAAATAAGGCATAGGGTACAAGTGCAGGGAGGTTATGTCGATGCTTTGTAAAACCCTGGCTGGCCTGCAGCTGGAATATCACCTCAAACTCTGGTCATCTCACTTTGAGAAGGATATGAAGGTCCGAGCAAGGACAAGGGAGAGATCTACTCAAATGATTTTGGGGAAAAGGGATGTCAGCTCCAGGGTTAGACTGGAAAAGCAGGACTTGTTTTACTTGGAATAAAAGAGATTGTGAGGGGTTTTAATCGCGGTGGATTGAATTACAATCGGTTTAGAGAGGAGGAACAAGTGGAAGCTGTTCTAATTGGTGGATGGCTTAAGGTCTGGGACACGGATTCAAAGTGATGGACAAAAGGCGCAGTGGGGGTGTAAGGAGAAACTATTTTACATCGAGAGTGATGATGATCTGGAACTCAATTCGGGTTTCAAAAGGGAATTGGAAAAACACTGTAAAGGGAATAATTTACAGGTTGTGGGGAAAGAGAGGGCTGAAGGGACTGACAAGAATCTGTTACTAGGATCCAGCAGGACTTGATAGGGTCAATAGCCAGAAGAGCAATGCCCTCATTTTAATGCCTCACCTTAAGGATTAGTGTACTAGGCAGGCCAGTGGCCTGCTTGTTAAAGGAACATATTTCTAGTTAGCAGGACCCTGAAGTCACAAGTGAGGAAACCTAAAAACAGGAAGTGACCTCAAGAAGGTTTCTGCTTGGACCTCAAATGAAAAAAATAAATCAGTGACACTATCGTAATTGTGTCTCACTGGAGGCAATTATATAATGACATTTACAGGCAACTCTGCGCCTGTGAGGCACAATTAGGCCTTGCAAAGTCTCAAGACCTACTACATCAAATAAATATAAGGAGTCATCCATTTAAGCCTACATGAATTAAAAAAGCACAGAATAATATGCAAAATCATTGACCAATACTCTGACCAATTGACCTATATCGGAATGTGGAAGTTAAAACCAGGCATTGGTCCCGTAGAAAAGAAAGGCTCCTGTGTTAAAGCACTTTGACTTGGCATTTGGAATTAATGAGATGCATGTGACTTTCACAGAGCGGGACAGCTTTCTGTCATCAGGGTGAGGTGCGGAGCATGCGATACATTGCGAACGAGTACAGCTCGTCAAGATCTCTTAACATCGAGTTTTCAAATGTTTTCCTTCATTCCACCTGTTCTTTAACTGCTTTGTTTCGCTATTTCAAGTCATGCCTTATGTGTGGGCTGAGATCGCAGTGGTGGGATATTCAACCGATTCAGCCTTCACCTGATAGCCAGCCACATGCACTTTCCAGCAACACCAAAAGGGGGAGCTCTGGATGACTTTCCCTCCTTGACCCAGTGGCATTACGATTAAACATAAAGTCAGCCCTCGTTACAGTCAATTCATAGCACAGGTCAGGGATTGAACCTAGGATCTTCCTCATTACTACAATTCCCACATCAAGGATTTGCATTTTTTGTGCCTTTTGAGTTCTAGATGGAAGGACGATGTGGCGCAGTTTTTTGCCCAGGTTACTGAGTGCTATCCTCTTTGGGCTGAGAGGAATGTGCTACATAACTTTGGGTTTCACAGGAAATCAGGAGCAGGAGTAGGCCACTCAGCATCTCAGGCTACCCCCACCATTCAATATGATCGTGATTGATCTATGCTGGCTTCTGTGCCAGTTCCCCATGAGATTAAGTATTCAACATTCAAGATTGTGTATTATCATTTCCAGTAAACAAGTGCAGAGGAGAATCTTAAAAATTATTATTCCAGATCCAATGCAGCACAAAGAAAAAAACCCACAAGAAGAAAAAGAACACAATAATTTTTTTAAAAAAATACAATAAATATAAATAGATAAAATAGCTTATATATTCAGATTGATTGTATGGCCATAAAATGATACCGTAATAGGCACAAGGTGGCTGACAGGATATGATAGGGGTTAGGGGGTGGAGGTGTTGATCAGCCTGACTGCTTGGGGAAAGTAACTGTTTTTGAGTCTGGTGGTCCTGTCGTGGATGCTGTGTAACCTCCTCCCTGATCGGAGTTGGACAAACAGTCTGTGAGCAGGGTGGGTGTAATCATTCATGATGTTACTGGCCCTTTCCTGGGACCAGGAGAGATTGTGTGTGATGTGCACTCCAGGAGTTTGAAACTCAGTTTCCATTGCTGTGCCGCCAATGTACAGAGGGGTGTGAGTAGTGCGAGTTCTCCTGAAATTGATCACTATCTCCCTGTCTTGTTGCCATTGAGGAAGAGGTTTTGTCTGACACCAGCCCTTGAGTTCTTTCACCTCCCCTCTAGGTAGCCTCATTGTTATTGGTATGAGCCCCACCACTGTCGGTGAACTTGACAATGTGATTTGTAACACTTACCCAACAGGCTGGTATATGTCTGGGGAAAAGGAGATCCAGCCACTCACCAACCCCACCTCCCATACACGCAGGTGCTGTGAGAATCAAGTTTATGCCCCGCGTACACACACAATATCAAATTCACACCAGATACCGTTATGGAATACACTTTAAAGATTTTACTAAAACTAAAAGAGTACTAGGCAATACAGTATATATGAAGGAAAAGAAAATAAAGTAAAAGGTGCCAACTTATCAAAGTTCAGTCAGTTTAGTGCACATCGTTGGAGCTCAACCATTGAACCATTCGACCCCTCGTCACTCTCCTCCGACCTCCACGTCCTCGCACCTGGGACCAACTGGGTGGTCGACCGAGCAGTGCGGTGCACATCCACCTTCCTCGGCATCTTCTTCCCACCTCCCCTGAAAAGACCACGAAACCCCCCAAGCTCCCAGCCTCACAAGACAAAATAACATTCCCCATTGGTCAACAAATGAATACGATCCCGATATCAGCAAGTCTAAAGCTAAACAACTGCGAGAGAAAGCACTTATCATACAAAGAAGCATTCCTACTCTTAACAAAACAAAGAAGCCATTTTGATTAACATACACAGTACATTGTACAGATTACTCAGGTGTTTGCTTGGGCAGTCGTGTGTGAGCAGAGTGTACAGCAGTGGGCTGGGGGGGTGGGGGGCAGCCATGTTGAGGTTGATGGAGAGGGAGCATCAGTTGTGCTTCCTGACTACCTGAGATCTGTTGGTTAGGAAGTCCAACAACCCCAGTTGCACAGAGGTGTATTTAGACTGAAGAATAGGAGTTTGTTCACCAAGGTCTGTGGGTCAAGTGTTGAATGCTGAACTGGAATCCAGAAACAGCATTCTGACATAAGTGTCCTTGTTTTCTAGGTGCAGGGCCAGGTACATGAAAGATGCTACAGCATTTGTCATAGAGTGGTTCTGTTGGTAATCATATTGTCCAATCATAGTGTCCAATGTGACAGGAATGGAGATTTTGATATGTGCCATTATCAGCTGTTCAAAGCTCTTCATGGTGATTGGTACCAGTGCCACTGGGTGGTAGTTGTTTAGCTCTGAAGGTGCAGAGTTCTTTGGTACAGGGATGATGGTGGATGACTTGAAGCATGTGGGGACAGCAGCCTGGGTGAGTGAAGTGTTAAAGATGTCCATGAAGATGCCAGTGAGCTGGTGTACATGCTTCCTGAGTATTCAGATAAAAAACACAAAATGCTGGCAGAACTCAGCAGGCCAGACAGCATCTATGGGAGGAAGTAGTGATGACGTTTCAGGCCGAAACTCTTCATCAGGAGTGAGTGAGTCCTGAGTATTCAGCTTGGGATGTTGGCTGGCCTGGCCGCCTTATGGGGCAGAGTCTCTGCAGAGTCTTTCTCATGTTGCAAACAGAGGCTGCTCACCTGGAATCCCTCAATTCTTTGATCCTTCAAATATTTATCCATATCTACCTTGAATATATCAAATGATCTGGCCTCCACCACCCCTTTGGGGCAGAGAATTCATGCCCCACTGAAGGAAGATATTTTTAATGATTAATGCTGTGTCTGTGCACAGCTCCATATCAATTAAATAACAGCATGCATGTGGGAGATAGCTTTAACTGGTGTATTCACATTGCAGCGAGACAACAGTGCATATACAAACCACAGATCGATATGTGGTGCTAAGGGAGGGGTTGTTGCTCTAAAGAAATAGATATATGCATTACACTTCCTCCCCCTTTAGATTAATGCAACATAAACTATGTACGTACAAAATGTTCAATTTTCCTTTCATAAATACATATTCCAAATAAACATGCTTTCACAGTAACAGTCCATGACTAACTTCACAGTTTGAAAGGTTCAGTCTTTAGGGTGGCACTCAGTTTCTTTCAAGATAGCATCTTTGGACCTGTGGAATGGCATCAGGTTTGGCAGGAGTCTTGTCAAAGACAATGTGTCATGTTGCTGTCGGTGACATGATTATCAGTGAGAGGTAAGTCCGGTGACTGTAATGTGTCCATCTTGTTGGATGCAGTCCGCTCAGGTTGAGCATCCAGTATCTGGTCCACATGACGTCTCCATGTCTGATCTCCAACATCCACTGTGTACATCAGTGTTTCAGTTCTTGGAGCTGTCCTACCGGGTGTCCACTGGTCTTCTCAGTAATCATGTGCTAGGATCTTGTCCAATCTCGAAGCTCTTTGTTGCTTCACTTGGCAACTGGCTGAACTGTGTATTCTTACTGCCCTCCGGAGGTCTGGTTTCAGGAGGTCTACGCAAGATCTCAGATTCCCGCTCATGAACAGCATTGCAGGTGTTTGATTTGTTGTTGCATGAACAGAGTTCCGATATATGAGAAGGAAGTTGTCCACCTTGTGCTGTAGAGAAATGTCCTCCTTGCCCATCACTTTAATGGAATTCTTGAAGGTTTGGATAAACCCTTCAGCTAACCCATTCATAGCTGGGTGGTGAGGAGATGATTTGAAATGTCTGATGCCATTTTACTTCATGAAAATTCGGAATTCTTATGACGTGTTTGTGGCCTGTTTTCACTCACAATTTATTCAGGTAGGCCATTTCTGGTGAAGACAGTCCTCAGAACGGAGACAGTCTTTGCTGAGGCAGTTGATTTCATTGGTATAACCTCCGGCCACTTCGAATGAGCATCCACAACAATCAGGAACACGGAGTTCATGAATGGCCCAGCAAAGTCAATATGTACTCTTTTCCATGGTAATGATGGCCACTCCCATGGGCATAACAGTACCCGTAGAGGTACATTTGATCCTTTTGGCATCCTGAACAGCTTTTGGCCGTGTTTTCAATCTGTTTATCTATCCCCTTCTCAAACACCTTCTCAGCATTAAGCAGCTATGATAACCTCTGATTAGTGCTACCATTTGGGCTGCAGTTGCCTGTTGATGCCACACTGAGAGCTTTGATTGAATATCAGTTTAGTTGGATTTTTCTCAACCATTCACATCTGAAAAGTGCTGGCCCTCCACTTTTCAAAAGGTAAAGCTCTAACTGCTGTGTTTGGCCTGCATATGTCACATTTACCTTCATTTTGCCTTTTGGAGACACATTTTTCGCCTGTGTAGGCTTTTAGCATCACTGAGGTCACCTCTAATGGTACCTTAGAAAATAGTCTGCTGTAGTTAGCCTCTGGAATTATAGACCAGGCTGACCCTGTGTCTAGCTCCATTTTAAGTTTTACACTGGACACATCATTTGTGATCCAAATGATTTTGTGATCTGCTTCAGTTACTATGCAGTTCTAGGCATGACAGTTCACCTTTTTCAGACTTTACATTGTCTGATTCTGTTTTACATTCGGTAACTTTATGCATGTGCTTAGTTTTGTGTTTGGGACTTTTCACTCAGTTGTGCTTTCTGTCTGCCTCACACACTCTCTCTATGTGACCTTGTCTGTGACGCTTTCTGCAAACTTTTTCTTTGAACCAACAGTCAGTTGCATCATGGGAGGGTTGATAACATTGATAACATCTTTGGCTTTTTGAACCATTCAGGGACATTTTGTGCATTTCACATTCTAACCTGCTTTTTTGTAGTTCTGCTGCATCCTTTGCTGCAGTCTCTAACCATATTGCAAAGGTTAATGCCCATTCTAAGGTCAGGTCTCTTTATGCCAATTGCCTCATTTGAATGCTTTGACTATGCATGCCACATAGAAGTCTGTCCCCTAATGCATCAGAAAGTCCATCTCTAAAGTCACAGTACTAGGAAATTTTGTGCAGCTCTGCAATGTACAGTTTTCAGATATGCTTTTATCCTTTGACTGGTTCCATTTGTAAAATCTAAATCTCTCAGCTATTACCAGCAGTTTAGGGTTCAGGTAATTTTGTAAAATTGCAACAATTTAATTGAAAGTCTTGTTTGCCGGCTTTTCAGTGGCTACTAAGTTGCGTAAGTGACTGTATGTTCTTGCACCCATTAAGCCTAGAGGGCCTTCTGTTGCTTCCTCACATTGTTCGCGTTACAGTACAGCTCCACCCTCTCAATATATGACTCCCAGCTTTCATTAGTGCTATCAAATTTATCGACTTGCCCGACTGAAGCCATCGCCACATTATTTTCACATTAAGTTCAGAGTATCTTTCACTGTTAATCACAGATCCTTTGGCCTTCTTGTGCTGTAATGTTTCATCCCATAATTGTCAGTGCAGTTGTGATACTTTCTGACATTCAGGTTCATACTTGTCGCCAATTTGTTGTATCTGTACACAACTACATATATATTAAATAAATACACACAGGTAGGAGATGGGTTTAACTGGTATTTACATTGCAGAGAGAGAGAGCAAGAGAGCAATGCGCATGTATAGGCAACAGCCATACGCAGACAACAGATCACTACGTAGTGCTTGGGGGGGAGAGGGGTCATTGCTCTGAAAGAAATAGACCCATACATTACAATTAGCTATAACATTGTAGCTATGCCCCCTTGTTTGTGACTGTCCCACTAGACTTCTCAAGATTCTATATGTTTGAATAAGGTCTCCACTCACTCTTCTAAACTCTAGGGAATACAGACTCAAACGATTTAGCTTCTCCTCATCTTCTCATTCACCTTGGTGAATGCAGCTGTATCCTTTCTTTGGTAAATGTTTCAAAACAGTGCACAGTGTTCCAGGTGTGGCCTCAGTAACATCCTGTGCAACTGGAACAATATTTCCCTGTTTTTAAATTCTAGCCCCTTAACAAGAAAGGCCAAAATAGTTTGCCTTCTTAACCTCTTGTTGAACCTTTTAGTGATTCATGGTGTTCATGAACACCTAGATTCCTCTGTAATTCATTAATTTGCTATCTCCCTATTTTCAGGCCATGTGTTCTTCTTGCTGTTGCTATCGGGATGGAGGTACAGGAGCCTTAGGTCCCACACCACCAGGTTTAGGAACAGTTATTACCCTTTAACCATCAGGCTTCTAAGCCAGCATGGACTTCTTCACTCACCACAACACTAAACTGATTACTGAGTTTGTGGATGTACTTTCAAGGACACTACATCGCAGTATTATTTGTTTATTTATTTATTTGTTTGTTTTTTATTATTATTTATTGTTTCTCAGCTCAGGCTGGTAAAACCTGAGGTATAGGCATAGCCAAACACACTCATTTGTCATTGGTAGAAAATTATGGACTATTCCAATGGTGTTTTGTACTGTGGCTTTCTGAACATTTACATAGACATTACTGTGTAGCTCTAATTGTTAAATGCCCTTGTGTAGTGACTTTGGGATGACACCAGTTGTAGATATTACTATTGGGACAATGTATACCTTGTGTCCAAAATTTCCTCTTTTAGTTCAGCATATTTCTAGTGTTTTTCACTTACTGATTTCTGTGTGTTATGTGTGTTTGGAATCATTATATCTATTAAGTAAATTGGTCTTGCTTGTTTATCCTGTAATATTATATCCAGGCAGTTATTATGGATTGTCCTATCTGTAATAACGGATCAATCGTAATGTAATTTGTGGTCTTCTGACTCTAAAACTGGATCAGTATTTATAGTAAGGTGTGATTTCATTTATGAGTTTGTATTTAAAGCAAGATTTTGATGGATGATGTTTGCTGCTTGATTGTGTCTGTGTAAGTAATCAGATTGAGTTAAACTGCTACAGGATCCTGTAATGTGTCAGATTATTTCTGTTTTTCCCCAGCATTTTCTGCATTTATCACCTTGCATTTGTTGGTCTTCTATTATGTATTTTTGATTTTTTTTGTGTTAACCTGTATTGCCTGAAGGAACCCTTCTGTTTCTGGGAATAGGTCTCTAAGTCTGAGCCAGGTGGTTAACGCTTCCTTGTCAACATCTATTCTGCTCAGATCACGGGGATGTCTTCCATGGAGGGTCATGCTCTTCCATTGGTTAGTTTTTTCTTCATTAGTGATAATGTCTTCACTTTTCTGGGTTGTGCTCTCGTTTAAGTTTAGTGGTGTCAGAATTTCATATGCTTGCATGATTTCCTGTATTCTTCATTATTATCATTAACAATACATTTTGTATTTGTGCAGATTTTTACTTTTGCACATTGGTTGCTTTTCAGTCCTGTTGTTTGTGCGTAGCTTTTCATTGAATCCATTGTATTTCTTTGTTCCACTGTGAATGCCTGCAAGAAAATGAATCTGAGGATAGCATGTGGTGACATGCTTTGATAATAAGTTTATTTTGAACTTTGATTTTAATAATAATCCGCCGTTTGATTCCCCTTACAGAAGTGCACGTCCTGGCACTTCCCCACATTAAACTCCATCTCCCAGGTTTTTGCCCACACGCTCGATCTATCTATATCCTGCTGCAGAATGACATTGTCCTCATCACAACGCTGAACGGAAAACTTGGAAGCATTAATTTTGCCCGATCTTCCAGGTCATTCACGTAAATAGTAAACAAATGAGGGCTTATATCCCTTCAGCCTGAAAGGGACCCATTTACTCGGACTCTCGATTTTCTATGCTGTGGTGGTGCAGAGTCCTGGCAACCACACTCCAGGATCATGCATGAAGAATTGCAAGACAGGATGATGCATGAGCCAGGGAAGGGCCAACCCCAGCCCCAGATCCAAGCAGTGCTCATTAACGTTGCTAAGTGTTGAGGACTTTAACTAATGCAAGTTTCCCCTCACAGCTGGGGTTGGTCAGCAAACAGCAGAACGAGTGTGTACAACCAGTGCAGTCAGGGAGAAGAACTCCTAGGAGCTGAGCTCTGGGACCAAAGGTCATTTGTAATTAATTTCCATCACAATGTTCTTAATTACAATGCTCTTGGCCAGATGGCCTGACACTTGCCCTCGTGGTTCAGAGGAATTTTATTAAAGAACCTCTGGCTTACAGTCAGGGTAACAAGTTGTTGAGCTGCCACTTCTTGAAGACTTGTTGAGAAGGGACTGGACAATTAACTTCTCTGCTTGGCACTTGTCCAATTTTGTTAGCTAAGAAGCTGGCCATCAGTCTCTGCCTCATTAACGATTATTGCATAAAGCTGAAGGCTGGCTTTCAAATAAATTCCAGAACAGTGGCAATGAGCTGAACTACAGGAATTTATATTGTTTCTAGCTGATCTGGTTCACACTCTTTAATTGGTTCATTTGAGACAGAAGTAAATCCTGAAAACCCTGTGCCCTCAATTAAAGTTCAAACTAGAAGTCTGTACTGAAGGCCTTCTATTTAGACCTGGAGATAACACTCTCCTGTCTTCCTGCTGCATCTTCATCAGAATATACTTTCTAGATGGTGCCAAGCTGCAAACCTCCATTGCATTGTAGCTCAGATTTAGCTGTTTTTAAAATCATTTTTTTTGAGGTTTATAAGGATGGATAGGGGTCAAGTTAGGGTTTAGGGACAGGAATGTGTGAGAACAATGCTGAGGATCGAGGCCTGAGGGTCAAATCAGAACGCCGGAAGGCCTGTTGGCTGGAGCCGAGTCTGCAAATCTGTGCAAGACGGCAGGGGAGGTCAAAGCCCAGTGTCTGCAAGCCCGAGTATGTGTCGGCTGTAGGCTGGAGGACTGACCTGGGGTTAAAAGACTGTGCACGTGCATTGGTAGGAGGGAGGAACGGGGTTTGTTTTGCTGTTGTTGGTTTGTTGCATGTTGTGTGCTGTGTTGTTCTGCTGAGCGTTGTGGGAATGCTCTGTTGGTGCCAGAATACGTGGAGACACTTGTAGGCTGCCCCCAGCACACCCTCAGATGTCTTGCTTAACACAAATAATGCATTTCACTCTAAGCTTCAACGTGTATGTGATAAATAAACTTGAATCTTGAACATGCATTTCACAAAGTTTTGTGAAAAAAAACTTATTAACGATTTCTCCCAGGATATTGCAGTGCTGGTAAATAGGTAAAAGATTTTTTCATAATAATGGCCTAATATTTCCAATCTGGCTGCATTAATATATCAGACTAGGACTGGTGGGTTAATGGCTGTCTGAACGGATGATCAATAAATTTCCAGCCAAGTCATTAGACTTGGAGAGACAAATGACTGCAGATGCTGGAACCTGGAGCAACATACAAACTGCTGGAGAAACTTAGCAAGACAGACTGCATCTATGGACAGTGTGTGTTTCAGGTCAAAACCCTTCATCTGGATGGGACCTGGATTCTTTTGACATTCTGCCAATGCTTTTTGCAGGATTGCTGACATGAAGCACAGTGTAAGTTTCCACCGAGGTTTCCAGACTAACTTTATGAAATAATGATTATGGGATAGAAAGACACAAATCAAAGTCTGCCAATGACACAAAGACAGGTGGTTTGTAAGCAGTGTAAATGGCCGCATTAAGTTAAAACTCTGCAGCAAGTTTTGCCAACATTGGCAGAATATAGTATTAATGGTAAGACTCTTGGCAGTGTGGAGGATCAGAAGGATCTTAGGGTCCGAGTCCATAGGAGACTCAAAGCAGCTGCGCAGGTTGACTCTGTGGTTAAGAAGACGTACAGTGCATTAGCCTTCATCAACTGTGGAATTGAGTTTAAGAGTTGAGAGGTAATGTCACAGCTATATAGGACCCTGGTCAGACCCCACTTGGAATACTGTGCTCAGTTCTGGTCACCTCAATGCAGGAAGGATGCGGAAGCCATAGAAAGAGTGCAGAGAAGATTTACAAGGATGTTGCCTGGATTGGGGAGCATGACTTATGAGAATAGGTTGAGTGAACTCGGCCTTTTCTCCTTGGAGTGACGGAGGATGAGAGGTGACCTGATAGAGCTGTATAGGGTGATGAGAGGCATTGATTGTGTGGATAGTCAGAGACTTTTTCCCAGGGCTAGAATGGCTAGCACGAGGGGGCACAGTTTTAAGGTGCTTGGAAGTAGGTACAGAGGAGATGTCAAAGTAAGATTTTTTACACAGAGAGTGGTGAGTGCGTGGAATGGGCTGCTGGCGATGGTGGTGGAGGTGGATACGATAGGGTCTTTTATGAGACTCCTGGACAGGTACATGGAGCTCAGAAAAATAGAGGGCTATGGAAAACCCTAGGGAATTTCTAAGGTAAGGACATGTTCCGTACAGCTTTGTGGGCCAAAGGGCCTGTATTGTGCTGTAAGTTTTCTATGTTTCTAATATTGGAGGGGACTAAGAGTCATAGTTCAGGGAGACAGGAGTCAGTGGGTAGGTGTCTTAGACCTGTTTGATAGATACTGAGAAAGTTGCGAAAAAGGTGAGCCTCTGTGCACATCTATGGCCTCAGGTTCAGAATATCTCTAAGAAACGACCGACAATTTTCAGGTCACAACTGGGTGTCCCCATCATTACCAGTGCCTACCTACTGCTGTGTGGTGGCTGCATTTATCATAGAAGCTGAGGTCTCAGAAGCAAGAAGGAGAGCAGGGATCACAGCTCCCCAGTAAACAATGAGTTTTGTGCCAGATCTTTAGATATAATTTTCCTCAATCAACTAAAGGTCGTGGCTGGTGCATAAAAGACTGTGGTGGAGTTCATCATCAGTGTCTGTGTCCATGTTCACTGAGCAATGACTTCTGATGTTGGTGAGATACGTTGGGTGAAGGACCTTTATATACATGCACGGTGGAGAGCATTCTGACAGGGTGCATCACAGCCTGGTATGGAGGCTCCAATGCACAGGACCGCAAGAGGCTGTGGAGGGCTGTAGTCTCAGCCAGCTCCATCACAGGCACAACCCTCCCCACTGTTGAGGATGTCTTCAAAAGGTGGTGCCTCAGAAAGGTGGCATCCATCCCTAAGGACCCTCATCATCTGGGACATGCCCTCTTCTCATTACTACCATCAGGGAGGAGGTACAGTAGCCTGAAGGCACACACGCAGTGATTCAGAAACAACTTCTTCCTCTCCACCATCAGATTTCTGAATGGTTTATGAACCCATGAATACTACTCTGTTATTCCTTTTTTGCATTATTGGTTTATTTATTTTGTAATTTATAGGAGATTTATGCCTTTGGACTGTACTACTGCCACAAAACAACAGATTTCACGTCATATGCCAGTGAGAATAAACCTAACTGTGATTCTGAGGTGAGACTTTGACTGCACTGGACGGGCCATTAACATGTGTGACATCAGACACCAACAGGCACATGATTCCAAGCTCTGTAGCAAGAAGGGATCATCAGGGGAAAAAAAAAAATTCCAGGATCCTCAGAAAAATGTAACCGACTCCTGGGAACTTCTGGCCAATGTGGAGAAGGGAGCATTTGGGATGGGATTGAGAACCTCCAGTTGCGCATCAGGAGCACAAAGAAGTTTAGGGTAAATGGCTGAAGGAGCACATCACTTCTCAAACTCCTCATCAGCCACCTCAGATCCCACAGAATTAAAGTGGAAGCAAATCATCCTCAATCCTGAGAGCCTACCTTAGAAGAAGCAATAGAGGGATGAGCCTCTTCATCTACTCCTCTGCTGAACCATACTCTGTGTAGATCAGGGTTCCCAACCATGAGGTTTAAGAACAGTTACTACCCCTCAACCATCAGCTTCTCGAACACTCATTCTGTTTCTGGAGTTCCCACGACTGATGGTCTCACTTTAAGGACTCTTTATCTTGTTTTTCATGTTCTCATTATTTATTGCTATTTATTTATATTCGCATTTGCACAATTTGTTGTTTATTGATCCTGTTTACAGTTAATGTTCGACTGATTTGCTGAGTATGCCCGCAGGAAAAATCTCAGGGTTGTATTTGGTTAAATGTATGTACTTCGATAATAAATTTTACTTTGAACCTTGAACCTTTGAACTTTTTTAGGTCATGGACCCCTACCAATAACTGAGGGGTCCATGGACCCCAGGTTGGGAACCCCTGGGATGGATCCTTATGTGTGTTGCCTGGCACCTATATCAGGGCCTACTATTTTTACCTTGGTGAGTTTGATCAAACAGGTTACACTGGCTCTTGATCATCACAGCTTGTCTTCATCCACATGATGCCAACAGACGGAAACTGGGCTAAATTCTGAATACGAGAGATTCTGCAGATGCTAAAAATCCAGAGTAACATGTAGTGTATATCTATTTCAGCAAGGCATTTGATAAGGTGCCCCATCGAAGGCTTACTAAGAAAGTAAGGAGGCATGGGATCCAAGGGGACATTGCTTTGTAGATCCAGAACTGACTTGCCCACAGAAAGCAAAGAGTGGTTGTAGACAGGTCGTATTCTGCATGGAGGTCGGTGACCAGTGGTGTGCGTTCTGGGACCCTTACTCTTTGTGATTTTTATAAATGACCTGGATGAGAAAGTGGAGGGATGGGTTAGTACATTTGCTGATGACACAAAGGTTGGGGGTGTTGTGGATAGTGTGGAGGGCTGTCAGAGGTTACAGCAGGACATTTATAGGATGCAAAACTGGGCTGAGAAGTGGCAGATGGAGTTCAACCCAGATAAGTGTGAAGTGGTTCATTTTGGTAGGTCAAATATGATGGTAGAATATAGTATTAATGGTCAGACTTTTGGCAGTGTGGAGGATCAGAGGGATCTTGAGGTCCGAGTCCATAGGACTCTCAAAGCTGCTGCGCAGGTTGACTCTGTGGTTAAGGCGGCATACAGTGTATTGGCCTTCATGAATCATGGAATTGAATTTAGGAGCTGAGAGGTAATGTTGCAGCTATATAGGACCCTGGTCAGACCCCACTTGGAATACTGTGCTCAGTTCTGGTCACCTCACTACAGGAAGGATGTAGAAACTACAGAAAGGGTGCAGAGGAGATTTACAAGGATGTTGCCTGGATTGGGGAGCATGCCTTATGAAAACAGGTTGAGTGAACTCAGCCTTTTCTCCTTGGAGCGACAGAGGATGAGAGGTGACCTGATAGAGGTGTATAAGATGATGAGAGGCACTGATTGTGTGGATAGTCAGAGGCTTTTTCCCAGGGCTGAAATGGCTAGCACGAGAGGGCAGTTTTAAGGTGCTTGGAAGTAGGTACAGAGGAGGTGTCAGGGGTAAGTTGTTTTTTTTTGTTACGCAGAGAGTGGTGAGTGTGTGGAATGGGCTGCTGGCAACAGTGGTGGAGGCAGATATGATAGGTTCTTTTAAAAGACTTTTGGATAGGTACATGGAGCTCAGAAAAATAGAGGGCTATGGGTAACCCTAGGTAATATCTAAGGCAAGGACATGTTCGCACAACTTTGTGGGCTGAAGGGCCTATATTGTGCTGTAGGTTTTCTATGTTTCCATGTTCTATAAAATGCTGGAGGAACTCAGCATCTTTGGAGAAGAATAAACAGTCGATGTTTCAGGCCAAGGCCCTTCATCAGACAGCCGAAACACAGACCGTTTATTCCTCTCCATAGATGCTGCCAGACCTGCTGAGTTCCTCCAGCAGTTTGTACTTTTGATTTCTGATTGGGTTGCTTCCAGGAAAGTCAGTAGTGCACTGGCATGCCTCAAAGCACCTTGTCCTAACTTCCCTCGCAACAGAGCAAGTTTTTACTTGAAGATCAAAACTCCTAATCTCCCTGTGTGATTCATCCTCTGACTTGTGACCCAACACCAATTGATCTTTAAAAGCATCTCTAGAATGGTGTAAAAACAACAGAAGGAGCCGATTCCAACACAGCCAGAATCTCTGCACACTTCTGACTGGACCAGAGACTATCCTTTGTTCCGTGTGAAATTACTATCTCCCTGCTACGATGAAATGGGTAAACAAAAACAGCTGCCAGTTAAACCAGGTGAGCAAGAGATCCAAGTTCAAAGTAAATTAAACAGCACACATATGTCATCATATACTATCCTGAGATTCATATTCTTGCCCGCATTCACAGTAGAACAGAGAAATACAATAGAATTAATGAAAAACTCCACACAAAGACTGAAAAACAACCAATGTGCGAAAAGACAAACCGCAATTTTTTAAAAAATAAGTAAATAAATAATACTGAGAATACGAGTTGTAGAGTCCTTGAAAGTGAGTCCATAAGTTAAGGAATCGGTTCAGTGTTGAGGTGAGTGAAGTTATCCATGCTGGTTGCAGGGTAGTGACTGCTCCTGTACCTGGTGGCATGGGACCCGGGGCTCCGTCCTGATGGCAGAAGTGAAAAGAGATCACGGCCTGGATGATGGGGGTCATTCATGATGGATTCCGCTTTTCTGTGGCATCATTCCTCGTAGATATGTTCAGTGGTGGGGAAGGCTTTATCTGTGATGAGCTGGGCTGTATCCACAACTTTCAATCATTTAACTATTGTATGGGCGGTGGATGGGAAGCAGTGTGGGCTCCTTCATGCCAAACTTGGTTTTTATTCCCTCCTCCAGGAGGTGAGCGGGATCAAAAAAGTGGAAGGCTGGGAAGAGTTTCTGGCTGTCTTTCCACCGAAGATGGTGCTGGTGAGACATAGCAATGCTTTGTCGGCAGCTAACAAGACTCGTGACAATTCTACTAAATATACCTCTTCAGGACTATGATCACTGCAGTCTGCAGCGTATAATTTCCTGCTGGGAGGCGTGCTTTTGACCCCTCTATATAACCTGACGTTTGTGGTACCCTGAACTATTCGGTGAACTGGACTCTCGAGAATAGAGGCACTGCTATGGCAGCCAGTGCTGGGGCAGGCTTGGGACTGGACTGAAGTGGTGGGGCCTGTCCCAAGGGTACATAACAAACCAATGGTTGGCTGATTTAAGTGGCGGGCCAGATTAAAAAGATTAAGGTGTTGAGGCTGAGGGTGGAGGACGATCCAGTGTTCAGTTCACTGCTCTGTGAGGCTTTACTCGCTCTCAACGCTGAACTGACTCTGCAGCCGTGACCTACAGTCATCAGCATTCATCAGTGTTGAGCCTGGCTCCACAGTTGTAGCCTGTAGCCAACGAGCTCCTGGACCTGCTGCAACGCTGAACTGGCTCTGTGGCTGTGAATTTACTTTTGGGGATTCTGTGGGTCATGTTCTGTGGGTTGCTTGTTTGCTTTTTAAAAAAAATAAATTGCTTGCATGATTTGTTCATTCACATTGGAGGTATGACTGTCTTTGTGGTGAATTCTATTGTGCTTCTTTGTTTTGTGATCTGAAGGCACTTGAAAAGTTCCATCAACACTGTCTTCGAAACATCTTAAATATCAGCTGGGAAGATAGAAGAACCAACATCAGCGTGCTAAATGAAGCAAAAACAAGCAGTGAAGCCTATGTCATCAAGAACCAACTAAGATGGAACAGTCATGTTGTTCGGATGAAAGACGAACGTCTGCCAAAACAAATCTTCTACTCCCAGCTTAAAGAAGGCAAACGTAAAAGAGGCGGACAATAGAAAAGATTCAAAGACGTCTTAAAAGCCAACATGAAGAAATGTGACATCGACATCAACAATTGGGAAACCAATGCCAAGGACAGGAAACTCTGGCAAGCCATCACCCGAGAAGGAACAGCAACTTTCGAAGCCAACGGATGTGCAGAATTAGAAGAGAAGGGAAAGAGAGGCAGCAACAACCAAAGTCCGATCTGCCATCTGGAACTACCTGTCCTGATTGCTGAAGAACTTTGAAAGCCAAGATTAGACTCGTAAGCCACTCAAGAGCCCATAAATAGATCAACGGAACGAAGACCATCATCCTCAACCTTGAGGGATAGCCACGACGACGTGTGAAGGCAAATACAATAGAGATGCTTAAGTGGCTCTTAGATAGGCACATGAATGTGCAGAGATATGGACATTGTGTAGACAAAAGGGATTACATAGAAAATCTGCAGCACAATACAGGCCCTCCAGTCCACAAAGCTGTGCCGAACATGTCCTTACCTTAGAACTACCTAGGCTTACCCATAGACCTCTATTTTTCTAAGCTCCATGTAGCCATCCAGTAATCTCTTAAAAGACCCTATCGTTTCCACCTCCACCACCATTGCCGGCAGCCCATTCCATGCACTCACCACTCTCAGTGTTTTTAAAAAAAACTAACTTACCCCTGACATCGCCTCTGTACCTACTTCCAAGCACCTAAAAATTGCACTCTCATGTTAGCCATTTTTAGCCCTGGGGAAAAAGCCTCTGACTATCCACATGAGCAATGGATTAGTTTGGTTAGGCATTTAACTAATTCAATTAGTATGACCAAAAGGCCTGTTCCTGTGCTGTACTGGTCTATGATGGATATATAGTTTTAAAGGGCTATAATGGTTGAAAAGGTAGAAAAAGCAAAAGCCTTGGAGTGGCTCATTCTCCAGCTGATGTGCCCAGTGTATATTTGTAAGGTTGACCTGGTTTTCACTGCACTCCAGCCAGCCCTTTACCAGTGAGGTGCTACGCTGAATAATGTTTGAGAATATACAAGTGCAAGTTTAGTCTTGCAAATCAATATTGGCTCATCATTTATCTGTGTGTGTGTGTGTAGATCATACCACTAATTTGAGCTCTGAAGGATTAGGTGTTTACTTTTCCGTTCCCTTGGGAACTACCAGTGACTTTATAATCATAGATGGTTACTAAGGTGAAACATGTTACAGCCTTTCAACTGGGCTTTGTTATATCCAGATGTCCACCAGTATTGCCACATTCCATCTGGTAGTCTGAAAGGCAATTATCTACCATAGACCCTTTACATTAACTGAAACCTTCGACTGACCCTTCTCAGATAGGGAAGCTGCACAAAAAGACCATTTGGCCCATCGTGCCTCCACTAGCTCTTTGAATAGCTACTCAATCTCTATCCTGGCCTTTCCCCTTGTGAACATATCAAGTCAGTCCATATCATTGCTTAAAGATTTCTCTTCATCTCCTAATTATTTTAGATCTGTGATCCCTGGTTACTAGCTTTCTAGCTAGTGGAAACTGCATCTCCATATCTACTCTGTCAAAGCCCTTTATATATTTGAGTATCTGTAACTTCTCCTCTTACCCTACTCTATTGAAAGGAGCAGCATACGCAAAGTGCTGTAGGAACTCAGCAGGTCAGGCAGCATCTATGGAGAGTAATAAACAGTCGAAGTTTTGGGCTGAGACCCTTCATCAGGACTGAGAAGGAAAGGGGAAGAAGCCAGAATAAGAAAGTTGGGGGGAGAGGAAGGAGTACAAGATGGCAGTTGATAGGTGAAGCCAGGTGAGGGGGAAGGTAGGAAGGGTGGGAGAGGGAGATGAAGTGAGAAACTGAAGTGAGATAGGTGGAAAAGGTAAAAGGCTGAAGAAGAAATCTTATCAGAGCAGAAAATGGAAAGGAGGAGGGACACCAGAGGGAGACGATGGGCAGGTGAGGAGAAGGGAAGGGATAAGAGGGGAGCCAAAATGGAGAATGGAAAGGAGAGAAGGAGGCAGAGAGAAATTACAGGAAGTTAGATAAATCAATGTTCATGTCATCAGGCTGGAAGCTACCCAGACAGATTGAGGTGGTGCTCATCTAATCTGAATAGCCTCATCGTGGTAGTAGAGGAGGCCATGGACAGACATGTTGGAAGGGAAATGGGAAGTAGAACTGAAGTGGCTGATCACCAGGACATCCCACCTGTTGTGCAAGGAGATCAATTCCATTGTCAAAGTCAAATCAAGCTGAGTTTATTGCCATTTGCACAAGTACAGTGAGGTACAGATACAATGAAAAACCACAATATCACAGGCACGTGGGTATAGACAACACACAGAATTCCACAGAAGACCCCCATCCTGGTATCATACCCTCACCAAAAGCCAGAATTGAATAGAATACTTGAATTGAGATTTAACCACTGATTTTAGTTAGTTTGGATCATGGTTCCCATAAGTAGGTGATACCCCCTCCCTCCCAGTGGCGCTGAGAGATAAAGATAAAGGGGGCAGTGAGGGGTGCACATAGCAAGGGGGGCAGCTGAGGGATTATACACCTAATTTAAACAATTAATTACTTTTTATAAGCATTTGATCCTCAGAACCTTATAATTGATTACAATGATCATGTGATCACCTCATCTCTTGCTAACCTACCATTCTCTTAGACTTTGCTCAAAGCACATTATAGTTGTTGAAAAGCAATGTGACACTTCTGTATCTGGCATACTGTTAGAAATGTGGACTAAGTCATTGAGTTATTTCCAAACCCAGCCTGTGCCATATTGCTGTTCACTACTGTAGTATAGTTTTATCTACTAAGATTCTCATACTCTATCACGTGAATTAGGGTGTGGTGTTCAATGGGGTAAATTTCAGAATTTGCCCTTTCGAATGGTCTTGACTGCATTTCTCTAGCCCACGGCCCAACCGAGATATCGCTGCTCCATGTATGTACCTTCAGGCAGAGGGTTAGGTTTTACCTGAGCTATGATGATGTCATAACTTTCCCCTTTATTGATTGCAACACTTGAGGTTGGACTTAAACTACTGTGGTCATTAATCCATAGTGAAAATGGCAAGCCATTCAATCCTGGAATCATTTTCATTAACCTTCATTGAACCATCTCGCTTTTATGAGCTTTTGAAACTGTGCTTCATTTAGTAAACAACTCAAGAATATTAGGCATGACATTGCTCATTTGTCAGAATTATTTGCAAAGTTTAATGAAACCTACCTTCGATTGCAGGTAATGATATGAATCTTATCAAAGTCAAATCAGTCATCTCCACATTTCTGTCCATGTTAACCCTATTTATGTGCAATATTGGCCATTGTGATCTTTTTCTATTTGCAATCCACTCAGTTGGAAGAGAAGGAATACCAGATGATAATCTTCAAGTTTATTGTGCTCACCAGGGTGAGCTGCATATAGCCATGTCAGAGGGATTTCAGGATCTTCTCTCGATCCAGATTGGGTAATAAATCCATTCCTGAACACTGTAATGAGGAATGAATGGGAAGAATGGAGGAATAACTGATCTCATTACAAAATGACTTTGAGCTGAAGCCAAGATTCAAAAAAATCACATCATGACTTTTGGTTGCAGAAGGAAATCTCCGAATGCTCTCCTGCATTGTGGGGGTGGGGGGGGGGGAGGTCAAGTTGTTCTTTATTGCCTTTCCAGCATCATATTCAGTGGAGTGTAGTTTCAGTGCAGTCACCCAACTTCTATCAAAGCAACAAAACAAACTGCAAATTACTGAACGTGGGGATGGGAGACTCCTTCTGAGTGGCATTCAGCCTGATGTTGAGAAGCTGATATCACTGCACCAAGCCCATCCATCTCATTGAATGGTTAAAATGCAATGAAATAGTGAATAGTTGGACTATTAATGTACGTTCTAAAATTGTTAATGAAGATAGTTTTTAACTGTAATCAAATAAAGAAATAATTCTATAGCTTTAAATAGATGTACATAATTTTTGTAATTATTTGTCTCTGCTTTGAATTTGCACTTTCTATTTTCTTTCACTGTACATCATTAATCAAAGTTCTTTATAGTTTTCATGTAGTGGCCAGAAAGGGCATAGAAGATGTGGTCTGGGAGCCAAGGGGGTGATAACCCAAAATAGTTTGGGAACTACTGGCAGATTAATGTTCTTTCTTCTGCATTCTCTGCTTCTAATAATGAAGCCAATGATCCCATTTTAACATTGTTTTCAACTTGTTCTGCTACCTTTGAAGATTTGTACTCCAGTCACAAGAAAAATTGAAAGGTGACTATTTAGGCAGGTTAACTTGTCAGCTTGTAGTGCAAACAAATTTTGTGTAAGGATGCACGGCAGGGAAAGTCAGTAGCACAGGAGATTATGGCCTTTCATAAGACCATATGGATATAGGAGCAGAATTAGACCCATCAAGTCTGCTCCGTCATTCAATCATCACTGATTTTTTTAACTCCACTCTCCTGTCTTCTTCCTGTAACCTTTAACCCCCTTACCAATCAAGAACTTATAAATCTCTCCTAATGACTGGACTTTCACAGCCCTCGCATTTCCACAAATTCACCACCCTGGTGGGATTATCTACTGTGAGTTGTCCTGGGAAAGTGGCTTGAAGAAGAAAAGTGCTTAAAACATGGTGTTAAACTGTACTTGGACAGAAATACATTAATAAAACTTTGGTATCCTGAAATGTAGGGAGAATTTCTTTATCCAGGGAGTGCTGAGAATGTAAACCAGCTGAATGAGGCAGAGAACACTAAACCATTTAAGTAACATAGGAAGCAAAGGAGATCTTTGATCTACTGTTTGATGACATGGCTGACCTGACCCCGTATACCTGACTTTGCTCTATTTCTCTCACTGTCCTGGGGATAGCAAAATTGTATTAACCTCAGGTTAAAAATTCTTTAAAAATGTGGTGCAGGGACCTCAAATGAGACATAGGTTTGACATATCTGCATGAAGATCATGGGTATGAATCCCGCTTCAGAGACCTAGGTTTGTAATTCTACAGACATTTTTCGCCATTGTACCGAGGGAGCCAACAGTAGTGTCATTCACCTGTGGCCTAGTTCGCTCTTTCATTCCAATGGTGCTACTTTAAAAAAGACCAGGGTGTTCTCTTTGTAAGTTCGTTAATATTTGTTGCTTAGTGAACATAGAAAACAATAAGATACAAAACATTCATCCTATCAAATCTACTCCACTATTCAATTGTGGTGGTTTGTTATTCTTCTATAGGAGCAGAATCAGACCATTTGGCCAATCAAGTGCGTTCTGCTGACTCATGGGCTAAAATAGATGATATCGTGGCTTATTTGATAGCTGCTGGTAGAACTTGCTGTGTGGGGTGGGGACGACGACTAGCTGTTGTGCTTCCTACATCACAACAGTGATAATACTTAGGACAGCCCAATGATATTAGTTCTAAGATGTGTGAAAGGCACTTAAGAAATGCAAGATTGTTTTGGTTTTGCTTGTCACTGCAGAACTGGCAATCTTTCAGAGTCCAAGTTGAAAGGATTGGTTTTTGATCTTACAATTCATCTGCTGCAAGGAAAAGAAATGGCTCTGCCTTTGATTTGATAATAAAAACAGGGAATGGAGTGAAAAGGTCCTTGTTTTTTAGTTGAGTCTGAGAATAATGTAAAAATCCTGCTGGTATATTATTTTTGGACATGCTGTTGGGAAAGCCAGATGTTCAGAGGTAATATTTCAGGCATTCTGCACCAGATGTGTGTGGAGCAGCTTCGAATAGCAGCATTATCCTTATTCCAGGAAAGTCATCAAACTTTTAAATTAAAGATTGGGCTGAACTTTACTTGACCTAATCAAGGTGAGTTAATTGCAAGCGAAACTGGGTCCTCAGTGAGAAGGAAAGGGTGTGAATTATCCAGATTACTGACCTGTAGATGATGGATGGTTGGTTAAATTTTGATGCTCCGCACCAAGAGCAGAGCTTAACAGCTGAAGTGGGTGGGATGCGGGGATAAAGGTGGTGGGGGTGGGGGGGGCAAGTGGCAGTGATGGTATGAAAGCACTCCTGCAAAATAAAAAGTTAGAAAAAACTGGAGTGGTGCCTCCATGCTTCGGTGGGACCAGGTATTCCCAATCTCCAGATTGGCTGATGTTACAGATCTCACAGCTGTCCTTTAGCACTGTCACTGTGGGTTCAAAGTTCAAATTACATTTATTATTAAAGTATGTACAGTAAATACAACCTTGAGATTCATTTTCTTGACCAGCTCATCTTTGATATCTTTGGAGAGGGCATTCAGGAAGGTGTCGTACTGTGCCTCCGAGTTCCAGCCGCTGGAGGTGGCTAGGGTCCAGAACTCTATGGTGTAATCTGACACAAATCAGCGCCCCGGTGCATGTGCAGCATTTCATGGGCAGCCTGTCTCCCATGTTTAGAGCGATCAAACACTTTTCTCATCTCCTCAGAAAATAATTGAAAACTGATGCAGGAAGGGGAGCCTGCCTCCCAGGTGACTGTTCCCCACTCTCTTGCCTGACTGGACAGTTGGGTGATGATGTAGGCTACCTTGGCTCGATCAGTCAGAAAGGTTGTTGGTTGTAAATCAAAAATGAGGGTGCATTAAATGGTGTGCATATGACTTGGATTTTACGCTGAATAAACTGGATGCTAGATTTAAGGACTGGACAGCTAAAGGAATAACAGTTCTTTGCAATATAATGAAAGAATTATAATATTCAGTTTTGAAATGCTTAAAGAGCAACATTTATTAGAAAAACAAGACTTTTATTGGTATTTACAGATGCAACAATATGTTAATAGAACGGTTAAAAATGTAGCAAAGGCAAGTACATGTTTGATAGAGGTATTTAGTAAAGCATACAATTCAGATAACGGTAGTAGAATCATTTCAAGCGTGTATAAGGGTTTGTCAAATCTTAAAACACATTCGACTTCATACATTAAAACAAAATGGGAGAAAGAAAGAGGGATAATTATATCTGAGGAAGAATGGACAACAATATGAAGGTATCAATGGAAGTGTACCAGCTCACAGAAATGGAGGGAGTTTGGATGGAAAAACTTGATAAGATATTTTATTACATCCTCTCAGAAATCCCATTATGATAGTAACCTCCCTGTTTGCTGGAGAAATTGTGGAAATCAAAATGCAAACCATTATCACATTTTCTGGGAATGCCCCGTTATCAATGGCTATTGGAGTGGGATACACAAGACATCTTTAGAAGTGAAATACCCTTAGAAAGTAAGACAATATACTTTGGGTATATACCTCAAGAATGGTTGAAAAGAGATAAATATTTAATGAATATACTACTGGTAGCTGGTAAAAAGACTCTTACTAGGAAATGGTTATCACAGGAGAGCCCAACTTTAAATGCATGGATGGAAATTACAATGGACACTTAACAAAATGGAGAAGATAACAGCATCTGTTAATCATAAGTTGGAACAATTTGATTCATACTGGGAAAAATGGTTTAACTACATAACACCTCATAGGCCTGATTTTATTCTCACAAACCAATGAATACATTGTAAAAAAAAAATCACTCCCTACTTGCACATAGTTTTCTCCTTTCTTTCCTCTCTTTTCTATAAGCGTATACCTCAGATAAATATTATGTGGAGATTTGTGGCATATATGACTATATGATATATATGTACAATATCTGAAATACATCTTATGGAAATTTTTGTTTGATGATAAACTTCAATAAAAAATAAACTACAAAAATAAAAAACGAGGGTGCACTGGGAAAGAAAAGAGCAGCCGGTACCAGGCTCACCTGAGTATTTTTCTGGAGGAGGCAGACGGGACTCTTGGATGGGAGGAGCATGCGAGGACGTGGAGGGCAGGGTGGAAGATGCAGTTGCAGAATGTTGATGGGCACTCTGGGACAGTTGGAGTGACTGAGTCTGGGCCACAAGATCAGCTACACTGGCAGAAAGTGACTCCACTGCCCTGAACACGGAGTCCAGCTGCCTCTGGTGTTTCCCCAGCATCACTCCCTGTTCCAGGGCAGCTCTCAGACGACTGGGGTCTGCTGGATCCATTCTGGCTAGATTGTACTGTCAGGGCACTGGAGCAGGGATCCAATTGCAGACCCAGTACTGTACACACAGTGATATTAATTGAGTAACAAATTCCAAGGTGCAAACAAAGTCAGCGTCAAAGTTCAGGCAGAGATCAAAACAGCCAGAGAAATCCAAAAACCAGAATCAGGAAACAGGCAGAGTCGATATTCGGACAGACAGAGTACAGATACGAATTCTGTAAAGGCTCAGGAAAATTCACTGGTAGAATCTGGTAACAAACAGGTGAAAACACAGGACTGAAATACACTGAGCAATACACAGAGAGGCAGCTGATAGGTGGAGCACAGTGAGACAGAAGTGGCAGCGATACAGGTAATAATGAGAAACAGGTGAGAGGCGGAGTACTCAGTAACACAGGGGCCGGAGTAGAATAGGAGCGGGGACAGGAGCACATTGGGCATGAAAACAAACAAAAGCACACGGCAATACAAAACCACAGACTGACGGCTAGGGGGGAAAACACACAAAAAGACAAAGTTCAACTGGAGGTACTGACAGTGACATTGCCAGGCACATGAGTCAAAACCTCCCTGTACCCATGGGATTCATTGAGGCAACTTGAGGGACTGGGTCAGGACTTGAGGGTCTGAGTCATAGGGACAGGTTGGGCAAGCTAGGACTTCATTCCTGGGAGTGTAGGAGACGGAGAGGTGATATTATAGAGTTGTATAAAATCATGAGAGGTGTAGGTAGGGAGAATGCAGTCAGTCTTTTTCCCAGGGTTTGGGAATCAAGAACGGGAGGACATAGTTTTAAGGTGAGAGGGGAGAGGTATAATAGGAACCTGAAGAGCAATAAGAGTAATAACTGTGGAATCAGCTGAGACAGGTACAATAATTTTTAAAAAACAGTTGAACAGGTACATGGATTGGAAAGGTTTAGAAGGTTATGGCACAAATGCTAGCAAGTAGGACCAGCTTGGATGGGGCATCTTGGTTGACATGGCCCAATTGGGCTGTAGGGCCTGTTTCAGAGCTGTATGCTGGAGGAACTCACCATGACAAGCAGCATCTATGGAGTGGAATAAACTGTCAATATTTTGGGCTGAGACTCTTCATCAGGATTCTTCATTACGGCCTGAAACATTGATTGTTTATTTCCCTCCATGGATGCTGACTGACCTGTTGAGTTCCTCCAGCATTTTGGTTTGTTGCTCTGGATTTCCAGAACTGCAGAACCTCTTGTGTTTAGAGATAGTTCTCAGGTGGTTTATATCTAAACAGTGACTTTGTGTTGGAAGCAAATAGGCTCCCAAGTGGTATCTACTTGTTGGATTTTCTGTTGAACCATTGCTTTTATCCATATGTGCCAAGAAAGCTCCACAAGTCTCCTTGATAACCTTTCATTTCTACCCAGATGCCACTTGGCAAAAGGTCTCACGAATATAACAGTCAAAGGGGTCCAGCATGCGGCTACGGTGGCAAGGAATGTTCACCTGGCTGCAGTCCTTCCAGTTTGCCAGCAGCCTCAGCGTAACATGAATAGCCCTTGCTTCTGTCCATTTTCAAACTCTCACTGCTACGGGTGGAAGTTCCTATTTGTTTCAAGAAGACAACAATTATACCAGTGCCAAAGAAGAATAATGTGTTCTGCCTTAATGACTATCGCTTGGTAGCACTCACATCGACAGTGATGAAATGCTTTGAGAGGTTGGTCATGAATAGACTGAGCTCCTACCTCAGCAAGAACCTGGACCCATTGCAATTTGCCTATCGCCACAATAGGTCAATGGCAGACGCTATCTCAATGGCTCTTCACATGGCTTTAGACCACCTGGACAACACAAACACCGATGTCAGGATGCTGTTCATTGACTATAGCTCAGCATTTAATAATATCATCCCCACAATCCTGATTGAGGAGTTGCAGAACCTGGGCCTCTGTACTTCCCCCTACAATTGGATCCTCAACTTCCTATCCGAAAAAGCACAATCTGTGCAGATTGGTGATAACAACTCCTCCCTGCTGACGATCAACACTGGTGCAGCTCAGGGGTGTGTGCTTAACCCATCGCTCTACTCTCTCTATACCCATGTCTGTGTGGCTAGGCATAACTCAAATACCATCTATAAATTTGCTGACGATACAACCATTGTTGGTAGAATCTATGACAAGAGGACGTGCAGGAGTGAGATATGCCAACTAGTGGAATGGTGCTGCAGCAACAACCTGGCACTCAACGTCAATAAGATGAAAGAGCTGATTGTGGACTTCAGGAAGGGTAAGACAAAGGAACACATACCAATCCTCATAGAGGGATCAGAAGTGGAGAGAGTGAGCAGTTTCGAGTTCCTGGGTGTCAAGATCTCTGAGAATCTAATCTGGTCCCAACATATCGATGTAGTTATAAAGAAGGCGAGACAGTGGCTATACTTTATAAGCAGTTTGAAGCGATTTGGCACGACAACAAATACACTCAAAAACTTCTATAGATGTACCGTGGAGTGCATTCTGACAGGCTGCATCACTGTCTGGTATGGAGGGGCTACTGCACAGGACTGAAAGAAGCTGCAGAAGGTTGTAAATCTAGTCAGCTCCATCTTGGGTACTAGCGTACAAAGTACCCAGACATCTTTAGGGAGCGCTTTCTCAGAAAGGCAGCATCCTTTATTGAGGACCTCCAGCACCCAGGGCATGCCCTTGTCTCACTGTTACCACCAGGCAGGAGATACAGAAGTCTGAAGGTACACACTCAGTGATTCAGGAACAGCTTCTTCCCCTCCGCCATCCGATTCCTAAATGGACATTGAACCCTTGGACACTACCTCACTTTTTTAACATATATTATTTGTTTTTTGTATGATTTTTAATCTATTCAGTATACCTATACTGCATTTATTTATTTATTTATTTATTTATTTATTATTATTATTATTATTATTTTGTTTTGTTTTTTCTTCTATACTATGTATTGCATTGAAGTGCTGCTGCTAAGTTAGCAAATTTTACGACACATGCCAGTGATAATAAACCTGATTCTGATTCTGATTCTGCAGTGACCAAGATACTGTCCTTCAGATGACACTTCAGACAGATGGGTGTGAAAGATTCCAGAAGGCAATCTTGAGAGGAGGAACACACAATTTTTCCCTTATGTCCTAGCCAATCAACCTTACTAGAATGGATCACCAAGTCATTATCACTGTGCTGTTTGGGGCGCTTGTTGTGTAGAAAATGGCTGCTGTTTTTCCAACATTACAGTCGTGACAACAGTTCAGAGATACCTGGTTGGCTGCAAAGTGCTTTGGAATGCACTGAAGGTGCCATATAAACACACCTTCGTGTACTGACTGCAAGATGTCATCTCTGGGTGTTTTTTTTGAGTCACCCTGTTTAATTTATTCCAGAATGTTTATGAGTTCATGTTGTGCTTTTTTTCAGTTTTCAGCATTCTCTTGATCTTTTGTTTTGCTGACCACTGAGGATGAGATCACAGAGTGCAGCCACCCACCAGTTCAGGAAGATGGAGCAGGCCCAGGATCCACTGGGAAACAGTACAGGGCTGCGTGCACAGCTGTGACAGATATCCCGAAAAGCAGCTCAGAAGAGTGACTGGTTCTGGGGCCCCCCACAAAGTGTGTACAGATACTGATGCATTTACTTTCCTCTACCATTTGATCTCTTAGATAAGTGTGAGGTATACTTTGGGAGGTAAGGTATATAGTAAATGGCAGAACCCACGGGAGCATTGATGTACAGAAGGACCTGAAAGAGCAAGTCCAATGCTTCCTGAAGGTAGCAACACAAGTGGATGGGGTAGTAAAGAAAGTACATGTCATACTTGTCTTTATTAGTCGGGTAACTGAGTATAAAAGCTGGTAAGTTACATTGCAGCCATATAAAACTTAGGTTAAGTCACATTTCTGGTCATCAGATTATAGGAAGGATGTCGAGGCTTTGGAGAGGGTGCAGAAGAGGTTCTATAAATACTTAATGCCCTTTAAAATTTTATTTACAGTATTCACTGTTTTAGTAATTGTTTTGCATATAGTTTTGATTTTCATATGAGAAGTATTGATCTAGCTGTTTTTAAATTAGCAATAATACTCATTGTAATAGTATCAAAATCAGCAAAATGTTAAGTTTGAAACTTCCAGATCTAAGCCTATCATTAATTAATATTAGGCAAAATTTGAGTCTTAGATAGGCAATGTTTGATAGAAAAATGAAGGATTGATTCTAGATAGGTTAAAAGTTCAGCACAACATCATTGCTTGGATTAGAAAGAATTAACTATGAAGAGAGGTTGGACTTTTTCCCTCTAAACCATCAGAGGCCGAGGGGTAACCTGAAAGAGGGACTGTGTATAAAGTTTATGACAGGCAGAGTAGGGTGGAGAGTCAGAGATGCTTTGGGGTGGTGGAAGCAGATACAGTGGCAACATTTAAGAGGCACTTAGACAGTCACGGGAATACGCAGGGGATGGTGGGATATGGAGCGTGTGCAGTCATTTTGGATTAATTTAAATTGAGTTAATGTTCGATACAGACATCTTGGGCTGAAGCCTATCCCAGTGCTGTACTGTTCCTATATTCTGCCTTCTCATGACTTGAGATTCTGAGGCACCTTAAACAGTGGGATTACCAGCCTGGTGTACCAGTGCTGCTCAGAGCTAGCAAAACTGGTCCAAACGAGAAGGGTTCCAATCTTCTTGTGGTCTCACTCTCCTTTATCCAAATTTTCTGCCATGACCCACAGCAGATGTTGAAAGTGTGAAGGCAACTCCCAGAAGCCCTCTCCGACCCAGCTCCCACTCTCAGCACAGCCTATCTAAATGCTGGGATCAGGCAAAATTGGCCAAGTACTTCAAAAAGGAAGGATATGAACAGATTCATGGAGCTGCATGAGGAGCAGGCTGTTCCATCTGCAATACTGGCACAGACTGAGTGGTCTCCTGACCCATGCTGTGCTGTGGACCCATGTGGAGAATCTTCAAAGGACCTACAGCAGAGAGAGGAAATCCCTAGCTAGCATACAGCAGCAGACTTCCCCATTCCCTGTAGCTGTGAACTCTATCCCAGATTTTCTCCCTCTACATCTCGGAACATCGGCTCTTCCTAGATTTAATTTCCTGGACTCTGTGCCTAAGGTTATCATGTGAATGGTACCAGATGACTTAACCGTGAAATGTTTCCGCCTAGCCCCTCTAATGAGCATGGAAGATAGAGGATATAGTCACTGGGTTCAGGATCAGGAGCAGGAGACTGGGCTATTTTTTTCCCTTCTTGTTAAAAGGGGGCTTGAAGATGATTATAAACAAAGGAAATTTGCAGATGCTGGAAATCCAAGCAACACACTCAAAATGCTGCAGGAACTCAGCAGATCAGGCAGCATCTATGGAAAAGAGTGACAGTCGACGTTTCAGGCTGAAACCTTTCAGCAAGACTGGAGAAAAAAGATGAGGAGTCAGAGTTAGAAGGGAGGGTTGGAAGAAACACAAGGTGATAAGAGAAACCGGGGGGGGGGGGGGAGCTGGGAAATTGATTGGTGAAAGAGATACAGGGCTGGAGAAGGGGGAATCTATTAGGAGGCCATGGAAGAAAGAAAAAGGAGGAGGATCACCCAAAGGAGGTGATGGGCAGGCATGGAGATAAGTTGAGAGAGGCAAAAGGGGATAGGAAATGGTGGAGGAGGGGGGGGAGGGCCATTACAGGAGGTTTGAGAAATCTATGTTCATGCCATCAGGTTGGAGGCTACCCAGACAGAATAGAAGGTGCTGCTCCTCCAACCTGAGTGTGGCCTCATTGCAACAGTGGAGGAGACCATGGGCTGGACATGTTGGAATGGGAATGGGAAGTGGAACTAAAATGGGTGGTCACTGGGAGATCCCGCTTTTTCTGATGGACGGAGTGTGGGTGCTGGGAAAAGCAGTCTCCCAATCTGCGTCGGGTCTCACCGATATACAAGGGGCCACACCAAGAGCACCAGATACAGATACCTCACAAGTGAAGTGTCGCCTCATCTTGAAGGACTGTTTGGGGCCCTGAATGGTGGTGAGAGAAGAGGTGTGGCACTTGTTCTGCTTTTAAGGATAAGAGCCAGGAGCGAGGTCAGTGGAGAGGGACAACTGGACAAGGGAGTTGCGTAGAGAGCGATCCCTGCGGAAAGCAGAAAGTGGCGGGGGGGGGGGGGCACAGAAGATGTGCTTACTGGTGAGATCCTGCTGGAGATGGCAGAAGTTATAAAGAATTACGTGCTGGACGCAGAGGATAGTGGGGTGGTAGGTGAGGACAACCCTACCCTCCTCCTTTCTCCCTTCCCCATTCCCTTTTCCATCTCTCACCTTATCTCCTTACCTGCCCATCACCTCCCTCTGATGCACCTCCCCCTTTTCATTCTTCTATGGCCTTCTGTCCTCTCCTATCAGACTCCCCCTTCTCCAGCCCCGTATCTCTTTCACCAATCAACTTCTCAGCTCTTTACTTCACCACTCCCCCTCCCCCTCCCAGTTTCACCTATCACTTTGTGTTTCTTCCTCTTCCCCCCCCCCCCTTCTAACTCTGACTCCTCATCTTTCTTCTCCAGTCCTGCCGAAGGGTCTCAGCCTGAAACATCGACTGTACTCTTTTCCATAGATGCTGCCTGGCCAGCTGAGTTCCTCCAGCACTTTGTGTGTGTAGTCTCACTGTATTATCTCCCTGTTTTCAATCAGATAATCCAGGCTTGATTCTAATCATATACACCTCAAAGGTGTTAATCTATTGAGTGAAAAGAAGGGTAAAGATCCTTACTCCACCCCGTTGGGTCTCTGAGCTCTGACTGCATTTACTTTCTAATTAAATGTGACCTCAGCTCACCATTAACACTAGGTGGTGACAGATCCTTCTTCTAGTTACTGGGAGCAAGGGAAGCATTTTGTAAGCACAAGAGATTCTGCAGATGCCGGAAAGCCAGAGCAACACACACAAAATGCTGGAGGAACTCACCAGGCCGGGTAGCATCTATGAAGGGGACTAAGCAGTCGATGTTTTAATCCAAGACCCATCGTCAGGACATTTTGTAAATTGTTTTTTTTTACTGCCAGTCTGAAAGGATATGTGGGAGGGAAAGCCGGGGGGGGGGGGGGGGGGGGGGTGGGAGGGAAGGGCTAGAGGCAGGCTTGGGAGGATCTAAGGAAGTGCCAGGAGATCCAGAAATGGAGATTGGGTGGGTCCAAGAGAGAAGAGCAGTCAGGCCTGGACAGGAGTGCTTTGCAGAAGAATAATGGATACAATATTAAGAACTAAGGAGCTAAAAAAATTAAACCGCTGAAGGAACTCAGCAGGTCAAGCAGCATCTGTAGATGGAAAAGGATAGTCAATGTTTTGGGTCTTACTCAAAAAGTCCACTATTCCTTTGCCTCCACGGATACTGCTTGACCTGCTGAGTTCCATCAGCAGTTTGTATTTTTGCCCCAGGTTCTGGCATTTGCAATCTCTCGTGTGTCCGTTAAGGTCATCTGCCTGTTCAGAGGGGTGCTAGGGGTAAATTGGGATGTAGGTTGGAACAGTGTATGGGAGGGACAAGCTTAGAGAACCAGAAGCCTTTCTGAGGTGCCTGCTGGAGGTTTGCTGTTTCTCAGGCAGTCCACCAGATGGAGCATTTTGTTTTGGCCTGTCAGGAGCCTCCTATCCCAGTTACAACCGAGAAACAGCAACCCAAGGATAATTTGTGCAGTGAGCATTGGGGCCACAGGGACAGGCAATCTACAGGTCCAAAGCACTTCCTGTGCATTGTTAAGTACATTCATTTAAGCCCCCTGTATTATATTTACCCTCTGCAGAATGTGAGGTAGGGCAAAATCAGCCTGATCTCTGGCAATGACTTGTGTGGAAAATGTAGGCTAGTCTGTGCCAGCCTTGATGTCCAATAATTAAAACACCTGCCAACCTGAAGTTTAAGTTCAACTTTCTTGGCCACTTGAGGGCACCCAGTGCTTAAGCAACCACATTTCAGGTGAAAGTCAATGCTTTCAGAGGCTAAAAAGTTGTGTCATTCACAGCGGGCTGGAGGAGGCAGCCAGCAGACCCATGATTTATGTTATTTTCTCTTTTGTCCTCAGGGGATTTGCAAGCAGATTTCAGTTTGAGATGTGGCACTCTTCTCAACTCCTTCAAGGTACAGAACAATCAGACTGCCACTGCTAATGCTTGCCTCGCTCTTCAGCATCAGCTGCTGGCTGGTGCATAGCACACACTCCCCGTTGCTTTTCAATGGGACCAACTAGAGCTTTAAAGTATAAAACACTGACAAATTGCTTACCTTGAATCAATGTATAAGTTGGACCAATGCACAGAGCACAGAATAAAAGCAGGAAGAGGCCATTTGGCCCCTTGTGCCTGCTCTACCATTTTATCATGGCTCATCTTTTACCCCAGTGGTATTTTCCTGTCCTAATCCCTTGACTCCCTTAATATTAGAAAATCTCTGCCTTGAATATAATTGGTGATTGAACACCCACAGAGCTCTTGCAGAGATAATTTCAAAGATCCTCTGGGTGAAATAATTTCTCCCGATTTCAGTCCCACTTGCTGGACTTCTGGTGCTGGACCCTCCAGCGTGAAGAAACATTGTCCCTGCATCTACCCTATCAAATGCAGCAAGAATGTTGTGCCTTTTAGATAGACTACCTCACATTGTTCTAAACTCTAGTGCATAAACTCAGTCTGCTTAGCTTCTCCTCATACGATTAGACTCCCCACCCCCCAATCCATTCCAGAATCACAAACAGGAGAAAATCTGCAGACGCTGGAAATCCAAGCAACACACACAAAATGCTGGAGGAACTCAGCAGGCCAGGCAGCATCTATGGAGAAGAGTAAACAGTTAACGTTTCAGGCCAAGACCTGGTGAGTCTGCTTTGCACTCTCTCTAATGTCCTGGAAGACTGTGTCCTTAGATAGAGAGATCAGATCTGCACACAGTATTCCAACTGCTGACTTATCAGGGACGTTTATAATTTCAGTTGGACAACTCTACAGTTGCACTCAAATCCGCTTACTATAATTGCCTTCCCATTTACTTGTACTTTAACTGGCAGTGATTTATCTACAAGGATATCCATGTCCCTCTGAATACCACTTTCACCATTTAAATAAGTCCATCTTTCTATCCTTCATTTTCCATGTTTCTACATTTTTCTATCACAGTGAATGGCCTCACATTTTTTGATATTTCATTCCATCTGCCATGTCCTTGCTCTTGTCTCAGCCTGAACCATTGACTGTTTATTTCCCTCCATAGATGCAGCCTGACTTATTGAATTCTTCCAGCATTCTGAGGGTGTTGCTCAAGATTTCCAGCATCTGTACAATCACTTGAGCTTATCATTCACTATGCTTGTCTACACCCACTATAAGCCTCTCTGAATTCTCCTCACAGCCCACACAACCGTCTGGCATTGTATCATCACACCTTGGATATGAAGGGTTTCGGCCCGAAACGTCGTCACTACCTCCTCCCATAGATGCTGTCTGGCCTGCTGAGTTCTGCCAGCATTTTGTGTTTTTATTGGATATATTACACTGTTTTCTGCTCACTACCTCTACATTCCTGTAGGTGGTGTCATAGATGGTGAAGATGGTTATCAGCTTGAACTTGATCAGCTGGGTAAGTGGGCCAAGGAATGGAAAATGGAGTTTAATTCAGATAAGTGCAACACGTTAACATCTTGGGAAGACAAACCAGGGTAGGACTTTCATAGTGAATAGCAGGGCCCTGGGAGTGCTGTAGAACAGAGGTACCTAGGAGTACAAGCCCAAGGTTCCCTGAAAGCACATATATTTGATAGATTTTATCCAGAATATTTATAGAATTTTCCTCCCTCTATGCCACAATGGAGTGTCAGCTTAAGTTTTGTGCCCATATGTAAAGTATGATATGAACCCAAAACCTTTTGATTCAGAGGCTACCGACTTGGTGACAACTGACACAAGCAATGAAAGGGGAACTGTTTCCCATGGCTCAGTAGGTTGCTTTCCTGCTTTTGAGTCAGAAGATTGTGGCTTCGAGATAATGTTCTAGGAAGAAGCCTAGACTGTGGTCCTTCCTCACCGAGTCTTTGCATTGGCTGCACCGAGCTTCAGTGTGTCCCTCGGCACGTACTCCTGCAATCTGCAGCATTCCTTATCAGAGTGCCCTTTGTTACACAACTGCTGGGGAAGAACCTGGACATGGACCCTTGCATCTGTCCCCACACCCTCTTAGCAAATCCAGTCTGCAAGTAGGTGGGTGACCGTTTCTTCCTTGCTGCAGCCAGCCTGAGGGCAGTGTACGCTGGGGGTGATATGTTGTCTGTGGAGGAAAGCTCTGACTGGGAGGGCCCCTCTCACTGCCAGCTGTGAGGTCTTGGCGCTTGTTTGTCAGATCCGGCGATGAGGCGTTCTGCCTTATGGTTTGGACCATTCGCTCAGAGAACAAACCAACAGAATGCAGAGTGTTCCTGTCCTACAGTGTCTGCAGTACATTGCACACTGACCACCGTCTGATGGACTTGTAATCAAAAACGCTTACTTGGACAAACTCTCCCACAAAGGACAGGCATGTCCAACTGACTGGGGTATTGAATGGAAGGGTCAGGCCTATCTTCCACAGCACCAGGGACAGGTAGAACCTCAGTATGTAGGGACACTTGGTACCCACATACTTTGGAGGAGCTGGTTCGGATGGGAAAGTTCCTCAAGCATTAAAATTATGTATCAATTTCATCATGAATGATGTCATGACTGCCAACACGAGTGGCAATGGTGCTATGGTTTAAGAGAAAGTTAACACGACTGAATGTATTGACCATGAATGTAAAAAGTTCTGCATTGTGTTTATTCTTTTGTTTATGTGTTTTATTATGAATAAAGTTTATTTTTAAAACAAAGTATAAAGTTCTAGGCATACACACCAGCATAGTATTGAGGGTGTGTGGCATTGTCAATGGCACTTAGTCCAACCAAAACAGCTGCAATGTCCAGCCCGGTTTTCTACTAATCAATTTCCGTTAGACCCAAAAAAGATTCAGGTCTGTCCCTTTCATGCACAATCAATTGTGCTGTGAATGAAAAGCTAAGCAACTGGAAGGGCATGCATCTCCATTACTGCACGATCTCAGTAACCCTGGATCCCACATACTCTTACAAAAGCCACAGTGCATGAAGCAGCATAAGCTCACAATTTCAAAATCCATCCATAATGAGGACTCTGGTGCCGAGTTTTTAGATAGCTGAGTGCTTGACCAAGCTGGAACCGCTCTACCACACAAAAAGAGTCAATGTAGCACTGATCAGTGGCTACAGAATCTGATTGCCTTAAACCGGGGGTCGGCAACCCGCGGCTCCGGAGCCACATGTGGCTCTTTTACGTCTGTGCTGCGGCTCCCTGTTGCTTTGGGAAATAATTGGTTGTGGCGACCCTTTTCCTGGCACATCCGAACCGACTCACAATAAGATAGCCTACGGGGGTTTGCGAGCACAGAGCTTTGGAGCCTCTGCGCCATGGGGGGGGGGCAGGTTGAGGGAGGCTTAAAAGTGAGGCTGAAGATTTCGAATAAAGTTTTTTTCCTTCGACTGCAGTTACCGACTCCGTGTCGTAATTTTAGCGCTGCGTGTAGCACACCGCTACATGGTCAGTATTTAATTAATATGTATTTTATGTTAGTTTGTTAGTTTTTGAAATGTAAATCTAAATTTGAAGATTATGGTGATCTTGTACAATCTAAATAAGACGTTGTGGCGACCCATTTGCTGACACATCCGAACCGGCTCACAATTAGCCAGCGTTCAGGCTAAGGGAGATAGCCTATGGGGGTTTGTGAGTACGTGTCTTTTGCAGCATCCGCGCCCATGGGGGGCGGGTTGAGGGAGGCTTAAAAGCAAGGCTGTTTAGTTCGAATAAAGCTATCTTTGACTGCAGTTTACTGACTGCGTGTAGCAACCGCTACAACGTGTTTTTATCGCTGGCTGTCCAGAGGGGAGGTGCTGAAACGCTTTGTCGCGCGTCTGGAAGAAGTGAAAACTTTCCTGGGCAGCAAAGGGCTCAACTTTCCTGAGCTGGAACAGCCAGAGTGGCTGGAAAAGCTACACTTCATGGTAGACATGACAGCGCACCTGAACACGCTGAACACAGCTCTTCAACGGGGTAAGGACGTACAGCCCTGCACATGTTGGAGGATGTTTTGCATTCGAGCGCAAGTTGACGTTGCTTGCCAGAGATTTACAGAAAGGCACATTGTCTCACTTCCCCAATTTGAGAGAGTTCAAACAATGTCACGACATGATAAATTCGGAGTATTTACATTCTGCAATCATCGCAATGCAAACATCGTTTGGGAAACGCTTCTGTGAGTTCAGAGAGGAAAAAAACACATTATCCTTCCCGGTCACTCCCCTAAGCATCGATCCATCCCTACTGAATACGACTGCATTGTCAGGTGTGAGTCAACCTGAACAAGGATGATAAATATTTTAATTGCGTATTATTTTACGTATATTCATATGTTTTCATTGTTCAGTGAAATAGTCCTTTTATTTTTCAGGTTGACAGCTGGCTGACGTTATTTTTGGTTTGCTGCTGGCGGCAAATTTAAATTTGGCGTTTTTCATAAATACAAGAAGGACTCAAATAGACGTTGAGTATTTTACTTAAAAGTAACCTTCAACCCAACGTCTTTTTTTCGGAGTTCAAAATGTTTTTGTTGCATGCAGAAATGTAATTTCGTTTTCTCTGCAGGAGTTCATCAATTTCATAAATGCAACACATTATAGTTTATTTATACATAGCATAAAGGCAAAACAAAACGTTGTATGCAGTGTTATTTCATTTTAAATGTCAAACGGGTTTTGCGGCTCCCAGTGTTTTCTTTTCTGTGGGAAACGGGTCCAAGTGGCTCTTTCAGTGGTAAAGGTTGCTGACCCCTGCCTTAAACCAATCAACATCAACTGCTTGAACATCTTTGGAATAGCCCTACCAATGCTGGGAGAGCTGTGGTCAGCTAAGGACAGAACAAACTGCAAGCAGAGAATGCCACCGAGACAGTCACACTGCTGCCAACACTTCTACTGTATTACCCCACCCCCCACCTGGCTCTCCTGAGCTGTGGCAGGCATTTGAAGACCTTAACAGTGGGGCAGCACCAACATGAGGGCAACTGAGTATCTTCTTGTGGGACCAGAGTTTTGAACCTTGAGGAGCATCAATGGTTCCGTTCGTAGAGATGCAGCCTCACAGATTCAGTGACCCGGGATCAATCCTGACCTCTGATACTGTCTATGTGGAGTTTGCATGCTCTACCTGGTTTAATGTGGATTTATTCTGGTGTCTTCCCACATCACAAAGATGTACAAGTTGATAGTTAATTGGCTACTATAAACTACTCTCAGTATATGAGTGAATGATAGAATCTGGGGGAGCTAATGGGATTTGAGTCGGGTCAGTGTAAATGGGTGGGTGATGGTTGGCACGGATTCAGTGGGCTGAAGGGCCTGTTTATGTACTGTATCCCTCCATGATTCTATGAGTATGACCAATATCTAGTCCTACACTTTGAAAAACAGCCACTGCACTGTTCTCTATTGTTTAACTAATTTTGCATTCATGTTGCTACTGTCAATTTATTCATTTTTACTAACAAGCCAAACACATCAAGCATGATGGAATACTTTCCACATGCCTTCATGAATACAGCTCCAAGAAGCTTGACAGTATTCAGGACAAAGCAACCCACTTGATTGGCACTCCATCCACTACCCTGAACACTCCCTTCCTCCACCATCGGTGCACATTGACTGTCGTGTGTACCATCTCCAAGACCCCTTGCAGTTACTCACAGCTCTCCTTTGTGAGTCCCTGATTATCGAAGTAGCTGTTAGTTTGCTCCCTGATTAAAGTTTCAGACACTTCCCCCAGCACTAACATTATGCTGAAGTACAGTATAATTGCAGGTCTCTTACTCTATTTTGAAAACATTCTTGTATTATTTCCAATCCTTCAGCTAAATGGAAGGTGGTCACCTTTACTCAAACATCTATCTTTACTGCAGTAACACTCTACTGGAGAAACTCAGTGGATCAAGCAACATCTGTGGTGGTGGGAGGAATTGTTGACATTTTAGATCAAGCCCTGCATCAGGACTGTCTCTATCTATCTTTACTTCCCTCACTAGACTAAGATATCTAGGCTACATCCCCTCTTTAGCTGGAGACTTATGAATTTTAAGGACTGCCGGTCCTTCTAGTACCCCCTTCTTATTTATTATCTTCTCAGTTTACCATGGAACGGCAAAATTTTCTTCCTTGGTAAACACCAAATCATAATATATTTGTACCTTAGTTGTGCCTTCTAACTCCACTAACAGTTTGTTAATTTGATTTCTAATTGGTGAAAGATTCCTGTCACTATTACCCAAAGAAGGCTCCTGATTTCCTTTTATATCAGTATTAATTTATTTAAGTAATTGTAGTTAGGCCACAACTTGAGAACTGTGCACTGTTCAGGTCACATATTACAGGAAAGATGTGATTGGATGGGAGAGGGTGGAGAGGTGAAGACACAGTTTGAACTATTAGGAAATATTAGATAGGCTAGGGTTGGACATGCAAGAGATAGCAGATGCTGGAATCTGGAGCAATGCATAGAGCACTGAAGGAACTTAGCAGACCAGGCAGTGTCTAAGTAAGACCATAAGACATATGAGCAGAATTAGGCTATTCTGCCCATTGAGTCTGCCCTGTCATTCCATTGTGGCTGATTTATTATCCTTCTCAACTCTATTCTCCTGTCTTCTCCCCATAATCTGAGATGCATTTACTAATCAAGAACTTATCAACATCCATTTTAAATATAACCAATGACTTGGCCTCCACAACCATCTGTGGCAATGAGTTCCACAGATTCACCACTCTCTGGCTAAAGAAATTCCTCCTCAGCTCTGGACTAAGAGGACATTCTTGTACTTAGAGGCTGAGCCCGCTATTGGAAACATCCTCTCCACATCCACTCTATCTAGACCTTTCAAAATTCAGTAGGTTTCAATAAGAACCGTCCCCCCCATTCTTCTAAACTCCAGTGTGTACAGGTCAAGAGCTGAAACGCTCCTCATCCATTAACCCTGTCATTCTCTGGATCATTCTTGTGAACCTCCTTGGGACCCTCTCCAATGTAGGAAGTGGACAGTCAATGTTTCAGGTTGAGACCCTTCATCTGGACTGGAAAGAAAGGACAAGATAGCCAAAGCTGGAGATGACTTCTTTGGAGCACAGGAGGCTGAGGGAAAACTTCAGAATCAGAATCAGGTTTAATATCACTGGCATATGTCATGGAATTTATTGTCATGAAGCAGCAGTACAGTGCAACACATAATAATAGAAACTGTAAATTACAGTAAGAAATATATGTATATATATATAAATATATATATATGTGTGTGTGTGTGTGTGTGTGTGTGTGTGTGTGTGTGTATGTTAAATTAAATAAGTACTGCAAAAAGAGGGGAAAAAAGAAGTGAGATAGTGTTCATGGGTTCAATGTCCATTCTGAAATTTGATGGTGGAAGAGAAGAGCTGTTCCTGAATCATTGAGTGTGTGCTGTCAGGCTCCTTTACCTCCTCCCTGATGGTAGCAATGAGAAGAGGACACATCCTGAGTGTTGGGGGTCCTGAATGATGGGTGCCACCTTTTTGAGGCATTGCTCCTTGAAGATGTCCTAGATGCTGTGCAGGCTAGTGGCCATAATAGAGCTGACTGCAACTTTCTGCAGCTTATTTCGATCCTGTGCAGTGCCACCCCCCCCCCCCCGCCCCCGCCCCCATACCAGAGGGTGATGTAGCCAGTTAGAATGCTCTCCTCGGTACATCTGTAGAAATTTGTGAGTATCTTTAGTGATATACCACATCTCCTCAAACTCCAAAAGAAATATAGCTGCTGTCATGCATTCTTTGTAACTGCATTGTTGTGTTGGGCTTAGGGTAGGATCCTCAGAGATGTTAACACCAAGGAACTTGAAATTGCTTACTTGCTCACTCTTTCCACTTCTGATCCCTCTGACTTAATTGTGGAGTAAAAAGTTAGGAAGGACCTTGTACACTAAATAGAAAGGAGTTATTTCCTTTAGCTGAAGGGGTCAATAACCAGGGGTTGGGGGTCAAGGATGATAGGGATCTGGACTTGCTCTCTGAAAGGATGGTGGCCGATGGGGTATGGTACTAAGGTGTGTAATGTGCTACTGATGTGGTTCTGGCATATTAATACATGTTCAGCAGGTCAGACTATACACAGTCAGGAAAGAGGGAAAAGAATAGCAGGTGGAAATATTTCTACAGTATATACAGGAAGCAAGAGCCTGTTACCTACTGGAAGTTAGAGAATTGGATATTGAGAACAGAAAGCCAAATGGGAAATAAGGCCTTGTTCCTGGGTCTTGTGTTGGGTCTTATTGTAAGAGCACAGGAAGCTGCAGGCAGAGAGATCAGAGTGAGGGTGAGAGGGTGAACTAAAATAGCAGGACACTGGAAGCTCTGGGTCATCCCTGCAGAACGAATGCAGACAAATTGATTGCCCAGTCTATGCTTGCTAACTCTAACGTTCAGGAAGCCACACTGTGAGCACCAAGTGGAGAACATTTGAATTACACAACCACTGTACCATATCCTATCTATCACATGCTTTCACTCTATCAGAGAAATTCCCTTGGTTTTGCCCACTCTCTAGACTCACCTGATTCTTGTTTTCTCAGTTCCGATGAATGGACTGTCGTTGACAAAAATTAACTGTTTTTACAAATGCAGACTAACTCATTCAGACTTTGCAGCATTTTCCATTTTCTGCTTTTATCTGTTTTTCTTTTCATACGCCTAGTCTGCCCACCACATCACCATTAACATTACAGAGACCATAAACACAAGAGATTTTGCAGATGCTGGAAATCCAGAGCAACACACACTCCAGAGCTGGAGAACACAGCAGATCAGGCAGAATCTATGGAGAGAAATAAACAGTTGCCATTTTGGGCCAAGACCCTTCTTCAGCACTGGAATGGAAAGAGAAGAAGGTGGGGAGTGGTTAAGTACAAGCTAGGTAAGGGGGAAGGTGGATGAGCAAGGCGGGGGATGAAGTAAGAAGCTGGGAAATAATCGGTGAAAGACTGAAGAAGATGGAATCTGACAGTGGCAATGGAAGAAATGGAAGGAGGAGGAGATTGGCAAATGAGAATGGGTGAAGGGGAATGGAAAAAGAGAGAAAGGGAGGGGTAGAAATTACCAGAAGTTAGAGAAAGCAATGTTTATGCCATCAGATTGGAGGCTACCCAGACAGAATATGAGGTGTCGCTCCTCCAACTTGAGAGTGGCAATAGTGGAGACTACGGACAGCCAGAATGGGAATGGGAAATCAAATTGAAATGGGTGGCCACCAGGAAACCCCACCTGATGTGACAGATGAAGGTTCTTGATGAAGCAATCCCCCAAACTATGTCGGGTCTCGTCAATGTAGAGGAGGCTGCATTAGGAGCACCGGATACAGTAAATGACCCTGACAGACTCACCTGGAAGGACTGTTTGGGGCCCTGAATGACAGTGAGGGAGGAGGTGTAGGGGCAAGAAGCTTATTGTGCTGATAATGTTGCCATTAAGCCAGTCTGACTCATCCTATCACATACATTCCCTCCGTTCTAACACATCTCTCCCCCACTTTCACTCTACTAAAAACTAACTTCCATCTCTCTCTACCAATTCTGACAAAGGGTTGCAGACCTTTTTCCACATATGCTGCCTGACCTGCTGAGTGTTTCCAGCATTTCCAGAAAATGCATTATGTGGATATGTACTTGAAGAGCTATGACCTGCAGACCTAGTGCTGGAAGCTGGGATTGGGCTCCACAAGTTTGAAGTAGAGTATTGTATGAAACTCTTATTTAACATCTCCGAATATCCCAAAGCAACTAACAGTCAGTGAACTAATCTATCTAGTACATTTTTAAGGACAGAAAAACAACAGCTAATTTGTTTGCTTGCAGCCACTTTCCAAAAATTGAAATATGATAAGTTGAAATACCATTTTCAAGAAATTGGCTGAGTGATACCAAGAAACCAAGCTGAAGTCTACTGCTCTTCCCCTAAATAGTACCAGGAGATCTTTCAAGGCTCTTTCAAATGACTCTGTGAAAGAGAGTCCATTGGACACTATGGCTGTCTGTCAGTGTTCCTTTGGGAGACTTATCCTGGATGATGTTCTCAAATCTTTGGGGTGGAACTTCAATATAGCTTTCTGAGTGAAAATCTAGAATGTAGTCATGAATACCACTGATATATTAAGCTTCTCCCTCTGTTCTCCCACTCAACCAGCAGCAATCTTTCAAGGCAATGGGAAACAAAATTTTTGTTCCCTTCTTCATTCCGTGACTAGCTGGCCATCTTCAGCACAGTGATAATCCCTTCACGTAACCATTTTCCCTATAAGGGCTAGAAGGTGACCACTGGGAGGCTATTCAACTTAGAAATACAGTATAACTGAGCTCAAGTGCACCTCACCCGTCGTGTTCACTTCGTAAGAAGGACAGCGAGGAGCATCAGGAGCCGTGGACGCTTTCCCTACTCCAGGGGCAACTGGTCGCTTCACAGGTCTAAGCCTGCCTTCTCTCAGTTGCCAGGTCTGCCTGATTGCACCTCCATTCCAGGAGGGGAGGGGATTGAAACAGTTCTCCTTTCTCCTCAATTACCAGCCTATTTGCGTTTAGAAAGAAAAAAATGCAATCGAGTTTCTTTGAAGGCCTTGTTCTTTATGGAATGGCATGCGCGGTGATATGAAGCCCACAGTTTGATGTAGGTGTCTGCCCCGAGGGCTATATATAAGGAGAGGAAGCGGCAGATTTCCTGTATTAATGCTGGCACTGAAGGGGCCGAGTGTAAACAGAGTCTCTGTGAGGTGTGTGTGTGAACCCACAGAACAGGCCATCTATTCACCAGGGTACAGAGAACTCACTCGTACACTCCAGACTCCCCACCCCAGTGCGAAACAGAGTGTCCTGTGTGGGCAAGGGAGTGCAGGAAGTGCTGTCTGGGTCTTTCGGCAGTCTGCGATCGAGATGCAGCTGTGGTAAATTCCCATTCCATCATCACCAAATATTTTCCACACTTTGCTCAAATTTTTCTGCTCTATGTTCATTCACCGTTTCCATTCACACAAGCGCGTAAATGCGTTTCTTTATAACTTTCACTTCTGTCGCCGAGGCAGTTCTGTCCCGGAACCCAGCCGGCAGTGTTTATTTTAGTTCAATTCAAGCAAGCGGCAGGAAAAGTTTTCGTTACAATTTTTTTCTTAAATTATGGAAATCACGTCTCTAAAGCAGAATGTTCCTCGTTCCCCTTAATATTCTTCTGTCGAAGCTGCTTTTTGCTCGTTTCCACGCGTGGCAGTTCCGCAAGCTTCAGCCGGGATGGCGCTCAAGGGGCCAATCTTCAATAGAAACACAGAGGGCTGTTGGGCAGCATGGACGTCGTGGGTGTACCCAGCAGGGGTCACTGGATCGCCTGTCAGGAGAGCGGGAGCGCCGGCTGATTTCCGCGGGTTATAGCGGACCTTCGCTTCGATGACGAGTCAACAGGGTCTAACTCTAAAGAAAGTGCGATGACAGTAAGATCGCTCGTGTTGCATTGTAAGGATTGTAGGGATAAATTTGGTGGGGGGGGGGGTGGGAGAATATAGTGGTACCGATCCAGTCTGAACCCAGAATTGAGATGCTGCGTAATGAGATCCCGCTTTGGAGGTCTGGGTGCGGGGGCTTCGCCTAACTGGGCTCCCTAGCTCAAAGAGGATGCATTTGCGGGCATAAACTCCCCTCGTTCACCAGCATACCCAGCACAGGAGGCAAAGAAACCCAGGCAGCAAATCCACCCTGGATAGAAGGTGTAACCACAGAAGAGAAAATAAATGAAACTTATAAACATTTCGAGCTATTCGCCGAACAAATACTGAGTTGTCCTTCTCCCTGGATATTCAGGAGGTTCTGGATTACCACGTGGACATGGCAACCACAACCTTTAACTTCAGTGACCACTGTGTCCTTAGCAACCCTGTCATCCTCCCACGTGTTCAGCTCCTCAGCCTCCTTTTGGTCCTTTCATTAGAACTTTAGCATTCTCCTTCAGCTGGCTTTTTGACCTACCCACCCCCCATCCTATTTACAGTACCTCCCTTTTCAGCCTTCCCAGTTGCCTCTTTCCCTCTGAGCTACCTGGTTCCACAACAGAAATCTATAAACTCCTCCTACACTACAGGAATTGACTCTGCAAATGCTCCTTAGCTAACTGCACCATTGAGTCAGCTAGACCAGAAGGACCCTAGGTGACTATTGACTTGAGTTGGATTAACATATCTCATCTGGATATTGATATTGACTTTAGTACATCTGAATTAGCAAAGAAAAAAAATCCAGGTTACCCACTCTTGACTAGTATTGACAGAGAGAATGATGTTTCTGTGGGGCAGAGTCCAAAAAAGTAGGGGAATGAACATAAAGTCCCACATAAATCCAGCAGGAAGTTACTGATAGAGGTTTTTACTTCAGAGAATGCTTGAAATATATAACATTGCCACCTGGAATAGTGAGGAGAATAGCATAGATGTATTTAAGAGGAACTCAACAACCAAGAGGGAAGGACAAATAGGAGATGCAGATTGAATAAGGTGAAGTAGAGTGCCTGGGGGCTCATGTGGAGCATAAGTATTTACATGGCTCTTTTGACCAGTGTTCTACAATGAACAGAACAAGTAGGAATAGGAGTAGACCAACCAGCCCTTCAAGCCAGCTCCACAATTTAATAAGATTTTGGCTGATCTAATCTTGGTCTCAGTTCTACTTTTCTGTCCACTCCCCAAACCAAAGCTCTGTCTCTGATTTGAATTCAATGCGCCGGGGTAGAGAATTTCAAAGTTGCATGATCCTCTGAGGTAAGAAGTTCCTCCCCATCCCTCTTTGAAACAAATGACCTCTTATCCCTACCTTAACTAAAGTGATTAAAACTGTGCGTGGTACTCCAGGTGTGTGGTTTCACCAAAACCCTGTGCAGTTGTAACAAGGCTTTCTTACTTTTCTGTTCCACCTCCCTTGGAATAAAGGACAACTCCAACTTGCCTTCCAAATTACTTACTGTATTTTGTATGATCTCTCAAAATATCAGCAATCAATAGTCTCTCTAATTAGTATTCTGCTTTCCTATTTCTCTACAAATATTCATCCACCACAGTTTTACCCACTTGCTTAATCTGTTTACATTATCTTGTGCAGAAATCTTTCAGTGGCATCTCTTTTGGAACTCCAAATCCACTAGCTTTCCTTTATTCACAGTGCTAGTTGCACACCGAATTTGACAAACACAATTTGCTCTTCACAAAACAATATTGACCCTAACAAATTATATGATGATTTCCTATGTATGGTGTTACTACTTACTTATTAATAGATTTCAGCATGTTTTCCATGTACAGATCACTGTAGGAGACACAACAGATGATGGATCTCTGGTACAACACACGAGCTGAAGAAACTCAGTTGGTCAGGCAGCGTCCGTGGAGGGCAATGAGCAGCCGATGCTTCAGGTCATGGCCCTTCATCAGATGAGTCCTAACAATGGGTCTCGACCTGAAATGTCAACTGTTCATTTCTCCCCATGGATGCTGCCTGACCTGCTGACTTCTTCCAGCTCCTTTGTGTGTTGCTGTAGTTCCCTGTCTTTTTTTCCTACTTTTCTTCAATATCTGTATTACATTTGGAGTTTTCCAATCTGCTGGAGCATTTAAGTAATCTTGAGAAACTTGGAAGATCATAAAGAATGAACCCAATATCTCAGAAATACAAAAGATCATAAGATCAGCCACAAACCAAACAGGGAAGAGCCCTGGTGTCTGCAAAGCTATGGGCTGTCGGAAATATGCAGAGTAGAGTTATTGGCAACACTGCCAATTGGAACTCATCAATCCAGCTAACATTAGGTGATTACTGAGGGTCCAGAGAAAGAATGACTGTGCAGTTTTGCATGGACTCTGGGCTTCTCCACACTGCAGGATGCTGCATTGCACTGGAGGCATAAAAAGCAGTATACTTGAAAGAGAAGATTGCTATGTCAGGTTGGCTGCTTGTTTGTAGGGTTGCTCACTGGACCTGGAGGTTAGATCATAAACGTTTCACCACCAGTTGAGGTGACATAATGAGTGCGCACTAATGATGTCACCTTAACTGGTGACAAAACATTTGCAACCTAACCTCCAGGCTCAGCAAACAATCCTACAAACAAGCAGTACACATTAGCTCAGAGATACCCCACAACTGAATGAACATCCTTTCCGTCAATGTCCAACCCCAAGCGACTGCTGGCAGAAAATCCCATTGATCTCTCCGTCATATCCTAGTACCAGTTTTCAGACTTCATCCTGTGGCTGGCTGTTATGCCAGCTGTATTCACCCATCAGGGCAAACCAAAGGAAGGTGGCTGGGTGAAGTGGGCATTCCACTGACCACAGAGCCTGTGAATCTAATGAACAAGCCACCTATATGAAGGCCACTCCCTATCTGACAGAACAGACCACAGGAGTGCTCAAACATTTCTCTTGCTTATCTCACTCTGCAGTACTCAGTGGAGCAAGTCTCAAGAATTTTCAGTGGCTTCAGAACCTCACCATCAGGTGGACTCAGCCTTCAGCATTAACCAAGCTGAGAGCTGGCACAGAGCAGGCAAAGGAGGAGGAGAAAGGGCATCTTAGAGAGTTTCTTTCTTACTGGACTGCCTGTGACCACCTCACCAGTCCGAGTTACCCACTTTGGCTCCATCTGGCACAAAAGGTGGGCTTTCCTGGTGGCCACCCATTTTAATTCCACTTCCCAATCCCATTCTGACATGTCAGTCCATGGCTTCCTCTATAGTCAGGATGAGGCCACTCTCAGGTTTCAGGAGCAACACCTCATATTCCACTTGGGTAGCCTACAACCTGACAGCACAAACATTGATTTCTATAACTTCCTATACTTTATTCCCATTCCCCTTTCTTTCTTTTTCCACTCCCCGTTCTGGCTCCTCTCTTACCCCTTCTCTTCCCCTCACCTGCCCATCACCTTACTCTGGTGTCCCTCCTCAGTTCCTTTCTCCCATGGTCCATTATACTGTCCTATCAGATTCCTTCTTCTTCAGCCCTTTGCCTCTTCCACCTATCACCTCCTAGCTAGCCACCTCCTACCCCATGCCCCACCTACCTGGTTTCACTTATCATTTGCTAGGTTGTACTCCTTCCCCTCCTTTTATCTTCTTTTTCTGGCTTCTTCCCTCTTCCTTTCCAGTCTTGATGAAGGGTCTCAACACAAAACGTTGGCTGTTCATCCTCCCTATAGATTCTGCCTGACCTGCTGAGTTCCTCCAGTATTTTCTTGTTGTACACATAACCAAAATCTCACTTCCTCCTTCATCAATAGTTCCCATCTTTCTCTGGCAACTGCTTGGCCACAATGCTCAACTAAAAGTAAACACAAAACCAATATACTACACCAAGTTTATAATTCGAAGCAAGTCAAATTCCACACAAAGGTTAATTATTTCTCTAGTTTATTCCCTTTGAGTCTGCCTTCCATATACTTTTCCCACCCTTTGCCTTTACACAGTGCCACTATGGCGTCTGCAGCATGATCAGTGGAAGGATGCTGATACTTAAGTAAAGGAGGTGCGAATGGCTTTTAATCGAAACCTGGAGCATCTCCGTGCCTAGAAAGCCAAGTTACAAACTGTACTTTCTCAGCGCAGATACCAGGCACTCAGAGTGACTGGCAGACAGGCAGCAACAGAAGTATTGGATGGATTACATTGATGAGATCATGAACACTGTCACCCAAAAGTATCACCAGTGCCAGTGCTGAGACTGGAATCTGTCAGAGGCAATCTTTGGAACCTTGATCCAAGGTGGCAGCAGTCTGAGTTTCATAACAAAGTTTGTATGCCAGAAATATGAACTTGTAATCTAACATTCATGCATGGCATCCCTATCAAATTCCTTCCTTTTCAGCCCTTTATTGTTTCCACCTATCACCTCCCAGCTTCTCACTTCATTCCCTCTCCTCCACCCACCCATCTTTCCCCTCATCTGGCTTCACCTATCACCTTCCAGCTTGTACTCCTTCCCCTTCGCCTTACGTTCTTATTCTGGCTTCTTCCCTTTCTGTTCCAGTACTGATGAAGGGTCCCAGCCTGAAATATTGACTGTTTATTCTTCTCCATAAATGCTGCCTGACTTGCTAAGATCCTCCAGCATTTAGTGTGTGTTGCGTTGAATGGATTCTATTTGTACTGTCCAATGATTCCACTATTTCCAACATTTGTTCCACCATGGCCCCATCAGAAGGTGGCAAATCCATAGTGAAATCCATGGCAACATGGGACCATGGGTGATGGGGTACCAGTAGGGGCCATAGGAACCCAGAGGGCTGCTGTTTGGAGGAACAGGACTTTGCACATTGAGGGCAAACAGCAATGAACTGACATACAACTGCAATCATGGTGGGTCACCAGAACCGGCGTCACACAAAATTTAGAGTCCATTGTGCAGCTGGATGGCTGGTGAGGAGTGTACCCACTCGAGTGTCTCAGAATGCATAGCTGCCAGCACATATGTGCAGTTGTCAGTTGTGTCGGCTGGAGCAGGCTCATGCTTTAAGACCTGGCAGATCTGCTTCTCAAGATCCCAGATGATTGGGGTGAGGATGTGCAAGCATGGAATGATGGGCCAAGGGTTGATATCCATCTCAGCTATGATAGAGCATCCACCTTAGTATTCTTGAATTGATAGGAGGTGGTCATTCAACAATGGTATGCGCTTTCTCTGAGTCCATGGTTATGTGTTGGTGTGAAAGGACATAACCCACAAAGGAAATGAGTGGGGCAGGGAACTGGCATTTTTCTGACTTGCAATACAGTTGTTTTTTGAGGAGATGCTGAAGGATTGATTGGACATGACAGATGTAGTCTTGAGGGTCCTTGGAGAAGATGAGGATGTCGATGAGGTAGAAGAACACATACCCGTGTAGCATGTCTCAGAGGATCTCGTTGCCGAAAACTTGGAAAATGGCTGGACTGTTGGAAAGTCTGAAGAGCTTCACTAAGCACTATAATGTAAACAAGGACTGTGGATGAGAGCTGGGTTTAAATAGGCTGCAGGTGATGAGTTGCAAACAAGTGACAGATGATGCTGTTAGCTGGGATGTTCCTGTCTTTGTAGGCCTGATGGTATCACTCTCTTATGTCCCCTCACATGCTGCAACTCCACAATACCCTGGTTAGACCACACTAGGAATATTGTATTCAGTTCTGGTTGCCTCATTATAGGAAGGATGTGGAGGCAGAAGGGATTTACCAGGATACTGCCTGGATTAGACAGCATGTCTTCTGAGGATGGGTGAGCTAGGGCTTTTCTCTTTGTAGCGAAGGAGGATGAAAGATGACTTGTTAGAATTGAACAAGATAAGAGGCATAGATAAAGTGGACCACCAGAGACTTTTTCAGGAGATGGAAATAGCTAATACAAAGGGGCATAATTTAAAGGTGATTGGAGGAAAGTTTGTCAGACATCTTTATTTTACAAAGAATGATGGTGATGAAGCAGATACGTTAGAGACATTTAAGAAATGCTTAGATAGGCACATGGATGATAGAAAAACATAGGGTAATGTAGGAGGGAAGAGTTAGATTGATCTTAGTTTCTAAGGTCAGCACAAAAGCATGGGTCAGAGACCCTGTATTGTGCTGTAATGTTCTATGTTCTATGTTCTACATCCTTCAATCCATTCTCAATCCAGGCATTTGTTTGATCAAGACTGTTCCATTTGCAAATACACAATATGGCTTCTGAGCAACATTTAATCTCTTGGCAATATCACTGACTGAACACTCCATTCAATTGGTTTAGTTTTTTCTCTCTTTAACAGATTCAGTAACATACCATGTTATACCACCATCAAAACAACAAATTAGCAAGATTAAGGCAACCAGGTTGCCAGCTGGCAATTTCTAATCTTGCTGTTGCAGGCAAGGTGTCCAAATTTGGGTATATCACTGTACAAGGCCAGAATCAGTTGGCTTGCCATATTAAAGGAAATTCTATCTTGCAGATTTCCCGGTGAACAGCAAACTAGTATAGCTCTGAAAATCAAAACTGAACCCATAATTTTATGGAAATATTCACTAAAGCTCTCAAATTACATCACAGTTCCTGACTGGTTTTGTTAATAGTTTACAAGAAAACTATCTTAATTAACTGTAACTGTCACCTGCAATTAATCTTCCTTTTACACCCTTGTTTATGCATTCTACTTGTAAAAGGGTGCATTGTCCAGCACATTGCTGGGAGAACAGCGTTCAGTTTTACACCTTTACAATGGTTATTCTGATGAATTCTTTGAGAAGCTGATGAATGTAGCAATGGTGAAGTGTAATGGGCCTAATGTACAGAGGCTTTTGGAAGGTCCTTTAACAACATTCTACACATGATTCAGAGAACATTGGGGGATATAGAATGAGGGGAATAATGGCTAATTGGATTGCAAACTGGTTAAAAGGGATTAAGGATGTTCCTTTGTGTTACTGAAAATAGGTAGGAGTGTTCTACGGGATTCTATTCTGGCATCACTTCTGATCACCAATGATTTAAATGTGGGGCCTGGTGTGCCTGATGTGCATATATGCAGATTATCTTGAAAAAGGGAAAATAACTAATTAACTGAGGATAAAAAAAATGTGAGGGATTATAAGAGTGGAATGGGAAAAACATTAGTGTGGAAATGCAGAGGGATATGGATTTTCAAGGAATTGATAACATCACATTACGTGGATAAAACATTTTGGAAGGAAAGCTAACTGAATGGAGATTTATGGAAGGAGGCATAAGATTTAGATTTGAACCCATATAGTATTTTTTCATTTAGGTAGCTCTATACTGTGGAGTTCTGAACCATGCTATAGAAACAGTATTTAAGCAACGGAGGTCACAACAAAGATCTACAAAAGATGTTGTTTAGTATGGCAAAATACAGGTAAGTTGATGATAAAATTGGGATTGTTTTCATTTGGAAGTTGCAGGATGATTTAATTGAGGTATTTGAAGTAATAAACAGAACATTTAGTGATTGAAGGGTCAAGACTAAAGTTAAATATCATTAAAGTATCAGTGATAGACAATAAGTTAGGACTTCCAAGTCCATGAAATAAACATTTAAGATAATGCCTAAAGAAAAGATGTGACAATATTGAATAAACAAAATAGGAATAAGGGGAGATTGAGAGGGGACGGGCACATCTGTATTGTCCACCCTAAATATTAATTCTTAGTTTATTAGAAAAGAATCTGTAACTTGTTCCCGAGTTTCACTGATTGCTCTTTCTATCTGAGTTATTTCTTCTCACCTTCCCATTATTTATTTTTATTGCCTAACAGTATGCCCTCTTCCCTAGAGCATACACAGAGTTCTTAGCAAGCAGTTTCAATGTCTACCTTCAGTGAATAAAGAGTTTTATGCCCACAAATATCCATCACTAAACACAAGCATTATCTGTAAAAGCCTCCATAACTAGTTCCAGCTCTGAACTAATGCAGATCAAAGACAGCACTGGATAAATATTAATGCCAATACAAAATGTACTGGAAACAGGATGTGTACCAGGGCTGAATAAGGTCATTTTCTTTTCCTTCTCAAAAGACAAATAGATTAAGTGCAGGAAACTTCGGATTTTTACTGGTTATGTTAGATAATTCGTTTGGCCCAACCTTGTGTAGCCACATGCTCCAAGAAAGTATCCTTAGTCAACAGCAGATCCTATTCTCTTCTTTCTGAATGTATTAGTGTTCATCTGCACAAGGATTCCAAGCATAATATTATTGTGGTCAGTCAAATTCCAGCAGTTGAAGAGCCTTCCTTTTCTTCATGGGAAGATAAACTGCTTCCAACATTTTGTGATGTGGTATTACTTCTCCCTTTGATAAGACAATTTTTTGAGTTAAAAAATCTTAAGAAAGAGCCTCTCTCATCTCCTTCAGTGTCCAATTACAATTTAGATCTTTTCAAAATTCAGAGACTGGCTTCTTGTGGTTTATCATCTATATTTGTTCCTGATATCTTTAATAACCATTGATGATCCCATCTGAATATGAAGATATGAGACCAGCAATGAACGAGAGGTCACCAACTAACATTGCCTACATTGTAATTTTGAGGATTAGGAAATAACAATACAATCTACTTCAGAGAAGGGAACTCTCATTCTTTTTTGATAGAACTCAATTTCACCTTTCCATTTTAAATTTAATACCCCAAATTTTAACTCAATTCCTCTTGTATTTCCTGGACTGATTTTTCAGAAAATTGCCAGACATTTATCCTATTTGAAATTTTAAACATCTCTGTATGATCTATAGCAACAAACAACCCACTGAATGAACTCAGTGAGTTAAGCACCATCTGTGAGAGGAAAAGAATTGTTGATGTTTTGAGTTGAAACCCTGAATTAGGAGTTCTGAGGAGAGAGAATGTGTGAGAGGTGAGAGGTGGACCAAGGAAGGGTGAAAGATAATGGGCTATGAGTGAACTGAAACAGCCACATAATTATTAAGTATTTTGAGGAGGCAATCCAGGAAGCACAGTTTCCATGGGCAAGTAAGGTAATAATTGGTAGGTAGAAAATCATCATCGCAAAACACAAAGAGAGGTTAGGATAAAGCTTCTAGGCATGCAATACCCATCAGAGTAACAAAAGTTGAATCCACAACAAGTTTCTATAAAGATAAATACTTGAAAAATGAAAAGAATAATATCAAGTGCAGAGAGAAGAAATTGTGGAGAAGAATTGTGGGGTGGAGCTGAATATGTATTTTTTCAGAGTGAAAGAGAAAAGCAACATAGAAAGGGTACAGTTAGTGATGGAGAAAGCGAGAGGTATAGAAAGGAAGAATACAGGTGTAATGGGTCATATGAGGGGGAATGATTTTGCATTTCTAGTGCCTTATTGTTGATCTCAAAATGACTGACCATGCCCAGGTTATAAATGCCCAGACACCCCTACGTAGAAATGGGCTACCATTTTATTATTAAATTCAAAAGCCTGACTTATGTACATACAGTATAGTCCTTCCTACAAAGGGTAGAACTAGTTTCCTCTCTCTCTCCCACCCCCCCACTCTCTCTCTCTCTCTCTCTTTAATAATTACTCCCTCTTATCAGTCTGGTGTGTGTTTGATGCCATACATTATAACACTGTGGGGGTGTGGTTCCCATATTGAGTGATCTTTGTGGATTTTCCAACTTCAGACAAAATTGACTTCAGTTCGTCTGTGAAAACAGAACCCATTTATTTTATCCAGGGATTTTTGTGAAGTGAAATCATTGTAAAGTAGGCAAGGTAGTTATCAACTGTACATAATAAGCTACACAAACTATAATGTTGTAATGATGTATTTTAATGATGTCTACAGAGGGATAAAATTGATCCAGAGCATCAGGGAGAATTTCTGGGCTCTTCTTCAAAATAATGCTTTCCCAGCCATCTGAAGGGGAAAGCAGAGCCTGTGTTTAACATCCCAGTTGCAAGATGGTATCCCAAAAAGGGTTACATTCTCTCAGGATTCCATCAAAGTGTCAATTTAGATTCTATGCTCAAATCTTAGACGAGCTGCTTGAATCAAGTCTCAAGGATTGAGTTTAAGGAGACAACTATTTGAAAGATTTTGTGTGTGTGTGTTGCTCGGATTTCCAGCATCTGCAGATTTTCTCTTGTTTGTGATTTAAAGCTATGTCTTCAATCAGGAGCAAGTATTGTCTAGCTGAAGCTTTGGGAGTAGGGAATTTATAAACTCGGTAGTAATTCACCCAATTATCTAAATGACAGGGCAACACTTTAATATACATAGCAGCCAGGAGCTATTTACTTATCAGCTTTAGAGTGCTAGCCTGTCAGTTAGATAGACTCCAGGACTTTCTACCACTTGAATTGAAAGCAATTCTCTTTACTTCTTTAACCGTTCCTCAGGACTGGCTTCTGTGAGTTCTGAGGTGGCTAATGTGACCAATGGGGACCGGTGGAGTTCACCATAAGCGGGGCCGGAGCCATTTGCCAGGGCAGGTGGGTGGGTAGCACAGAAGGTGGTGTGCTTCAATCACTGTTTTCACTAAGCTTCCATGTTCTTGAGGTTCCTAACAGGATGTTTTATGAAGTGGCCAGGAAATCACAGCTTTTTTGAGGAGGTTTTGAGAACATCCTTGAAGGGTTTCTTCTGGTCCCCCTTGTAATCTCTTATTGTGACAGATCTTAGGCTACAATGCAGGTTTTGAGAGTGTGGTGTTAGGCATATGAACAAATGTGGCCCACTTACTGAAGCTGCCTTCGTGTAATATAGTCTCGATGCCGGGGACATGGGCCTGTGAGCAGATGCTGACCTCAGTCTGAATGTTATGGATTGAGTTCCTGCTTAAGTGATTTGTGCACATAATCCAGACTGACATACTTGCACAGTTCTGAAGGAGTCAGTCCTGCCTGTTGGACATGCAGTCTTTCCAGTAAAACATTAAACTGGGACCCTTCTTTTCTGCCTCAGTGGACTTTCATCAGTTTGCAGTACTATAGGTATCTTTCCAATATTCCAGCCAGCATTACTCCTACCAAGTGCAACTAATGTGCTTGCTAAATGAATTTGCTGTTGGTGTTATCTTACTGTACAGAAAGGGATTTTTTCTTAGGAAATATCCTAATTTTAATTTTTTAGGAAATTACAGGAACAGAATTCAAAAAAATTCATTCCAAATAACGCTCTTTGGGAACTAATAGATTTATATCTGCAATTTCTCTCTACTCTGCTGTCTCATTAGAGCTAATAATCCACTTAAATGAGAGCCAAAGTGCGTTAGAATTCTGCTTTTCCTTGTGCCATCATAATTATGCTTCATTGTCAGTTCCAGTTCTGTTACTGCTTGTTCAGTGCACACTAAATCAGTTTACATTATGAATTAAAATTCAATGACTCTTCCCTTGTTCCTGAGCAGGAAAGGAAAGGAGGGGCCTTTGCAGTTAAAATAACAGCCACTGGATCGCCCTTGCAACTCAACATCCTCTTCACAGAGAGGTGAGTGTGAAAGCCATGATTATTTAGAGAAAAGTCAAGCTATCCAAGTCTTAACAAATAAAAGAATTTGAAATGTGTCTCATTTGAGTAAGGATATGAAGAGGGCCTAACAGGACCACAAGGGCACAGGCGAGCAATTCTATGTTACATACAGAAGTGTATGAACAGACTTTCTGCACTCTGTTTATATGATTTTAGAATTATATTTTAATTAATGGCCAGGCATTTTAAGACAATTCCTTAGATTAGAACTGTGACTGAATTCAAAATATTTCTCGGACATCTTGAGGTTATGAAAGGTGTTATATACAACACAGTCTTCTTGTCTTCACTTCTGAGAAACTGCAGCTGGAAGAATTAAGCACCCCGTCAATCAGATAAGATACAGAGACAAAACAAACACAGAGGGGAAAGGCAGACACTCACTCAGAGCAGCAGGCAATACTCTTAGTGGATTAGAACACAATGTCAACCTTAACCACTATGGCCCTTTTAATTTTATTAAACAAATTCCTGCAGTTTGGGAGGTCTGGCCTCCATTAACCTGTCTCTTCCAACTAGAGATGCTGTTTAATTATATGGCGATACATCTTGATATGAATTCAGATTTGGAGTAGATAGCATAGCTTATCTGAAATTCCTTCTCCTGCTTTATAATGCAAGATGAGATACCTCAACATTGGCTCAACTTACATGGACCATAGAACAGTACAGCACAGGAACACGTCCATCAGCCCGCCATGTCTGCACCAACGATGATGCCAATTTAAACAACCCCATCTGCCTGTACATGACCCGCATCCTTCCATTCCCTGCCTGTTCCTGAGTCTGTCTAAATGCCTCTTAAACATTGCTATTGTACCTGTTTCCACCGCCTCCCCTGGCAGTGTGTTCCAGGCACCTAGCACACTGTACCCTGACTATCCAGAGCACTCTGACTGGTTACATCACCTCCTGGTGTGTCGTCTCCAATGCACAAGGTCAAAAAAGCTGCAGAGTTACAGACTCAGCAGCTCCATCATGGGCACTAGCCTCCCCACCACTGAGAACATCTTCAAAAGATGGTGTCTCAGGAACGTGGCGTCCACCATTAAGGACCCTCACCATCCAGGACATGCCGTCTTTTTGTTATTACCATCAGGGAGGAGGTACAGGAGCCTGAAGATGCACGCTCAACATTTTAGGGACAGTACCTTACTATTTTACTATTTTTGCCCTACTTATTCAGTTTTCATATATATATTATTTTAACTTACCGTAATTATTTATGTATTGCACAGCACTGCTGCCACAAAACAGCAAATTTCAGGACATACTGATAATAAACCTGATTCTGATTGTATGTGTTGAGAAAAAACTTCTCATGTAATCTCCTTTAATCCTTCCCCCTCTCACTTTAAAACTATGGCTTCCAACATTAGACATTTCACCCTGGGAAAAATACTCTGACCATCCACCCTATCTATGCGCTTAAAATTTTATTTACTTTCATCAGGTCTCCCCTCAGTCTCTGATGCTGCAGAGAAAACAATCCACATTTCTCCAATCTCTCCTTATACTCCAATTCAGGTAGCATCCTGGTGAACCTCCTTAATACCTTCTCCAAAGCCTCCACATTCTTCCTATAGCGTTGACTAGAAAAGCACACAGCATAAAGGTCCATCTTCTCTTTGTTACCTTTGGGCAGGAGGTATAGAAACCTGAAGTCCCACACAACCAGGTTCAAGAATGACTTCCCTTTAACCATTGGACACTACCCTAATTACTGCAGTTTAGCCACATTAACACTTGGCGCTTTTTCAGTTCTAAATGCGTCGTTCCTTGTAAAAATTGTGTATAATTTATGTTCAATTTATGTTTATTCCTGTCACTTTCAGGAAGTTATGGACTTGCATGTCATGATCCTTCTGTGCATCAATGCTCTTTTCGGTGCAGACATGTAATGTATACTTTTCTCCTGCTTTTGACCTCCCAAAGTTCAACAGCTTACACTTGTCAGGATTAAATTCCATCTGCCATTACTCTGCTCAAATTTCCAACTGATTTATATTTTGCTGTATCTCTTGACAACCTTTCTCATTATCTACAACTTGCTAATCAGACCACCTACATTTTCATCTACATACATCACAAACCATAGAGGTCTCAGCACTGATCCTTGTGGAACACCTCTACTGGTCTCTTGCATTTTGACCTCAAGTCACCCTTCCACCATTATCGTCTGTCTTCTAGAGCCAAGCCCAAACGTACCTGGATTGTATGTTGTCTACCAGATGGCAGAGTCTGGGACATTTCGGATCGAGTCCACAGCATTCTTAAGTGGGAGGGTGAACAGCCAGATGTCTTGGTCCACACTGGTACCAAAGATATGGGTATGAGGAGTGACAAAGTCCTGCAAAGTGATTCCAGGGAGTTAGGTGCTAAGTTAAAGGACACGACCTCTAGGGTTGTGATCTCGGGGGTGCTACCCATGTTACATGCTAGTGTGGCCAGATACATTTTAACACTTGGCCAAGAAGATGGTGCAGGAGGGAGGGCTTCAGATTTTTGGAGCATTGGGCTCTCTTCCAGGGATGGAAGAATCTGTACAGAAGGGATGGTTTGCATCTGAACTGGAAGGGGACAAATATCGTAGCAGGAAGGTTTGCTAGTGGCTGCACATGGTGGGGGGGGGGGGAAGGTTTAAACTAGAGTTGTAGCGGGATGGGAAGCAGAGCACCAGAACAGAGAGTGGAGTGATTGTGGGGAAAGCTGTTGTTAATCTGACAAAGTCAGGAATCAAAAGATTGAGCATTGTTCTGAGCTGCACATATTTCAAAGCAAGGAGGAAATGCAGGAAAGGTGGATGAGCTCAGGGCATAGATCAGCATATGGAATTATGATGCTGTAACTATTACTGTGACTTGGTTGCAGGAGGGGCAGGACTAGCAGCTCAATGTTCTGGGGTTCCATTGTTTTAGGCGTAATAGAGCGGGAGGAACTAAAGGGGGAGGAGTGGCATTACTAGTCAGGGAACGTGTCACGGCAGTGCTCAGTCAGGACAGACTAGAGAACTTGTCTAGTGAGACTTCATGGGTGGAACTGGGAGATAAGAAAGGTATGACCACACTAGTGGGATCATATCATAAGGCAACCAACAGTCTCTGGGATTTAGAGGAACAAATTTGTAGAGAGATTGCAGGCTATTGCAAGAAACAAAAGGTTGCGATAGTAGGTGATTTTAACTTTCCACATGTTGACTGGGACTCCCATACTGTAAAGGACTGGATGGGAAAGTGTTTATTAAGTGCCTTCAGGAAAGTTTCCAGTACATAGAAGTCCCAACAAGAGAGTGTACAATACTTGATCTTCTATTAGAGAATGAGATAGGGCAGGTGACAGAAGTTTGTGTAGGGGATATTTTGTATCTAGTGATCATAATGCCACTAGTTTCAAGGTAATTATGGGAAAGGACAGGTCTGGTCTTCTGGTTGATATTCTAAATTGGATAAAGGCCAATTTTGATGGTATCAGAAAGGATCTGACAAGTGTGAATTGGGACAGGTTGTTTTCTGGCAAAGGTGTATTTGGTAAGTGGGAGGCCTTCAAAAGTGAAATTTTGAGAGTACAGTATTTGTATGTTCCTGCCAGAATGAAAGGCAAGGGTGACAGGTTTAAGGAACCTTGGTTTTTGAGAGATATTGAGGCCCTGGTTAAGAAAAAGGAGGTGCATGGCAAGTACAGGCAGGCAGGCAGGAAAAAATAAGGTGCTTATGGAGTATAAGGAATGCAAGAGAACACTTAAGAAGGAAATCAAGAGGGCTAAAAGAAGGCATGAGGTTGCTCTAGCAGTTAAGGTGAAGGAGAATCCTAAGGGCTTCTACAGGCACTGTATGTTAAGAGCAAAAGGATAGCAAGGTACAAAACTGGTCCTTTGGAAGATCAGACTAGTAATCTATGTGTGGAGCTGAAAGAGTTGGGGAAGATGATTAAATGGATTTTTTGCATCTGTGTTTACTCGGGAGATGGACACAAATCTATAGAAGTGAGGCAAAACAGCATCGAGGTCATGGACCCTATACAGATTACATAAGAGGAGGAGGTGTTTGCTATCTTGAGGCAGGTTAGGGTGGATAAATCCCCAGGGCTCGACATGATGTTCTCTCGGACCCTGTGAGAGGCTAGTGCAGAAATTGCTGGGGTCCTAGCAAAGATATTTAAAACATCCTTAGTCACGAATGAAGTGCCGGAGGATTGAAGCATAGCCAATGCTGTTCCGTTGTTTAAAAAAAAGGCCCTAAACAGAAACCAGGAAATTATAGGTTGGTGAGCCTGACATCAGTAGTGGGAAAGTTACTGGAAGGTGCTCTAAGGGACCAGTTATATAAGTATTTAGGTAGACAGCCAGCCACTGCTCAGGGATAGTCAACATGGCTTTGTGCCTGGTAAGTTGTGTCTAAGCCATCTTATAGAGTTTTTCAAGGAAGTTACCAAGGAAGTGGATGAAGGCAAGGCAATGGATGTTGTCTACATGGACTTTAGCAAGACATTTGACAAGGTCCCACAAGGGAGGTTGGTGAAGAAGGTTCACTCGCTCGGTATTCAAGATGAGGTAGTAAAATTGGATTAGACATTGGCTTTGTGGGAGAAACCAGACAGCGGTAGTAAATGGTTGCTGGTCTGACTGGAGGCCTGTGACTAGTAGGGTGCTGGGTCTGTTGTTGTTTGTCATCTATATCAATGATCTGGATGATAATGTGGTTAGCTGGATCAGCAAATTTGTGGAAGACAGTAAGACTGGGGGTGTAGTGGACAGCGAGGAAGATGATCAAAGCTTGCAGAGGGATTAGGGCCAGCTGGAAAAATGGGATGAAAAATGGCTGATGGAATTTAACGCAGACAAGTGGGAGGTGTTGACCAACCAGAGTAGGTCTTACACAGTGAGCAGTAGGACACAGAGGAGTGTGGTAGAACAAAGGGATCTGGGACTACAGATCTATAATTCATTGAAGGTGGCGTCACAGGTAGATAGGGTCACAAAGAAAGCTTTTGGCACATTGGCCTTTATAAACAATGTTTGGGTACAGGAATTGGGATGTTATGTTGAAATTGTATAAGACATGGTGAGGCCTAATTTGGAACATTATGTGCAGTTTTGATCACCTACTTACAGGAAAGATGTAAACAAGGTTAAAAGAGTATCGAGAAAATTTATAAGGATGTTGCCAGGTCTGGAGGACCTGAGTTATATGGAAAGATTGAATAAGTTAGGGCCGTATTCCCTGGAGCGTGGGAGAATGAGGGGAGAATTGATAGAAGTATACAAAACTATGAGGGGTATGGATAGGGTAAATGCAGGCAGGCTTTTGCCACTGAGGCTGGGTGAGACGAGAACAAGAGGTCACAGGTTAAGGAGACCATGAGGGGAAGCTTCTTCACTCAGAGAGTGGTGAGAGTGTGGGACGAGCTACCAGCGC